>NC_140705.1:63365000-64565000 GCF_050655825.1 Lonchura striata | reverse complement strand
GCATGCAGGTGCAGTGAAACCCAGCTCAATCCCACAGAGCAGGAGATACAGTGACTGTATAGCAGTTACAATTCTAACTGCAATGAAACTGAGCTACAAAAGCTGGGTCATGCAAAACATTTCTCTTTGCCTCAAAGTCACAAATGGCAACTTCATTGAAAACAAACTGATCTCTAACCTTCCTTCTACAATCACAATATTAACTGTAAACCATTCATTCCAGAACCTTCATAAAGCATTTTTTGATTTTACTTGAGAGTAAATTCAGCATGCATGCTCAAAAAATGGTTCATTCACAATAGGTTTGATTCTTACATTTTCCAATCATAATGTTACATTGATTAAGGTACAATAAATCTGCTGTTCACATTCTTGAGTCCCATCTGTAATAACCATGTTGAGACAAATCAGTTCAAAGAATAAAGTTTCAGAATTAACTTCTCTCTCATTTCTGCTTTCCATTTTCCAGGTGAAAAAACCAACCAACCACTGCCAGCTGATAGATAACCCAACAGAATTGATAAAGTTATTGAATGTGAGTTTGTCACAGCCCTCAGAGAAAAGATGGAGAGAAATTCAAATAACATACCCCACATCAGTGTTCACATGGAAGTAGTAGAACAGAAAAGTAGGATGTGAAAAATGACTAACAGCAAGAAATGAGCACAATAAGTAAGTTATTCTCCAATAATGATATAAAATATCTGGATTTTTATTTAGGTACTGTCTTCTGGATGATGGGCTGCCATCTTATCCTAAGACTGCTGTTATTGCTAGCAATTGGTCATATGCTCCTGTACTCACCGTGTTAACAAAGTCCTTAAATTCTTATTTCTAAATAAATGTCTTTAAATGTCTTTCTTCAAAGAAAATTTACCATTCTGTAAACCCCCCAATTTATGTTCCTCCTAATCTATTATTTCTCTTTTTCCTGCCTTTTTCTTGGTCTTTGATTCCCCATTGTCCTCTATGTGGCAAAAAATGGGATAGAAAAAAGTTGATTATGCCTGCTCAGGCCCAGTGAGAACTAATTCTATAAGAGTTAATCCACTTTCAATTTTGCAATACTTTAGAAGAAACTCTAAATACTCCTCTATTATGACATCAAAGTTCCCATATTAAGGGAACACAGGGGCAACACACTGGAGAAAGCAGAAGAATTCTGTTGCTTTTGCCACATAAAGAGGGGGATACAACTGTGAAACTCCATCGCTGCTCTTAACCCAATACTTAAGGGATCCAGGCCAGAGTGGTCTCCCAGTCTACGTGAAACAAATCAAAGGGCAGAAAAGGGGAAAAACAAAAAAACAGAACAGAAAAAACCCCAAAAAACTAAAGAAATACACTATAAACAGAAAATGTCTTCTTGCTTTATCAACTTTTTGCCTTGAGGCACCACTATAGTGGTGCCATAATTTTGCTAATTTTGCAAATATTTATGTGCACTTGGCTGTTAAACGAAATTGATAATTTATTGTATGAGGTCAACGTATTTGTTCACATGCAAGTGCTTGCAGGATTAATGCCCTAAATTAAAAGAAAGCTTTTTGAGGAAAGAATTGATCCTATATATAAATCAAAGTGAAAGCTCCAAAGTTTAAAAGATAGAAAGGAGAAAAAATAACTGGATTGGCATTTAGATATGTACTTAACTCTAGCCAGACTACTAAAGCATTGCCACTTCCCTAAATTCCTTTTACAAATTAAAATTAAGTATTAAGATCAAACTTCTGCCTTTTCCATTTTGATGTGGTGATTTCAAAATTTTATTTCCATTCTGAATCTTCTCTGACTTCATTGCTTCTCTCCCTGTTTATCTTTCTTCCTGCAGAATTCAAGTTTTCATATTTGGATTTGATTTTAAACCTTGTCTCCATAATAAAAAATCTACATCTTGCTTTAACTCCTACCAAATAAAATCTAAATGATCATGTGATGACAACTGAAGAGCATATGTCTTTAAAGAATGTATAAATATGTGCCACTTAGTAAGGCTGCAGATAGAAATACTGAAAAGGACACAAAACCAAGTTGCTACCAGAACAGGCCAAAGGCAGACTGGAGTGACATGCACAGGGTAAAAGAAAACCTGTGACAAAGATTGGAAAAGAACCCAACTTATGAGCCCAACCCAACCAGTTATTAAACTTTTGTCTTTTCTTTCCCCCTTATGGACTACAAAGATATGTTAAAAGCAGTTACAGCATTAGGCATAATTGTCCTTTGGAAACTATCAATATTTTTAAAAAGGCAAGAAGCCTCCAAGCCAAACCCACACATGATGTGTCTTTTTTCTAAATGATGAGTCCAGAGTGCCTCTAATTCACTCTGCAGCTCTCTAAGCTATTAACAGATTCACTTCTAATCACATTTTTTCAGATTTTGTCTGTATTGGCAATATACCAGTAAGGACAGTAACACAGGCAAATATTTCCCTTTTTATAGGACCCAAATACTTTTGTTGAAGATAAAAACACAACTAATGAAGATAAAAACACAACTAATGGAAGAAAACTCCATAGCCAAATTAAAGTGGAAGAAACTATGCTTTTTAAAATATACAAAGTGTTACTGTATTGAATTCTCACTATTAAAAATTCTGGGGTAATAATACAAGGATCTAAAACAGGGAACTTTGTGGGTTTTTGTTGTTTTTTTTTTTTTGGTTTTTTTTTTTTTTTTTTTTTTTTGGAAGGGAAATAAATATATTCCCATAGCATTAAAGATTCTATTTTCAAGAAACCCTAATCAAATTTTTCTTACTTATCAGACACAATATTCAACTTAGTCTCTCAAGAAAAAAGTCAACAGCATTCTGCACCAAATTTCATAGCTTCACAAAGGGTTTAAAGACAGGACTCATCAATGTTTTACTACAAAGTTTTTTGAACCCCTTATATACAGCAAAATTCTGGATACTACTCCAATTATTTTTATGCTTTTTAGGAAACAGAATTCCACTGTATTTTTCTAAACATCTGACCACATATCAGGGATGGCAAGTCATGCCATGCAAACCACATATGGCCTGCAAGAAATGGACATACAGGTACAATGTTGATGCTGTGCAACAGCATTTTGTCTTAACACATAGAATTCTACCTCCTTTTAATCCCCAGGTACAAGCCATGCCTCTCCATTGTAGGAGACTTTTGAACCACACATTTACCCCAAAAGGAATTAGTGGGCTTGAAGTTGATTCTTCATAAATGAAAATCAGCTTGAAAAATTGCATTTTCCCTAGCAAAAGTTACTCCCAGGCTGTTTTGCCAGGACAGTTTTGTACTTCTTGCACCCAGCACAGCTGATGCCCGTGAGTGGAACAGGTGCACAGAACTGTAAGTCCCATGAAAATGATTGCCCACTGCCTTCACTGACAATGCTCAAGTCAGCAAAGGCAGTCACAGAAATGCTGCACTTGCCTCTTTCAAAGGTCAGGAATAAATGTGATGACTGCTCATCAAAGTACCTGCAGAAAAATCTTCCAGCTGGAACAGCTGGAAGAAAAATGTCAGTGCCAACCAAAGGACATAACTGAACGCCACAGACAACAGCCAGAACATCACTCTTTGTGGTCTCACAGCAGGTAACAAAGCAATGGACCTTTTTTCTTTTTAATAGCACATTGTTTAGTTTATCTTGAACCAGGTACATTTTACCTGCTTCTGCCAACTGCCTCTGGGAACACTGCTGTGGCAGATATTCCTTTTAGCCTCTGCTTTACTTGTAGCTTTTCACTTTCTGATGACTCTTAAGGGAGGAGTAAGAATTAGGGCATGATAGAGGTGCATCAAAGTGCCATTGTGAAAGGGAAACTGAACTTTTATTGGTCTCAGCCTTAAAATTCTGGGAGTAGCTGGGTAAAAGAGATGCTTGTGTAAAAAGAAGGCTATAAAAATCCCATCTCATCCAGGAAGTCTCTTCTCTGATGTCAGAGAACAGTCATGCCTTTAGAAAGGCTCATCCCATCTGTTGTTTCAGAGGCCTGACTGCAGTAGCAGTTGCTGTTAAGCAATCCATTTACAATGAATTCACATTGAGAAGTAGCAGTACACATTGAAAACTTTTAGGTAGAATTGCCATTATCCTAAATCCACCAGTGCCAGAAGTGCATAAAGATGGACATCAAAACCTCTTTCAGGTGTTATACACAGACCATAGTGAATATCACTACAGCCTAGTGATATCACTACTAGCATAGTGAATATCACTGCAATATAATCTAAGATCAAAGCAATTTGCTGTAGATATGACAGAAGTGTATCTACTACTTAAACTCTCTGATATTTCATGAGGAAAAAACAACTTTGGGGGGAAAACCCACTTTGGGACATTCTTCACTTCTAATTTTCAAAGGCTTGTATTACCAAGAGCCTTGTATCAACACATCAAGTTTCTAAAAAGTTGACTTGACTTGCACTTAAGCCTCTTGGATAGTACCATAAGAGGTGACATATGGTGTAGTTAAAGATTCATTTTATCACAAGAATGATGATGCACTTACAGGAAGGCTGAGAACGCTACACTGCCTTCAACAACCTCTGTGGCTCCATTGCATGTCAGAGACTCAACATCTGAGGGGCACCATAAATGTGTTAATACTAATTCCAGCAGTCACATAATTATGACTGAACAAAACCAAAGCAGCCCTGCCTACTGCAGTGTAATGTGACTCTGTGCATAGGAAGGGAGTGCCGTGCAAACTTTTGCAAATGCCATCTGGCTTCTGCATTACCACCACAGTAACAACACTCATCATTCTCTCTGTAGAACATATATTAATAAATCCAGAGAGCTGAAAGTAGCTTACAAGCCAGGATCGCTGTCATAACGCTGTTTCTCCTGGCAGCGAACATCTCAGGAAGGACAGGATGGGTGTGTGGGGAATCATAAAATCATAAGAGGGACAGATGAAGCAGGGGAGGAGGGGAGCTTGTTCAAAAAAAAAAAAAAAAAAAAATTTAGAATTTGTGATCACAGTCCACCAAATAAAACGTTAAACTTCCCCAGCACCAAAGTAGCCTTTTATGTTACATCACAAATTTCAGCACAGTAGACAACAAAATTTCACAGCAAGCTTCAAGCTAAAAAATACAGCAGAGCTGTGAGACCTCTAAGTTTTGGTGAGAATTGCTATGACCAATTTCTTTAAGATAAACACTGGAATATTCAAATCACAGGAGAGGGCCTGGAGTTTGCAAATACCAGGGCTTATATGGTTCATAAAATATTAGAAACACTGGTTAAAAATTTCTCTCTTGATGAAGTCATAAAGCATCTCAGGGTTTGGCACATGTCCTTATCTTAACAGGCTACCACAGCAGCAGCTAGAAGGCCAGATGACACACTGGGAGCAAGAGAGGAGGCAGTGACCTATAGAGTGAAGAAGTCAGATCACAAATGCTTTTACTGTTACTCTTAGCTACCTTTGAAAGTGTCATGCTGGTGGGATCCTGAATAGTGACTGTCTCAAGCATACTTCTCCCCTGATAAACAAAACTGGTAAATTTGTAACTACCAAGGAGAAGAACGCTGGTTTGCATTTTAAAAGAACATCCTGAAGTTTAGAAAAACACAGAATCAGGCTTTGCAAACTGCTCTCCTACTGTGCAACCACATCTTTAAGGTGTTTTATTTTAATTAATAAATAAACTACCTTGTATTTTGTTACATACTGTGGTCTTGCAGGATACAGGAAGTTTGTATGGCAAAAAAAAAAAAAAGACAAAGCAAATCTAACAGTGGTTACAAACATGCAAGTGAGGTTTCAGTAGAACTGCTGAAAAACAGATGAAAACAATCTGTTCTTTAACATTCTCATGTCTCTTGCTCATCAGCACAATCACTTCAAAGCCAAACCTCCTGCCTCTAAGCATCACTGCTACCAAACAACCTGGAAAGAGAAAGAGTAACTAGGTGGAATAAAAGAAGTACAGATGAAACAATGGGAAAGTTGCATATTCATTGGAAATAATTCTACTTATAAATGCCATCATGATATCTTCCAATTGAACTAAAATAACATTCAACTAAATTTAACAGCAAACTCCAGAGCACTTGCTTTATGCCAATAGTGGAACAAGGTCACGGGCAGCCTGCAATGTCCCTTTATACCCTTGACTTAACAAAGCCCAAGCTGATCTTAATTTCCTTTGAAACTTAAAATTAAATAAATAAGTAAATTAAAATGCCCACAATCAGAGGACATAAAAGTAATCTTGTAGGACCTGAAATGAGAAAGATGAGCAACATTAGATTTCCATAAACAGAGTGCACATGAAGACATAAACAGCAACACACAAAACCTAAGTTAAATATCAACCTGTCATTTTTATTTACTGTGTAATTTTCAAAGGCATACACAGTGTTTTTCAAAGGCACGTGTGCAAGTGCTACCATACCTTTTCAAATTTCGTCAGCAACTCACGTAAGCTGAAATTGAGGCCAATCATCATTAAGCGTCTCCCGAAGCCTACATTTTCCTGGTACGTCCTCCAAGCCAAGTCTATAGCCTTCAAAAAATTTCTCTCCTTTTCCACCTATACAGTCTCAAAATACTCCAAGTGTTCCAGTGCGTGTCCCTCTTCTGGGCTCTGTTCCCCTGGGAACAGTTCACACAGCGCCATCGTCACAGTCTCCGTGTCCCGGCTCCTTCCCATGGGCTGGGCACCCAGGGGTAAGCCACTGACACTGGGTGCTGCTCCTTGCGGAGCTGACCCGACCTCATGGCACCGTGGGGATCTGCTTGGCTCCACACCTCCCCAGGACTGCCTGCAGCTCACCTCAACAATGGGCTGCAGGACCCCAGAGCTTCTGGCAGGTCTCGAGCTCAGTGCATGGTCTCGGTGACCCTGAGTGAGAGAAGCTATAACCTGCTGCTGTGTGACAGATGGAGGGGAGAACACATCCTTCCATGTTGCTCCATTCAAGGAGAAAAAAAAAATCCCCAGAGAAATGTCTGTCTATAGAAAGCATCAAAAACAAACTTCTCAGACAAGTTAAAATGGGATGAGGCACACTTCACACTAGGAAACGTGGTGGTGTGACCAGATGGGAGGCCATCCCTCCTCTGACTTCCACAGAGCCAGCACCATGGGATGGTGCTGCTATGGCAGTAACCAGGCACTTCCAGCCCTCTTCATTTCGCCCAGGAGATGCTGCGCCTCAGAAAAGCCAAGGCCCATTAGAAGTTGTCTAAAAAGTAACTTCCTTTGTGCAAGCAAAAAAAAAATAAAAAAAACAAAAACCAAAACAAAACACGTCCAGCAAAGGATCCTGCTGCAACCTCCAAAGCCTTCGCTGGGGATCTCCTCCTTTGGTGCCGCCTGCTCTGACAGCCGTGTGGTAATCTATCCCCGGCATTTGTTTATTATTGTAATCAGCATCCTCCCTTGCAGCAGCCCTGGTGCTGCTCCGAAGCCAAGCACACTCCCCCTTCCGGGAGGCCTCCCTGCTGGAAAACCACCACCACCCCTGAGGCTGCAGAAAGCCCAGACCAAAAGCCCTCACTTTTCCTTCCCCTGGAACGGAAAGGTGGCTGTTCAGCCGCTGAGAAAGCTTCGGAGCCGTAAAAGCAACCAGTGCTGCACAAAGGCACCACAGACTGGGGCTGCCCAGGAGGGCATGCTCGGCAAGCCAGATTGTTTTCCACGTGAGCCTTTGCTCGCCCAGGGGAAACCTGACACCCCATGGGTGGCTGTGAGGAAATCAGTCCATTTCCAACCATTCCCACTGGAAAGCCGCGTGCATGTGAAGCTGCTATTAATGCCTTCCGCACAAACACACATTACTCAACCACCAAAACCAGATTGAGTAATAGCTGCCAGCAAGTCAGTAAATGTATAATTAAAACCAAACCAGCAGCCCATCACTTGCAAAACCCGTTACAATTAATTCTCCTATGAACACATTAGGTATGGCATGTTGCTTTTACTTATTTTATTTCACCCAACCACCATATGAAATACCAATGAATTCATCAGTAGCAAAACTGTCTCTAAAATTATTCTGAGCTAGTGGATTACACTGGTATATCTGGTATGGGTTGGGATTTTAAAAATAACTCTGAAGGGGGGAAAAAATATTGGCATTAGCGGGATTTTTGCTTGGTTTATTTGTACTTTGCCTCCTGTCTGTATGTTTTATGTGGGCATATTACACAAACTGCAGAAGTGCTTGCAAAATAAACTCAGGAAAGTTTTCCAAAGGTGACAGAACTAAACTAGCTTTATAGCCCATATAACAGATCAGTTTAAACAGTCTGAATTTATTCCACTGCTTCTGCAAGCAGAAAGCCTATTTATCATGCTCACATACTATTCCCTTCCAAATTAACTACTTACAGAAGGAAAAATTACACATTAGACTGAAAAAGTAAAGCCATTCTGCAAGTAATGTAACTAGAATCACTATTTGAGAATCTCCTTTCTTCTCCTCAAGACAAAGCTTGGATCCTATTCCTCTGCACACTAAGGCTTTCTGCTGCTCTTGGAGAAAAAAACGCTTGCAAACTAGAAATGAACAGACTTTAGATCCACCTCAGAGATGTTAGTGCATATAAATAGAAATGGGTATCAGGCTGGATTATAATGAAGCTTCATAACTCCAGGACTGAATCCATATACATGACATTAATTTTACCTTTGGTCTCAGGCTTCATAATTAGATAACTTGTTTTCCAATTTTCATTTGTCATTAAAAAACTCATACATTCTAGATATTTCAGCAATATTAGATGCAAATGAAATACCCTTTAAGGTTAATAGGTACCATTTTGCATAATTCTATAAAAGGTTATCAAATATTTACATATATACATGATGTTGGACCAAGGCTTCCAGCAAAAATACTTTCAAAATTATACTGAATAATGACTTTCTCAGTTGCATTCTCACATGAAAGCACACTGCAGTATTTGAGAAATTCTGAATATATAGAAGACAAATTAACTGAAATAAGCTCTACATTGACATGTATTTAATATAGCCACTGCACAGCCAGCAGTTCTGTAGATATGGCAATGTTAGATCATAAGTTCCAAAAATACAGTGTACATTTTCAGACAGCCTTATGTTACTTATTACTACTAAAGGTTAAGTTCTCTTGATCAGTTTCATCATAATTTTCTTTAAAAATAGCACTGCATACACTACTGGCAACGAAAATACATATTGCATACTGAAAACTACAGTTACTACACAGCTTAAATACTTGAATTCTAGAGGCCAAAGAAATTCACATTCTGAGACTTTAAGCTGTCATGGAAATACATAATCTGCAGCTGAAAACAAGCACACCACCAACTGTAACAAAGCATCCTTCCAAAGCACTCTCACAGATACCAAGAGCCACAACTGGGAATTTAAGACACTGGAAACAACATACAGCTGCAGAATATTAGATACAGTGAAGCTTTTTGTTACTTTTGGTATTAGAGTAGTTTGGTGCATTTTCTCATGTGTCTTAAATAAGAACATAAAATTGGATAAAAATAAAACAACCAGCAAACAGCCTTTTATAGCCATTGGTAATGTTACTAATAGCAGCCTGTAAAATGCAAGGGCTGTCAAAAGAAAAGCACTTCTACCCGTGGTAGGAAAAGGACAGTCAGCACAGCAGCCTGTGACATAACTCTGATCACATCTGCTGGAAACTGGTTTTAGGCATGGGTTCTGCAGTGCACACCCCACAAATCCAAGCTTAAGAGCCTCATCATTTAGCAAGGCACAATCCAGAGATTATAAAACTAATAGCAGAATTTTACATCAAAAATCTTATTACTGCAAAGAATAAACTAAAAACCCTCTATTTTTATCAAGTATAAATCCAGAAGCAACTGAATGTAAAGATACTGCAAATGAACCCGCAAAATCAATTAAATCAAAACTAGGTAAGGAGGAAAGAAAAGTTACTCCATTTCTACTTGAAATAAAGATACCTGATCAACATAGAGATAATCTTATACACACCTCTCAAGTTCAATTTCAGGAAAGATAAAAGTCTCTTAGACTTTACTGTGTGAAACAATATTAAATATGTATACAATAAAGAATTTGCTTCACACTTGAGATGATGAGCAAAATATGCAAGAAAACTGTCATGCTAAACACAACTTGATTTTTGAATGCAAACTAAGGAAAGGGGAAAGTTTTCTTCCCTTTTCCTAGAAGAAAACTGGAAAAATAAAGAGCAGCAAGAACCTTGAGTGTACATGGGGTTGTTTATACTAGGAGCATACATACATCTTATGTGACTCACAACAGCAAGTAATGACAACAGAAAGATAAAAAGAGTATGTTGCCTTGTGTGACTCAGATGTAAAGGGCACAGAGGTCAACAGGCGGTTACAGAAAGTCAATACATCCTGTTTTCACTCAAGACATGCAGCTGCAGGCAGAAACACAAAAAGATCCACCAGTTCAAAAGCACTGTGCTATATTCACCTGCCTTGAAAAATATCTGATGTCAATCTGATCAGACCAGGAGAGGGAGATGCCCTCTCCCTTCCTACAGCAGGTCAGCATTCACAATACAGAGTTAACACACTGCTCCAGCAAGGTCAGTTCTACACTGAGGCTTCTTATCAATTGAACCCAACATAAAGGTTCAATTAAGCAGAGGCTCACTGATAACCTCTGTCAAAAGTCAAATCACTCAAGCAACATAGTAGCCCATAGTACCCCAAGGACTAGCAATTCATCAGGACAAATCAAATTCATCAGGACAGATCCAATTCCTACAAAAAAGAGCTACAAGAGGCAGCATAAGACAAAAGTAAAATAAATGATTGCCAACATTATCAGTTAGGTAGCTATTACAGGGGTGATTGCAATGCAGATCATGAATTACATGAAAGTTCCTAGAGCTTAGAGCAGGACACTGCAACCATTAGATTTGTCTTTTTTTTTTTTTTTAATCTATAAATAAAGGTATTGGTTTGCCTTGCAAGATATTTTTACAAGGATCAACCAGTCACATTCAATGGTTTACCATGTGCAATATCTGCCATATTCAAGGACAGAATTCTGCATTAGGTAAGCAGAGATAGACTGTGGCCTTCCTGAAACAAATGAGACAAGACTTTAAATCTCAAGCACAAAATTTGGTAGAACTCCAGATGTAATCTTGATGACAGACAGTGCTGTACTGCTATGAAAGCTTTGTGGAGGACAGGGTGGTTTGGTGGTGGGCTTTTATGCTCTCTTAACTTGTTTGGACAACACATAGCTTTCAAGCTTTTGAACCAACCATGATTTTATAACAATTTAGACTTAAATATAAACTGTTGTGTTCTTTAAGCTTCCCAGAAGAACCCAGCCCTAAAAACAATATTTCAAATATACTCAAAAAAAAATAAGGAAGCACCTCATACTTGGAGTATACCAAGAAGAAATTAGATGTCAAATGGAGGAAAAGCACCAGCATGACATCTATTTCACGCATAGGACATTACAAACTTTACTGAATAAGAGACTGAGATTTAAATTCAATTTATGGGACAGACCAGAACATGAAGATTTTTAATCCTGACCCTAAATTATAGAATGAAGAAGGCAGCAGATAGTATGGATGAAATCTGGTTTTTATGCCAAGCAGAAACTTCATTGGGTGTCACTTTCCAGTTAGTAATGGTAACTAAATAAAATTTTCCTATTTATCAGCTGTCTATAATGATTTCACTGGGGAAGTCTCCTAAAACTGTAAGTTGCCTTTCTTCCTTGTTTCCATTCTTCAAGTATAAGATACTAGTGCTTGCTTGCAATAATCACACTGGAAATCAGAAAGCATTGGGGCACCTTGTGGTCTGTCTTAAATAGCCTTTATAATGCTGCTCCCTTTGCACAAAAACGAAATAAACACATTGTCTTAGACGTACTTATTCACATTTTTAAGAGGTCAAAACTAAAAAAAGAGGGTGACAGACTGACAAAGCAATACATCAAAAAAAATATTCTAAACCCTGCATTAACCAACATCCAGAGTAAATATCCAGTTTCTCAAGTATGAGAAATGGGAATTCTAGTATTTTGGCCCAATCTAAAAAATGTTTGCCTTAAAAATTTTCTTGACTATAATGAAACCAGTTTTATATCTTTCTGACACCTCAGCACAATAAAAGCCTCATTAAATCCATGCATATTCTCCATCTTGAAAATAATTTTCTACAAGAAGGGCTTATTTATATATTCATTACTTAGTAAAGGGTACCCATCTCTTGAGATACTAAAACTGATCAATAAAAATATGATAATTTAGTACTTTTTAGACAAGTACTCAATCCAAGTAGTGGAAAAGCTACAAAAATATATTTTCATATGAGCTTATAATACATAATTGATAGAGCATCTTTCATTCTAGAGCACTAACTCAGTATCTGGGGATTAAAATCTCATTCAAATAATGTATTGCAGTCCTCTTACTTTACTTCTTAGCAATAGCACTAGACTCAAGTGTCTAACATGGATTCATATCCTATGTAACTTATCATTTTACCACACTCCAAGGTTAAGTACCTTCTGACTCAGTCTACCCATATTTTATGCCCTAACTTGTCCTATACTCTCAGTTAACTAAGTGGCATTATCTTGCAGAAGGAGAAGTATTACCTGGATCTAGTTGATTTGGAGGTTTTTGGGTCATTTTGAAAGCCACTGGGAATGGGACTCTCCCTACCCAATGAAAACTCTATTCACAGCAATAAAAATATACTTCAGCTATAACCTTTTCAATAATCAACTTTTCTCTATTTGAATATTAGCTAGGCATTTTAGGAGGTAAAAGTAACGTAATTGGTATTACTTCAAGCAATTTATTGTTGCCAAAGCATCCTTAAAACACCAAGAAATGTGCCTCTAAGTCAACTTTAACATCGCACAAGAGAAGAACAGTAAGAAAGTTACTCTTGGGAGTTTAGCAAGTGGACATCTACTTAGAGGTTCTATCAAACCACAGAAGGTCTATTTCTTAATCAAGCAAGAAATACCAAAGTATACCATTGCAGTTTACAAAAAAGGTGAAGGTTTTGTTTGTTTTCAAAGTTCACTAAAAATGATCAATGACCCTGGACTACAGGGACATTCCACTAACACTTACTTTAAAACTTTTCGTGGTATTGAAACTGCATCAAAGCTGCAAACCACAATGATTCACCACCAAACTGAGCTTTTGCTGTGAGTGGAGAATGAACAGTAACTGATGGGGGCCTTACTTAAAGGCCTGATGACTGATACCATAGGATAACCTTGTCTTCATCTAAATTAATTTTCAAACCACAGAATTAAACCTTAAAAGCTGGTTTTAAGATCAGGGTCTAAGTGTTGTAGCACAGATCATTACTGTGTAATGATCCTCCAACTCTGCAGTTAGACAAATTAAATGAATAAATGATGCTCCTGTATCTCCACTGAACAGATGAAGTGAACCAAGTTTCTTTTGGGGTTTTTTTGTGGTTTTTTGTTTGTTTGTTTGGTTTTTGTTTTTTTTACTGAACGAGTCAGTATTTATTAAATCAGTATCACAGGTAATATAAAAAGCCCTTGAAATCTAAATTCTGATCAAAGTCAGCAAATACTCAATGCTGTTAAGACATGAAATGATTCCATTTTGTAGCCAACACAATTGGGAAGAATCATACACACATTCATTGTCTAGAGCTCAAGCACAATGCAAGGAACATATGAGAGATATCCATGTGCAGGAGTGACAGTTGTGCTATGTAAATATTTTTATATGCTCATGCAATCAGAAACTAATTAATATTAATCAGCAAGGCAAAATGAAAAAACTGTAGTGCGATACTGCAGTAAAGAAAAAAAGTTAAAGTATAAATTGCAGAGATTCTTTCAAAACCACCTTTGTTTCTGACCAAAAACAGGTTTCCAAGGTAGTTAGAAAGCACCACAGAAAGAAGGGACAGGCCTCCTCTAAACACCTTTAGAATTTAAGAATAGTAAATAAAAGACTCAGCTTATCAGAAGGCATCTAGGGAGCCAATCATTTTCTGTTTTCTAGCCAAATTATATTAATTTAATTAACATTAAATTAATTAACATTAAAGCTTCCAACAACCATTATCTAAGGGCTTCCAAAGGAATACCTTGTGCTCTTAAGTAACAGAATGGTTGAGAGCAATTTTTCACGTAATGATGCTGATCTTTCTGACATCTCCCACAGTAAGAAGAGCTCTCCACTGCAGTGCCTGAATAATTGGCCCACAATCTTTGCTTCACAGAGATTGTTTTGCTCTCTTACCTCCCTCATTTCTCCCCCCCTAAATTCAGTCTGTGAAATTATTCCTAGCATTTACCAGAGTAAGAAATTAAGGTAAAATCTCAGTAAGAATTAAACACTTAGCTGTACCTCCCAAAACCACAACACACATCTCCTGTCTTGTTTCTTTAAAGGTATACATGATTGCTAATAGCAAATTCATGTTCCTTAGTGAAGTGTCAAACTAGCAAAAGAAAAAAAAAAAATTAAAAATCCTTTCTTGTATACTTATGTACTGTCACCCCTCAGCATGAGGTAAGTAAAGCTCAGAAAACAGAGGGAACAGACACTGTGCAGACAGGAGGCTGTCCCCACATTCATGCAGAGAGACTCAGAACTTATTCCCAGTGCTACTGCTGTAAGCATGCTTTTCTTTCAAAATACCCCATCTGATTTAAGTTATTAAGCACTAAACTGAATCACCACACAGATTTATAATCTTTATGCATTCTGTGTCATTTTGCTAACTGAAAGCTCTCATAGAGATCTTATCACTGGCCTGTTGACAAAAGTAAAGAGCATTTACAATTGAAATTATGATAATATAATATTTATTCTTGAAATAAAAGGTAAGCTGCATTATCCATAACTGCAGCTTTTGTTCTTGTTTGAACAAGAAGCTTATGTAAATACAAAGTGCCTAAGGCTTTTCTAGCCCCACTTTATTACAGGCTACTATACAGGAAACAAATAGGTTTTCCAAATTTATTCAGACAGAGCTTTCATTGTCTAATGTTAGTCAGAAGCTCCATTTCCACATCTTCATTATTGAATGCTTTTATTCTCATTTAACTCTTATTTAAAGTCAAGGACTCCACCTACTTTTGAGAAGAACCCAAATTTGTGCTGGAGGAAGTTGAAGATCTGCACACAAAAGCCTAAAATGAAGGTTATAGTCTGCTTCACATGGCACAGACACAAGAGCAAGGAATCACCTTACAGTATTTGCAACTCAATGATTCTTGGCTTTTCATTGGGTAGTAACTTCCTGAATGGAAGCTTTGGGTTTGTTTGGTATTTTTCGTCAAAAAATAATGACTAGGACTGAAAGTCTGGTCAACATAAAGGAGAATTTGAGGAAATTAATTTTAAAAACATCCACTGCTTTACATTCATTTATACTGAGATTTTTTTTTTAAGTAACACTGAAAACTTAGAGAAAGATTAGCAATTCCTGAGTATTTAGGTAAAAACTGTTTAACTAGGCATGAAAGACAAAAAGTACACCTGGCAGTCATACTGCTGAAGAAATATAACAGTTCATTATATGTGTACTAGCACTTCATCCATGTTAAGTCCATATAGGATCAAATTCTGTTGGTGTTTCTGCATGCTTGAAGTCCCAACATGGCGAGAAGGAGGAGACGAAACACATCCAAAAACCATAATAGAACAAGAATTCCTAATCAGTTGTGAGGGTGGAAAAACCCAAGGCATACTCATGTCTGTATTGAATAAATAATCACCAAAATGGCCTTTCTGCAGAGGAGCAGCACAGAAGAGTAGGTGTAAATGCCCTGGTAAGGCATGGCAGGTGAGCACACCCATTTCAAACACACTGATTCAAACAGCTGTGAAGGGCAGAGGCACTGGCTCCTCCCTTGCACTCCCCCCACCTGTAGAACACAGCTGGATGAAGGCTAAAAACTGACTAGCCCAGAGCAATATGTATTCCCAGAACAGGTCCCTTCTGCTGCTGCATTTTCCATTTGAGAAGTTTGTGCCTAGTCAGCCATTTAGTGATAATGTGAAAAAGGTCCAACATGGTAAAAGGTAAAATATGCAAAATTTAAAAACACAGAAAGAAGAAAATCATAAAAAATATTTAAAAATAATAAAAATAAAAATTTAAAGCACACGTAAAGTTTATTCAGCTAAAAAGTCCCGTGCCTGCGGTATATTTAGTAAAATGCAGCTATAAACACTTCAGGGCAGAGAGGCATAAGCAAATGTTCAAGGTGCCTCTCTTTAAAACCCTTCTTCACATGTTGCTTGTGTTGCAAAAACACTCTGTTAAATGTGAATTGTTCAACATATTGAGCTATGTTACTATTCTAAAACTACTTTAAGAACAGCAGCAAAAAATCCTTCAAATTGCAAGATGGAACCTATGCCCTTTCACTCTTAGCTATTGTTTCCTTGAAGAGCAAATAAAGGCTAGCCCAAGAATGGCTTCTTCAGGTCACTTCCCATTGGTACAGTCAGTGCAGACCAATTCTGAAACTACCCTGAGACTTCTCAGTAACTACTAAGAAATAAAAAATATCCATGTTTGTGCATACATAGTTTCCTCTTCCCTCTATGCTTTTCATTCATACATTGTAAGAGGGGGGCATGCAAGGAGTAAACAGATTTGTAAAAGAGCAGATTTGTTATAAAACAACATTGGATCATCTGTCAACAATGCCAAGTACTTGCAGCAACCCTTGAGACTGTGGAACCTTAAAGGCAATATGCTTCTCAGCAAAGCCTAATATTTATATAACTAAAGCTAAAACAAACATGAGTGAAAGCTTGCCTGCAAGGAAATGAAGCCCATCAAAGAATAGTATTCTATAGCTCCAGAAAGTCACTGTAAATGACAAATGCTTCTTTTTATTGTGTCAGACACTTTTGAAAACAAAAAATCCTCAACTGTTATTACTGCAACTTAACACCTGCTAAAGGAATCTCTCACCTGTAACAACCTTGTGCTTTTTCCTCCATCACTTGATAAAAGCCATGTTTTCTGAACTCACATCTCCCTTGAGTAGTAAGCCTTGTGGTGTCTTTGGCTACCCCACATTAAGGAACACATGAATTTGAAACTGAATGAAGTAGCCCTGTGCTCATATTTGGATCCTACTGAAATTATGGCAACACTGTTATTAGTTTAAACTCTGCTACACAGAAAAAGTAGATAACACTGTGGTAAGCCATTTTTAAATATAACTTGAAGTAGTACCTAACCACACTGTCAGACATGATCACAAACACACTTTCATTCTATGCTACATTCCATGTTTTCATTCACCTACATTATATGCTGACAGTTGGTGAACAGCAGTTTTTGTGTACATTAATGAAATTACATATACAACAGCTTCCACAATAACCGCAGAACACTTTTGCCTATAAAGACAACCCTTTTGCCTATAATGCTTAAAATGTACATCAGACTTTTACAGAGTAGCAGAAAAGATCAGTGATGGAAATACAAACACCGGGCATTTCTCAGAACAGGGACTCAAGAGGGACAATGAATTTAAAACTCTTGTGCAGAGATGGAGCTATCTTACAGAGGGCCTGGAAATAACAAAAGACACAAGTAGTGAATTTTTAGTTAGTTTTCTCTCTATGACTGTTTACTGCCTGTCTAGAAAAGCAGAGAGGAGAGCAGCATTAGCAATTTGGCCTAAGGTCTTCAGGGAAAGAGTCTCTGCCCTACTTTAACAATAGAAGTTGCTGAGGCAAATTAGGTCTCTGACAGGGATAAAATGAAGTTCCACTGTAAGCACAAAGGAGCTCCCATTGATTTTGGCCTTTTTCAGCTGATGTAAATAATCAAGTAACCGTAAATTTGGCAAGGAATAATTGCTGCTTTGTCCCTTACATAGTGTACTCAAAAAGGCATTTAAAATCACCTTGAGCAGAGGGAAAAGGAGAAAGGAAAGCTTAGCTCGGACAGTTCTCCTTCATTAAGCTCTATTCTACAATGTCACCTGCAACAACACAATCATCTTTCAGTGAGAGTGTAGGAAGTGGTCTAAACAGTAGGTTTGAAATTCCATGCTCTGACAGGGTCAATTGGCTTTTAATTCTGACAAAAAAGGAATTTATGAAGTTTCATTTAACCTGCAGACCAACTCATTTGAAGCAAAGGTGAACTGTGAGCAGTGGATCCAGTGATGCATGACTCCCAATACATTTTTCTCCAGGTAAACTTCCGCATGACACCCCTTAGTCTTAATGGAAGATCCACTCATCTTCTTGCAGCCTTGACACAAGGCTTTCACCCGATTTTCTTTCATCATTTGACCTGTATGCACAGCAGTCATCTCCACTTCAGCCAGTACTCCAGAAGCATTACAGTGTCCCAACAGGACTCTTCTTTATCGAGACACAGTGGTTACATGCTAAGGCAGCAAACACCTTTCTCCTAAGTGATATGCCACAGGCATCGCCCAAGACCAAAAGGACTCACTAGTCAATTTGAGCTGATATCCATGCCTGGGTAGTGTAGAAAGCAAATACATCTTCTCTGGACAGAGACTCTCACTATCACCACACGGAAATTCAGAAGCTGCTATGAAATTCATCCAGCTTTGGAAAAGTTGGCAGAGCGGCCTTCCACAAAGTGTGGGTGTTACCTTCCTCTTTCATGCAAACAAGAATCAGGAAGGCATACCCCAAATAAAGGGAGCATAATGATTACCTTTGTTATTTCAGGCTCTTACAGACTTGCAATCACCTTTTCAACAAAATCTGGTACCTCAAGTTTTATACAATGATACACTAGTATTGAAATTTGCTTAAAACAGTTGCTGCAAAAAGAATTGGAAATTGACATGTGCATTTCCTATGAGTCTAAGCATGGGGATTATTAGCAAACCTGCATGGGTCATTGCATCATAAAGGGGCTACATTTACTAAATAAAAATAATTTTCCCCCCACCACCTTATTTCTTTTTTCCAAGTAACTTTTTTGGTCATCTCAATGTAAGTTTACAATATTTTCTTTTCTCTTTCAGTATGTAATTTTGCAAGTAAAGAAAATGGCAAGACACATAATCACACCTAAAATCAGTTTGGATTTCTTTTTAATTAATATAATAGTATAAGTAAAACTTCTGAAGGGAAAGAAGGAGAACCAGAAAAAAATAAACAAAAAAAAAGACCATCATTATTTCACGAAGCACATTAAGCACATTTAGGAATGGTAGGTGACTTCAGAGAATTTTCTCTCCATTTTAGCTATTGCCTCAATATCTCTCAAAAGAAAAAAAGGTGGAGAAAAACTGTACTGATCTCAGAAGAGCTCAGGTAGTAGTAATAGAAAAAGCACTTTAAGTTGTCAGGAAAAGAAACACAGTGTTTATACCAGCATTTATGTTAGAAAGCAATAATGCCTGAAAAATACATACAATGGCATATGTGGACAGAAGAATTACTAATAATTACTACTTTTATTAAGTCAGGAAATTAGGGAATAAGATGCTTATGAAGGCTCAGGTACCAAATTTAGGTTTATTTGCAATATTTTCAGTATGTCTGAAGAGGCTGCTGTTATGGCAGACCACTTATTAAAGAAAGCAAAATTAGTACAAAAGATTTTTGTAATATCAAGAACAAAGGAAGAGACCAGCAAAACCTAAAAAAAAAAAAATCCAATGTGATTAAATTTTATGTATTTCAGCAATGACATTCTGAAAAAAAAAAAAAAAAGAAACAAAAATTTAGTACCCTGACTCATAGAAAACAGAATATTTGAAGAGTTTTAAGCTATTTCTTCTTGCATTTAATTTGCATTGCAATATTTTAGCAAGTATTGCAGGACATTGCATTGACTGTTAATTTGCTAAAAGTAGATACCCACTGAATGCACATGACCTTTTTACTGGTTACTTTATTTTTTTCCAGGACAGAAATTATAGTTATGCTGATATGCAGCTGTTCTGAAACAATCAAAATAAAGCATCTAAACATCACACCCATGCTGCATAAACCTCAGTGTTCCTCTATTACCTTCTGTTGATGTTCTGAATGCCAAGATAAATACCTGCCCTTGTTTAAAACAGTACTAAGATTTTTTTTTTCAATGTTTATTTTTAATGGCACTCAAAATACTCACTTCCAAAAAGCTCCATAGGAACAACAGCAACACGTAAAGAAAATCCTTCAAAAATGCACAAAATATCTGCAAAATTGGTAATGCTTTCTAAGTGAATGCCCATGCAGACCAAGGTATGAACATGATTAGAAACACCAAAAAATACCCAGAAACACCAAAAATTCACCAACACTATTCTTCATCTTTAACAGATTTACCTAAAATACAGTATGGCAGCTTTTATAGAAATGGAGGTTCTGTGCAAAAAGATGTTGAAACAAATGCAAGAAGAAAATTCTCATTTATCACTGCTTTACAAGAACTGAGATACTGCAAATTAATGAAATCTACACTGAAGCCCCTCAAAAAAATTCAAATTTGTGGTTTTAAGGTATCAAAGATAAGTACAGAACACAAGGAGTAGAAATACAAATCAGATCCATCATCAGTTAGAAAATAAAGCATCAAAACTCAGCTGGTAGATCTTCAGCCTATAAACAAAATCATTGATAGCTTCTATCTCCATAACAAGGATGACCAAACCACCTCTGCTGGCTAACTTGACTGACTTTACGTATTTCAAATTGAAAAGCTAATTCTTGTTGACTAGTATATCAATCTAGCAAATTTCTGCAGTGAATTGAAACCAGAAACCAATGAGAATATTATTTGACATGAGATCAGCACAAAGTTCTCAGGATTCATTTATATGCAATATACTTGAATATGCAAAATATCAAATAATTATTGCTATTTTAAAATAGGAAACAGTCTATTGTAACAACATACAGATTCTGAAGAGGATTAAAGGGATAGCTCTTAAAAAGTCCTTCATATATTTGAAATGCTACATCTCAAAAACTTGAGGTTAAATTACCATATTGTTTATGCAAAATCCTTTCACTCACCCCTGAGGTTTTCTGAGTACTTTTTTCATTATTCACATTTCTGCTTAAAGGTACCTTAGTTTAGCTGAAGCTAATTCTGCTGATAGTTAACAGCCTAACCAGATTAATCTTAGTTTAACTATTTTTAAAGTATTTTAAATTGTTATACATTGTTCAATGAAATTTACTTAAAAATCACAAGTGAAAACAGTGCAGTTTTCTAGACAGATAATAAAAAAAATATCATTTTGCTCCAGGAGCTAAGAATTGAACTTTTAATTTTTAAAACTACCGTGCCCCTAAGAAGTATTTATGCTCATTTTGGAAAATGAAATAATCAAACATATGATGCAGAAACTGTGGTCAGCTGTACCTTAACTGTCTTCTACTACTCTGAAGAGAAATAGGATATCCTTTAACATGGAGCAGCATTAGTGGATGATACCAGTAGTCATTGAAATGTATAGTTAGCATTATAAAAGTCTCTCTGAACGTCCCCAGATTATTTGCATCTGTTTAGAAATACAAATAATGATTACTACATTTTGGGACATTTTAGTATAGTCACAATGGATAATTATTGGGTTTTTTGAAATGTAATTACAGTTGCAGGAAAGATGAATTTTGTATACACAATTCTTCATTGCTTTAAGTTGCTTGATACTTTATTTCATAAACCTCAAATATAGAGGACACTCCTAAACTAGAAAGGTTACAAAATTGTGACATCCAAAACTTTAAAACTGTGTTGAAGTTAATAGTGTCAAACAGGTGTGGAGCTTTTTGTAACCTACATCACCTTGGTACCATTTTCATCATTTTGTACTTGTTTAGAATTTCTACTGACTTGAGTTATGGTCCTATACCAGTACAGAAGCAGGAACCTCCAGAACTTTTGTTGAACTCACACTTCAAATGAGTAAGGGTGGTTTGTTGACCTTTATTCATCTATTTAAATTGGGAAAGGAGTCTTCCCTTCTCTGCAGCCTGTTTTTTTTAACATCTCCTTTTCTATTTTTGACAAATGTAGCACTTCCATCTGGAAGTACTAAGGTTTCATAATAAATGAAAGGAAGAAATTAAAGAATACAAATTTGGCCTTCCAAATTACTTGCAGTAGGCTTCACAATATTCTCTCTCCCCATAGCACCTGTTAATGAGGCTATTTTCAGTAATTCACAGACTTAATAAATCAAATCTCATAGGGGTGCCTGCACCTATATGGCTCATGCCAATAACATGCTGAATACTAGATGACAGCAACTTTTTAATAGAAGCTCCCTATTTGATTTTACTGAGGAAAAAAAAAATCTACTTGAAAGTCCATATAAAGTATACATTATGAATGCTAAAACCAACCCAAATTAAAGTATATTACTTTTATTAGTCTCCTTTTTCCTCCAGAGTTCTACGATACTTGTCTCAGGTGCCCTTATCTGTGCATTTGGATCAAATCATCCTGTTTTGGATCAAGTTTTAACTATACCTTGTAACACAGTTTAAATGTTCTCTTTCTGAGATATGCAAAATTTTCCTTTCAACACTTTAATTGCCAAAACATACCCAAATCAATTCCATTCACTTAATCTTATAGAAATGTCTGAAGAAGCCACTAATTCCCATCATTTCCAACAGAGAAGGAAGGACAGAAGGAAGGACAAAGACTGACTCATGCTATCAGAAAGCACAAGTGATGAGTGAATCCCAGCAGAGATGGTGATCACTTAGAGCAGCCTCCTGCAAACATTCCCCTCTGAGAAAACAGAAGCTGCCAGACACACTGGAAGAAGGAAATGCTTACTGGAAATCTCTGTAGAAATTCTCTAGAGTGAAAAATTACTGGAATAGTAGAAGAGACATTAAACCTAATTAAAAAAAGATTCTTTCAAATACAGTAAATAAAACTATAATTAAATAACTGTATTAGTCTATCAAAATTATTTGGAATAAAAATATTTTAAAGCCACACCAGATGCTGTATTTGACTTGCTTTTCAAATATTTATTTCACAACTTGAAGTATTAACTGAACACATGGGCATTCAAAGCTCTAAAGCAACACAAAAATGTGCCTTTTAGGGAGAAGATATTTATAGCTATTTTAAGGAAAAACCTATATTTGAGATCAGCTCTAGTATGCAAACAGTATTGTTATTGCAAATGTACTTACTAGAGCTGGTTTCATTTTACAGGAGTTTTTTTCAGGTACTGTAGGTTTTTCCTGCAGTCTTTCATTTATTAGTCTTGCTTTTTGGAAGTGAATATTGGAAAATACTCATCTCTAAAACATATTACAACTGAAAAAAAATGAAAATATTTATATAAACTATACAAATGGCAGGATGTTTTCTAATCTCTTTGAGATTTTTTCCTCTTTTTAGCATAGTGAGCATACTGTAGGCCAAGCAGCACATCAAATCTGAGCTTAATTTGAGGATGAACCAAGTGAGAGAAAGTTCAGGAAGTATATTCTCCTGACAAAAGAATGGATATTGACAGAAGGGCATAGAGAAAACTGAATGGCATATACAAATTAGTGCACTTAAGCTCTGATTTACTGATGAAATGAGAAGCTACTGCATAAGCTTTTTCAAAGTCTCAATTGCCCCACATAATTGTTATGTGCAATGTCCACCAAGTAGAGTCCTCTTGGCTGTCCTTTTCCCTGTTTAGCCAGTGATGAATGACCCTGTGAGACAGACCCTGCAGAATTTGGGGAACTTTACAGACCTCGAATACAAATGTCTATTTAAAAACTAATGATGTACAGCATGATTAGACTGAAACTGGGAGAAGAGCACTGAACACACCCACGGTGATCCCTTGCAATGCCATCTGGCAAGTACAGGCTAAGAGAGACTCTAAAAGCTCCAGCACTTAAGAGCTGATGGGAGCAAGACAATGGATATAAAGGGAGATCAATTAATAAAGAGATGCAGCTGAGCTCATGCCAAGGGCCTGGGATCACTAAAAGAAAACTATTTCTGGAGAATCTTGTTCCACTTAGATCCAGAAAAAGCAATTGTGATCTGACATTTAAGGAGCAGCCACAATGGGAAAGGAAAATTACCAGATGGCAGGAGCCCAAGGTCTCAGCCAACAGCTCCAGTTGGAAGTTAAGAAACCCTGCAGCACTGAAACAAGGAGAAGGAATTACTCATGTAGCAAAGTAACCAGTTTTTAAAAGGAGTTTAGACAGACAGGTTGCTCCTCCAATCACAATATAACAAAGATATAGAGAGGCTGCTCTTTTGATTGGTGCAGATTTGAGATATGCAGCAGCCTTAGGCATAGGAATCTCCTCACTGCTACACACTACAAGAAAACTACTGGCATGAAAGCTGGGCTACACAGGGCACTGACATCTCAGGGACTGTGTGTCACAGGTAGAGAGGAAATCATCCTTTTCACACATCAACAAGCTATTTCCTGAAGTACCAGTACTGCACCCAAACAAGTAGAAAAAAGAAAGAAGCAAAACCAAAGTAACACAAAATAAATATGCTAAAAACTGTGAAGCAGTAGAAGCAGCATGCATCTTTATGGATTAAAGACAAAGAGCAAAGAAGGAAAAAAGAGAAAAGGCAAGAAGCAGTGGACGAAGTAGGTTTTCTTATTTTTCTCTACTGGATTAAAATTTTAAAATAATTTAAGCCTTTACAAAATGTTGCACTATAAACCACGTCATGCTGCTGCATAAGGTTATAAAAATGAATTATAGAAATGATTGAAGACACAGAAAAAATATATTCCTGCTCCAGTATGGTTTTTTTATTGCACTTATTATTAAAAATTTTTGCTACATAGCCTGGGAAGAAGCAGTGAATTTACCTATGCCATAAGCCTACTGTCAAATCAACTGATCATGTATCAGCATATTTAAGAAATGGATGAATTTATAACAAGATCTACAAAGGTGATTCACTGCAGCAAGGCAAGCCCATGCATTAAGACATTTCTATACTCCGCACACATTAGCTGCTTGCTGAAATAAGCACTTTCAACAAAAGTCAAAATAGCACAAAACACCAAAGACACAGCTGTGGCTTTTGTCTTGGGAGGAAAAATATTAATTACAGCAGCTTTAAAAAAATAGCCTCCCTCTTTATTTTGAACATCAAACTTAACATGCCCAGAGCTGAACTCTGTTTTGGCCACTTCCTTGGCACCAACACTTGGGTACTTTCACGCCAGGGGCACTGCCAGCTTGGGAGCACATCCATCCCACTGCAGACAACTTTTCCTTCCCTTTTGCTGCCCTCAGTAAAGGATAGAGGAGAGCAGAAAAGCTAATATTTGCAAGGAGCTGAACAAGTGAGTGGTTGAGTGGCTTCCACTGTGAAAAGGCTGCCAACAATCAAAGCATAAATGAATTGTTAAGAGTGAATATTTTGCATTCCTATATATCATTGAGGGAATGCCATTTGGAGTTAACAAGTAGTTCATCAATCAAGAGAGAAAAACATTATTGCTAATGTGAGATGTAGAGGGGAAGAACGAGCATCTGCAAAGGCAGAGCAGACAGTTATATCAGGGATCGAGCAAAGTCAAGAACCAGAGCAAATGACAACAGTTGCAAAACAAAGTTCGCATTGCAGATGAAAAGGTAAAGAAAGAGTATTTTGAATGCTCCTAATGCATTTAAAATAAATCTGGAAGAAGTGAATAGAAACAATTGTTCCTTGTCACTGAGGAAATGCCATGCATGAGCTTATGAATAATATTAAAAAGAAAAGACCTGGTTTAGAACATAAAATACAGTCTTCACCATTAGTTATACATAAAAAAATTCTCTGCTTCAGAAGATTATTCCACAAAATAAGCATTTTTTGAAATGTGATGATATCTTCTGAAGCTAATAAGCTAACAGCATACCATTCCCAAAACTCCCCTTCCAGATGTGAGCATGTAGCTAAATCAACAGAATATTTAAACTGTTAATGGTTTTGTCCATTTATGTAATACATGCTCTATGTATTAAATATAGTTTCCTATTTTTGCTGCTTGTCCTATGACTTTCTTTTTATGAAAAAATTTTCTCTTTTATTTTAGATCATCACATATATACTGATGAGGGGTTGACATTAGTGTATTATTACAACCACATATTTTGATCATGAAATTATCTTAATCCATGGAATTACCGAAGTGGCAATATGAGGCTTGCAAATTTGAAATGCCGTCCTTAGTGCATCATGTATCTGATGTTTCCTGATCAATGTAGTGCCATCAAAGGAGGCTGAAAAATGAATTTCTTACATCAGAGATGTGTCATGACCTCAATCAGAAACTACTTTCAATAATTATATTATTTAAATCTTCTTTCCCTCTTAAAATTTAAAAATAATTTAGGCATATAATGAGAACAAAAGAATGCCTTACATGCATCTGAACAGGTCAACACACTTTTTCTGAACTATTAAGGACACCTGTCTAATAAGAACTGCCTGATTCTTTTCTCCAGAAAATAATTTCTCTATAGTGAATCGTTGGCCTGCTTACTAAGTCAACACCCCAGGTGATTTTGACAATTAATTGTGGGACAGCCTAGAGTGAATTATCAAAAAGGAAGCTGCAGAAACTTCAGGATAGCCTATACATTTGCTCTTATTTTTGTTCAAGCTTTCTCTGTGAGCATTCAATATCTTCTCA
This sequence comes from Lonchura striata, assembly GCF_050655825.1. Classification (NCBI taxonomy): domain Eukaryota; kingdom Metazoa; phylum Chordata; class Aves; order Passeriformes; family Estrildidae; genus Lonchura; species Lonchura striata. The sequence goes on along the minus strand of NC_140705.1, from coordinate 64,538,385 downwards.
TAGTTGGATGCCACCTAAGGAAAAGGTTCTTTTCACACATGGGACGGTCCTGAATCTGATTCCATTACTACAGAGACTTGTTCCACTCTTCTGAAGAGAGATTTGCTTCTGTATTATATATTACACAGAAGCAACAAAAAAATCTACAGATCATACATTTTTTGAAATGTGAATGGTTATTGGTTCACCTACAAGCAGCAGTCTTAGAGAGGAGTAAATTAGTGTTTTGACTGCCTACCTTTTGTCTCCAGAAGGAGTAAAATTCACACTGTGACTGTTGCGCCTTGCATGGCAGCTCTGATGGTCCCACAGACAACTGCTGCTCAGCTGGACAAAAAAACTCTACAGTGGACACTGGACTTCAAAATAACTTTCATTAACAGATCCAAGCATCAAGCAAGCCAGCCAGCCTTGCACTCCAAAGGAGGGTTTTTGCTGAGGACAGCACTCCCCAGGGAGGAGGGCAAACAGCAGCTTTCAGAGCACTTCCTGGGCTCAGCTTTCCCCATGCCACAAGGAACCACACCACTGTGACAAGAGGGGGACTGGGCCCATACTAATTTATTTATTAATTACATTCAATTTTTATTTGGGTTTTTTGTTTGATAGCTTGAAGGACAAAAAAAAAAAAAAAAAACAAACAAACCAAGGCCCCTCAACAGTTTGCCCTCACTAATATCCCTAATATTTTTATGTCAATTTGTTCCTGTTTACAATATTCCATACAAACAGGGGTTTGTAAGGTCGTTTGTCCTTTCATTCACTCAGTAAGACTTCTCTACATTATTACTAGTATGATTGTTTTTCTTTAGCAAAAAACATGAAAATTATCTATATGACAAATCATACCAGTATTTTGATATTTTCACAGCTGTATTTAAGTCTGTATGGTAAAAAATTACCACTATCTTCTAAAAAAAAAATCTCGTCTGAAGAAATCATGCTCTGTTTTCCATAGTTTTACAGAATGGCTGTAAATATGTTTGGGCTAGGATTTACACAGAAACCCTGAACCAGTCACCATTTATTTCATCAATGGAAACACAATCTTTCCAAGGGCAACTCAGTACAATTAAGTTCTCTTCCCTAAACACTGAATATGAATTATCGTCTCATGGAGCTTCCTCCTTTCCATTAACTATACAGAAGAGACAAGGAATTCTACACATCAGAATAATGAGATTCTAGCATAATTTTCTGAAGGGAATGATAGGAACAAACAACCAAGACAACTGTTAAAAAAAAAAGTGATACTATTTCACCAATAAGTTATTCAATCAAGCACAAAGGAATCCTTTTACTATACAGGATATATCAATATACTTATTTTCTTAGTAGCTCAAATCTCAACAGAATAGGAACAAAACTCAAAAAAATATTATTATTTCATTTCAGAAGTTTTAGCAAGTTTCAGAATTTGGAAAACTTTTGTGATGCAGACTCTGACTTTAGTCTGCAGTTGAGGAAACATTAAAACTGTCACTGCTTTTCATCAGAAAGGCAAAACAAAACTGACTTTGTTTTCATTTACATGCAAACACTTGCCAGGGGAAAATTTCTGTTTAGATGATCTACTTAATTTGCATTATTCCTTTCCTAAGCAGTATCTTAGCCAAGTATTAAACTGCTGTCCTTTAGAAAAATGAGGAGTTTGAAAATCAACATTCTCCATTCAGTGAATTGTAATGGGACGATTATCACAAAAAAAATTTGTTCATCAAAAGTGAGTCCTGGGTCTGAACCACAAAGAAAACAATAGCTACAAAATTCCCATGCAAGTAATCAATGCTTTGCCTTTATCAGTCAGTAGATATCCTAATGAAAACATGGAAGATAGGGAATGCAATCCTTGTAAAGCTGAATCATGCATAAGAGAGCACTGGCTCACCTAGGGAGTTTCGGAATTGAGTCTTAAATACCCCTTCTACCAGCCACAATTTCAATTTTGTTTTCAAATAATTCAGTGGAAGAGGTTATTCTATCAGGTTGCAAATGTCAAGTACTGCTAAAGATTCAAAATCTACGAGTCAAACATAAAAGCTTAATAGTTGTCTGTTTCAAGAGCTTTTAGGATACACTTTGTTCCCTTTACAATTTTTCTAAACACTTTTTCAAAAAGAAGAGAGATTACCACCTCTAATAACAAACTCCCAGAAGAAAAATAAAAATGTTTGGAAACTCACAATGGTGCTGGCAGTACTGAGCTCAGCAGTAACCCAATTAGGAAGGGATTAACTGAAAATATCTGTACATGCATGCATCCACACTTTCTCCCTCCCTTCTGTGCTAAGTAGTCCTCTGAGATATACAGACACCAGGCTGACTTCCACATAGGAATTGAGGGCTTAAAAATTTCTTTGCTTGACATGGTGCAGAGGGATAGAAAAAGACAGAAATAAACAACACTCAAGCTATAGCAAACAACTGAGTAAGTTTGAACAGTTTTTGTTAGCTTTTCTGTTTAACTTTAGAGTATAAGTCAGTGTGTAAGGAACAAATTGAGAGCAAGTGAACAATTCATTTATCTCTGTGAGCCTTTGCCAGCATTTTATACACCTAACCTGCAAATGTGTGTCTAGATCCTTGCAAATCCTTTTCCTTCTCTTCTGTCACAAACTTTTTCTCAGTGGTTGGCCTACTGATGTCAATCAAAATATGTTTTATCTTCAGAGGACAAAAATCGCTCCCTAGCCCAAAAGCACAGCAAACCAACTTGGCCAATGACTATTTCAAGACTATTCCAATGATATTCCAAGATAGAATGTAGTTTTGAACCAAAACCATAGCTTGCATTTCAGGGGATCACAACAGGACAACTGACAACAGTGGTATCCTATCAAATAAAAGTACTTAATACAAACAATGTGAAACCCAAAAAGGTCTTCAGCCTTTTTGTGAGGAAGGAATCTACATTTTACTTGTGCTTCTAAATAAAGGCAGAACAGATGAATGGATTTTTTAAGAAAAAGAACAGGATACACTGTCATGAATGTAACCTGAAAGCAGCTGCAAGAGGTCAGACTAAAGAATAAAACACTATACAATACCAGGAATCTCTCCTTTGACACACTCTCCTTGTCTTCAACTAAGCCAGAGCACTTCATAAATCAGACACAATCTAAACATCATGTTTAATAACCCAGATGAACTACTTTTTTTGCCATGATTTTGTCCAAACACTCCAAGTTCATTTTTACATCTGGCCACTACACCATCTCTCAGAAATAAGTCCTCCAATTTAATTATCTGACATATGACAAGGTATTTAATTTTATTTAATAACTTACTGCCTCATTAAATACCTCCTCATTCTCATGTTAGGAGACATAAGAAACAAATCATTCCCTCTTCATCTTCTCCCTGCTATTCAAAGAGTTAATAGACTTCAATGAGATGAGTATGGGCCCATGCCTTTCCATACCAAGAATCATAATTCACTTACTTTCAACCCATTCTAAACCTTTCAGGGTTTCCATTTGCTCTGCTTACTTTTCTCAGTATCTTTTGTAGTTGAACTGTACTACACTATACTAAACTTCTGAGGATAAGGCAAATTCAAAAATCATAGCATTCAGTAACATCATTTACCAAGGGCATCCAGTAGTATAATGGTTTCATTCTGTTCTCTCTTATTAGAAACTATTAATTACTTTCAATTCCTGAAACTGTCTTTGCTTGTTGTTATTTAGAATATTCTGTGTCTAAAACAACATTAAATTTGAACCCAGAATTACCCTGAAGATCCTTTTTTGAAGTGCAGCCAATTAAAAACCAATTACTGTTCATGTGCAATTAGAACTGTTTTTTCTGGCACAGTCTTTCATATGCCATTTTAATCACCTTAGAAAGTAGTGCAACTCTTCACAGTATATTTTTAGTTTTGCTGTCTTTAATACATATGTGTAGGTAGTACATTTCAGCAAACCATTATTCATCTTTTTTTCACAAATCATTCACTAATATATTGAACCATAAAAGTTCATCAAGAAATCTAATCCAAAAGAAGACTCCTTCTTATACCATGACAGGACAAGGGGATTTGTTTTTTTAGCAACAAAAAACATCAACCACAGTAGCTTCCTTTTCCTTTAATATATACATATAGGGATCCATCAATAGGTTTTGGTATTATAAATATACTGTGCTGACTAAATGACTCTCAATATGTTTCTCAATATGTAACAGTTATTTAATAGTTACCAGTTCTACTTGTATAAGTTTTAGCTGTACTATTGGTACCAAATACAGATTTGCTCGTCTGTGATTTCCAGGACTAGCGTATTTTTTTTTATGCTACCATAACATTTGTCACCTTTCCACAAGCATATATGCAGACCAGTGAAGGACAAATGTGCACCAGAAACATCAGTTCAGCAATGAGGTTTGCATGAAAATACCTCAGCATAGTAGTCTGGGTATTACTCATTTTAATGCACAGCAGCAACTTGCCAGAACTACTTCTAAGGAAGTTCTGCTTGGGAGAGACCCTCAGGCTTGCTCAGAATGGAAGACATAACCTATACCCAATCATGTACACTTCTCATTCTTTATATATACAATTTACTTGCTCCAAAATAAAATTCAAACACTCAGATAGACTGGTTGTTGGTTTTGTGCTGTTTTTAGTCAGAGGTCTAACTTTTGTCAAACTAATTATGGAATATTTTTTTTAAAAATTATTTCCAAAATCTTTTATCAGAGCAAAAATGCACAAGGGCACAATCCATTTTCCTTCAAACTTATTTACCCCAGGGTCTCAGTCTATACCTGGGTCTTGTACACACCATGAAGATTAAATAATAAACTACATATCAACAATAAAATATTGTACAATAGAAATTATTGTACAATATTTTATTGTACAATTTCTCTCTTCTTATGATAGCATATTTTAATCTAATATAGATTTTGGAATAAAGCCCTCAACTCTAGAAGCCTGACACAGAACAGCAGATTCCAGATTTACATCCAGTTATGTTCTCTGAGGAGTTATATAACAATATTTTAATGTAACAGAGGTGACCATAAAGCCAGCACAGTCTTTAATGTTACCTGCACTAACTATAAACTCTTTGCTTTTGCTCCTCATTTTAAAAAAATTTCAACATTCAAACTAGAATGATCCATTTTTATAGCTGTTTTTTTTTCCCTTTTGTCCTAATAACAAAAAAAGAAGAAAAAACAATATTTCAAAGAACTATAGCAGCATAGTTTAGGAGCAGGGGTTGGGTTGGCTCCTCTATCACCTAATTGAAATACAAATCAACATCAAAATACACCAAAATTTGACTATTTCTCTGAGGTTTTAAATAAATAATAGATGTGTATATAGATGAATGAGTAAGTAAAAGCCAACATGTCCACAGAGAGGAGAAAATAAAGCTTTAGGAGCCTTAATGCCCCAAATTTATGCCCAGTTTGCATGTGTTTTAAACCTAGGCATAGGATTTCCATGTGGAGTTGAGAATGACAAAATGAACATAACTGGCAAAGAAGGGAATAACAAGAAGGACCATCACAGCTGTGTGGAAACATCTGAAAATCCAGAAAGAGCAGGTGAGGAGAGTAGAAACTGGATAAGGAAGCTGGAGGGAACCTGGGACCTTAACCCAGAGGGTAAACAGAAACAGAGAGAGGAGGAAAGCATGACTGGCAGAAAAGCAGACTGAGTTAGGAAGCCACAGCAGTAACACTTGGACATGCTGAGGAAGATGACCAGGATGGGAACAAGTCGCCGTGGAAAGAAGACAGAAGGAGGAATAAAATGGGTCTGGGAAGGTACAGCTGGAAGGATCAACATTTGGAGAAACGACTGAATAAGAAACGCTGTGCAAAGCCTGCAGCAGGAGACCAGTATGGGAACCTATCCTTCAGTGACCTTCTTGTCAGCAAAAGAAAGGAAGGTTATTCTAAAACAACTGGACTGAATATTTAGTAATAGGATGCTTTCTCTATACCTAGTTTCACCTCCACCACAAAAATCCTGGAGGATGTTTGTCAAAATCACATATCAATTCCCACACTTGTCAAAAGAAGCAAAATCACATTCCTTGTGTTCAGATGCTGGACTTTAGACCCCAGGCACCAGTCTGAAAGCTCTGCCAAGAGCCTGCAGTCTCAGATAAAGTCAGTGAAAGGTGTTCCATGAACAACAAAAGGTTTAAAAAGGGCAATCACTTACAACACAGATAAGCAGAAAAAGCATCTTCAAGGATCCAGAAGCTGCTGCACGGTTTATCTACTTTGTTTCTAATTGCAAAACTGAGTAAAGGGTACACTGCTCAGCTTAGCAGACAACTTCACTGTATTTGAAACACCTAGGTACCATAGGGCCACAAATAATGTTCTACAGCACTGTAAAAAATGTGTCTGACAAAAAATACTGCTCACAAAAGATTCCAAACAACAGGATCTAAAAAGGAATTGAGCCTCATATTAAACTACAAAGAAGAGGAAAATAAAACCTGAGCAGGTGTTCAGTAAGCAAGTATTGGCTTTTGCACACTAAACAAAGCAAGAGAAGAGTAGAAAGATTGCAAAAACATGTAATTAAGGACTGAATCATAATGCATGCATACAAGGGAGGCAAATTAAAGTTACATGATTGATCTTAACCAGCATCTCCTAATTTTATTATTTAACAAGACAGTATTAATAATGCTTTCTTAATATTTTGTGTATACTAGAAATTCATTATCAGAAAGAAAAAAATTTAGTCAGTCCTCTGGCTTCTACAATCCTCTGACTCTCCTTTCAAACACAAAGCCACAAAAAGTGAAGCTGATGCTCAGATTTAACCTACTAATTCTGCTTCATTAACACAAACCTTGAACAAAGGGGCACAAAGGGAGAGATGGCAGGTCAGGGAGCACCAGTATTTCTACAGAGAATACATAGACAGATGTTCTCAGCTGATTTCTGAGTTTCCCCAGGCAACCAAGAAGCACCCTTCATATTCAAATCTGAGGAACAGATCTGTACCATGGCACCACTAGGAAAAGTGGCATCCCATTGTATGACAATGACATCATTAAATGATATTTATCAAACTCAACTTCTTAGATAAGGAGGATGGCAGCCCTGTCCCTTACCACTCTGATTACATACCTAGGTCTATCCACCCAACTCCTACTTTGCACTTTGGATTAATCAATGCATGGAAAATATTTTTAATCTGTTTGCACAGCACCTGCTTCAGTAAGACCAAAGGAGGATCCTGGAAAGCTGTCCTGATTAAGAGCACTGTAATAGTGGTGCTTCTCCTGTTCAGCTATAATATTGCTCCTGCACATTAATGTAGCAGACAGGCTGTGATACAGGCCACATCTGTATCAGAAAGCACAGAAAGGGAACAGGAACAGACCTGAGGAATGCAAACATTTGCTATGTGTCCTCTTTCAGTGCTCAGGGGTTCAGGCTAATTCTTAAATGACCCTACAGACTGCATGCCTACCATGCCTTTGGACCATGCTTTGGTGTGCCTTGGGACTGCGTGTCTAGTTCAGTTTCACCCTGAACAGTTTCTGCACTCTAAGTTCTGCACTTGATGGTACAACCCAAATAGGAAGGACAAGGCAGCTACAAGTGATTTCCCTCAAGAAACCACTTCTGATTTGAATAGAGAGCCACATCCCACTGGCACTGAACAGCAGCTACCAGGTTCAGCACTCTGTCTCACTCCAACTTCCTACAGTTTTCAAGATCATTTCCTTATTTAGTAGAAGGATCATTCCCTTCCTTCTAAAGTTTCCTTTTAGAAACCTTTCAGATTCTGCTGCTCTGCAGGTAAAGTCCTTTGCACAGTATATGAAACTCATTAAACTTCTGTGGCTAAATTTAAATGTTGTACAATCAGAAGAAAAAACCCCACAGTGCACCTGAACACTCAGTCTATGCATATGCAGCACTTGTATACAACTGATTAATTCCCATATGGAATTTGCAGTACTGTGAAACTAGCCATTTGAATGCCAGAGTAATTTTTGTATGGGGAAAAACATATTGAGCTAATAATAAATGAAACTGCAGTAATAATAGTTCTTGCTATCTTTATATCTGCCTATATCCCAAAATTTCTTCATGGATGCAAGAAGAAACATGCAATCCTCCTTTTTTCCTTTTTTTGCCAACTGAACAGATGGCACTTTGCTATAAAAAGGGGAAACAAAACCAGAGATAATGTTTAAATAGTTCTGGGTTTACTTGCAGAAGCTGTCAGGAGCTAATACAACAAAAAAAAACTCTACCCTATTTCAGTGCAAGAAAAATGGAGACATTAATTCTATGGGTATATTTTAAAGGCAAAGATTTTACTTCTACAGTAATTATACCATTCTAAATTTTAAGAAGATGGTTACTCTCAGAGCAGTAATTCAATATATAGCTGACCAGAACTGGAAGTAATTACTTCTAGACACTTTGAGGAGATAAATAAAATGCTTTCAACTTTGAGGGAGATAAATAAAATGCTTTCATTCATAGCACAGCACACTTCCTTTGTACATGCAGCATTTGAAATTATTTTGGCAACAGATAATAGCCTATAATTTACTCTTCACATAAAATGAGTGAAAAATAGCAATACCACATGAGGCTGCAAGATGTAGAATACTTGCAATAGGACTAAGAAAGCAGGGCACTGCTAAGTTGAGTTTCTTTACTCTAGCACAAATGGCTTCAGAATAATATTCTGTAACATACAGTCTTTGCCAAGACTTGTGTTGATTCTCTTAATAAGTGCTATAGTTCAAGCACTGCTTTTGAATTTTTGAGTTACCAGAGGTTGTGGCTAAAGGCTATTTCAGTAAAACTGCATAGACAAACGACCTTATTTCCATCCAGCAGCCCCATAAACAAAAATCTCATTATCCTCTCAGTTATCTGTGACTATACCATGACTTGTTTTAAATCAATAATGTTCCATCCCTCTAGGATATTTATGAAGTGAATATATTTCTCATGAGCTGCTAGGAAAAAATCCTACATTACCTTTCTTTCCTGTCAGCTGCACAACCTCTTCCTTTCTGACCATCATATTTAAATTCAATCTACTCAATATATCTGGCACAAAACAGTTTCTTCTAGTGCTGCAAGTAGCTTAAGCATTGATTGTTTCAATTTTCTTTTGAAAGCACTTTCACGTACTGTTTGGAGACTCCCTTCAAGCCCCAATTTATGCCTTACATCTACTTCCTACATGGATACATGGGAAGGATTCCCCTTCCAGTGTGATAAGCTCTCCTACAGCTTCTAGCTTTCTACTGCTAGCATCACCTATTTTGGTTCCCTTGCTAAGAACATAATCAAAGAAGTCTGCCAACAATGGGTTTGCAACCAAGTGTAGAAATAGACACTGCTTGTTTAGAACAGATTCTCTCTGATCATGTTTTACAATATTAATCACTTGCTTTGATTAAGACTGCGAGTTCTTCAGGTTTTAATTTCTGTTTCTTGAAATTGCTATTCTTATCATGCACTATAAATGCTAAATAATGATTAAAACCATTAATCTACTGACAACACAAAAATGCAACTGGATTAAAGCTGATTAATTTGTTCTAAACTTCAGTCCGATTTGGTGGGAAATAATATCTGGGATGGCTGCTGTCTTTCTAGGTTGTTTTCTCCTTATCCCAGAGATTAGCTCCCATAGTAGTACTTTGTTTTTTCTTGTAAAAAATCAACATTTACAATAATTCAATTTTATGATAAATTAGCTTTTTCAGCAGATTAAGTGCTACATCTTCAGTAATACTGAACTGTGTCACTTTCCACAGTCATATGGTGGAATAAACCAAAATATACAAGGATTTTTAGTACAGCTGCCCAGTATTTACACATCCCCATGTGCATATTATTCACAAGTGTCTGCATCTAAAATGTCATTAACATTCTTGAGCAGAGAAATATTTTTGCAAGTTTCAAAAGCATCATTACAATACTGATGAAATAACACAACACAAATCTTCCAAGCTGATTTTAAATCAGGTCGTGTTCAGGTTCAAAAAGCTGACAAAGTCTCAGCCGACATGGGTGTCAGCATGGAAGGCAGCAAAGCACACTGAAGTGCCCCTGCTAAATCTCAGGAAAAAGTACATCAGCAGTCGAATTCACAAGCAGACATTGCTGCTGCCAGCTTATTACACCTCTTACATCCAACTTCAAGGCAGTCTCCAGTCCTCTCCAGTTTTCCTTTAAACTCTATCACTTTTCATACATAATTCTTCCAGGCTATTAAGTGACAAGCTATCAAAGACTAATTAGGCAGAGAAGGATTTTAATAACCAGCTGGACAGCTTGAGTACCAAATTTTGTAGTTCTCGGGTGTGCTTGAGATACCTTGATGTTGTTCATCTTTTTTCCAGCACAAACCATATGTTGACAATCTTATTTTACAGAGACATGCGCAGAACTGCACATACAGATCTGTATTCAAATTTTGTATTTACTTGAACTTGCTACCAAGGCCTGAAAGAAAAGATTTGTCAGTAAAATACTACTCATGGACTCTGCAGTAATATTTAACAGTGATAAAATAATTATACTGCTTATAGTAATTCAAGAGCTCACCATAATCAGATCTCCCAGCCTCTGGAATCTCAGCACAGATGACCTCCTGACTAAGGTCACACCACAGACAGCTGGGTGGGGTGGCACAAAGTGTGTCTTCTTCCACCCCAGGAATAGCAAAACTTGATGCAAGAATCCATAGAACACACTCACTGCCAAGCAGCACACTGCTCATTGGAGACTGCTTGAGCCTTCCTGCCTCCTGGCCAGAAGCACACATCAGGACAAACATCTGCTGGAGATGGCTTATGGCACAGCAAACTCTGGAAAAGGTGTTATATCAGTGAGTGAGATTGCATCAAAGCACTGGGCTATAGCAAATGAGAGGGAGTGCCTTGCATTCAATTTCCTCCACACTTAAGAAAAATATATGCTCGTACATCTAATCAAAAGCTGTTTTGCCTTCAGGTAAACACAGTAATTTAAAACAGCCTTTTTTTTTTATTTTTGTAAGCCAATTCAATTTTTCTTAAAGGGTGTCATGATTTCTTTCATATATCTGCTGCCCAGAGAGATCAGGACTCTGGAGAACAACCTCTGCATGTCTGTTGCACTTGAACTCACTGCAGAAACTCTAATATTGTTGTTTGTCAGTGACCTTTTTGTCAGCTGACCTGTAATGACACAGCAAGAAACTCAGCCACCCTGTACTGAAAGAGAAAATTGCAAGAAAGAGGGTGCCCACAATCACTTCACAATCCAGGTCACTGGGATGCTGTGAAAGACACACAGGATTCTTATACCTGTCTCATCCTCCAAAGCAAGCTGAAGTAGCAGCAGAGTAAAGAATTAAGAAACACAGTGACAAAAGGACTCAGTAAATTGAGGTGCTACCAATAGGTAGGAAGAAGAACACTCAATTCATAAGTAACCTTTTCGAATGAAGTACTAAAGAAAGGTAAAAAAAATCCACCTGAATGCTAATAATTCCTTACCTCCAGCCACTCTTCGGAGTAGCAATTTCACAGTTAAAATAGGCTGTATTCAAATCCAAAATCCATGGTTGCAACTTAAATATTGGGCAGTAGAAGCAGGAAAAACAGATCTGGGAACTCCTCCCTTCCAAAAATGTAATACCAACACATTGAAAGCAAACACCATTTTAAAAACATCTCTGCTATTGAAAACTTCTAGGAACAGGGAATACACTAAAGCTTTATGGAGACTTTAAACAAAAGCAAGGTCTTCTTAAAACACTGACATGTAATAGACAAAGTATAAACTTGAAAAGATGACAAGTTATTCCTACTTCCTTAGAAGAGAACAGGGTATGTGAACTGATGTTACCTGCCTGGCAACACCATGATCTACTCTGCCTTGCAGATGGAAGCACTTAATCTAGTGCTGAACATTTTGGGCACAGTCACAACACACATTCTGTCATTTAGACACAGCTCTTGCCTTTAATGACTCTCTCTGTTCTCTCCTTAGAATAGATAGCACTCAATTTTGCCCGGTGTTTTCAACTTCCACCAACACTATGCAAAAAAGGGTGAAAGATCAAACTTAACTGACAGCAGGTCACAAACCTTCAACCCAAAGTGAACACAAGCATCAGGACCTGGCATTTCTGTCAGCTAAGACACAGTGATGACCAGTCAGATGAACTACTGTTTAACTTGGGTCACAGCCACAAAAATATTTCTTGAACAGCAGCTCTGTGTTAAAAATACAAGTAGCACTTGTATGTTGCTGAACCTAAGAAACAGACAAAGAAATCAAATCTTACTATTTAGTAAGTGATTAAACTTATGATAAAACCAGGGAGCAACAAAGTTTCCTTTGGAAGGTGGCAGAATCTCACCAATCTTCATTAATCCATACTGAGATGGAGGGCATTACCTCTATTATCTTCCTAAAAGTAAATATTGTGATTCAAATTATTATTGTGCTTATTTATTCATTTGATTTTCAACAAAGGGCCAGGAAAGAGAAAAAAAATCTATTCTTTTATTTCCAAAGTTATAATTCACTTAATAAAGATCTCTAGGCAGAAACTGGCATCTTATATTAAGCTGCTTGCACATTTTTGTTAAAGTTCAAGTATTTTCCAAACAAATACATATGTCACCTATAAAGCATGTTTTTAAAATCTTACAAGCATCTTCATTTACTTTAGAGGAGCCACCAATCACTGCTCAGAGATGGACTGGGCATTGGTCGACAGGTGGAGAACAATTGTATTGTACATCACTTGTGCCTCTTTTTTACTTGTGGTCTTTTTTTACCACTACTCTTATTTTTATAGTTAGTAGTACTAGTAATACTATATTTTATTATCATTACCATTATTATATTTTACTTTGTTTCAGTTATTAAAGTGCTCTTACCTTAACTCAAATGTATGGGTTTTTTTCCTGATTCTTCCCCCCTTCCTGCCAGAGTGGAAGAGAGCAAGTGGCTCCATGACGCTTAGTTGCCAGCTGAGGTTAAACTACAACTGCAATCATGCAGTGGAATAAACACAACCTTGGGTCTACAGCAATACATTAAAAATTATTTCTTATTAGAATATAAAGAACAAGCGGAGAGAAGACTAAAAATATACTCTTTTCAATGTATAACACAATCTGAGACAAAATTAAACTACAGAACAAAATCATTGCACATTAATGCCCATGACAAGCAAGGGAATACTTGCTCCAGGGCCCTTTGACTGTTCTGGTCCTCACATGATGTAAAAACATCCTGAATCAGGCTGAATTTTAGGCATTAACCTGGTCATCATTAATAAGTGTCAATCTTTTCTGCTTACTTGATTCTACCCACACCCAGCCTTCCTGGGCAATACATTTTCACATCTGATCTTTCTCATTTCAATCTGCCACCCACAAATTTTCCTGCATTCAAAGGTCCTGAAGAATCAAGCAGACCATGAGATAAAAGGCAACATTAATCAAGATAAACTGATATTTATATAATTTTTCTTTTCTCTTACTATTTATTAAATATTGCAGAGGCTGTTGCTCTCAAACCTTCTAAGTGTAGGAAAAAATGAGAATACTTAAATGCCAAAGCAGTGTTTAATGAGTATCCAGAATTGTTTAATCACTATGTAAAGTTGCAACTTGAACAATACAGAATAGAAGGCCTGTAAGAAAGAGTCAGGCATTAGATCACCTTTCTTTGGTTCCTTACTGTTTTATCTAACTAAACTAAGTTTTCTACATTAAGACACATGCTGCACACATACACATTTATTTTAAAAAATATTCAATTTGTCTAAGCTTGAATTACGGACATTCATGGAAAATTTAGGAAAAGTAATATCTACCAGAAGTTCTTCACTTTAGTATCTCCTTTCATCCAAGATAAATGTCACTATTGCTATTTTATGACAAGGAATGAATTACCAGAAAATCTAGGACTTGATCCTTTTAAGCAGCCAATCATCAACTCCATGTGGGCTGTATGTCACCCACTATGGAATGATTGCAACTCAATTCCTGCTTTTTTGCAGATGACTTATCATACATCAAATCCATACAATAGACCAAGGATGACCTTTAAAAAGGAGAAATCAAGCCAGGAGTCATTAAAAAGCATGGAAAATTGAGAATCTGAAAGTGGATATCAGCAATTCATATCCTTTAAGACCATGTGTGAGTATTTATGTCACACATTGACAGGAATTGTACAGCTATAGTTCTAAATGATAAAAAAGTAATTTTTTACTTAACATGTGAAGTTTCCTCTATTTAAACATTATCAATACCTTTGAGGGTGGTTTTGCTTTTCAGACTTTTTTTTTAGGATGAATAACTTAATCACAGCTCTGTGAATTTAATCACCATCTTTCATAGCAGAGTAGGGAGGAGAACCCTAACCTTTGTAGTGATCACAGATATTTGGCAACCAGTAGGCCACTCCATTGTCATAAAAAGCTTTTCTTTATTACATTTAAAATTTATAGAAGTGGAAAAATGGAGACAAAAACTTAATTTAATGATGTTAAGTGACTTGTTTATTTGTTTTGGAAAAGTTTTTCACTTACAGATTATCTCCACCCTAAATTACTAAACACTTATTTATTATTCTTTATTGAAGCTGTAAAAGTATAAATCCCTATTCCCAAGAGAGTCAGAATGATTATAAAAAGGTAATTTAATTTACAATATGCTAAATACTGACATCCAGTGACACCTCACACAGAAGTAACCTCCATCTTTTTAGATGGCAAACACCCCATACATTCACCACAGAGCTACTTTAAGATAGACAAGTTTAAGCCTTCTTTTTATTGTTTTTATTTTCAATAAATGCTGACATAATTACCAACCATAAATACTGTTATTTAAAAACAGAAAAACAGTAATTAATAATTAATTCTTAGTACATAAATTGAGCAGCCTAAAGTGAGAGAAGAGCTAAATAGTTCTTTAATGTCCATAGTGGAATCTTACTGCAGCATTCAGAACTTTTTAATCATGCATTCACAGACCACAACTGTAAAACAATGTCAAGAGACACCAAAAAAATTCAGCAAGGCAAATTAATAAGATAGGCAGAAAATTATGACCACCCTAATCTGGAAAAAGATGGCATTTGTTTCAAGTCTGCAAAATGTCACGTCCTGTGGAGAATACAGAAAACACAAATGAGCATTCTATAAATGGATATATAAATATGTGGGAGGAAAAGCACAAAAAAAAATGCACAACACCACTGCCTTAAACCTGCTCTAAGCATCTTAAACTAAGCCTCCACACACATACGTCCACTTTTAGAAGGAAAATAAAAAAAAAATTAAAAAAAGAGACCACAGAGAGACATGAGCCAGGAATTCCAACTGAAGGACTCTGAGAGTTTTTCCCATTGGTACCACCTCATGGTTTAAGCCTGACTTTAGCAAAGCATGATCAGCTTTTTCTGATTAATTACTTGTGTTATCCTAACACCCAGGAGCTTGGAGACAAGAATATCAACAAGCAGAGCACTGAACAAGCACAGGCTGTGCAGTGGTTGAAGGCAGTCTGTAGCCCAAGCTCAAAGTGAAACACAGACGACTGGGAGGCTAAAGAGAGACCCTCAATACAAGTCAGCATGAGAGGCAGCAGTAACAAGCAGCAAGCTTCTTTTAGAAGAAAAAGTTTTTCTGAGGCATTTTAATCCTTTATAAAAGAGATATATGTTGGAAACAAAACCAAAGACTACCCCCTTCATTGAGATGCACCAAAAATAATCTTCTAGCTTGTGAAGCAGAAAAATGTATGACAACAGAAAACAACAGGAAGGTATAAAAACAGCAAAACATTTTCAGCACAGTCAGGTTAATTACTTAAATCTTTTGGACCTTCTTGCTGTTCATTGTTTATAAATATATAATCCATTTATTTCCCCTTATTTTCACTGCTGGTTCTAATTTAAACAAAGATTCCATACAGCTAACAAGTTCCAAACCAAAGATACATTGCCAGCTCCAGAAGAAGCAAGTATTCTCTGTGGATATACAAGTATTCTTCTTATCAAAGAACTCATTAAACTAGCCTACAATATTCTTCATTATTACTAGGTTTCTTCACTGAAGTGTCATTTGCCTTAGTTTTCCATATTATAATTTCTTAAATAGCTGTGCATGTCTAATTTGTATTGTGTATTCCAGAAAAACTCTGTGAAGCACCATGGAGCTTTTTGGAATTTCTCTAAGCAAACCTAAAAGATGATACAGTGCCCTCAAACATCTACCATCTGCTTAAAACATTTGCTACTTACTACTAAGCCTTTCACAGTCTTTAAAGGTAAAAATGCACAATTTCATAATCCTTTTTAATTCCCTCCACTTAAATTATCCATACTTAAAGTGATCAGAAGTGAGGCTTTGTTGTGGTTTTAGTCTTCTTTATGCCTGTTTTCCATACACCATTCACTGTCAAAACATGTTCCATTACATGCTCAGTTTCCAATTAGAAAAGAAAGGCTCCAAAAATGCCATATTTTCGATTGTGAATGTAATCGAGGCAAAATCCCTGCCTTTTCAGTGCCATCTGGGCACCTTATTATTTCAGCAAGATCTGCACAAACACCCTTATGTAACCATCCCTCCTTGGAAGAGTGACAGGTAGGTGTCATTGCTACTGGATATCATCCATTTCCACACTTGCCTTCGAGTATGATGACATTGCCAAATGTTTGACCTAAGATATAGGTGGTGTTCGCTCAAAAAAGGCCCCTGCTTTCTAGTATCATAAAATCAGTTATTTTTTAACTAGATATTCAAGAACTGGCAAAGGTGTCTGATATACACACTAGTTCAAGCATTCATGTAATGACACACATTCTGAGGTTTAAGAATCAGATCAGACTGCTTGCACAGTTATTTCCAGACTCACTTCTACATCATCCTGCCAAACTTTGCTTCACTGCCTGCAGACCCAACTTCTTAATTTAAAAACAAGCTGTTATTTTTATCAACAACACAACAAAATTACTATATGACTTTAAAATTAAACATCCTACTAAGGAAATAGTTGATTTGCTTTATAGAGAGACAAATTCAATAAATGATACCTTAATTTCTGTATTTACCTATGATGTTACTTTTTGAAAACAGCAAGTTTTTATTCAAGCCAGTGACAAGACCAAAGGGAAGCTATTAAGTAATTTTGTCGAGAAGGAAGGAATGTTCAATACTTTCCTCTGTTTCCAATCTCATTAATGAGGAATACTGTGTTTCAGATAATTATTTAACCACCCAGATGAAGAAGCAAAAATCTGAGCTTCAACAGCAGAACAGGCCAAAAGTAGTAAGTCTGGCTTTCTCAAATTAGGTATAACTTATTAAATCTGACAAATAATACTTAGATAATAGGCCATTAGTGTCTAAGAGCTATTAGCAGTTATCTCCAAGCACCAACAGACGATGGCAGAAAAATGCAGATATAATTTCTCTTTAAATTAGGGAAAACACCCTAAAGAAGGAGCTAAGAATTTACTGTCCATAAGCTTTATTTCAATTTCTGTGAAAGAAAGTAGTACCCACATCATACATAAGAAGAAAATTAGCACCAGTCAATATGATTTGTCAAAAATCAATCATGTCAGGCTAACTTAATATCCTTCAGTGACAGGATAACAAACCTTGGAAAAATAGGAATGGTAGTAAGCATCATTTACCTCAGCTTCACTAGTTCTCAGAAACAGTTAAATAAACTGCAAATTACCGAAGTAGTAAATGAGAAAGGAGAAAGCACAATAGTCTTTTAACATATATTGAAATATGTTCAAACTACCACAGGAATACATTATTGGACTGTAAATTCAATGTTTGTGGTGAGTTGAAGGATTTCTTTCAATTATAAGGAATAAAATTTAATTTGTACATCAGAATAAAATACTAAAAAATTTGCTTTAATAGCTTGAAAAAGGTGACTCAATTTGTCTTTAAAGGAGCTGTAAAAAACTTTCTTAAACAGACCAAATATTCTTAAGTAACACAGGAAGAGATGATCTCAGCATTGAGCTAAGACTAGGCAACAAGCAGCCTCTGTGCTTTTATCTGCACCGTTTCTCACCACTCAGATTATTTCTTTATGTACTAGAAACATGAAGATAACATCACCTCAAATGCCTACTTGATCTTTCTGTACTGAATTCATATGTACATCTCTGAATTCACCAAATACAAGGCAGGTGTCTTCAAATAAAAGGGAAGTAGCTTCCAGAATTACTCACATATCTGAAACAAACTTTGACCATCTCCAATGCTATCTATAGCATCACACAACCCTTGTATACATAACTCATCTTTCCACATGCAAGCCAAAAAATGTGGGGCTACTACCTCAACAAAAAATATTTTTGACATATTAAAATTTCAAAAGGAAATGCTGAGACAGAACCACAAGTACTGGATTTATACCTCTCTCTAAACACCAGCAGCAAATTTGGCATGTATTTGCCTATCATCAGGAACAGATGTTCTTAGGAAGGTTGCTCACTAAATTCTATTTGCAATTTCTAAGGTCCTTTCGGGTGAAGTCATGTCATATAGCTCCATAGCACTATGTCTCTCATTTTAAATCAAATCTATTTTATCACTCAAACTGAATTACATAGCTCACCTCATTCACACCTCTATAAAAATACCATGACAGACAAGACTGGATAAGGAAGCAGCTTTCCTTTCCATGCACAGCTTCACTGTGATCACAGGCACAGTGCAATTTAATACTTTCTAGACAGTCTAACCCTAAAATAATGGTGCCACAGTATTTGCAGTATTCTCTTTGCCAAATCTCAAACCTATTATTAGTGAAACCAGATGGCAGTAGCAACTATAAGAAGTGGATAATATATAGAATAACACTACTTTGAAGCCAAGACCTTTCTTCATGAGAAAAATCAGAAATAGGTTTCTCCAAAACACGCAGCAACAAAATGTTTCATTCTACTTTATGTTTACAATTATATCTCCACCTACATTGCATCAGCTGGGAAAGTGCTCATGGAGAAGAGGAACGAGGGCTTCTTCCCTCAAAAAGTAAAAACCAAGTATTTGTGATGCCTCCTACAGAGGAACCAGTAGTGGCTTTTCAATGCACTGAATTTTAACTGACAGGTGACCATTCTGCAGAACTTCACAAAAAAGAAAAAGTGAGGAAAAGGGAGTAATCATTTTCCTCCAGAGCATGTATGAAAATTAATGTCAAATGATCATGCAAAGGAAGTTGCCAGAACCAGCTACAGTAACGGGATATATCAGCATGGTATCAGAATTTCCATGGCTGTGATCAAATTATAAAGAATAAAAATAGCCACAAGATATCAAAAGGAACAGCACCTTATTTACTTCCCTTTGTTCCGCTTTCTTCCTCTGAGAAAAATTGAAATGTACTCTCTTTTACAAAAATAAAGCCACAGGCAGTGATGGCCTGTGCATCTGCATAGATTTATAGCACAAGAGTGAACAAAAAGGTGTAGCCTCTTTTATGTCTTAGTACTTTGTGCAAACCCTGCCAGTCCTGCTGCTTGAAGCAGTCAAATCACAGAAATAATGCAAAGTCTGAGAAGGTGCTGTATCAGAAGCAAGCAGCATTCATTTTCTGTTGTTGAAACCTTTAGGGGTCTTGGAAAGGGGGGAAAGGTTAAAAAAAAAACAACATAAGTGTCAGCACTTGCCTAGGGATCATGGCTCAGTTGCTTCCTTTACTGAGAAATTCTGCAGAGCAGTTATTTCATTTCACCAAGTCTCTCACTCTTCTGCAGCAACAGGAATTTATTCTACTTTCGCCTTAGAGCATCTACTAAAACACTGAACCAGATAGTGCTGCAACAACTGGGGAGATGGGTGTTTTCTGGAGTTCAGTGCCTAGTTGTGCTATTTTATGTCTTTTTAACAGGTTCATTTATTCTGGCCACCCTGCCTGTACAAGTTTCAGGCTCCCTTACAACCTGAAGCCACAATACTCCGAAGTGCAGCAATGACCAACTGCCAGCTCTCTCTTTCAGTGTGTTGACTCTGACTTCAAAAACCATGCCAGTAAATGCCATTAGAGGTGAAACAAGACCACGAAATTCATACCATCATTATAAACTGTAAGCCAGATGTTTCTCTTTCTAAAGTGTCTTTAATCTCATTTTATTTTTCCCTAAGTCACTACACAAATGCCACTGCCAAAGACTTATATCTTGAAAGATGCTGGGACAATACCAAAACAGTCATAAAATCTAAACATATTTTATAATCAAATTAAACAATGCTAAACAAGACAAATCATTATACTTAGCTTTATGCCCTGGGTTTTCTAAGATGATCTAAATCACAGTTCCCTTTCAACATGTCCTATGCAATTGGACTAAAGCCTATAAAAGATATAGTGTAGAGCTTTCCTTATACCTTTTCATTTCTATTCTAAAATTAATTGCATACTGATCTGCTATTCAGAGTATCAAAACAACTACAAAGTAAGTTTAATTTCCCTTGATTTCCTACAAGAAAAAAGTAGGTATATTCTATGCATATATGGTTTCTTTGTTCTTGATTCAAAAATTGTATAGGTTGTTTATACATAGATTGACATAACTTCTAGCAGCAGTCACCTGGCACAAGAAACTTACAGTGGGCATGCTGACAGCCAGGTTAATAAAATATGCAACAGTAACACCATTAGATGGCTTAATTTCTTCTCCCTTACAGCTGTTAATTTTTTGCTCAGCCTAAAATGTTTCTTTTTTTTCTAAAATCATGTTCATTACATTTCAACACAACCAACATGATCCTCCAGGGAATATATACCTTCTCAATAATGTACTGGACCTCAGTAATATTAAAGCCTCTATTTGCTAACAAAATCTTCATTGTCTCCTCAAATTTTGATTTGGAACACTGAGCTTTAAAGATTAACATACTTTTAACCCAGCGAATCATACAGTCTTGGACCAAAGCATACCCTAGGCTCAGTCCAAAATTTAATTTCCATCAGGACCTCTTGACATGGACAAACTTTATCTTTTTAACAAGAATGTTAAAAAGATGATAAATTCCAAGCGCAAGGTGCTGCACCTGGGTCAGAGCAAACCCAGACACGAGTACAGACTGGGAGAAGAGCTGATTGACACCAGCCCTGTGGAGCTTGGAGGACCCAGTGAATGAAAAGCTGGACAGGACTGGGCAATGTGAGCTTGCAGCCCTGAAGGCCAATATCACCCTGGGCTGCATCAAAAGAGGTGTGGCCAGTGGGTCAAGGGAGGATCCTCGCTTTCTTCTCTGCCCTCATGAAACTCCACCTTGAGTTCTGAACCCAGGTCTGGAGCCCTCAGCACACAAACCTGTTAGAGCAGGTCCAGAGGAGGAGGAACACAAAGACAAGCAGCGGGCTGGACCACCTCTTCTTTGAAGACAGACTAAGAAACTGAGGTTGTTCAGCCTGGAGAATACTCCAGAGAGAGCTCATTGCAGCCTTCCAGTAATAAAAGGAGGATTATAAAAAAAAGAGGGAGGAATGACATTTTACCTGGGCAGAGAGTGATAGAACAAGGGGAAGTGGTTTTAAAGTGAAAGCGGAGACAGCAAGATTAGTTGTTAAGAAAAATTTTCACTATGAGGGTGGTGAGGCCCTGGAACAGGCTGCCCAGAGAAGTTGTAGATGCCCTATCCCTGAAAATAGTCAAGGCTGGATGGTGAGCAGCCTGGTCTAGTGGAAGATGTCCCTGACCATGGCAAGTGGGAGTGGAACTAGATTATCTTTATGATCCTTTCCAATCCAGGCCATTCTATAATTCTATGATGCCTACCACACATTTGCTTTGATTTTCATATTCTCTATGCTTTACTTGTTGCTCCATACAACTGTTCTTTCATGTTTCTTCTTGCATGAAGATTATCTGTTAAGCTAAAACCAAAAGTTTATTATAAATGCATGGAAAAAATTGGTTGCTCTTCAGCCACAAAGGATCATTCCACTGAAACACCCTTCTGATCATTGTTACCATCAGCACGCGTACCAACTACTTATGTTCCAAATGAGTATCACCTTCTCTGCCACAGGAACAGGTGAGTAGCTTTAGAAAATCTCAACTGGTTGTCTTTGCACCCAAGCAGGTAAAAGGAGTTACCCTCCTCTTGCAGTCTCTTACTAACAATGACAAAATAAAACCACGTTGCGAATTCCAGCAATGCTATTCCCTCTGACACTTTTCCTTCCTTGAATTGACTTTAATTCATAGCGGGAAACTTTTATCTGGTACTGGCAATCTATGAGGCTGCTTTAGACAACAAAAAACACTCCTGAAGCGCAGAAAGTTAGGCTATACTCTATTTATGCTATTGAGTGACAGTTTAAACAAGAGGTTTTTCCAGTGGATAAAGTCTGCTATAGTCTTTAGGACTTGATCATGACTTCCAAAGATGTCTCCACAATCACAAAATCATGGCCTAGTTTGGGATTGCTTGGCACTCTATCCCAATTAAAACAATAGTTGACATCATAATTAAAAGGCAACCCATATTTTCAGGGCTTTTTGAAAGAACATCCCTCACCTCCATCCCCCATTTCAGTCACAACCAAACACTTGCAAAATGTATATTCACATTCTGCTGGAAGAGTGACAATTTCTCCTCATGGAAGAGATAACTACCACACTTCTGCCACTGAAAAAAATTATAGGAAATACATTTGTTTTCAACTAAAACAAAACCGCTCTCCTCATCCGATGGGGTCTGAGATGCAATGATAAATTCCAAGGTTTCATGTAATAGTAAGACAAACTCAGACATACAGTAAAAAGGAAGTTTAGACAAAATTAGTATTAATCAAAATACTTAGTACAAAAATTCTAGAATCCACTTGTTTTCTAAATCAAAATAATTTTAACTAACTCTACGTAAGTGCCTTATCACATCAGCTCACTTAGAGACAATGCTCATGGAAGGTCATGTCCAGATCCAAATTCTTTAACTGAACTTTTTAAATTATCTCCCTTATTTAGAAGTACCCTTAATATAGAGGGAACAATGTTATAAGGGATGAAAGTCTCCCACAACTGGGCTAAATTATCTGCTTACAGATAATAGCTGAATCGTTTAACAGTGTATTCTTCTTACTGAGAACTATGGAAAGAAATTCGGAGTCAATTTATCATTACACTGCTGAGCTATATGAAGTGAAAGATAATGGCCTACAAACTCATATATAGCTATTTCACTGAAATAGCTGAGGGACTGCTTTTAACTCCTGATGCAAACACATAGCAAAGAAGTGAAACATCATTGGTAGGCTTCTCTCTTGTCTTTCTGGACACATTTCCCCTTCTTCCAAAAGAGGAAATTGTCCTGCTTACTAATAAAGGAAAAAGTAGGGAAAGGAGATTTTGTGTAATATGTGACTTTTATTATGCTTCCATCATTCTCAGACATACCCAAGAATCCCAAATATTGAGTAAATTTCATTTAACCTCTGAAATTTAAAGTGTAATTTCAGTAACAGAAAGAGGAGAAAGACATTTGTTTCAAATAGCTTGCTGTGTTGGAACTTGCAGCAAAAGAATACTCTTCATTGTAGCAAAAAATAAGAGAATAATAACCAAGAGACTTCCAGTACTTGATATGGAACACCCAAAGTTGAATGTGAAGGGTGAGTGATTATTTCAGGGCTAATAACACATCCCCTCTTAAAAGAAAAAAAAATAGGAAAGCAAAAATCATAGCTCACAAACTGAGTCCAAAGATGGCAGGTGACAGAAAGCAGTTACCTCAGATGACTGTTCTAGGACCATATCCCAAAACCCAACACAATTGGCACTAATTGATCAGCAGTCTCAGCAAAAATGCCAAGAATTGAGCAAGCACTGAAAGCCAAAGTATCCACCCCTCCCCAGAAAGAATGCTTTCTCCAGGTCAGAAATCTGGAACACCAGTGCAGAGAAAGCAGCACTTGCCCTATTAGCACAACACTGTGCTCAAAAATACAGGGCTCATCAGCAAATGGGGAGCATCTGCAGATTCATAGAATCATTAAGGTTGGAAGAGACCTCCAAGACCTTCAATTCCAATCATTCACCCAGCACTGCCAAGTCCAGCACTAACCCATGTCCCTACACAACCCATCTACACATTTTTTTCAACACTTCCAGGAATTCTAATTCCACCACTTCCCGAGGCAGTTTTTTCCAATGTCTGACCACCCTTTCAATTAAGAATTTTTTTCCTAATATCCAATTTAAACCTCCCCTGGCACAACTTTTGTTGAGCAGCACTTCACTTTGTTACTTCACTTGCAACACCTACCATATTTACCATATACCACAAACCACCAGTAAATATAATTATTGTGTGACTATGAAGAATTGCTCTCTGTAGCACAACACAGGATATCAATTACCAAAAACACCACTGACATCTTCCATCTATATTCAATTACCCAACTATGCAGGGCTGAGCAAGTTACTTTTGCTTTGAAATAAAATCCTTTGCACCAAAGTTTATCAAGAATACCCAGCACGAAAACATCACAGAGCAGCAAGAACACAACACAGGTCTGCAAGCAGTGGATATGAAATAGAAAACTCTCAGGGCAACTTTGGAACATGATGTCTCTTACAGTTTGTCTTGATTAAAAACAGAGGGGAAGGCAAAAAGAAGGCCAGAACCCTTCCAGAGTCCCTGATGACTAACAGTGACAGGACATCTTCAAACGGCATTATTTTCCCAGCTACCTAGTAAGTGCAGCTTTTTTTAAAAATAACCTCAAATGATCTGTCTGAAGAAGACAAGAAAAAAGCTGTCAGTTCTCTAGACACAAACTGGTGAAGTACTGTTCTAGGCAACTATTGCTTCACAACTTCATGAATTTGGGATGGATAATTAAGCCCTAAGGGAAAGGCGGGGGGAAATTGCTTCCTGGAAAATAGCAGCAATCAAAAAGCACTGTGGCAAAATACTATATCATATCACATATTGATCCTGCTCCTGTACACATGTGAAGTTCATGGAAGTCAAGTTTCCCATTAATGCTACATTCATGTTTTAATAAAACTACCTCATATTTTAGATTCATTTTTGCTGCAATAGCAAAATATCTCCAGCTTAAAAATCAGAGTTGCCTTTAAATAAATGTAAGAGGATTCTAAAAGCATGTCCTGAAATATTCCTCTCATCTCCTCTCTCCTTTCCTCCACTCCACATTACTACAAAATGCTATTAAAGAAAGTGCTATATCCTAGAACCTATCTTAACTTTTCTTAAGCTGCATTTTTTTTCTAAATAGGAATGACTGGTGCAGCACTCAATACTGAAATTCTGAAGCTTTATGTCCTCACCCATTTTGTTTTTTCCTTTTTATTTCACCTTAAAGAAACCATTCTATTTCTAGAGAAGCTCCATGATACATAGAAGACTAGAGAACATAAAGGTTTACAATAATGTATCCATTTATTATACAATTTTATTTGGCATTGATCCTTATTAGACAAATGGCAAAACAAAGTGGTTTCATTTAGGTCAGCCCCATCATTCCAGATGTGCAAAACCTGTCTTCTGCTTTAGTTCTCAAAACATTATCTGAAAATGCAGAAGTGGGAAGAAGGTTATATGACAAAGTTTTATGCTATATTAAAATGTCTTCTAATCATAGGCACATAATTCAGATATGCACCAAGTGCCTGACTGTACCATTACCACCATTGAGGTTAGATTACAGCAAAAGGATTTGCAAATGAGTACATGCTGTGGCTGTTCAGCAGACTCATAGCAGCCCCCAATTTAGATCAAAATTCAGCAGAGAAGTAAGATTTTTTTCACATGGAGTAATGTCACAAAGCTCCTTTTCATAGGAAGTGAGCAACCTACAGCTGAAAACTGCTGCACTATCATTTTGACTATTTTAGTCTTCACTTATAAGCTAATAGGGCACTAATACAGAGAATCATAGAAAATCACAAGCTGGAAGACCTTTGGAGGTCAAACCTCCTGACAATTCCAAGAACTAATTTCAAAGCTGGGTCTGCTGCTAAGGACCTTATCCACTACAAGTGTTAATACTGGCAGAGATAGAAATATAATGGCATCTTTTTTTGGGCAACTCACTCCAGTGTGCAGTTATACCTCCTGTGCAGAATTGTTGCCTTTACACCCAACTCCCCTGCTGCAGCTTACTCCCACTGCCTCTTTTCCTTCCACAGGGCCCCTCCAGGAAGAGCCTGGCTCCATCTTTTATAGTAACAACTCACCAGGTATGTAGTGACAGCAGCTGGAAATTCCTGGAGCCTTCTCTCTTCCAAATTAAATGAAGTCAGCTCCCCTGCTGCTCTACTCATACGTCGTGTGCTCCAAGCACTGCACTCTCCCCAGTCTCTCACTATCTGTCAAACTGGGGGCCTGAAATCAACTGTGCTATTCCAGACATGAGCTCATGAGTGCTAAGTAGAAAAAACATAAACACTTCTTCCTCTCTGGCTATAATCCTTCTCACACTTGTACCAATGCATTGAATTACTCCTTCTCACCTGCAAGAACTGACTTTGGGGTTTTGGAGGACTTTTTTTAAAAATTCATGGGGTTCCTGTCAGCCTATCCCTCCCCCTTGAGGCCCCAAGGAATGGGAACAGAACTGTTTCTCCACAGTCTAGTGTCTTTCACAAGCCTGCTGAGAGTGCAATCCATCCCACTCTGGATTTATAACAGTACCAGTCTGTTTCAAAAACTGTAATTCATGAAGTGCACCAGTCTCTGTTCCATCCCTTGAGGAACACAAATGGTCCAGACATTGTCTTCCCGTCTTTTGGGTCATCTGTCTTATACATATCTCTGATTTGGCTGTCAGAGACTGCATCCAAAGTCTTTCTAAAATTATGACCAAGGAACAATACTGCTTTCCCTACATCCAAAGGCACAGCAACAACTTTCTCAAAGAAAGCAAACAGCTTGAGCACCCTTCTCAAAATCCATGCTGGCTCTTCACAGTCACCATCTTGTCTTTTGTGCTTGGAACTGCCTTACTGAAGTAAACTATTGCATTGGGAAATGTTTTCTTTAAGGATTGAGGACACAGGAGTCCTTGGGGAAAGACACTTAGTAAGCTCCAAAGTCTCACTATCAAAAGGTCTTCCCAGTAATTTTACCTACAAGTTTCTCTTTGAAATTCTGCTCATTTTTCTACATTCTAACTTCAATCACAACCAGAATCCAGATCTTTCTTCATGAACCGCCTTATACTATCCTACGATGTCTATGCAAGTTCTGAGGATCTCATATCTTTCTGACCTAACAAACAAAAATATCCCTCCAATATCCCACTGATTTTTTTACCTGACCCCTCCAAAAGTCCAAAGGAAATCAATCAGTAAACAACATGCTAACAGTTAACAACATCTTGCCTACACACCAAAGCCCCTAATTGTGCTTGTCCATCACTGACAGAGTATACAAAAAGGTGCAATTTAATACCGATGGAGAACTGAATTTCATAATAGTTATTTAGAATTTAATTTAATTAGAATTTAATTTCTTGCCCATATTTCTAGTTTTCACATCTTTTGACTCACTGGATAGTCATTTTCAACCTTCACTTAACTCATCTTTTAAAAGTTATTAAAATTTTTCTCTCTTCAGCTTTCCATTGTTTCTCTAGCTGCTGTAATCATTCTATAATAAAGGCCAGAAGCAAATCAACTGTCACCTCCCAAGACTTCCAGATGCCTATCATTTCAAGTATTCTCCACCAGTTTTTAGCTTTACAACTTTTAATCCAAACCCACAAAGAAATTATGTTCATCTCATTCATTTTAGATGACTGTTGACTGACACGCATTCCTAGTCTATTCACATTCCTTCAAATAAGGCTTATATTCTCTGTTTCTAAACACCATCAAGGTACCTTGTTGCCCTTGATTGGCTGTATGTTAGCCCTGTTCTGCTTATCAAGAACCTAAGCCATATTCTGTCCCAGTCCTGTACATACTCACTCTCAAGAAATCATACTTAAAACCACTTCTACAATCACTCCCAATGCCAACAAGCTGTGGGTGTTCCAAGGCGGAGGCATTTCCAGTCACACTGCTCAGTTGTTTTCTAAAATGGTAAATCCTAAACTCCTGAGAGGCTGATCATTAGATATTACTTACTACATCTCCTTTTTCAAAATAGCTGTTTTGTTCTTATCAGTTCACTTCTAGCTTCATTATATTTTAGTAGATAATAGTCATTATTATCCACGGCTCCCTTTAATTCTGGCCTCCTCCCTTCAATAAGGCTTTTTCGTAGATCTAAATCTAAGTAGAATGTCCTTTATACAACTAGAACCATCTCAAGCAGTCTGGAGTTAACTTTCTCATCTAAAAAAAGAAACTGTCTGCATAATTTAGCAATGCTTTTGACGACACTGCTTCATTTTCCAATCAACAAGCTGCTAATACAGTAGCCTACCTCAGAACATGTTTCCAAAATTAACTTTTCTTCTCACTTCTGCTGCCCAATCAATGTACTACAATGCTGCTCCTCCTCATCCACGCTTGGTTACCTGTATTTTACACCTGAATATGTCAAGTGCCAATGATTTATTTTCTAAAATCAATTCAAAGTCATGTAAGCATTTAAAAACTTACATCTTTATTGAATTCACTGGAACCAGGATTAACCTAAAAATTTTTCAACACAGCCCCCCAGGCTTTTTTTTGCCCTGCCCCCATGAACTTCATTTTTTTTTTTTTTTTAATTTTAAATTTCATAGAAACAGAGGCTTTGCTGCTATTCTCAAAATTCAACATGATGTAAATGTCTTTTGGAATGCATCACCAGTATCACAGCAAAAAAATGTTTTGGCTGACCCCAGCATTTGCTGTGCTTCTAACTTCCTGCAGTTTTATAAATATAACACTGGCCATTAAAAAAAAAAAAAAAAAAAAAAAAAAAAAAAAAAAAAAAAAAAAAAAAAAAAAAAAAAAAAAAAAAAAAAAAAAAAAAAAAAAAAAAAAAACAAAAAAAAAACATAAAATGAGAGGACTGCATTTAAAGTTATGTATTCTTAAAAAAACCTCAGGAGACATGTTTCTGATGTGTTTCATATCTGAGGAAGTCAGGAACTTGCCTAAGTTACCACATGAAGACTCAGATCAGGTTTGAGAATCAAGTATTTTATATGAAGGGAGTTGAATATTTATTTTTAAAGCAGGTCCTTATCAAGAATTTATAAAAAAAGTGAGAGAGAAAAATGAGAAGAAACCCTCTCAGCAACCAGGTTTGTTCCTCAGCTTGTTTTCCAGAGGATGAATGCTCCAGTCCCTGAATGCAAGCACTGTGTTTTAAAAATACACAGTCAAATTATACAAGCAGGACACATATTTCAAGGTAATCATTTAGCTGTCTGCCAGAGATGCACTATTCTTCACCTTCCGTCAGTGAAGTTAAAGAAAGTTTCACAATTCTCTATTTTTATAAGTAATATTGTAGATCTGGTCTCTCAGGAAAGATGCATCAATTTGTACCTTAAAATTATTTTTTCTGTTATAAATTCATTCTCATCTGAGCTAGTTCAATATAACTAAGAAAATTCAGTCTTTAAGGAACAATCATATTAGCAAGAACATAGAGCAGACAACACCTGTACAACAGTTTTCTAATTCTTCATTGTCAGCATCAAAGTCTTATGCAAGTGCTTTGAAACAAAGCTGCTAGCAACAATAAAGCAAAACTTATTACATACTGACAACAAAATGACAAGTGTAGACATTTTGCTCTGGTATGCCACTAATTTCAAGGTAAAATAATCAAATAGCAACAAGTGCTATCTGGCAAAAATCACCTTGGTATGAAGAAATTTGTGTAAGAAAAGGCAGCAACAGAAGAAATATCCTAAACTTTGAATTTTGTGGTTTTCAGCCATGCTGTAGCATGTCAACAAGGTGTTTATTTCTGTTTTTGCTATAAAGAAATTTGCAAAACGTGGACTATGAATGCTACTATTATATGAGGTTGTTAAAAAGAACAGTCATGATTTTCTCAGTACAGTTAAATGATAAAACCTTACTACTTGTTTCATAAACAGTGCAGTTAAAAAAAAAAAAAAACACACTAAACTTCAAGAATTTGTGTTAAATACTTTATTGGCCCTCTGTTCCAATTCAGAGGACACTTCACATGAAACATTTAGATGTGGTTCATGGAGCACATGCCCTGGATACAATGCAATAATTCATACACTATAGTAAATAGCTTCTCTTCTGCAGATCTGAACTATACCACAGTGTATCCACAGAGTGCACAAGACGCGTACAAACATCTGACATTCCAAAGACAGGAGTATACAGGGCACTACAAGAAATCCTTCCTGACATGCTGTCATGGTTGGTCTTAGTAATTTCCATACATTTTCTCATCTAAGTATTAACATTTCCATCACCAGACTTTCATCTATCATTGCCTTACATTGACACCTGCTGGAAGTGACTGGGATCGTAAACCATTTCTTTTTTTCCTCCTCAGTTAGTGTCTGATTTAACTCTACAAGAAGACCTGCCTTCACTTAACTAAGCACAGACATCTGAAAAACTAAGCCATATGACTTCTTAAAAGCAAAAAAATATACACTGTGTAATTTTAAGCAATGTGTAATTCCCAAGGCTATTACTGCATGGGTTCTCAATCAGAAAATGTATTTTAATAACAGCCTTTTAGAAGATTTTTTTCACTACCCTTGGGTAGATTTAAACTCAATAAATTAAGTATGCATCCATTTAATGGGCTCTCAGGATAATTAGTAAATAATTATTACTCCAGGAGTCACTAAATAGTGGCTTGACAAACATTTTACAAACAAGTTTATACAAATAATGTGACTAAACAGGCAATTATAGCCCATATCTTTACATTATTAAAACAAACCCTCGCTTTATTCACAAAAGCAGACTGTTTATTGACAACTGACAGACAAGAACAACTGAGGAATGTTTGTTAAAGCAGCTTGTATGTACACAAACTACTGTCTCTCAGTCTTCATAATGAAGGATGAGAATATTAGTACAGCTTGGTAAACTGAAGCACACTGAAACAAACATGTGAAGAAAATGTTCTTCCCCGTATGCCAGAACTTAATCTACAAGCTTCACTGAACAACATACTGCATGATACTTTTTCCTTACTTTTAAACCCTACTCTTAAGGATGGGATCTCTCTCACTTGATGAAATTTTTAAATTCCTCACAACAGAAAGCACATTTTAGATTGAAGCAGGTAGGATGAGTTAAGGTGGCTTTGCTTTATCATCAGAACAAGACTTTGGTTCTCGCACACCTTGTATACAAAATGCAGACATATTTTCATCAAAAAAACACAGACACTTTTAAAGTATCATAAGCAGCAAGACGAGAACAATTTCAAAGGCAGCCAAATAGAATTTATGTAATGCCAGTAAGTATACAGTTGAAGATCTATCAAATTTTATAATTTTGCAAAGTTTCAAGACAGAATCCTCATATTAAAAGTTCAATAATATTAGCACAGCATGACCACCTCACACAGGCATCAACACTGCAGCAATATTAACTCAGGGACTTTACAGATCAATTAGAAGTTTATTAATTTTATTTACTTATTTTCATCAGGTGAATGATCAAAACTACTTTTAAAAGTGAATTACTGAGTCTGTGAGAAAAAAACAATGTAAATGCTGTCTTTGGAAACAGAAACAATCAGACACCAAAACAGGTACCATCAAAACCAGCAGTAAGTAGTAGCTTATGTCAACATGCTTTTACTCAAACTTTTCCTGATTTTTTTTTAACTTTAAGAGCTCAGTCGGTGAAGACAGAAATTAATGCCAGTGTATTAAGTCTGCTGAACTCATTCCTAACTAATAGCTTCATAAAGCTCAAAAGAAAAATAACACTGGGCATGGAAAAACACAGTTATTCTATATAACGGGTACACAGGAGTTAAAGAATCACATCCACCAAGAAGTATGTAACTCCCTAGGAAAAGAACTGGTAGTATTTTACAAAAAAACAAAAAAATCTCAGTGAACATAACAGTTTCCTCCCAGACATCTAAATGGTGGGCAAGAGATCACTTTTCTAAAAAAATGTATTGTTCTGACAAGCACAGGGTCGCTTTGTTTTGGTTTTTTTTTAATTGCATTCTCTAACAAAACACACATGGAAAGCATTGCAGGCTTAAAAACACTAGATAGCCAAGATGATTTTGACACTCATCCCATGCTCACTTTCTTTTCTTTTCATCTCAGAAAGACAACAGAGTTAGCAATACACACACTCGACATTTAGGGCTTACGTCTCCTACCTTACAAAGCTTCTGGTAACGGGGAGAAGAAACTGCCATCCTTTGTAAACGATGCAACAACACCACAACTTTCTGAAGAGAGGTTCTCACCACAGCCATCATTTTAAGTTTGCCACACTTCTGAAGATACCTCAGAATTTGCATTATAAATGAAGAGCAACTATCATTTCCTCCCGGTCACTGGACAATGATTTGCCAGCTTTCTGAGCATGCTCTCTTCCAGGACTGCTTTTGCAAGCTACAGGCTTTATACGTTTCAAAGGCAAAGAAGATTGATACAGCATAAGTTTTTCTCCCAAAATAACCCCACAAAACAAATGCAAAAAGATAACAGCCTTCACAGATTCCTGTAATCGGCACTGCTCAGCTCTGCTTTTGCAGAGGGCAAATGAACTTGAGCAGCTGATAGTATGCCTCCGTTCAGGAGTGCACTAAATAACCAGACAAAGGTTATTAATTTAAGCCTGAAAGCTGCAGGAACAAAAAAGGAATTCCTTCAGGAAGACGGCTCCAGTGTATCACAACAGTTGTTCCTCCCTAGTAGCTGCTTTCTATCAGCAGACAGAGTGTTTGCTCCCTCACTCTGAGAAAGGATGCTCTCGTTCTCCGACTGAACGCAGCTCTGGCTGAGCTGTAGAGTGAGTGAATAACAGATTGTGTTATAAATCTTGAGAGGGGAGTACAGGGATACCTGCCCTAATTATATCAGCCATACATTAAATGCTAATGAATCACATAGGCATTTGTCAAAACTAGATTATCCAACACAAAAGGCAAAATTACAGGGGGTAAACCTCTTTCTATAAAAACTCTCTTAAAGCTAATTTAGTCAAAGGGATCTATAGAATCCTCACTTGCACCAGGAAGTAGGAATGTTTTTCACAAGCCATTTCCAATTAAATATTTTCCAGAATGACTTTAGACAAGAAAAGGACAGGGTTTTGACAAGGTAAAAGCGTACAGCTGCATCATCAACCCCTTTTCTAAGTGATCCTTGAATCCAAAGAGCTAACCTAATTTTGATGTATCTTCCATGACAAAGCAGAACTATTTCAGTCATCTAAGGATGATAATAGGATGTTCAAGAGCATGGAAGTGTTTTGCTACCAGCAAGGCACTCCCAATGCAATACAGCCAACATATCCCAAGGTGTGGCAAAACTGCAGCATAACCAGAGCTAGCTACTCATTGCTTCCAAAGGTGCTTTGATGAACCTGCTTAAACACTTATCAGAGGGGCTGCTGTAGCAAAGGGAGGCCTGAACACAGTAGGTGAAGCACAGATCATATGATTTAAAGTGCACATTTCCACATGGAAAGGTACCTACATGTTTCAAGCACATCAATCAGCACAATATGGTGGCAACAGCTATCCTGACAAGTTCATATGATCCAAAATAATGCACAGCTTAGATGTCAGTGCATTATACACTGCTTTGCCTCTTCTAAGGCACTTTCCTACGAAGGAGATTAATGCAAGGTTCAGATTCTTCATACAGGACATTTAAAAACTCTCCCCATCCAATTCTGTGAAGACAACCTTTTAATCTTTACTTTTAGGACTGAATCAATGTTTCTACCACTTCTCACATAAACCAAATTTCCCTGTACTCTGCTTTCTTCTTGATGTGTCCACAACAATAACAACATCATTTTGAACAGATAAACAGATACACGGATTCCACTCTATATATAGAAATCTTACCAACTGTATTCACCTTGCAAGATACACTGTCTTTTCTCATCTTCATGACATATTTCAACTGTTCCTCTGCATGCCATTGCTCCTGGCTTGCATCCCTTCCCACCAGAAGTCTGCTGCTTTAACTTTCCAGATTAAGCCTACCATGATTAGCTGACATGCTCTTACCAAATATCTTTTAAGGAAACTTGTGAAGCAGCAGAACTCTGAAACCATGGAAGCATTCAGAAATGACTGTGCAAAAGCTCAAACCTCTCCTTTTCTACTTCCTTACTTCTACTTTTTATCTTCCCAGATCTTTCAACCTACAAGTTTGAATCAATCAGTGAGACAAACAGCCAGCCCCTACTTATGGTAACTTTTTCTACAATACAACAAAATCTTTGAATTATTTTTAACACCTTTGCACCTGTAGGCCCACCTTCACATACCTTGCACTACTTCTTACTATTTCCTACCTTATTTTCCACATCTTTTTTCAAATTAGGTTTTAAACTCTTCCAAGTCACTGCTAAATATTTTCCAAAACAGA
The DNA here is from genome assembly GCF_050655825.1 of Lonchura striata. Lineage (NCBI taxonomy): Eukaryota > Metazoa > Chordata > Aves > Passeriformes > Estrildidae > Lonchura > Lonchura striata. The sequence goes on along the minus strand of NC_140705.1, from coordinate 64,503,859 downwards.
CTGTAGTGTTTTGACACTAACCTGAATGGAAAAACTTCTGCAAGGTTTACATACTCAGAGAATTAATTGAACTGATTAATGATATCATTGTGGATTTCTCCTTTTCAAAAAGACATTGCAACCACACTCAAAGTCTCCATTATTTGCATAGTACTGATGCTGGCCTCAGGTATCACAATGAAAGGCAAAACAAGGCTTCAAACCTCAGATCATTGATTCCACTGTAGAGGAACTTGAGCTGCAGCCAAACAAGTTAGACCCAAAATGCAATGGAGAATAGTCCTCCCATGCATGCACAGATGTCAGTCTAACAGATGATCCTATTTTGAAAATGCATGACATGTAACAGCAGCAACAACAACAAATTCATCACATTTTGTCTAGGTTCAGCTCATTTCACCTAGAATTTATCACACCTTGAATTTGAGAAAAATTTTACTTAATGGACAGGCCTTGGGATCAGGGGCATTGTCTACAGAGCAGAGAATCTCTGGATTCTTCTTAAAACCATTTATCCACTAACCTTAAAATCAATACTTCTTTACATATTCAACAAGGCACTGAAAGAAAAACACTGTCATTTTACACCACATAACTGGGGAAGAACAGGAAATTATCTTTGTTTAATCAGATAATAAGCTTAAGAACTTGTAAGGGAGCGGGCTTGATCTTTCTAAGTACAGCAGGGTGTTGGAACTTCATTTTGTTTTCAGAAGTGCAACAAATACTTGAAAACATAAACAGTGATTTTGGGGTGTTTGCCAGTGTCATGATATAAATGTTTTCATTTACATTTAAAGACTGTAAGATGGTAGGGGACAAAGTTCATTCTGGAAGTCATTATGCTATGACAGTCTTTGACATGCTCTACTTCACTTCCTAGGGTAGCCAGAAAAGGCTTAAAAAGTTATGTAATGTCATGGGTGAGTTAAGTGATGATATTTCATGTGCACAGTGTGTAGAAACATACAGTCTCAGAAAGAGATGGACAATACCAGGTACTGGGATGATGAACCAGGGGAGGTCATGCCCCAGCACCTCCACCTGCCTTTTCAGTTGTGACAAGCCAGGGAAATGTGCAAAGTCAGGAGTTGGTTACAGACCTTCTTCTTTCACAGCAGTCTTGCCTAACAGTTCTCCCCTCACACAGGACAACTCAGGCAATTTTAATCAGATTGCAGCACAACAAAGAATGGCAAACAACCTTCTACATGCACAGTGCTTCACAGCCACACAGAGCCAACAAATAAACTGAAAGAACAGCTGTATATTGGTGTGACTGACTCCACAGAACACAAGGTAATGCAGAAATAAGTCCATTTATACACAGTACTGCCTGTGCCCCATTTTAGCTCTTCCATCTCCACTACATTACAGTAGTTGGAAGTGGTGTCATAACGTTAAATTCTAGGTGTCACCACTACAGACTGATCTCAGCATTTCGCAAAAAGCCACATCTCTACAGAGGAGTTACCTGACTACAATAATTTGAACATTTGTGAGTGACATGCCATCTTCATGAGATACAAACTTCCACAAAATAGCGTTCTTCACTATGATTAGCAAGAATAACTTCCTATCAGATACTCTTAACAGTCTTATTTCATTTCAATTCAGCACAGATATGTTCAGACTAAGAGCACTACTAAAAGCAACATCTTTTTTTCATTATAAGCTGCTCAAACCTACTTAGATCACAGGTGACATTAATCCAAACACAGAGTACAGGATTTAATAGGTGGTGTCAGTTAAACTTCTCAGTCATTTCTAAGATTTCCAGTCTGGGGCCTGAAAGAAAGCCAGATGGGGAGCTGCTGGGCACTAGGAGGGGGAGAAGAGGTAATCCAAGCACAACAACTTCTTGGATTGCTGAAAAAGCAGGAGGAAGGTGGTAGACAGAAATAGGAGAGAGTGCAGCCCAGGAGGGCTTTACTTGGAGGGAAGTAGATTAAATTGTTTGGTTGAACAATCACACAACATGACTTGGTTTAATGAAGCGTACACTTCCTGAATGCAGTCACCCTCCAAGGACATTTAAGAGCCCTCAGTGCCAAAGACATAGACAAAAATATGTTCTTCAAACCTTAGGAAGACAAATTTGCTTCTTTCATACACCTGACTTCTAAAAAACTATTTTAGGAAACACCTTTCCATAGGCTGCAGCTTTCCCCAAGCAAGTAGATAGCTTTTCTTTATAACATTTGCCATTGAGAGAAAGCCTGAATAACAGCAATATTATTTAGTTTCTCACCTGCATTTGCTTTCTGAGTTCCCGTATGCAGACACTATCCTGAGCAGTTTTCTCACGCTCGAATGCATCTGCCAGAACATTTACTGTTGTCTCTGCCTCTTGAAGCCACTTGAAGAAGCTCTCCAGATCCTTGTGCAAGGCCTGTACTGTCTTCATCTCTGTCTCCAAGAAATTCTGCCTGTCGACAGCTCTGAAAACAAGACAAGTGTCAGAATATTCCTCCATAAGATACAGCATTATATACTTCATAATGAAACTACTAAAAGGAAATCTGAAATGTATCTCTAGTAAGAACAGAGATACGGCTTGTTTTACCATAATTTATATCACAGTTTTTCGTGTATCTATACCTACCCACAGATGTCCTTAACTGATTGTACATTTGACAGACCTTTTTTTTTTAAAAAAAGGCGTGCAGTAAAAAACTCAATTACTAATGAAAAAACTTAGGTTTTCCTTTTAGACTGTTACCATCATCAACCTATGCTACTCCAAATGCTAGAAGTGTTATTGCCATGTGTGAAAAATGGGCTTTTCCCCATCAACAAAAAACATATGGAGTAGAAGCACTGAGTGCTTGAGGTATTTTTGTTCCTATTTTACAGTGAGGAGAAACACTGCCATAAATTCTTAAGAATTAAAGTGCTAAGGGATGAAAAGTCAGATACCTGGTTCTCTCTGCTAGAAGACTTTTGACACAATCACTCATACAAACAGAATAATAGACTGCCATCATAACAGCCAAACCATGCTGAACAAACTTAAACTTAAAAAAAGCTGGCAGAATATGGTCCCAGTTTTCAATCACCCCAAAAATTTCTAACAGATGAAAACACTAAAGTTTGTGTCCATAAGAGGATTTTTTTGTGTAATAACAATATAATCCGAATATTTTAAGATAACAGTAACTTCAAATAATTTCCTAGGGGAAAAAAAATCACCTTATAGTTCTGCATAACAGTACTGTCTTCTAGTAATTGAAATGAAACTCAGATGAGAAACTATTATAGTCAGCAATTTTAAAAACTCTGATTAGCAGCATTAATAAAGCATGACAAACTAAATTTCACCCATTTGAGACTGTTATTCTGCAGCATTCCTTCTCCCAAAATCAGGACAAAAGAAACAAGCTGTCCCATACCACAACATTGTAGAGAAACCTCTAACAGAGCTAACAGCTAGAATGCTTCTGCTGAGTAAGTAGAAAGCTAAATTTTATTTTCACATCAAGCACTAGCTGTATTATAATACTTTAGGGATAAAGTGATATTTAATTTCAAGTCAGACAGGGCCAAAACACTCAGAATTTGTTATTTCCACATTTCTCCAGACAGGCCCAAACTTGTGTCTTCTGTGTCCTCCCATCTACTTCAGCTTTCTTTCCTCCTTGTCATGCAGTACTGTTCAGAAGTCTGAGGGAATAACTATGTTTGGAACTGTGAATTTCAAAGCTAGCTAAAATATTCCTTTAGAAAAGAAGCAATGGTGTTAAGTACCATTCAGGATGACATTTCAAAGCAAGTAGCCTGGTTTACTAGCACATCAGATGAGACCAATAGAAGTAAAAGCTGTTTTCTTTCAAGGACTGTGAGGAAATCTCATGCAACCCTAATTCTGCCAGGCTCACATTTCTAAGTTGTAGCATAACCAACTGAATTTTTCTGAGACAATCTGCACAAAGATAGTGTTGCAACCCCTATTTTAGAAGCTTTGGTCTCACATCACTTGCTAATAATTGCTTTATCCAAAATAAGAGTCTAAGAATCATTCCTGACTTAGCTTTACCAAATTTTGGCAACTAGCAAATGACGAGGAGAGCAAGAAGCCTTCATTCTTGCTTCTCACTTGCAGCTGAAATACTTCACCCAGTCCTGACAAAAAAAACATAGCATGCTAGGGATAGCAAGTAGTTTGATAAATATTGTTCAGAAAAGATAATAAGCACCAACTAAAAAATTAGAGCACACCGAGGAACTGTGAGAAAAACGTAAAGTAAAAGCAGTTGTGAGCTCTAACTTCAAAACCCTCTTCCCCCTGCAGGGATTTTATTTCCTAACAGGAGGTTAAGACCAAAGGTGGAAGAACAGGAGTGACAGCAGGAAGAACAGACTGGTAATAAAGGTGACTTTCAGAGAAAAAAAAACAGCCCCAACGGATGAAACACTAAGTGACCCAGATCTCTAAGTCTAAGTACTGATGTATTAAATAGAAATCAAGACAACCTGAACTTTGCAGTTAACAACATTCATTGAAGAATATTGTCTTCATCTTAAAGATTTAATTTCTCAAGCTTTCTGCTTGGTTGAGCTTTAAGGAAAGAATGAAATCCTATTACCGACCCACTGCTGCCATATATTTGAATTAAAGCTGAAAAACAATCCTAAATACATACAAATTTACAACTCATGTCCTAAGTTTACATGGGTGTTTTTAAAGAGGACATGTATGGCAAGCAGTAGTGAGCAACACTTTTAGAGAGCAGGTGGAAATACTTTCCTCCCCTGGTATTAAAGACCTCAAACATAAAATAGAAAATGGAAAATTTTTTTATAGGAGTATTCTGTACTGCAGATTAAAAACTACCCCATGCTATAAAAACATAACTCAGATTTTCAAATCATTCTGATACAATTAGAGCAGCCTCAAAAGAGAGAGGATCTGTATATCTTCCAGCTGCAAGAACTAAATGTGAGGAGAAGCTGGAGAATTATTTTCAAATGCAGCTAATGTAATACAGTGATAGTGGAGAAAGTCTATGCAGATTCTATTGGCAAACACACACCCAAGAAAAAAAATTGTTATTCTATTATTTAAGTTTTCATGGCTCTTTTTCAGGTATCTGTTCCATCCAATTATTTTTTCAGAAATCTGCAATGCATACATGTGTGTGATCAAAAGAAATTCAGAAACTAACAGCCGAGATGGTACAGAAAGCAACTATAATCCATTACCAAGGCAGCACAAACACATAGAACTATAGTTTCACCCTAAAGTATAAAAACAGAACAAAAATAGCCACTGGGCAAAGTATCCAATTTACACATGTCAAGCTGGAGAGCTTGAATCTCTTAATGCTCACAGTTTTAAAATAACCTTCTCCTCCTTCCATGCCATGGCTACAGTCATCCTGGTAGTTCCTGGTAGTGTTCTTATGGTGACCAGGACCACAATCCTTCCAGATGGTTTTACTAAGGACCCTTTCCACAACCTCAAAGTAGGGGAAAAAACTGGTATTTTAAAGCATTATGCTATAAATACAGATTTATTCTTATAGAAGGCATAGGGCTGTGTATCCACTCTATGTATAAGCCCCACATGTCCCAACATCTGTCACAAAAAGTAAGCCTCATCACTGGTATTTCTATTTCTTGAATTTAAAGCAGGTATAAAAACCTTCATCCTATTGAAAAGGTGCTTTCATTGCACATTCTCACCTTTTAATTCTCCCATGATGCTCATATGGGGCAGCTCCACACTGGCTACCCACTGGCTCTCCAAGTTGTCCTTTACATTCTGCCACTAGTTAATAAACAAAGCAGATATTCACCTTCCTTAGGCTGCAGACTTCAAACAGTAGCCCCAGTGATAATTAAGGAGCTTCAGTTATACACAACAAAATGCAGTAGCTTATTATTTTAGACTTTAAGCAGATTCAAAACTAATTAGAGGCTTCCAGGCAGGAGCTCTTCTTTCTGGTCACCCTCTCCGAGTAGCGGGCAGTTTTATGCCAGTTGTAGCCATAACACTGTGAATTCTGAATGTGAATGAGACTAATACAGAGTTTTAGCCTACTGTCCATGCCAATGCAACGAGGAGCTGTTTCCCTTCGTCCTCTAATTAACTAGGAAACAAGCTGCTAGATCCAAAGCACAAAATGACAGAAGAACGATTTTCCTCCAAGGAAGGATAGGATAACATTCTACTCTGCTTCCTTAATTACCTGCTTACGGAGAATAGTCCTGCTGGGAAGGGGTGCTCATGGGCGAGAGGCTGGACATGACCCAGTAATGTGTGCTTGCAGCCCAGAGAGCCAGTCCTGTTCTGGGCTGCTTCCAAAGCAGCATGGGCAGCAGGGCAAGGGAGGGCATTCTGCACCTCCACTACACTCTGGTGAGATCCCACCTGGAGTGCTGCATCCAGCTCTGGGGGGATGTGCTGAAACAGATCCAGAGGAAAATCTAAAATATTCTGAGGGCTGGAGCACCTCTCCTATGAGGAAAGGCTGAGAGAGTTGGAGCTGTTCAGCCTGGAGAAACAAAGGCTCCCAGGGGACCTTATAGCAGCCTTGCAGATCCTGAAGGGGGCCTACATGAAACATGGAGAGGGACTTTTTGCAAGGGCATGTAAGGACAGGACAAGAATGCTGGCTTTAAACTGAAAGAGGGCATATTTAGATTAGTGAAAAAATTCTTCACTGTGAGGGTGGTGAAACACTGGAACAGGAGAAGCTGTGTATGCCCCATACCTGGAAGTTTCCAAGGTAAGCCTGAATGGGGTTTTGTGCAATCTGATCTAGTGGACTGCGGTCTGCCCATGGCAGGGGGGTTGGAACTGGATGATCTTTAAGGCCCTTTCCAATTCAAACCATTCTCTAACTTCACAATTTTTATAACATTCTCTTCCTCTCACTCCTCTCCTTAAGCTTTACTAAGTAAGGTTTTCATTCCTTTTATTGACATCCCATTCCAAAAGCAGCTGCTTCTTTCACATGCACAGGTATCCATATAGACTTTAGTTGTCATCTTCCCCACTCCCAGATACAGAGGATAATTTTTTCTTCTCTCTCCCTCTAACCACAATGCATATAGACTTTTAGATTTCAGAGTCAGACACTATTCTAAATGTTGTCTATCAATACAAAACACTCAAAAGAATTCCTGCAGAAATTAGATTTCCCTACAGGAAAAAGATTATGCATAGGAAAATACCACATTTTCATTGAGACATATCTGCAAATACATCTTAAATAGAGGATGAATAGAAAGATGTTTCAATTAAGTCTCAGCTCCTATAGCACAAGTATTCTCTAGATGGGAGTACTGAAAGTATTGCACTCGAGAACCGAAAGCACAGCCCCATTCAGGGGAAGTCTCCATTAGATGAAAGGCCATAAGGAATTAATGCAAAGGAAGATGAAGCTGAACACTTACAGCCTTATGAAAAGGAAGGACAATAAAAAACTACAAATATATAAATCCTACCAGCAATAAAGAATAAGAGAGGAACTTTCAAAGACACTTAGACAATAATAGCCACAGGAAAACCTGAAACCAAAAATGAGAAGTCACTTTTTCTGCTTAAAAATATACAACATAAATAGGAAGTTATACAGAAGCTTTCCATTGTGAACTGTGGGAATGTCAATAACCAAAAGAGCTTTACTGCAATTGACTAATTATCCCCAGCAGCCCTAAATGCTGCACTAAAGCACACAGAGAAGAGACTACAATACACATGTATACAGAGAATGCAAGTTTAAGGCACAAGCTGCTACATATAGAGCAAAACCTTGTAGTTACCTTTGGTTCAGATTAACCCAGCAAGTGTTCATTTGGTCAGTGGTTTCCTTCACCTTCCTTGAGTCATCATCACGATACTCTCGAAGCAGTTTATTAGAAAGATCATTGAATGCTGCCACTGTGATGTCACCTCTATGCAAATCCTGTACCAAGAGCTAAAAAGCAATGCCAAATGAGACAGATTAAAATGAGACTATTTCTCATATTATGCATTTTATCATATATTAAATATCCCTCATTTTTTCTTCTTTTCTAAAAAGCAAAATGTGCACGTTTTTCATCTAGGAGTAAAACTGTAATGAGGAAATCTACAGATATGAAATGTCCTGATAATGAATAATCAAAACATAAATAGGTGAGAAAAAGCTGTACTTGCCAGAACTGCCAAAGATTAGAGAAATCCTCTTTTATAGTTTACTGGCAACAGGAATAAAAATACTTCTGCATTTTGGGTAGCATGAATAAGTTTGAGTTATTATAATAGCAATATAAGCAGCATCTAAAAGCAGCATAAATTAAATGTGCAGTATGAGAATTTGATTTCATTCTTTAGGGTTTTTGGTTTTGGTTTTTTGCTTGTTTAAAATTAAGGAAACACATTAGAAACTTTCTTTATTATGGTAAGATATTTACAACATACCTTGACTTTAGAGAATCTAAACTCAAGAGTATTTCTAAATGAAAAATAGTATTCGCATATATGTGTATATATATATATTCAATTGCATATTATGGCCTCTAACTTTCTGTTTGGACATGGACCTGCTTTCACTTAAGAAAACAAAGTAGACCTCATAGCCCATTTTTATTGCCCTGATTATGCAGGGATAGGCACTAGTCAGACAGTTGTGCGAAGCACACAACTTTACTGTCTACTTAAACAGCTATGGATTGGTAGGCAACTCTCACTAATCATACTCCCTGCCTCTTTCATTACCCAGTTGCACCCCTATGTTGCCATTCATGAATATATATGTGCGCATATATATATATATATATGCACATATTTTTTAAACTCTATTATATCCCTGTTCTAAATACTGCACTGGTGAGAGCCTCTCCTCACTGCTTTGTGTATTAAGTTCTCACACTGTGCCACCTACAGCCCACCCTTTTTCTGACAACCACCAGGACAAAGGACACTAGACTCACAGAGTTATCACAGCGTGCTTGATATGATATAAAAAGCATCAAAGATTGCATGAAATAAAAGACAATAAAAAAGCATTGGATATTCCTGACACCCACAAGAAGTGAAATTCAGGACAATTTTAAATACCTTAGTCCATTCCTTGACTTACTAAGCTGTTAAATATTTCTATGAAGTCAATTCTGTAGCGGAATCATCAAATTTTAATTGATCTGGGGTTCAGACTTTTTACATAATATAATTTCTTTGATGCTAAATTGTACTAATTTCAGCTAAGCTTTCAAAGGCACACATGACACCTGTTTGCCTCCCAGAATGGGATTCTTGGAAAGTCTGGTATATTGAAAAGCATAGACAATTAAGAAAATAACATAGCCAAAAAGAGACAGAAAATAGTGCAACAACTAAATTGCACATTCACTCATCAATTGAATCCAGTAGCATTACACAGACTCAGGAATCTGGTCTGGAAAAAAATTAAGCATAAGTGGTCTTACTTTGCTGTCTGCAATCTGTTTGGCAAGCATCTCTTTCGGGGCCTGCAGGAGCACTCGCAGCCGGATCTCGCACTGCTCCATGAGGCGCTCCATCTCCTGCCTCTGCTCGTGCCACTGCAGGCTGTCTGCCAGCATGTGCTTCAGCTGCTGCTGCCGCACCTCCACGCTGTGCTGGGTGTTGTCCCACTGGCTCTTCAGCTGCTCCACTGTGGAGGACAACACACAGTGAGGCAAGTGAAAAAGTAGCCATAAATACCTCCTAATTTTCAGGGCAAAATATAACATATATACAATAGTCTCAATATTCAGTGTTTTAGTTCTCTGACTAGTTGGCATTCACAGAAGCAAATGAAAAATATCAGGTGTTTGGCTTCCTCTTGCTTAAGCAGGACAGCATACAAGTAACAACTATTATTTCTGGTATATTTCAAAGTCATTATTTACTTTCAAAGTACACACATGTAGGAAACTGTACGGCAGAGATATGTCAGCAGTTGGGCTCCAAGGAGAAAAATTTTAGGGTGATTTTAGGGTGATAGGACCAGCAAGTCATCTCTGTGCATCTGTAACTTAAACTGGTACAAATAAATAAATACTGTTTCGACAGTTAGTACAAAGAAAACTGAGCATTCCTGACCACTGTTTCATAGCACCTGTACTACAATTTTGGCCAGTGTAGAAACATTCTACAAGGTAGTAACAAACTACTTTGGCAATTTAATTCCACCACAGGTTTCTACAGAATTTAGTAGATTACACAGCAGAAGAGAGACATTATTGGTTACACCCAACTTCCTTCAAGTGGAAGGAATTCCATGCCTCTCTCAATGAATAGTTTCATTAGATGACAGATAAACACACTTAACCTTTAATAAACAAGGAGTGAAAAACACAACATAAGAGCCTAGAACAAAAATAGTGCATCACGAAAAGCAGTGAATCGGTCTTTGGAGAGAAATTCATGGCATCATACATTTTCCAGGACACTCACAAGACCATTAAAACAAGTGTATTACTTGAAAGTCTACAGAGGTGGAAACAGCTTTCTCTACTAGCTGTCGTGACAGTTACAGGGAAAAAATTATATTACTAAAGAATGTGATAAAAAAGAATGTTGTAAAAAAGTGAATGGGAAAAAGCAAAACCAAAAAAAACTAAGCTGGATTTCTTAGCCATCTCGCTACTCTGATCAGAATGAGGTACATAGTATGTAAGACATCCCAATGTATTTATTTTAACAATAAGTATGCCATTTTATTAAAAAATTAATACATTTGATGCTCAAGTCACTTCAATTTTCCATTAAGCCAAATGCTAAAGCTTGCACGTAAATTGAAACCATTTAAGTGGTTTACATTTTTTTTAATCTTTTGCAATTATACAAAGCCGTTGTGCTTCATCTGCTTGAGAAAATCTCTTAACTTTAATACATTCAATAATATTCTATTTAGTTCCACAAAGCTCTCAAAGACTGTGGCAGCAAAGCCCACCTGTCAGAGTAAATATCACTCCACAATGCTCATGGACAAACCTAATAATTTGTGCAATATAGATTGATCCATTTCAATGCACAGGCAGCTTGTGGATTAATTTTCAAGCACAGATATTTGACGCTTACGTAGTAGTATTGCTATGATAGCACAAACATTATTTATTTACTTTTTCTTATTAATGGACAGATTAGCCTTACTCTCTATACTGCTGACATATTTACCCTTTTTTCTACCTCCAGCAAAACAGGACAGAAAAATAGTGACATTCCTGGTAGCCTCAGGACTCAGTGGGTTCAAGAGGTAGGTTCCTAGAAAAAGCTGTCATGGGCACCAGTCTGATATCACAGGCAGAAGAACTAGAAAGAATTCCTGATGAGACTGGTTTTTTTCATTTCATTTGTCCATAAAGCAATTGGGATGGAAGTTCAAGAGAAGGAAGTTTTTATGTTTCTCCACTCCTATCAATTTGTGTAATTATGCTTCATCTGATGACACACAGCAGACTCCCACCAGAAGGTTGTAGGACATTGGTACATTCTGATACATATTCAGTGTCTATACATACTCAGTATTTAAAAAACAAGGCACATAAGCAGCCCAGAGCTTCACTTTTCTTCAAAGAGCAAACCTTTCTTAACAAATGTCAGTGGTAACAAAACCTTCAATTTTCATGTTAGGCAGAAAATCTTCATGCACATATGAAGCATCTTCTGGAAGCTTAATCCATGGCATCAACTTCTCTTTTCCCACTCTTGATGTGCACGACTATAGGGGAACTCAAACATCCAACACACAGTCCTTAACTTCTTGTTCAGCTTTTCTGAAGGATCCAGAACTTTTTGTGACTGACCCCATGTCAACCGACTCCCATGAACTACATGATTATTATGCTGCCCTGAGTTTCCACCTCATCCCTAGTTCTGAGTGACTGCAAACTAAGTTGCTTCTTTGAATCTTACTGCCCCTACCAGACCATAGTCTGTGAACCTCAGACAGCAGATGCCATCTCATCAGACCCCCAGAAAAAACACCCATCTGTGGGCTTCCTATCTGACCACATCATCTCCATCAATTCTTATGGACACCAAAGAAATTAACAAAGATAGAGTAAAGGAAAACTATATTACAGAGGAGAACATAAAAAAACCATATCTTTCCATTTTTACTTCTAACTATGTATTCCCTGCTGCATGAATTTTCTAATCTTAGCAACCAGCAAAGCTTAAGACTTCAAAAAACAGACTGCCCATTAGTTTCAAATTGTGACAATTTTACATTTCTAAGGTACCAGTAAAATAAATTTTCAAAGGGAATGGAGACCTTTTAAGTTAGAAATTATATTTTCAAGTACACATCAGTTAATTAAAATCTCTACTCTCAGTCAACAACTTTCAAAGTACACACACAAAGTCATTGTCCTAAAGTCAATACATTTATGTTTTTAACTGTAGAGTGACTCAGAGTTCAACAAAAAAAGAAACATAATCACCTCCTTTTCTCAATAAATAAAATCCCCATTCCTCTGTCTGTGGAGCAACTCAAATTCTTCACAAAATGTTTCAAAATTCCAGCAAAACTATTGACCTTCATAATTGAAAAAATGGCCAGTCAAAACAACCAACAGGCAATTCTTCCAGGAATTTTCATTAGACTGTTTGAGTGACAGCCACTTAATTGCCAAGTTTTCTTTTTCATGGAAGGCAACTTCAGCTATGCTCAATCAAGAATTTTAGAAAAAGATATTATTTTTTTACTGTCATAAAAATAATGTATTTGCAAACACAGGATTGATAAACTTACTTTTTTCTGTGATCTCTGTTCTAATGTCTGAACTGGAAGTTTTATTTTTCAAATTCTGAGCCAATGTAAAAACAGAATCAAGCTGAGGGTGCCGATGGTCCATATCTGCATTGGTTATCTGTTTTTAAGTCCAAAAAGTAGAAAATAGTTACATTCATCTGTATTATTTACGTAAAAAATTACACATCTCCACAACTATACAGCTGGTCCCATCATTACTGTAACCCTTGAATTGTCACAGCATGATAGCACTGCTTTAAAAAGCTAAAATATTGTAAATTGCAGTTACTAAAAATCCAGAGGTGAAGGTTAACCTATACAAACCACATAGTTACCACAGTTGTTGCACAACATTTTCCAATATCTATTTTTCATAGACTTATATGAAAATAAATTTCCATAACTTATTTTTCTCCTAATCAAGCTGGTATCATTTATATATATCAGAAGCAGCAGCGGGTGCAGGGGGAAAGTGAAGAACAACAACTGGAAGAAACAATCAGACTATATAATGTTGCTCTATAAACCATTGCTCTCATTGCTCTCTACATGTACCAGAAGCCCATATTTCAAGTATTATCCAGTTAAAAGAAAGTGTTTCCAAAGCTACATCACATTATTCTTCCAAATTCCAGACTATGTGAAATACTCACAGAAACAGTCTAGCACTTGTTTAGCCTATAGCTTTTACTCTACACTTAGCTAATTGATATTAAGTCAAATAAAATGAACCTTAATAGTTGCATACATCTCACTAATACTGCCCTTAGTCATGGTTCAACATAGCATGAGCTATCAACAGAAATAAACATTTACATCATAAGCATTTATGTTACAACTTTTAATCCTCTTAGCATATCTCTAGAAAACAGTTTAGTGTAACTACAGCAAACAAGACTCATTAGAAACCAGTAAAGAGTGAATCAAAGTTCACCCACTAAGCAAACATGAAGCTGCTCTGAAGTTTTCTGTTTAAGTTAACTATTACAAACCCTAAAAGCTGTTAGGAGGTATTCTCCAATTTCTTTGTTTTAAACAAAAAAAATAACAGTGCTTAGCTCACATAGGGACACAAGGAAAAAAAAAGAAAATGGCTCTGAAGGAGAAAGGAGTGTAATAAGAGCATTTAAAGTGTAACTTTCATGTCATGCATTTAGTTGCAGTCAGGGTTTTTTTCCCCCCTTAAGCATGCTATTGCTTTTAATTTCTTTAGTGAGTGTAAGAACTATTAAAATGTGAGACAATTTTCTACTAGCCTTCACAAAACACATACTTTCATTCGTGCAATAGTCCGATTGATCTCTTCAGTATTTCCCACAGTGACTATGTTTGACTTGAGCATCTGGTCAATCAATACCAACCAGTCAGCCAGCTCAGTTCTAGTTTTGTCCAGATCAGCAGGTGCAGAAAGTTCCAAAGCCTGCTGAGTCTGAACAGGAATTTCCAATGAAGAAGATGCTAGCACCACCTTTTGGATATCTGAAACAGAGTATGGGGGTTCTATTAAAGAAGTAGTCATGGCCACATGAGCAGTTCTCAGAATTACAGGGGGCTGTTTGTAATTCCTATAAATATGCAACAGCATCTACAGAGAAAGCACAGCAAAAAATTTATTTTAACAATCAGAAGCTAAGTAATGAGACTTATGCACCTTTAGGGCAGCTATTTTTTTACTGCATGGCAAAAATATTCACCCAAATGTTTCAGCCTACACTCAAAATAAACAAGACAAAAACTTGCAAAGACAAAACTACATTAAACCTAATGGAATGAAGCTAAACACTCATTTACACTTATCAAGCATTAAATCCAATATTTTTTAAGATAAAAATCTAAAACTGTCTTCCTCAGTTTTTTCCTTTGTAGCAAAAAGGTCTTCTCCGCTCTTGTCTCAGAATTCAATTAAGCACAAATGAAACTTCTGGAACAGAAGCTTCATGGACTTGGCATTACACAACTCTCTGAGGAAGGGACAGACACCCACTAGTTTAGTCACATCTTTCTCTCTTTTTAACCTGACACAACAAAGTAGTGAGAAATTAGCTGAATGAGTAGTAAGATTCACTCCAGAAGTTATGTTCTTGTTCCAAGAAACTCTAAGCTACATCAAGCTGGAGCATGAATATTTCACACTTCCCTCAAACAACAAAACACAGGAGTTTTGTTTAACAAACACAAGGTATGAAAGGAGAAGAAGATGAATTCAAGGTTTTAACAGGATTAAACAGAACTTGGTTTGCCTGAAATTTGTTTACTGGTGCTGAAATTAAAAAAAAAATTAGAGTTCATTCACTGAGGTCTGAGTTGCAAATTTTTTCAGGCAAGGGCTGTCTTCTTTATCTAAATTCCCAAAAGGGAGACCTGAGAATTTTGTTTACAATTTGTACTGTAAATTGTGAATTGCCTCCAACAACTTGAAAATATGACCAGTGTCAGTGTCTGATACAAGAATACATATTTAGACAGCTTTCCCTAAGAGATTCAGGAAGGTAAGTATCTAGCAGATAAGGCAGATCTGTCCCCCTAACCAAGCCAAAAAAACAGAATGGGCTTTATTTATAAGACTGCACAAAATCCACATGCAAGAGATACTTTACAAATAATTGGCAGTATGGAAAGCTTCTAGTGGATTTTAATTAGTCAAAGTCATGACCACAAATCCACAGGAAACATGCTGTCACAAACACAGCTATTTTAGTTTTTACTCTGTACCTGATGAGGAGATCTAAGCTTTATAAAAATATCTCAATTTCAAAACTCTTACAGGTACCCCAAAAGACTCCCCCTGTCCTGAGCAGTAGAGTGACTTCTTCCCTACCAAAATATTCCCTCTCCCCCATAGTAATGAGAAGGCAGCCTCAAGTTCAACACGACACTTCAGCATTTTTTATTTGTGTAAGTTCATAGTTTTTTCCTTTGTCAATTACTTTTGACTGCAAACAGGATTACACTCAAGGCAATTAAGCAGAACAGAAGGATCAATCACTCACCAGGAGGCTTTGTCTTTGTAACAAAACGGGACGGCCCAACAAATGCCTCCAATTCTCTCACTTTGTCAGGCACTTCTCTGAACACCTAGAGCCCAGCAGAGAAAAATAAAACAGTAAAACAACCTATATTACTGGCAGAAAAGTAATCTCTTACTGGAAGACAAAATATTCTACACATGCCTCAGATATATTTTAATTATTTTTGGAAGGTATTCTTTAAAAAACAATAAAAACTCCAAGAGGTGCTAAAGTGTTTTTTCAATACATTCCAGTGTCACATCTAAATATCAAAAATAAATAAATTGTTGTAGACAGGCCATTTACATGGTTTTTACTGTCTAAGCACCAAAACTATAACTCATTATTTAAATATGCATTGAAGAAAAGATGATGCAAAGCATGACTTGCTATCGGTCACATGAAATTAGAGAAATAGGGAACTAATTGACAAAAGAAAAAGTGTTACAACTCCATTGTAGTGAAAAAATATGTACCTATATGCTTTTTAAGAGTTTTTAAAAGCCAGTGATGAATATGCAGTGTTCAAGACAATGAAGGAATTCCTATTTTAATGGCTGAGCTGGTAAAAACACAACTTTTTCTTTCCCCAAACTATCCAAATTCCCTTTTCTCAATAAATTCTTACCACTGTCATCCATAAAATAATCTAAAATAATTCAATTTTTTCATTTGGGTCTCTAGGCTTTGCTTGAAAAAAACCTTGCTTTACTCCAACCAGCCTTGCCATTGAGATTGAACACAGGAGTTTCCAATTTATTATAATTTTTAAGAAGAATCCCAGAAACACTTAGTAAGATTTTATAACCTCTACCAAAGCTTCATTTCTTTTCCTCTTAACTGCTACAAGCATTCAACAGCTATGATTTACTCTAACTCTCAATTTCAAGTTAATACTTTCCAAAAAAAGCCAATACAAACAAACAAACAAAACAAACCCCAAAAAACCCCAAATATAACCAAATTAACTCAATCTGATGGAAAAATGTCCATCAGTATTTTTATGTGTAACTGGTTTGGGGTATGCTTTCTTATCATGCCTGTATTGTTTCTTGATCATTTTATGTACATGCTACATGTCACAGATACATGAAAAGGAAAACAACCATTCCAAGTATATCACTCTATTTTCAACATCAGGTACCCAATGCTAAAGAAATGCACACCTTATTCCATCTCACATTAAGGGACTGCAGGCAATCAGAAAGTCTATTTTTTTCCTGAAGATCAATATTTTTATCCAACAGTACTTCAGATTCAGTTCTGTTCAGCCATTCCAGTTTGTCACCCAGAACTTCCATCTCTTCCCTTAAGACCTAAAATGGACAGAGGGTTTTAGGCTAGAATAAAATGCATACATGCTTAATTAAAGAAGGAGAAAAGCTTTCTTTTAATTCCAATATCAGCCATTTCCCTGAACATAAACAGAGAAGTTTCTATTTTGGTTTCTGTGCTTGATCTAGAAATTATTGAAACATTTATTACCTTTCACTTCCAGCATTTATATTAAGGTAGATGACAAGAAAAATTACACTTTGATGACAAGCAGGAAATACTCAACTGACATAAGTGAATTTATTTAGGCAAACACAACTGCAACTATTTTACATCATTTATAAACACTTATTCAAGACTTTCATCTTAGATTTGGTCTAAAAGAGGTTGATTGGGGGTTTTTTGAGGTTTTTTGTTGCCTTTTTTAAAATTAATGATTTTTAAGAAACGAGCAAGCAGGTTAGTTAGACTGACTACTCCTCTCGTTGTTTTAGGATTTCAGAAACATTTTCTTTTACATATTCTATAAACCAAAGATGTTTTGTTGTGAAAGCCAGACACAAAACAGGAAAAATACATACATATGCACACAACTTACTTAAAATGGCCAAAACCCTTACAATTTAAAAAACAGGTAAGATAAAATCTTGCACACCTAAGAGATTATTACTACTGCCCAGTAAATGGGACAATGTGTTACCATTTAAGGTTATCAGCTTTTTTCTATAGGTTTTAGGAAATATAAAGTTGACAAATACACATCAACTCCAGTGAAATCCTACTTACTAAATTTTATCATCATTGTGTCATACACAGACACCATCTTCTGGCTACATACCAGTTACCAACTCAAACCAACTTCATTTCGAGGTGCATCTTGCCTGCGTAAGTAATCTCACAGAATTGTCTCACAAAACCTTAATATTTCTTTGGCTATTCACAGCGTGAAAATTGCCCTCTTCAAAAGCCACATCCTGATGCTTTACACAAGACATAGATATATACATATTTACACACTAATCAGTCTTGCCTGTAATTCTTGCAA
This sequence comes from Lonchura striata, assembly GCF_050655825.1. NCBI lineage: Eukaryota > Metazoa > Chordata > Aves > Passeriformes > Estrildidae > Lonchura > Lonchura striata. The sequence goes on along the minus strand of NC_140705.1, from coordinate 64,485,821 downwards.
GTTTTCCTCATGGTTGAATGTAAATCTTGTGTCCAGAGCATTTTCTACATTTTCCAACCAACAACGCAGCTCATCAAGCTTCTTTCTGTACTCTATCTGCTGCTGGCTCTCTCCTTTTAGCCTTAAAAGGTGAAACAAGAAGTCCAGCATATCAGTTCTAAATTACTTCTGATGCCATGGTCAACATTTTTTCAGTGCTTGGAGAATTTTAAGGGATTCATTTTATCATCAAAAGGTTCTACTGTCACCATTAAAATGCAAGATATTTACAAATAAATACTACTGTCTTAAAACCAGACAAATTTTAGTTCCAAAGTCATAAAATAGACTTTTAAAAGACTGCAGAAAACATTAAATGTAATTGATAGTAATGACAACACCTTCAGGCCTAATCATTGTAAGGTCACTGAATTTTTCCCCTGGAGGTTTTAGGGACATATATAATACTTGCACTGAATCACACTAAAACTTAATGAAATTCCTCAAATAATTAAGCAAGATCATATTTTATTCCTAAATGTATCAGGAAATGTTAAAAACTCATCAGCAAAGACTTACTAAGCAGTCAATTGTAGGTGGATTTATGAGAAATTTGTTCTAGAAGACAGTTCAAAACAGAGCTCTAAACATTAGGAAAATTCAGATTAATGACAGCATGCAATAGAATGCACACTCTCTCCCAGAGTCTATTCAGTGAAATTTTCCTTATTATATCTGGACAGACATCCAAATTTTTGATTAACTTATTACCTCTGTTGTCTATCCATGACCTCTGTTGTGATTGCTTTCCAGCGTCTATTCAATCCTGCCAGCTTCTCCTGTAGGAAGCTCCCATCTGTAGCAGACAGTTTCTGGATGATCCCTTCCCCAGTTCTGTTCAATGCTGAAATACTGGTCTGATGGCTGCTGATTCCCTCTTCAAGTTCCTGTCAGAAACATAAAAGCCACACAGAATTTTATTACTGACCTGAAGTGACTTTGATCTGGCTCATGATATGCAGGATGAATCCTGGGTGCATATTATTTTACTGAAAAAGACACTTAAAAACATATTACTTAGAAATGGATGCTGTTGACAAAGTTATTAATGCTCATTTACTGAATCTAATTCAATTTTCTAGGTGTCATAAAAAAATAGTGACACAGAATAGGCTATGAATATTACAAGAATCACAAGAATTCATTTAAGCCACCAGTTCTAAAATCAACACTCATCTCTGATTCCTTTTCTCTAAATGTACAGCACTTCCTAGTGATTCTAACAGATGGTCTGACTTTTAACCAGGTTGTTTCATAATCTATACCCCAAATATTTCTTTACCTTCAGAGTATTTTAGCTAGGATAATTATGGCAGTGCTGCCATGGTCCCAGACACCACAGAAAAATCCACAAAGCTAAAGAAACATGTCAGGATTAAATCTTCAAACACCCCTAATGACTGCAGAAATCTTACACTGTCAGCAAAAATTTCTTTATAACTTGATTAGGAATAAGGTGATTCAAGAAAGAGAAATGAAATGCCCTAGAAGAAAACTTCAAGCAGCAACAAGGATAAAACAGAAGCTGTGTCTTAGACAGAACTTACTTTTCTTTCACAACACACATCTGACACTTGGATGCCTAATACTCTCAAAAGAAAAAGAAAACCTGATCCTTAAAGTTATGCTTTCTTCTCCTTATTTAAAAGTAAGTACAATTTAAAAATATCAGGGAACTAAATTCCAGAACCAAAATCTAAAAAAAAAAATCACATGTAAGACCCCTGTAATTAGAATCTTCTCTTTTTCTAGATTGTTTATACAAGGCAGTATCTCCAAAAGACATTTGTTTAAACAAATAATTTGCTAAGTTATAAATGACCTTTATTGGGGTCCATTTTTTTTAATTACGAGTGAAAGGTAAGTGAAATAATACACTGGATTTTTTATCTAATTAACATGCTTTTGAAGCTGTAACAAAACTTATAAACTGAAAAATTATGCCAACATTTGAATTATCAAATTATTTCAAACCAATCAGTTTGATCAAGGATTTACTAAGAGTGATCAAATAAGCCCATATAAGCAGGAGTTGAGCTCTTCTCCAAGAATAAATTTTAAACTGCAGCCAAAATAGAAATGTTAATAGTTACTGCTTTTTGAAGTGTAATTGCACAGCCTGTCTGTAAATCCATATGTCTATCTATAAAACTACAATTTTAGCCAAAAATCTAGGCTGTTTCCAGCTTGCTCATTTTCTGCCCAATCCCACATACCTGCTGGTGCAGCCCAGCTGCCTGCAGCTCCAGGCTGCCATCCGGCCCCCGCGCATCAGCCAACAGCTCTTCAGCCTCTGCTATCCAGTGGGAGAGATCATTGAGATCACAGTGGAACTGCCTCCACGCCTCAATCGCTCTATCAAAGCAACTGTGGGAAAACAAAGGATTGAAAAATTATCCAAAATTTCAGTTAGAACACTAGGAATCCCATTCCAGCGAGTAGAAATTTGCCTTACAGAACAGAAAGACTAACACACAGCCTGGTTAACCAAGTCCTAGCACTGAAGGCTTCCTGGCACAGTAGCAACTGGTGAAAGCCAACAGCACAGACCATCATTAACTTCCAGCTGAAGGAAGAAAGGGCAGTCTTCAGCAAACTTGTTCTATCACTTAAAAAATAAAGATTAATTAGCTACATCAAATTGGTCTGCAGAACCCTCTCCTCCTTTATCATGAAAATTCAGCTATCAGACAGTGTGATATATGATGAATTGATCAGATTTTTTTTCCCTCCTTCATAAGGAGTAAATGGGGTGCTGGTGTCCAGAATTTATTAAGTGAAGGTGATTTTGATTATATGGATTATATATTTGATTATATAGTATTACCAGTGACCACACATAAGTAGGTCTTATAGAATTTAATCACACAATAATTTACCAGATACTTCATTGTCATAATCTTTGTAGCCTCAAATTAATGTTTCTTAATTTGAAGGGCAACATCTTCTTGCATGGAACAGACAGAATAACCACAGTCAGAAATTTGTTTCTTAATAAAATGAGAGTTCTGTTATGTTAACAAGCTAACAAAGTGAGAACATGAGAAAAACATGTCAGAAAGGAATGGAGTGGCTTGTTTCTATTTGTTGATTATTAACTATTCCAAACTAATAAAACCAGTCATCTTTAAAGACCTAAGAGGCTAAGACTGCTGTTAATCAGAGGACCCTCTATTTTGACTGAGTAACTATGTCATTTGCAGCCCATTATTGCAAATAATTGCAACAGTAAAGACTCCAGGGTTATTGCACATTTACTGATAGAATCTGAAATTAGCAGCATAACAAAGATATCTAAAACTGAACTTTAAAGAGCTACCATTTCAACTATATTTTCACTAATTAATGTCAACAATCCTATAGTTCTTAGTGAGATTAATTTCATCAAAATTAAATCTCATTTTACAAAAGATCCATATTTCTTGATATAAACATGGCTTGTTTTTGTTATTATTATTAGCCAGTTAACATGTCTTAAAAGAAGTCTTACAAATTTAAGACTTAAAGAAGTCTTAATAATCTCCACTTTAATTTTTCTAACCTAATCTCCTAGGTTCTACCATTTCAGTTTCAACATATACCCTAGACCAAGCTGTACACTGACCCCAAATCTCAGTGTCCCTTTATTTCTCACATACGTTTCAGTCTAAGCATATTGTCTCATGACAATAACTCATTCCACATTTAATGAGAAGATGCATTCTAAGCACTTAAAGCAGATTAAAAGAAGGTTTTATAGGTTTCCTAAAAATTACAGTTTTTGAGGGAGTTTTGGCCACATAACTTTTTCAGAATACAGACTTTTAAGCCTTCAGAGAACACTGAGATACAAAGTTTTAACTTGTGCTATTTCTGTTGTGATACTGCAGGTCTATCAGTATTTTGAGCAATGAGCCAAGTTTCACTCCAGTTTTGAGTCAGATGCATGTGCTGCTGTTTCCCTACAGACTACCTCATCTGAAAGCTAAAAGTACCAAATTCCTGTGACTACTGCACCAAAACTTGGCTATCATTTGCCTCCTCTGCAGGAATCCACTGTTTCCAAACCACATCTCATTCCCAAGTCATCAACATTCTTAGCACTGGGAGAAAACCCACAGCAAAAGCCGCAGACCTGGCAAACCAGCACAGTTATAAACAATTCAAAGCATTAAGTCTATATATACATACAAAATACACACATTTTACTCTACACATGTTCAAATGCAAGTGTAGTCAGCTGGATTTAGTTGACTACTTGGAAGCTTTGCTAAGTAAAGAAGAATTAAACTCGTGCTTGGCTTCATCAGCGCATTTACCAAAGGTTTAACTACTTAGATGACATTCAATCACAAAATCTTTACTACCTCTGAAAACTAAATCAATCTTTTGCCAGAGGCTTCAGATGCTGCTTCTTCTAATTTTGTCAAAATTTCCACCCACTCCAGAAATAGAAAAAAGCCCAAGATTATTAAGGAGATAGTCATCCAGCTTATACTTAGTGCAACACTGGGAAAAGCAAGATTAAACTTGACTAAGAATTCTTCTTTGTAACAGAAAGGAATTAAAAACACTAATGCCATTTTAATATTGCAATTAATAATGTCTTCAGTGATCAAAGACCATGCTTCTACTAAAATTGCAGCATTTTATACATTCAAGAAGCTACATATAATTTATCTAAATTAGTAGTCCAGTAGTGCCTTTCTGTATGAAAATGAAGCCCAATGTTATTCTCATTAATATGGAGAGCTTTACAAACTTTATGAAGGTCAAGATTAATTTGTATCAGCAAAGTGACTGAAGAGGCAATCTGTTGCATTTTGCCACTTCTTCATAAACATTGAACTTACTCTTTGAACTTCACTTACCTTTTCCAATAAGAAGACTAGGTTTCTGGTTAGCCCTGGCTACTTAATCAAAGCAAATCTGAGTAGTAAATGCAACTGTACTCAGGAAACATTACCATTACTTAAAGCTTTTCAAGTAAGTTATGAGTGGAAAAAGAGGCATAACTAGCTTAAAGTATACAGTATATATGAGGACAATAAAATAGCTATAGGCATATAAATATGGGTGGGCACCAGATTTGGGAACTGTCTCCGAATTCAGCAGGTGACCACGAGCATTCAAGCAAGAGCACAGAAAGTTCTACATAGCTGGCATCACTGTTTTCTAATTTAAGAACCCACAGTGAAACAACATTGCCTGCTGAGTTATTAGAAATCTTGATCCTTCACTCATTCAGGGGCCTAGAGTTTCTGGAAGTCTCTATTTAGATGATACCACCAACTGATTTTTATATCCCTACACATTTATCAGTGCTCTGAGAAAGAGCTGGAAACATCTGCTTATGTAATACACACTCTTCCTCAAAACATCTCTTAAAAATACACTACCAAATGGTTTTGAAATCAGATTTCTGGTGCTTCAAAGCAAGTAAACGTGGTTAGGCATACCTTATGCTCTACAAAACTTCTGCAACATCCATTACCTTACATCATCATTAAAAAGGAAATACCATAAAACAAATGAACTACAGTATAAGCCTTTGCATTTAATTAAAAATTTCATAGAATAAATTTCAGTTATTAAGGGTTTTTTTGCATAGCAGCAATCTCAGTATGCAATGCTGTTTGCAGTGTGAGCGCCTTCAGCTTAGTGGTAACTTTCTGAACACGTACTTTGACACATTTACAAATTCCAAATTAAAATACTCCTCTAATACACTTTCCCAAGAATGCCTAAGTGGCATTGAGTTGATTTGAAAAATTTAAAACTGATTCAGATAATGTAAAAAAGTTTAATGTGTCTTCTGTAAGGGGTGGAGAGAAATCAAACTTTTTACCCAAGTGGCAGGGAAATTAGAAACGTCTATTTCTTAAACACTTATTTTAGTATTCTCTTGGTTTCCTAACCTCAAAATTTTCTAATCAGGTTGTCTCTTATCTTCAAGTACTTACAACAAATATTATTGACAACTGTCATAGGAGCTATATTTTAAAGACCCCATTCTTTCAAACTGCATCCTTCCTTCAAAAAGCAAAAAATCAACCTTGAATTCTTAATTAAAAGATGTCCTACTCAACATTATTTTTCCAGAAGTTTGCTTTGTGATGCCTTTACAAAACCAAAATTTTATGTTCTATAAGCAAAACCTTCTGTTTCATAAACTAGAAACAATGAGCTTCATAAAAGCAACCGAACTAATTTCCATTTTAACAGTTTCAACATTTAATAATTCTGGAAATTATTTTATAATACCAATAAATAGAAGCTGATAACACCCAAAGTCAACTTCATCATTAAGGTCCATTTGAAAAACACTTATATAAACATGCACATAAAGTATTTACCACATGGCCACAGAGACCAATCATGCTTGACTTACCACTTTCGATCATTGTACATTCTATTAATTCTGTCCCATTCTGCATTCAGCTGTGTTAGTGCATCTCCTATTTGTATTGCCTCAGGTCCAGATGCTTCCAATATAACATCAGGTTGCTTTTCATGGATTACTGCAATTTGATCCCCAAGTTTATCCAAAATATCTTTTATGTTCTGCAAGTACAGTAATGGCACAAGCCATTAGTAAAGTCAACACTAGCAGGAAATAAAAGAAAAATACCAAAATAAAATATTTTCAAAATTCTTTTCCAAAAATTAGCATCTACAGTAAGACCATGACCACCAGTATCAGCAGTTTACAATTTAAATCGGTTTTAGCAACTGAGCTGAATAGTTCATCTTACCCTTTAAACATGTATTCTTTTCAGGATCTATGAAAAGGATGTAATAATTCATATATATCTAATTTGTTCCTAAGGTAAAGAACACATCATACTTCTCAAAACAACAGTGTCTTCACTATTAAACAAATCTGCCCATGTCACTACGTATACTCTTTCCTCATATACAAAATGGACCACAACATGCAACTTCATCATGCTACATGTAAACTCCTATATGCAGAGAACTCCAAAAGAATAAGGCTGCATAAAGGCTTTAGATTTAAATTACAAAGTTAAAGTAATCAATTTTAAATACCACTGAACTATGATGTGAAAATTACTTTAAACCAAATACTGTTGTAAGACTGCCTTGGTATTCAGAAGACAAACAGTCCATGCAGACAGTGGAATTTACTTATCTTTTTGAATTTAAAACAGTAATACTTGTAAAAATTCTATGCTCTGCTATTTGCTTTTTCTGAAAACATCCTTAGACTATACCAAAACTTCAAAATTAGATGAGACACCTGCACTAAAATTAAGTATTTTAAACCTGCATTAACATAGCCACACCTAACTGCACTCAAGGCACCACAGAAACAGAGTAAGCAGGGGTAAGAATTTCATCAACAAAAGAAAGGCTGTCTCCTTTACCAAAAGCTGGCACCATCCCCATTTCTGTTTTTATAAAATATACAAAAAAACCAAAACATGAGAAATGGAAGCATGTACACAGGAGAAAGAAAAGCATATCAGAAAAATGGACTGGAATTCTGAAAAGCTTTTAAAGGACCTACATAACAGCTGCAGAAACAGCTAATCTAGCTCTCTGTGAGATGCAGAGCCCAACTACACCTCAGATATGACACATGGACCCCACTGTGATTCCCAGTCCAGAGAGGTACATCTACATTGCACCATGCCATGTGTAATTCCCAACTCCAATGGATGGTTTCTGAGGGAATCTGTTTCACACTCTTTTGTATGCTAAGAATTAACCAGGGCTCAGATTTCTCCATACTCAGCTCATATTTGACAGCAGGATTCAGTATTTTCAAGCATAATTTCTTCATCTCCTTTTGAAATAGGTGAGGTCCTCAACTATTTCCTCACTACTAATCACACAGGTAAATCCACTGGCTGACAATAAGAAGGGGAGCTTAAAGCTGAAAAAATATTGCTGTTTTGTTCATCAGAACAGGTACCATCGTCTTGTGGCCTCACACACAGCTTCATAAAAAGTCAAGAATCACCCTTTCTCCTGGTCCTGTTTGAGCAATTGTTTTCACATGACCTAAGAACAGCAGCTGTATTAAGGCTATCAAGCAGGAATGTAAGGAGATTTGCTTTAGCATTTCTCTAAGTGTTATGTAGAGTATGATGAGAAAAATACAGGTGTCCACAACAAATTAAATCTTTCTCCCTCAACCTCCCACCCAGTTTTCATGTTGTATCCAGATTATGCATAGAAAAAAATTAGCCAACAGAACTGTCATTTTTTAGTTTCCAGTGCATATTGATCCTGTATATACCAAGCAAAATCATAAATGTAGCAATAGAGTTGTAAAGGTGGTGGACTTTCTTCTGCTGCTTCCCTTCTCCACTCAGAATATAATGCTTAGGCAGTACCTTCAGTGCATCTTCCTGAGCTGAAAAATCCTCATAGATGCCAGTATTCAGCTCTGGTGCATTCAGCAGCAGTTCAACATCAGCCATGGCCAGCAAAACTTTGTTGATTTCAACCAAGTACTCAGCTGAGAAAGGCAAGGTCCTAACTCCTGTAGCAAATTGGCCTTTTAACCTCTGCTGGACAGGGATTGCCTAAAAACATGAAAATTAATTTTATATTTAAAACAACAATTTTATGAAAAAAATCCTAAATCAATAAACTATACTCACAATAATTATTTTTGTACATTAGAAGAGAAAACAAAGGCTTTTCTAGCAAGATTATATTATTTCAGATAGCTGCGAGTCCTGCACAGGACTGTTTATTTATTTTAAAAGTTAGAAAACAGTTGATATCATGCCTCAAAATTACTCCGTAATATTCTTGATTAAAACTCCAAACAATGGGAAGGGTACCACTCTAAGTGTGTCTTAACTTGATCCTTACCATTTCCAGAAATAACACTTCTTGACTGAGCCTGTATCTGGTGTTACAAGCTACTCTGTTTCCTTCATCACCAAGACACCAATTCACTGAAACACTTATTCCCCATCTACATTCTTTTCAATAAGCATCCCCACCCTCACCCACATTTTCTAACCATTTTTAAAAAATAAATTAGTGCTCCACCAGTACTCCAATATTTTGCAGCAATAAGACAGTAACGCCTCCAGAGCTTGCCAATTGTTTTCTGCTCTGGCTGCGAGGCTAGGCAATCTAGCCAAGTTAGTAGATAAGAGAGTAAGAACAGTAATTTAATGCAGCTTTTTCTTGGCTCACAAATAGTGGCTGGATCTGAAACATTGGGAAGATTGCTACAGGAAGCTATCCCTCTGCCATGCCTGGCAAAAAATTAGCAGAGGCAGGTGAAGCAGACTGACAGAAAACATTTTTAGCAGAAGATGTTTATTGTCAAAGAGGATTCCGTTACCATCTCTGAAAACAGCCTAGTTCTTTCAAATTACTAAATAAAAGAAAGCCCACTTCCAAATATTGACGAAATCAAACAACTTTAAATTACCACGTTGTACTTGGTAAGCGAATCAAGCAAGATAGAGGCACAGGACTGTGGGATTTGCTAACAGCTAAGAAAACTCTAAAGAGTGAAGAAAAAATGTATGTTCATTGCAATTTCAGCCAGTGAATTTTACTTTGCAATTTGTCTGAGCTGGGTGCACACATGAAAATCTCTAGCACAGCTGACAACCAATAAAATATTAAAGACCCACTAACCAAGTGGCTTGCAAACACCTGTCTGTATCTTTCTCCTTCACATGTTCCTGAGAATTTCAAATATGTCACTCAAATTAATGGGAACCTAACATTACCAGCACATGTAGTGCAAATGAAGCAAGGACTGCAGCAGAAAAGATATGTTCACATGTTCAAAATTCAGGACTTCACATGCACTAAGGATCACATGTTCCCAAGGATCCCAAGGATCATCTTTGTTTTGTGTTAGTTTGTTGTTGTTTTTTATTGTTTTGTAAAGCAGTCGTCCTGTTCTGAAACTGGGGACACAGCTTTTCTTCCACAAGACTTTTACCACTAAATACGATTTGCTCTCAGTCACTCATTGCACACCAAAGAAACAGGATGCATAGCATCCATAAGCATAGCAGTATAAGTCTATTGAAAATAAGAATTACAGAAAAGCATCACAAACTACTCAGTACTCAGTACTGCTTTTGATTCAGTACAGCAAGCAAGCACCACAGTTAAAAACAAGGCTTACTCCACATGCTTTAACTACAAACTCTCTTTGTCCCTGATGCTCCCCAAATGCATTTTCTTGAGGCTCTGCAATATATTTTATCGGCTTCCATCAATGAAATTCAGAGCAAAAGCCCAAGGCTTAGACAGTGGTACAATTTCCTGTAGAAAGAGAGAGTCCCAGTTCCTAAGAAATCAGACGGTCTGTGCAACTCAAAGTATGTTTTCCTAACAACACGAAACATTTCACAGTAAGAAAAAACAGCAGGATGCCTTCTACAGCAGAGCCATCTGCAAAATCTTCACAAGGTGTTTTCTCTAACTCCCAATCATTCCAGAAGTCCCATTCTCACACAGGCGACAAGATTCAGAATCAAGACTTCACCTGCATGAATAGGTCACTGGGCTTTACTATGTTTCCACTTCCCACACACTGCTTTGTCTCTCATTAAAAAAAAAAAAAAAACTTGCACAAGATTTAAAACATCATGTGTTGGCACGCAGCAAACTTGTTCTGTACTCGAACATTGACATGTTCTGAAAGTTTCTGCTTTCCCAGTAACACAATTCTGGGCCAGATTACTCTCTTCTGCTAAGCAGTGAATTCCTCCTGAAGCTGCTGCTCCTCCTTACTAATCTCCTCCAGCTGCCTCCCATCACTGAGATGATGCTTCCTCCTCTCACAACCCTCATTCTTAAAGGTGAACATATGTAAGTGCTATAAACACATTAGTGCTTCAGTACAGCAGAGTTTTAATTGTTCAGCTGTTTTCTACTTTGCATTGCAGACTGGAAGCTTCTAAAATGCAGCATAATATGCTAAAAATAGAAGTGGAGTTTTATGTAGCTCTCTCACAGTTACCTGATAAATACCTAAATATCACAGAAGTTGGTTTTGGTTGCTTGGCTCTAGTTAAATAAGGAAAAAAAAAAAAAAACTCATGTAAGCAACCTTTTCGCAGAATCCAAATGGTTTAGGTTGGAAAGGGACCTTAAAGATCATCTCATTCCAAGCCCCCTGCCATGGGCATGGAAAGCTTCCACTACATCATGTTGCACAAAGCCTCATCAAACCCATACTAGAACACTTCCAGGGATAGGGAATCCACAGCTTCTATGGACAGCCTGTTCTAGTGCCTCACCACCCTCACAGTGAAGAATTCCTTCCTAATTTCCAATATAAACCTACTCTCTTACAGATTAAATCCATTGTCCCTTGTTTTATTCCTCCATGCCTTTGTAAAAAGTCCCCTCCAGCTTTCCTGTAGGTACTGGGAGGCTGCTATATGAATTCCCCTGGAGCCCTCTCTTCTCAGTCTTTACAGGAGCAGTGCTTCAGTCCTCTCACAATTTTTCTTAAGCACATACAAATAAAAAGTTAATGTAAGGTTATTTAAGAGGAAATCTGATGGGATGACTCAATAGTCCTTTTCTACTTTAATTTCAGTGTTGGAACATGCTTAATAAATTTGCTCTCTCTTTAAATACTACCAAAAACAAAGGATTGGGAGAAAAAAGAGAAGACTTGGTTATTACTGAACATTTTATAAGGTCACTCATTAAGAACAGCTAAAAATGCTTTTAATTTGGAGGTTAAATAAAAATATATTTCCTCCTATACTGAGCATACAGTTTAACCTACAATTCAGAATTCAGTTTCAGGTTTTTTTTCCCCTCTCCCCTTCTACACTTAAATATAGTTTGAAGAAAATTTACCAATGATTTGACTCAATAAGATTTTCTGACTTGCTTCCAAGTGGATTTTGGAAACTATTGCCCTAGATATTAACATAAAATTAAATAATTTACCTCCTTGGATGTTTAACTATATGAGCCAGTTTTTAAATCTCAAGATATTTCAGAGACAGTCTTCTAAAAAAAAAAAAAGGTTTCCCAAAGCTCATGTCTATTTAATTAATGCAGTCCGCAAACAATTATTCATATTTAAGTAATCCAGAACCTTTCCTATAAAAAGGAAAAGCATATTTTCTTCATGACAGAAATAATACTTAAAGAGCCTTCAAGACAATGTCTGCTTTGGTTTATGGGAAAAAATGCACTGTGCCTTCAACTGCATATTCACTGTAATTGCAAAATTACCAATATTCACCATCTGAAAAATTACCATTTTTACTTCAAAACAATTTCGTAAAACCTGGAAAAACCTCTCAGGAATTTAGGTAATGAATTACCTCTGCAATTTAAGGTTTAATTCTTTTCTTTCCCTCATTTTGAACAATGGCAGATAGTCCAATTTAAATAAATACTAAAGCACTGTTAGAACAGAAGGACCTCTAGGAAATGCAGACTTCCAGTGCAGGATTTTCTTGCTAATGGATCTGTGGCAAAACAAGGCTTACTCAAAAGTACCTACAATGCAGAAGGATTACCAATATTTCAAAGATATTTTAACTCCATAATCCCTAGAAGCATAAATAATGAGGAATATTTAAGATCCAGGTACTTCCAGCAAATCAATATATAGATATGAGCTTCAAGCACCATAAATAAGTCCTCTTTTCCACACTTGCTTACAAAAGCATAAATAATGTATTTCATAAAAGCTCAATTGAAGTCTACTCCCCAGCTCAGCAGCTGAAATCTTTCTTTCCCTCCCTGTTTTGCTCACATCAAACAGCAGTTTGTCCTTCTCTCACTACAGCTTCCTTACATCAAGGTGAGTGCTTAAGCCACCTGCACACCAGCAGGTCAAGAATTCATTTAGCACTTCTCAGTCCTAGGCTGCAATGAGCAGCAAGCACTGCAATTTTCAAGTCTGGTGGCTTCAAGAAAATTCTGGAGCAACAGTGATTATCTAAAATGATGATATTATGGAAGACCATTTCTCCCTTTAGCAACGTTATGGTCTCACACCATTTTCAGTGTTCAAGAATGATTAGTAGAGCCATAAAAGTAAAATAAGGCCACTTGAAACAAGCTGCCTTAGCACTCAAATATCAGAAATGCCCAGGAAGTAAAAGCAGCAGTTTGAATTTTCAAGTTTCACACCAGTAATGAAAACTTCTGTGGTCTTTTTCTGATGATCTAGCTGACCTGAGCAAGGATAATGTTTCTCCATCAACAGTCTATTGTAATTGCTACGGTAATCCATATTGACATGACATTCTGCATTCAGCAACCAGATTCACTTATCCAGGAATTGATCTAGCAGTCGCAGGGATTAGCTGTAGTTTATCCCTTTAAGAAATGGCCTTTACAGTATCTTCCTTAGAGACGATCAGTCAAGCTGCAGCAGGACTAATGGTGACAGGGAGGATCCGTCTGAGGCATGTCTGGACTGCCCCCATTAGCAAAGAGCCATGCAGGTGCACCATTTTTCCATTTCTGTCCAGTAATTGATTGATTCAATGCATCTGATCGTCAAACAGAAAAGCTGAATGATGCTGTTTTACATTAAATACACATGGATCCCCATTCCCTTAAAAAAAAATTCCATGGCATCAGTCAGGTCCCCAGGCTTATGTCACCAGAAGAGACTGCTGGAGACCCAACAGAGCAGTCAGATGTCAGACTGTTCTACAGACCCTGGGCCCTCTTTGCTGCCCAGCTCTTCATGTGAGCCTTATAATGTGAAACAGTCTTTCTAAAGAGCAGCAGATCCTAAAGTTGATGTTGAATGGCCTGTGTTACAAAGGGCAGCAGACATCTATCACCTGCAGCTGAAGCCACACAGCACTAGCTGTGAACAAAGAGCACCACATCGTGATTTTGTGGTGTGAGTCTCACAGGGAGCCAGAGCATGTTACCCCTGCTTCCAGATTTATTGGTACTGGGTTAAAAAGTTACAAAGCAGTCAAAAAGATTTATAGATGTTAATTACAAACCCTTATATGCAGAAATTGAAAATTCCTTGACAGATGACCCAGCCCTCAAGCTTGTTCAAGACATTATTTACTGTTTCACAAGGTTCTTCACTGTTATTGCCTAAAATATTAATTAATGTAATTTCCACAAAAATAAGTGTTTTTAAAGATGGAGGGGAGAAATAAAAGATTTAAAAAACACCACCAAAAAATATCCACAAAGCCACAATAAAAGTAATCAAAAAATATCTGTATCCTCAACAATTAAAACATACAACTTTATGGGCAGTCAGTTTTATCAGACTCTGGCATCATATCGGTTGCAAAATTGTTTGTCAAGACCCAACACACATTATCAGAAATACCACAACCTTTGTCTGTTTTATTAATATTCATTGTGTACAGTAATATCCATTACATGAGGGCAGTTATCACTCTCTAAGCACTTGAAGCAGGAAAGGACAGCAGAGTAGTTACAATACCCTGACCACAGGACGCAGAGGCACTGAATTTAAGCCTCAAACAAGGCTTTAATCATACCTGCACCAAACAGATATTAAATCTGGCTGTTTGAGTTAAGAGTTTTTAAAAAGGGTTAAGTGTAATCCTCATGAATCAGGACTGGCAAGACAAACTTTCCTGAATCAGGCTCACTGTCCAGATAACAGTCTAAGATTTGGGTCTGAAGGATGAGATCTTTTGAACCTATGATGACCACATAGACATCCCAAAATAGCACATGTTGATAATTTCCTAATAAAAAAATGAATGCTGTCATTTTGAAACACTTCTTTCCACAGAGGCATCCAAAGAAGATCACTAGACTAGATTAAACTCCAGTGTATGAATCTCCAAAGTTCATACACACCATTAACTCTTTGCTCTAAGAAACAGAAGCCTCATTTACCTGTAGTTTTTGTTCATCCTCCACACCTTGCAGCCCTGACAGACGGTCCTCAGCCTCATTCAGCCACTTCATTAGACTATCATGTTCCTTCTTATACTGGGAAAACACTGGAGAGAGTTCCACCACCTGCCTCCTTTGAAATGACCTGCACTCCTACAATCCATTGTATTAGGAAAATATGGTGTAAAAAGAGGGAAGTAGTGAACAGAATAGGTCTTATTTATTTGAAAAACAACAGTACTTGAGGGATTCATTTGAAGGAGCAAATTCCAAAATTTGCAATACTATTAATTTATTTTTGTAATAGCTATATTCTCTTTATCTGCATAGACATGTAATGAAAGCCTGCCTGACAGTCTTGCCCTGCCTCTTTGAACTACACCTCAGCTTGCCTACTCTAGCATGATTCAAACAGATGAGCTAAAAGGAGCATTTTTGCTCTACACAAAGCCATTTTTAACACAGCATGTGTATGCAAGCACCACAACATGCAGCAGTCTGCAATTACTGCTAATACCCTCGATAGGAAGGAAGAGGAATTTGGGAGCAGGCTCAGTCACACAAAAGGCTTATGCTGAGAGGTTGGTATGTTTGTGCACATGTGTATACGCAGTCACTCTTCACACAGCCTGGTGGTGGAGATAAACCTCTGTTCAAAGGCCAGCAAAAACAGGTGAAGCAAATGCCCAATTCTATGTACCCACCTGTCTGGATCAATACATAGGGTGGCCTTCTGTGATGCTGTGAAAAGGACTTTAATAATCAAAACCACTCCCCCAAAACCCAGAAATGGGAAAATTAATATTTTGGAATTGCAAACATTCAGAGACTCAGGTTGTGTGCACGTACACTTAACTCTTCCCCAGAGAATCACATATGTTGAAAGAGTCTTAAGTTATAAACTATGGTTGTAAATGGGATACCAAAGGGAAAATTGATAAATGAGCTGTAGTAACTACCATAACTGTACCTGCAAACTGTTGTACTTTTTCTGCAGAAGCAACAACTGTAGGCGGATTTTCTCTCTCCTATGGTCCTCCATAGGCTGCTGGAGCATCTGTCCTCCTTTCTGTAAAACTTCTTCAATCTGAGCTCTTTGTTGATCCAGCTAAAATTACACAAATCTCTATTATCTACAGAAATTAATTTTAGAAACATTAACTGCTCAGATATTAACAGTAATTGTACCAAGCTTTTGTCTTATCATCCAAATGAGAGCCAAACAAATTTAAGCAGAGATTCTCCTCAACAACTATAAAATCATAAAATCCAACTTTCCATAAACTTTATAGATGTACTGAAAGAAGTTTAATGAGCCAGCAGTACGCATTCACATCAATAGGGTATTATGACTTTAGCTCCATTTCTATTCTAGACATTCCTTGACAATAATAAGCAAGCTCCGAGTAGAACAGGACAAAAATAAAAATTCAATAAATATAAAAACAGTATAAAAGGAAAGCTATATTCTATTGCAATGGGCTCTTCTATAGAAATAGTTTAAAATTTGTGTTCTGTAATATACATGGCATTTTCCAGACTTATGTCCAGCTTTCCAGCTTATTTTATATCATTTGAGCTGCTTAAAAGGAAGGCAGATAGAGTGGCCTGGCAGAAATTTACCTGACTTAGTAGGCAACAAGGCCATAGCGGACAAGATGCTAACAAAACTATTTGGTTTATATGGGTGAGTAGCAGAGTCTAGTTAAGAATCTAGAAGATAAGTTTTGTTCAAAGCTTTTATTTGGACTTTCAAGATAGAGCAATATTACAAGACTCTTACTTGCACCTTACCTCAATCATCCTCTGACCTCACCTATGCACTGTGATTCATTTTATCATACCAGTTTAAATTTGAACCTTATTCAAACATCATTCAAATACAGGAGGAATTTCTTACAGAGAGCTACTTGAGTAGGAGATAGAAGATAGATGAACAAAAATCACAGTTCACTACTTGTATTCTATAAAATTGTGATGAAAATACAAACTCAAATATGATTAGTTGCACTCAGGCCAGCAGCCAAGAGGCAAAAGCTATGGGAAAAGTATTGGAAAATTGTGCAGGGTATCCAATAACTTAATAGTTTCCTTCCTTTTCTACCCTTAAGACATTCCATCAGAATTCCCCCTCAAAGTCTGGAGCAATGCAACATGGGGCCAAAATAGGAAGTTTTTAAATTTTTTTTAATTGTTCCATTGCTCACAAACCTTCTCATCTTCCCCACTCAACTCCAGATGCTTTTCCACTACTTTTAACATATTCTGTATGTCACTCTCAAATTTGTCCAGGTCTAGAAAAGCCACTCTAGCTTCACGGGACTCTGACATGACAGGAAGTCGTTCTTGTCCAACAAGCATCTGCAAAGCAAAATAAAACCTGAAAAAGCTGAACATTTAGTCTGAACTGTTCCATACAATCCCACATGAACAGGTATATCAGTACATGACCATTAGATATCAGTATAAATCAAAACTTTCAAGAGTTATATGATCTGAGAGATAACTTGAACACACTCAGTAGTTATTACCAAGTTTCTATGTTCAAACTTCAATCTGAGTATTTTGTCCTCAAAATAAATGAAAAATCTCATCACATTAGCTTATGGTATTGTTTTGTAGCTCAAAATATGTACTGCAATATATACAATTTTCTGAACAGTTGTTTGTAAATTTTCCTATGAAACACAAGTCATCACCTGCTACTCAGGTAAAAAAGACAGCTGGTCTAAAAATTAATCTGTTTTTCATGTATAAATACCTACACTTAAAAGAGAACTCAAAAGCAGCAAAGTGCTGTTCTAATTAAACAATGACCTCCACTACAGCCAGTTGCCATCTTCTTGGCACAGACCTCCCAGGCAAGTTCTGGGGCTCGTTCATCCTCACCTTGGCACTTTTGATGTGCTGAGAGACCTTCTCAAAATTACGGTTGAGTTCTGCCAGTTTAGGTTCAACAAGTTCCCGGCACGACACGCCCCGACTGCTCATTAAGATGACAGCCTGGTCACGGACATTATCCACTCGGAGACTGACATCATCAAGTTCAGATGTTAGACGCTAAAAAGTGAAAGAAAATGAAAATGGTCATCTCCTAGGCAAGGAAAGAGACATCTAAAAATAAGCAAAGTGAAGCAAATTTGACATCATTCAGAATCCATGAGTTGACCACTAATATTTTGACAGATGACACAACATTTCCTACCTTCACAGTTTCCTCCTTTTGGCTAGCTGACTTCTTCTCAATTTCATCCAGTAAGGCTTCAGCCTGATACAACCAAGTACTTATGTGGGCAACATTTTCATCAAAAATTTCCAGCTGGCCCTGATGATTCTGGAAAAAGATGAAAAAAAATGTATGAGAAACTTCTAAAAAACCCACCAAAAAATCCCAACAACAAAAACCCCACAAACTCAGAAAAAAACATCAAATAAATCAACCCAGCCAAAATTTTATGAGTAGAAAGCAGATTGATAAAATAGTGTCATGGACACACTTTGGAACAAAACACTGAAAATTAGATCATACCTTTCATCTTCAACAGTATTTACAAAAATTCAAATTTCATTCTAGACTCTTTGATAATATAATTTCCAATTCACAGAAAGGGAAATAGAAGTAGCTGTGATAGTTTGTACAATTAAAGATAGACAATGTATTACAACACTACAACCAGTTCAAAATATCTCAGTCAACCAAAAACTCCACAATTTTTTCTATCAGTACTAGCAGGTACAACAGTATGCACCATGTGTGGTTCTTGGGGATTTTTTAATTGGAAAGGGATTATGCCAAACTTACAAATTATAGCAATCAAGTTCTGATATTTTACTGCTTACATTAAAATATTCCTTCCTCTTAAGAAAAGTAACAAAATTGTAGACATGTTAATTAGGCCTGCTTTCACATGCAGTCAGAAATTGTAATATTAGGCGCTCCAGACAGATGTAATTTTATTTTGTGTCAGATTCAGAGAAGTAGCAATCTGTTTAAGCCTTTCACCAAAACAAAAAGCTAGACAAGATTTCCTCTTTTAGAATAACAAAACAAAGGGAGGAGAGAAAAGAGAGAAGGCCTATGATTGTACTTTGTAAGGTTAAATTGTTCTTTTGCTACATGGAGCTATAAGTTTCTTGATGTTGATATAGAGAGCATAGACAATACTTGTCACCAGATATGAACATAATCTAGAAGTATTTAGTTATGGATCATCCTTACAGCATTTACATGTAAAGGTAAACTACCTGACAACTCCTAACATGGAATTGGATTACAAAATCAACACTATCACCTGCAACAGGCACTGGACAGGAGGCACAGGCCTCACCATCCATGCATACAGTAAATTTCCCACAACTTCCACCTTTAAAAAGTCCTTGATACGGGTTGATTGTCATAACTAGCTAAACAACACCAAAAAAATCTTATTCATATAAAAGCAACAGTCTGATACTAGTATCAGTTGTAGACTGCTTCATGTCCATTTAGGTGTATTAATATGCTTGGGCTTTCATTTAATCATCCAAATAGACGCTGTTGCCATACTCGAACACTTGCAGTTATGGTGTGTCTAAAAAAGCAATAAGCTAACACAGTCACACATGCTTTGCTGAACACCACTAAGTAGTTACCCATTGTCCATTAAATGGCCATCATCCAGGTCTCAAGGAAATTTATCAGTACAAACCCACTGTTCATGTTGGAGCTGGCACAGAGACTGAATATTTAGGCTGAATAAAGAGCAGCACATGTAGCAGCCCAGTTTTCCATATTCCTCATTACTTACCTCTCCATCTACAGCATAAACAGATATCCATTCCACATTCTTTTAAGTCCATGAGGCATCATGGAAGCTTCACTTTACAGTAAAGTGAGTCAAGTGAAAACACAAACCACTCCAAAGAGGTAGAAACAGAGCTACCCTGAATATTTCTCATGCATGCAACTTACCAACAAGGTGTCACACCAGTCCTCAGTCCAGGTTCGAACTCTGCTCCAGCCAGCATTAAGGACGCACAGCTTCTCCTCCAGGACAGTCTCACTCCCTTCCACCAGAGACTGGAGTGCAGTGCAACTTTCTGTGATGCTCTTCAGATCAGCCTTCCTCCTCTCCAGCTCTCTCAGCACATTCTGAAACAAGTTCAGCCATTAAAACTGTAATGGTCCCAAACAAAGGGGAGGCAGATTTTTACCTCCACAGGAAACAAATACATGGTAGATGATCTTCACTTGTGGAAAGAATTACACCAAGTGTAATTGCCTTCTGTTTACAGTCACTCTGTAGATGGTGATCTCATTTTTTAAGAGTGAGAGCACAATGCATGTAAGTGTCCTGAACAATTTAGGCACTCTTTTGGTTTGTTGTCTTAGATCATCTTCACCATTTCTTTTTATTATGTAGGTAAAGCAAATGCATCACACTACATTGCAGGTCCATTTTTAAAATCCTTTTTTCTGTATTGTGAAGCACAAAACACAAATTTCAAGAGACACTCAGGATTCCTCTGTATCTTTTCCAATTAAAGTACTTTTACAGCTGGCAACCATGAGAAACATGGTAGGCAAATGCTAAATATTTTTTTTGAGAACCATCACAACTCATTACAGCAGATGTTCAATTCAGTGCCTACATAATACAGACTCCCTATTGTTATATTATCTATATGCAGAAATGTTAATATATGTATCTTTAGCTCAACCCTTTTTTCCAAGTAATCTCTGCTTTTAAATAGTTTTTTAACCTAAAAAAACACACCTTTTTTGAAAATATGCATACTGACATGCAAATTAAGCACTATGTCATCTCTTGAATATCAGCACACAGTTTCCATGTGGAAAACAGACCTCTTGCCATACAAGATTACCAATTATTATTGATGATACCTGCCTACTTAGAAAGTTCTTTGATGTCAGTGTACGGTGTGGTGAAGAATGCACTTAATCATAGCCAGTGTCTGGAGCTCCTTGAACATACTATCTGTGAAGCAAGTAACTTATTATTTTACCATGGCTTATTATTATAGAAACAGAAACAAATCCTCAAGTTACTACATTTTAAAATTGCCTCTAGAAAACTCGAAAACAGAAAGGATAACTTTGTATGCAACATATAGGACTTGTCCTCCTGATGGTGCAGCATAAGAGTCATTATTTACATGGCTTACAAATATATGGCATACTTCCAATAAGGATTCAAAACTTTGTTTGGAGACAAATCTTGGGGATACTGCCACAGCAAAACCCTAACACTAATAATTGCTAATACTGATTGAAATGCCTGAGAACAGGTTACATTAGACGAGTTTGAGTTTGCTGAGCTTTCAAGATTTAAGACTGTGGACAGACCCATTCCAGAAGTAAAAAGTGACAGAAAACAAAAATTGGAAATTTCATTACTGCTGAACTGTATCAACTGACACTTACTGCTAACTCCTAGTAATATCCAAATTTCTACAGTGTGAGAAAATATAATTACTCTGAAGAAACTAACACATTTGCCAGTTGCAATTAAAAGTTCAATTTGTAAGTGGAAAAAAAAAAGGAATTATAGAATCCTCTTATTTTGCAAAGTCACAATTTTGAAGACAAATCTGTTTCAATTAAAAGTTACAAACTCGATTTTTTATTGAATGCACTTTTCATTCAATGCACTTTCAGTTTGTTCTACTAGTAAAATATTTGATCCAGTCCACAATTATATTTGCTTATAATCTTAAAATTATTATAATAGTGAAATGTGTAAGAGATACAGTAACTCTTAAATACCTATTAGTACAAAACATGTAGTAATATCTTAAATATTTCACTGGCATTTAAGGTTGATGCCAAATGCCTGAGAGGAAACAGATCAGACTGAGTAAGGTAGTGAAGAGGAACTATTGACTCTGCTGAAATTTCGGAATGTGGGAGATTTAGGAACAAGTTACAGGGATTTAAATTCACAGCCATTTGTACGTAGTATTGCTATAATATCAGAATTTTTTTCTACCAATATTTAGTAAGCATGCTTACTTTGGCCCAGGCAATTTCTGAATCTAGATCAGAAAGCAAGCTCTCTGAAGTGGACTTCTGCACAAGGTCAGCTTCAGTGGTAGCCAGCCACTCTGACAGAGAGGCAGACTCCTTCCTCATTTTGCGTGCCAGCTGGGTTGCTCTTTCAAGGTCTTGTTTTCCTTCTGTCACCTACCAAAAAAAAAAAAAATTAGGAAGAAAGAAAACAAAATTAGTTTCAAAAAATAGCAAATGCAAAAGTACTAGCCAGCTAAAATATCCACCTAAATATATAAAATCCTTGCACCTTAAAATTGTCTTGCTTTAAGTAAGGACCCTAAAACGATAGTTCATAAGCATCTGTATCTTACTATACAACAGAGAATATATATAAATAATTTTATCTCCTTTAGGAGTATCTCAATTTAAAGAAACCTCCTTACCAATTTATTTATAGCTAGAAATCACCAAACTGATGTTTATCACTTTATTTTGATCCTTTAGCTGAAACTCAAAGGACTGCAGAATCTAGTCACTCACATAGGTAAAATTCAATTCCTCCTAGTAATTTGTAAGGCCTGCTAGCAGAAAGCTGTAAAGAAAAATTTCACTGAAAATCTAGTCTGCCCTTAAAAACATATCAGTAAAATTAGCATTAAATTTGATGTTTGTTGTAGTAAAATAATTTGTATTCACACCAGTTGCACAATTAGTCTGGTCAGATTTTAACACAGATTTGAGAAGAACTCCAAGAATCATAGTCAGAATCAATTGACATTTCAAAAAATTGTGCTCTTCTCTCTGCTCAGAGAGAAAAATCATAACATTATACTGCAAGCAACTCTGCCTTTCTACCTTTTCCTAATCTCTTTCCTACATGCCTTCCAGAATCCACAGCTTCCTGGATATTCTCAAATTCACAATTGCAAAACTCCAAGATATTCCAACACTGTAATCTGACCCTTTACCTCCAGCTTAATTCATTAAGCACTGAACAGACATAAATCCACTTGGGATTCCATCTTATCACCCAGGTAGAGAGTCCTACCTGCCCAGTAAGGGTTTAACCATTTTTAAACACTTCTCTTGGATCAGTAAATATTCAACTAATAAGAAAATTATGCAATATTTAATGAAGTTCATGGGAAATAGAGGTTTGCCTGCATTTTCTACTTCACACTGAGAGCAACCATTTAGATGGACTACAATTCAAAACCATCATGACACCCAAAAAACCTCAGACTGACTTACATTTCTCGCATAACAATTTGACCACAAATTATCTTAAAGGACTTTAATGTATGGTAGGTCAGCTTTGCCAGGGCAATCAAAACTCTGTGAAACTTCCTTTCTTCAAGGCTACCTCTCCTCCAGGGAGGTATGTGTAATATCTAATCTTTTAACTGATTGCTCCTGGATGCAGCAACTAGCCTACATACTATCAGATTTAGAGTCAAATTAACAACACTATCTAACAGCAAGGAAGAGAAATTACATGCAGATAAATATTCATACATTTATTTATCTTTCTTACCTGTGCCCCCAAGTCATTGTAAAGAAATTTCAGTGCTGTCAGTTGTTCATCCATCCCTTTAGGATTATCCGTCTGTTGTTTCTGTACAATTTGCCTTCCTGTCTTGATGACAGTTTCAACTTCCAATTTCACCTCACTGAGGGTCTTATAGAGTTTCTAAAATCACAAATGTATATATTGGTGATCAATTTGTAATGCAGGTTTTCTGACTCTGCTTCCTTTGAGGACCTTAACTTCAAATTGCACTTAAATTCTGATTTATGAATTAATAGCAATATCTGACAAGAAAATTCCAAACTCCTCATGATATTTTATTCTGATGAATACTCTGAGAATATTTTATTCTAGTTTTTATTTTCTTATTTTTATTATCTTATTAATAAGATGAATAATTTAACAACATTTACTCCAAGGCTAATATTGTGATCTGTACTTCATCTTAGTATTCATTTTGCTCAAATTATAATGACTTTGATGCTTCTCCAGAACATAAGGATGAACCAGGAAAGGGAGTTTATAAAAACTCAGCTGTTCCACTATATCGATGATTGACAGCCCACTGCTTTTATGTCCTACAAGAACATGAAGTTTTTAGTTATCAAGTGTTCTGCTAGCACTTTCCAATGAGCTGCAATAGTTCCAGCTAAAAGTTCTAGTAGAAGATAACTTCAAGCAAAATTTCCTCAGAAGAGAGTTTAAGCAACAAGAACTACAAGAAAAAGAAGCACCCCCAAGCACGAGTCATGAACATTGCATACATACCATGCACTTCTCCAAGTGAGTTTGGATTACATCTGGGTCAGTATCCTTCACATCCAAGACATGAAGTTCTGCTTTTACACCATCCAACACCCGCTTGCAATCTAACATGCGCTGCTCAAAATTGGCTGGTTTCTGGAAAAGCTGATACTTTGTACATACTTCACGGAGCTTTCTCTGTTTTAATGAATATTACGTTGAAAGATTGTTTTGAATTAGTACCTGCACTTCAAAAAATAACCTTTAAAGCATGTCACACCACAGATTATAACCCTTCATGCCACCACAAATCAATACATACAGAATTTTGGCTTGGCACATAATGGTGCCATCACCTGTTCCTAATCTCTACCTGAGGAGCAAGAGAGATGTCACTCTGTATCATATGCTCTGAAAATACCCATTCTACTCAAATACAGAGACTTGCTGACTTTAAGCATTTATCCCATGACACTTGGAAAATTTAAGCTTCCTTCTTCAATTCACCTAGGGTTGTTTGTTTCCTTATGTAAGCACATAAAAGCATATACTATTTTCTTCTTAAGTTCCTCTGACTGCACAAACAATTTACAGGCTGACACAGCAGGGTGTAAGGGTGACTCTCATGTCTTTACCTGCAAAGCATCCAGCTGAGTTCCACCACGGGGAGACCTGCATTCAGGAGAAGCAGGAGGGAAAGAGCGAGCACTTTTCTTCAGCTCCTCTAAGGTGGATTCATGAGCTGCAATCTCAGCTTGAATTTTCTGCCATATCACAGAAGCAGGAAAAAAATGCATCACAAAATTGCTTGCAGAAGAGAGGAAGGGGAACTTTCTTACCACTCATCAGAAGTAAATCTACCCTGTAAAACTTAAACACCACCAGGTTTATTTTAAATATTCCGCCCTTGGTGACAACCTGCTAAATTGAAAGCTGCTGTTATTCAATACAACCTTCTTAAAAAAAATAAAACTCTCCAGATTACAAAAGATAACACCTAGTGCATCAGCACAGGACTGAAATTTATTACTAAGTCTAGACTGAGCATTATCATCAAATATTTCCAAAAGTTTTGTAGTGAAGGGCTATACAGAAATACCTGGGCCTCCTGGGGCATCTGAAAGGCATCTATCCTGTCAGTCAGGTAAGATGTCAGCTGTCTATCCAGATCTCCTAAACTTTCCTGCAAGACCTGCAGCATGTGGTCGGTTTCTCGCATGGTCTGAAGCTGTTGTTCCAAGGTGATCTGTCGGCTCACCGCCTGAGCAGGACAGAAAAGTAAGACAAGATGCAGCAATAATTCAATATAAATTGTAGTAGAATTCCTCAAAACAAGGTAGGAGAGACCAAAAGGATTCTACACCTGGAGGACTGGCTAAAAAGAATCCCAGAAAGCAGCAATTTTTTAAGCTTGCTGTGGTTTCTAAAACAATAACTGACAAGCAGTGCAACAGAAGGAGAGTTCTGCTGCAGATGCATATGAGATAGTAAAAACACACCTCTCCTACTACCTCGAGAAGTTTTTGAAACTGGTGTGGTTTTAACAGAGTACTACTATACAATGGGAAACAGGAACTTCACAACAGACCACAGATCAATGTTGTTTGTTATATTAATATTCACATTTCCTTTCAAAATAATAAACTCACTCAGTTATACTGTCAAAACAGAAGTTCACAGTTTTTTCCCTTTATTGTCACTTCCTTTAACAGCATCTGAAATGCCACTACCTGCACAGGAACACAAATTTCCCACTATCAGCACATGCATGCACAGACCAGTGCACACACAGATGTACACACACATATGAAGAGCTGTCAAAAGCCCATGGTGCCAGTGCTGCAGCAGTCAATGCCAGCACATAGCCCCCAGCTGAGGGCACTGCATTCATGCTGCTCATTGTAATGAGGATTAACTGAAACTCCCTCTACAATTACACTTTTTCATCAGTGACAGAAAACAACTCCCATCCTACAATTTGGCAGGGGCTTGTATTACCAGGATACAGAACACAAATTACAACTCTGTGCTACCTGAAATACACCTAGTCTTCATCTACTTATTAAATCTATAAAAGACTAGACTGAAGTAGGAGAAGAGGAAGAGGACAGCCTAATAAGATGAGTAATAAGAATGTTTTCCTTCTGTTTTTTTTCACCATTACTTCTTCCTAGCTATTTCTAAGAATGAAAATGTCACTTACACTCCTCATTCTTTTAGTTTGTGAGAAAATGACCAGAATTTATGGCAGTAGCAAAGCAATATTAAGCTGTTAGTATTGTTAATATTGAGCTGTTCTTTAATTTTGGAATTACCTTTTTTGTCAAAATTATCTAAAAAATACCAGGGCATGCCTGCAGTGCTAGCTTGCAAAAAAAACTTCACTCATGTAATGAAAAATAGAAAAGCATCTTGCTCTTTGGACATTTTTACAAATTGAAAACAGCTGACACCACTGATGCTATTTATTCTTTTTCTGTATTGCAGTCCGGTATCTTTAAATTCAGCTAACAAGAATCATTTCAGACTTGAGCTTCACCCCTCACCCCAAGTTCTTACCAAGTGACTCAATTCTTCATAGCGGGCATTGAAAGCTTCCAATTTTTCACTGATGATGTCATCAAGAATCCCTCCATCAATCAACGTCTGCCCAAGTTCCCGAATCTGGGTTCGATTATCAGCTGGGTGACGCAAGACCGATTCCAGGGACTAATTAGAAAAAGTTTTAAAGGTCAAGACACTGAATATTGCTGTATTTTCAGAGCTGGAAATCTGGTTGTATACACAAGTTTAACACTTCAACTGTCTTGAGAGTGCTCTAAAAGCATAAATCAGTTATGGCTTAATTCATAATGGCACATGGCATTACGGCACAGAGGTGATTTTACTTTAGGTAATCAAACTTCACAACACTTTTTGCCTACTCTCATAATTTCATACTACTATAGCCCTGGAAGAAATTAACCAATTTACATAGGTCAGGAGAGAGCATACAGTTTTATCACAGTACCAAGTATGGCACTATCACCTCCAGTAAAAGTCCACTTTTGGTGGAGGATCTTACAAATATCCATTTTCAATTCAGAGTTATATGTTCATTTAATGTGAAGAATCTGAATATTCAGCACATTTCAGTATGCTACTAAAGTGCAGAAATCTTTTTTTTTTAAACAGAGCTATCTGAAAAATTACTCATCTGATGTAATCATTATAATACCTCAAGAGCATCATTGACAGCATCCAATTTATCAGGCAGATTTCCTGTCATTTGCACTCTTTCTTCCAGATTGTTTAGCCAAGCTGTTTCTAAATCAAGATACTGAAGTAGCTCAATCCAACAGGACCACACTTCCTAGGAGCAACAGAAAAGAAAAAGATTAGCCTAGAATGCCAGGCATAGTTTATATATCCTATGAACAACTTAAAGATATGAGTATGAGAAATCACCTAAAAAAGACAAGTAGAAAATATTAAGAAATATGTCACAGTACAGAATGTTCTAGATAAAACAACATGCAGCTCTATCAGGAAGATACAGAGAAATGAGCATAGCAGTCTCTAAACTGTGTTAAAACTATCACTGACATAAAGGTTCATATAACTATGTAAGAATGTAACAAAATGCATTGGATCCTTTTTGAAAGACAGGACATACACACTCTACCCCAGATCATAATCTTTTGTTTGTTTTAATTATTACTGTATTTCAACCTTTCATTTTTGTTTAATTCCTTTTTGCTGTTTTGGAAGACAGATCAGTAACAGGTCTGTGAGACAAGTTTATTTATTTGCAAAAGCATCGAATACAATTACAAAAAAAAAAGCTCGATAGTGTCTCATGGATTCCAAATACATCCTTTCAAGAGAAAGTAATCTTGGAAAGGAGTAAAATGCATTTATGTTGAAGCTAATGTATTCAGATATTTTCAATGTCCTTCTCCACTCCCCTCTTGTGCTACCTGCCTTCATTTTACAAAATCACAGACTCACTTAGGTTGGAAAAGATCTGAGAGATCATCCAGTCCAATCTGTGACCAAACACCACTTTTTCAACAAGACCATGGAACTAAATGCTACATCCACTCTTGCCTTAAACACCTTCAGGGACAATGACTCCACCACCTCTCTAAGCAGCCCATTCCAATGTTTAATCATTCTTTCTGTGAAGAAATTCTTCCCAATACCAACATAAATCTCCTCTGGACCAGCTTGAAGCCATTTCCTCTCATCCTTTCACTGGCCTCAGAGAAGATTTCAAACCCCACCTGGCTACACTCTCCTTTCAAGGAGTTGTAGTGAGCAATACGATCACTCCTCAACCTCTTCTCCACACTAAAAACTCTCAGCTCCCTCAGGAGCTCCTCATAGCACTTGAGCTCCAAACCTCCCAACCAGCTTTGCTGCCCTTCTCAGCAGCCCAATATCCTCCTTTTAGTGAGAGACCCATAACTGGACAACACACTCAAGGTGTGCCCCACCAGCACCAAGTATATGCAGAGGGACAATCACTTCCCCAGCCCTGCTGGCCACACTATTTCTAACAATGGCCAAGATGCCATTCTGAGCCATCAGGACATGCTGCTGGCTCACATTCCATGAGTGTCTATTAGCACCCTTGGGTCCTTTTTTCATTGGACATCTTCCAGCCTCTCTTTCCCCAGGCTAGAATGGGAAGGCTGTAGCACTGCATGGGGTTGTTGGGACGCAAGCACAGCAGCTGGTACTTGGTCTTGTTGAACCTCACACCTTTGGCTTCAGCCCACCAAATCAGCCTGTCCAGACTCATTCCTTCCTTCCTACCCTCCAGCAGATCAATACTCCCACCCAACTTGGTGTCATCCACAAATTTACTAAGGGTAGACTTGATATCCTCATCCAGAACATCAATAAAGGAATTGAACAGTTATTTATAAGCAGAGAGCTATGATTCTTGCCTCCAATGTGTGACATTTCCCTCGGATCCGATTGCACAGTAGCTGGTAGTTCTCCAGCACAACATTCAACTCAGTCACCAGGTCCTGACCACTGGACGGCACTTTGGTGGCCAACATCTTGATGTTGTCCTTGAGAATCTTCACTCTCACCTCCTTCTGCAACACATCCTCCTTTGCTCTCTGTCAAAAAAACATATTACACTATCAACCTTCAATTGCCTTACAACTCAGCTATTCACCACTCAAATCAATCATAAGCAGTTTCACATTGGAGGTCTTGCTGCCAATGTATTTCTTGGGCCTGAACACAACAAAATACAGCACTAACTTGAATGGAATTAAGGTCATATTAGAAAGTGGTGAAAGATCCTGCTTTATTAAGCATACAGATATATTTACTGTTCATGGTTTGTTCATTTAAAAAAAACTCATTACTCAAAGCAAAAAAAAAAAAAATTAAGTACAGTGCTATTTCTATGCTATCATGCAAATACAAAAAAACCAAATTAACCAGAAAAAAATAGACATTTGCTAAAAACAAGTATATCAGGAAGAAAAAGGTAGGGTGACTTTACAGAAATGATGCATCTTAGAGCTCAGTACCTATCTCCAAAAGTCATCCAGGAAAGATGATATAATCACCCAGGACATGTGCAATTACAAAGCTGGAACCTCCCTCACAGCTGTTGGGTGTGCTCGAGAAACACACAAAAAGGACAGCTAGAATTCCTTCAACCTCACTGCACTCAGAGGAGCCTGGCAGCACATATACAGGGTAAGTACAGTACAACCCCCAACACACAGGTCTGGAGAAACTGTATTATCACTTGTCAAATTGTGCCTTAGCCAGAGGATGGAGGATAGCTGGAAGACAGATCAGGCAGACCAGTCTGAGTCCCCCTGCTGAGATAAATAAAAGGCTTCAGAAGTGAGACTGTTCCATATCTTTCTTTTCAGGTTTCAAGAACAATTTTATGAAATTGAAATATCTCTGATAAATAAGGCATTGCACTATATAGTAGAATTTAGCACAATTTTTGTATATATATTTCAAGTTGTCTTCTAGATGTAAGGCAATAAAATTCAGTTAATAGAAAGGCAAAGAATAGAAAATTTTGGAAATATATTTTATGTCAGGATTTTCAAAAACCACACAACTTTATCTTAAACTTATTCCTCCTTAAACCTATTCCTCCTGTCAGCAGGAGTTCCAATCTGTTCAAATGACAGCATATGCAAAAATGAGCCAAATACAGAGCGTGCTTTTTCCCAGTCCTAAAAGTAGTCCCAGGATAATGCTGTTACTGCAAATGAAAGGGAATTTTAAGTGTTACAATAAGCTTACAGGCTCACTGACACAACTGTCATAATATACATAATATAATCTGGATTTGACAAAGGTAAATGTGCTAAAAGTCTCACAGATTTGCCAATGAAAAGAAGGTTCTTTCTTTCCTTGGCTGGTGTTCAAGCCAGCTGTCAGACTATGTGATCTCAAGTGGCTTCAAAGGACATGAATATATTAAAACTCTTGTTAAGGGGTGCTTCAAAAAGGACAATTCAAAACTTCAAATGGCTCTGTTAAAGCACTTGTAAGGGAGAATTTTTTTTTTTACTTGTCCATCAAGTAACAGTATAGTGGATACTCATTTAAAAAGTGTACACAAATAAAAACATTTTTGAAGATATGATTGAACTCTCAGATTAAAAAGCAGGGAATTATTTATTCTGTACATGTATCCAATAAAATTTTATGTTCAACTGACAATATTATAATGAGACAAAAATTTCTCCTTCCTCTTCATTTATTTGGCCGCAAGACCCAAAAATAGAAAAGTAGGGACCAATATCACTCACTGATCCTTGTGGATCTCTTCCACCTCACGATTTAAAAAATAAAAATAAAAAAAAAAATCACTTTTTGCAACAGATGATGAACACATGATAGCCTTACAACACACCCATTTTAAAGTTATTTTCTAAATGTAGAGTTAGAATATTTAGGGGTCAAGAAACTGAGGTCCAAGTGATAGAAGACAATTTTCACAACCAGTAATTTAAATAGAAATAAAAGATGACACTATACCTTTCTCAAGTTTTGTCTCCTGCAAAATTTTCCCATATTCCTAATGTTTAATATGCTATATATAAAAAGCCTGACTCAACAGCTGAGCAAGCTGTTATTTATTATGAACTCCCTAGCCCTCATGGCCAAAAAGAACATCTGCTTTTATAGTTTATGCTTTAAAAATCAAAATTTCCACAAAGCAAAGATGAAAAATAGCACTAATCTTGTCGTGACCTGAGCTCCTTTCCACAAATATAATTCCATAAAAGGTCAACCCCCAAAGCTTTAGGGTTCTCTTTCTCTTAATCAGGCCTCTACAATAAGCTGGCATTGCTGACCTTCATTTCCTCTACTGCATTCTCTAGCTCTTCAGGAGACTTGTATTCGAAATCTTTCTCCAAATATTCTTCTTCAGCTTGGGTCATCCATTCTTGCATCTCTGCCAAATCCTTCTTCAGATTTACAGCTTTTTCCTGACTTTCAGACAGGCGATTTTTCTGACTAATGATCTAGAATCCAAGGTGGAAAAAGAAACAGCAGCTTTGTTACTTAAATGTCCTTGTACATGTGAAAAACCACAAGTCTTTGCTAAAATATTTTACTACCAAAACGTTTTCAGACCTTTTTAATTAATGGAGCACTTTTCCATGCACACATAAACTTATCAACCCTTTTTAGCAGATAAACAAAATCTAAAAGTGAGGGAAGGAGAAATATGACCTTTTTGTCCCCCCTTCATTGAACATAAACTGGTAACAATCCCTGAAAAAAGTCAGACAGAATAAATTCCTCTTCTGATTACAAGTATCATATAGTTAGATATATCATTATACTGAGCAATAAAACACTCTTCAGGCCTGACTTCTTTCCACAACCCAGATATTCTGCTCTATATCAACAGCAAGGCTCTCCAATACAGATTTTCATCAGCAATTGCAACAAAATAAATATGTTTCTACAGATAGCAGAAAGTTTCTACCCAAAAGGAACAACCAAATGGACTCTGTGGTAGTCTATTTATGGCCTTTTATTTTTCAAAGCTGCTTGGAAACCAATAAAAATTATACAGGGACACCATAATATTCCAGTCTTCAGAAACAACAGAAAAAGTTCATATCTTCCTCCCACATTCTCCAGAAAGAGCAGCATAAAGCCAAGTGAACAGATTAATTTTTAATTACAAACAATTGTAGAGTTGATTTTGCTCCTTCCAGTCAGGTACCAAAAAACATGTTTGGCTTCAGCCACTTTGACAGTGAAACAAGTAAAACGTTCTCAACCCACTGTTTCACTGCTTCACCTCCTCAGAATCCTTGCAATGCCACACAACCAGACAGCTGCAGCAACAAGCAAGCAAGCAACATGTGGAAAACTCACCTGTTTGCTCAGCTTCTCCCACTGAGTCTGGCAGTCTACTAGCCTAGACTTTGTCCAAGTATTTATGCTCGCAATAGGCTGAGCTCTTAAAGCAGCCTCTACTTCTTTCATCTCCTTTAGTGATGGTTCAATTGTCTCCATTTCATTGATAAATACCTCAACACACATAAGAGAAAATGAATGTTATTCTTCAGCAAGATATTACATTAATTTATAACAGCATCAATAATTTTGCAGCTATTTTGCAGCTTTTAATTATTCCAGAAGAAGTTTTTGGAGCAGATCAATACTGTGATCAGATCAATACCAGACTGCTTAAAATAATCCTTCAGTGATTCAAAATATCAGAACTATGCAACTAAAGGACAAAGTACAGCTTGCCATACAGAGCATAAACATTTTCATATGCCAAATGTCAACATCAAAACAACACAAGTTTGAAGATATTCTGCTATTTCTGTATTTCTGGTGTTCCTCAAATTATATTCTTCTCCTGGAAACAAGCATTTGAAGAGACACTGTAATTACTTACTATAAGACAAAATTCTACATAAATGTGATCATTATGTGACACTGACTAGCCAGGAACCTTCCTTGCAAAATTCTAAATTCCAGGACTTTCATCAGTTATTTGCTTCTTACTTTTACTATCCTTGGAAATTGAATTCAGAAGGCACTTTTTACCCATAGATTCAATTCCATAATGACAAAAAATTGGGAAAAACATATAAACCTTTTATAGAGGAAATAATGTCAACTTGTACATATGTATTTATAACTACAGTGAAGACCTCTGAAAAGCACAAAATATTATAGCTGCAAAAAAACCAACTCAAACGTGCCCTAAAGAAAGATAAAACAATTTTCTGGTGGGCTTAACATGCTATGAACAGTACTTAATAAAGCAAGCAAAAAAATAAAGAAAAGATGCTACTTGTTTTTTCAAAAGACTCCTTGTAAGAGCAAAACTCACTGTGCACTGGTCAAGTTGCCTTTGAAGTCCTTCAGTATCCCCTTGAACAGCCTTTTCTGTCATTAAGTAGTCTTTCACACCATCCATCCACTTCTGAACAACTTTAGAGTCAGTCTAAATCAAATATAGTAAGGAAGAGTTGATACACTGCTGTGAGGAAGAATGTATGGCTGTTGCATTTCAATTTCTAGCAGCTTGCCAAGAGTGCTCTACAAGCTGCTGGCATAGTCTTAGTTTGAATCAGACCAACTTCTGTTTAATTTTTGGGTTTGTTTTGTTGGGCTTTTTGGAGGGAAGAGTGGCATCCCAAATGTCTCTTTTCTCAAATTCATATGAATATTAAATTCACAATAGTGATATTCGTCCACCCACCAGAGCATGGTTTAAGTGACACTGAACTGTTCCAGGCTATCTATCACACCAAAGCACAGGATCAGGTAAGGAGGAGAGCATGGCTTCAAGAATTGTGTTGCTACTTTTTACATGAAGGACCTGGCTGAAGGCTGGAAATGTGCCTAAAAAGTATGATAAAAAAAATGCATGACTGTTTCCACACTTGTTTGAAAACTGCACTCCAAAGCAAAAGAGAGTGAGCTATAAGAATATATATGTGGAAAAGAGGAGTGGATAATGCTAAATGTACTTTTCAGGTAGAAATCATGCTGGGAAAGCCATTTGTATAGGCAAGACACACAAAAAAGGAAAAAAACACAGACGATCAGACTAACCACTAAAATTTGCAAAAAAAGCAGCCTAGCTGTTTGAGGCCGACAGTACAGTACTGTACTCACTAGAGCAACTCTTGGGAAAAAAGTAAGCACACACCCCATTTCAGAATTATGTGATCTAACAATTGGCAGTTGCCTTACACCCTGCAATGAGGTAGGAAGGGGAGGAGGGAGGGAAGGAGACAGAAACACTGCCATCTCCTTCCCATGTATGTGGAAAGGATGTGGATGCTCCAAATCATCCTTACCAAGAAAAAAAACACAGAGCACAAAGAGGGATTTTTCTTCCTCTGGTTCAACCAACTTATGTGATTGGCATTTTTTATTAATATAGCTGGACTTCTTATACTCAACATTTTTGGACTATTTGGTTGGAGTTTTTAATGTCATCTATCCTGACACAGTCATCATCATAGAACAGCTCATCAGCTTCACCTTCTACTCTGCATGTCACAGGAGGAAAGCATACACTTAATTTTTTTTAAAACCTTACACTAATAGTTTTTTAAAGATCCATATGTTACACACTGTTTCTCAAAAAATGTCTGCATTAATGAAAACCCATTAGACTAAGTTCATGTTTGTTTTTAGATCAATGCTACTACCATTAGACATCAAAGTCATGACATTTTCTTCATTCCTTTTCCATTTTGGGGGAATTTCCTGCAGATTATAAGCCTGAAAATAATTTTCTAAAAAACTGACTCTAGGATGCTTACTAGTGGACCATAGTTTAATATAAAAAAAATGTATTTATAAAGGCTGCCTTTTGACAAAGCACTTTACCATTTAGCTTTCTTACAATAAGCTATTTACATAAGTAGCTTAAGGGGGACCACTGAAAGTTAGACACATGTTTTAAAAACTTGCTGAATCACAAACCAAGCCTACAAAAGTTTAAGTAAATGCTCCTGCATTGCACAGGTAAATAATTATCAGTAGTCAAATAACCAGTGTAGGCTGTTGATGCACAAGAGTTCACAATTTTTAGACATGAACATCTTCATCCTAGAATGGTCTGGGTTGGAATGGACCTTAAAGATCATTTACCTCCAACTTGCCAGCCACAGACACAGTCATCTTCCACATAACCCCATCCAAATGGGCCTTGAACACTTCCATGAATGAAGCATCCATAGCTTCTCTGAACAACATGTTCCAGGGTCTCACTGCCCTCACAGTAAAGAATTTCTTCCTAAAATCATATCTAGACCTACCCTCTTTCAGTTAAGAGCCCATTATCCCTTGTCCTGTCCCTACAAGCCCATGCACAAAGTTCTTCAGCTCTCGTGAAGGTCTCCTTTAGTTTCTGGAATGCTGCTATAAGATCTTCCTTATAGAGCTTCACTTCTTCAGGATCAGTTTTTGACATTTATTACAGGCAGGAAAAAAGATCAAATCTGCTGAATCTTAACTTGTTCACTCCTAAAAAAAACCACATGATGTACAGCCGTGCAGCAGATTTAAAAGATCTGAGAGTGATACATAATCAAAGATGCAGCAAGCCATACATTACTAGAGATATGATAATAGAAGATTTAACATAATTTCTTCTAGGAAAAACAAAATGCAAAACTGATAAAATGATAAATGCAAAAATGATAAAATGAGCTTTGTCTACATCTCCCAGTAAAACATTACTCCCAGTTCATGTCACTAATGCATGCATTGTCAGCTTGGGGGAGCCTCTATCACAGCACAAGTAACAGAAGAACCACCTAAGCAGCAGGACTCAGGCAGATCTGCCACTGACATGCTCATCAGACTAACAAGGGCATCTTAGTAATCGTTCACCTGTTTGCTCACTGTTAAAATGAAAATACTTGCATTGTTTCTTTTCAAAAACATAAATGTGAGGAGTGCTGTTTTGATAAATGTCAATTTTTAAGGTGATTTAGGGAAAAAAAAAAAAGGAACATTAAAAATAAATTAATCCTTGCATGTAGTTGAACATAAACCACATGTCCTCCAAGCACTGACATGCATTTTTTTTCTCCCCCACATAAATTTTTTCCCTTTAATAGCCAGGTGCTTCAACTCCTCTTTTAGCCAAGGAGAGACTGCTCAGCCATTCTCCAAACTAATCTTGTGTCTTGTTTGGTGTCTGCACCAGGACCATACACCAAGGCTGCCATACCAATCTTTCCTGCAGTACAAGTTACATCCTGGTGTACCCAGTGCTGTCCACAGCATTTTTATTCAACTTGTTCCAGACTGTCATTTTTATTTATACAGTATTAGACTATAAAAATCTCCATATAGATAAGTACCAAAGAAAAAATCAGGGAATATAACACAACTGTCCACCCACTGACAGTTTTACAAAATATTCAGAAAACACAGGAATTGTATACTTCAAAATACAGTTCATAAGACAACACAATGTAAGCCGCATATTTCAACCAATTGCATCAGTAGGTATTTCTTTCATTTTCAGTTACTTAATAATTACAATAATAGTATCATATTGATAAAGCAACTACTTAATCATTGCTTCCATTGTTTCTTCTGCTAGAATTTATTTTTTGGCTTCTCTAGTTCCTTTTAAGGTAACAGGAAAGTTTCTATAGTCTTGTTCAGGACAATTCTGTTCTCAGAACAGTGGGATTTTCTGTCTTGAAGGATTTCATAGGAATGTATATATATTTATAAAACAGGTAGGAGGGCTGAGTAACCTTAATTTTTTAACTATCCTTCTTGTCACTTCAGAGGCAATGGTTGGAACTGGAAAAGTCACTATACCCAAGCATTTTCCTTACTCCCTTTTCTAACTTCCCTGTATTAAATCATGACTATTCACTAAAACCCCACTTGAAGGAGGAGGTTTTCTGTAGCAGGCATGGAATTACACTTTAAGAGTAGTGAGCATCTGACACCAATCACACTGAAGATCATCAGCCCCTACTGGGATTAACAGCACAGCTGGCATATCCTTGACCCCAGCATAACCTTTGCTTATGGAAGGGGAGGGACACTAATTTTAAGTGAAAAGCATTTCTGTTAGAAGTCAAAATAATATCCTGGGTACATTAGAATTCCACTTCTATGCTGCTACAAATATACTATATATGCTTTCAGCCTCTTCCAAACTAGTGGATTATCAACATTCCACTTCTCAATCAGTTTCATCTGGACTCCCGCAGGAACACAGAGAAAGGTCTATAAAGCAACCGAGTTATGCAAGCCAAAAATAAAAAATCCTTTCACTTTACCTCAAATATTCTCAACTTGGGCACAATTTCCTCCAGTAGTTTAACATCTTTAGAAATCTTGAGCTTTAGCTTGTCCCAGCGTCCCTGCACATCCTTGAACTCTTGCATGTAGGTGTTTTTTACTTCCAAAGATGCATGCTTCTCCAAAGCCTTTGTTTCTTCAGCAAGTTTATCTACTCTGGGCTTCTGGGCTTCCAGTGCCTCACAAATGGTCTATAACAAAGAAGAAAAAAGCCTCCTTCCAGTATTAGACATACAACAAGTACAAACTCACATACAAGTGCAAGTACATCAAAACCTTCATCATGCAGACGGTAAACTCGGTCAAGAGTGATACAATCCAGTTACAGTAGTTATTGAGGCAGAGACATCCAAAAAACCTTCTAAGCAGCAAAACCTTCAGCTGCTGTACTGGCGCAGCAACAGAGACGACAGAACGTGTAGCAAAGCTTGGCCTCATAGCTCAACATGGGCAGGTATCTATGCTTCTTGTATGCCACACAGTACTGGCACTCAATCAAAGTGTCTGTGCCACACTGTACTCCCAGGGCAAACTGCAATGCAGACAGAGCAGGACACCAGTATGTTCATTCCCCCACAAGTTTGTTTTTTAAATGCACATATAAACCAGCTGAGTGTGTTCTTCCAAGTTTTGTAAAGTTAAATATACTGTCTTAGTTGCAAAAAAAGCTCTAGATACTCAAGTTTTGAAAACTGCTTTCCCAGATGGAATTCAGGGAAGATATATTCTGAGTATATTCACTATGACATTGCTGATATAAAGAGTCACTTGATTTGAAAGAGCTGATTTACTAATACGAAAAATAACAGCTGAAGATATCAGCCAAAACATGGAAAATGCTGCCACTTCATTGAACTCATAATTTTGATTACTGTGCTTCAAATTTGCGTAAGAGAAATTCACAGTGAACACATGAAATTATTATTAATTTAATTTTCTAGTATATACACTTAATATATACAAGCAGGATATGTGCATACATATTTTGCTGTATTTTTACTGAGGAAGAGTTTTTTAAAACATTCATGTTCTCAAATCTACTTTACATTTATTTAGTTTCTTTCCCTGGAAAATTCCTCTAAGATGGGTAAAGTAGCAATGAGACTGAGAAGAGGAATGTATGTTTCAGTGCCTGCTATAGTGCAGAGAGTGCTGAACAATCCCAAGCTCCACAAGCAGCTACTCATAGGGAGGTTTGTTCTCCTCTCCTGTCACACTCTAACGATAAAGCACCTTCACTAGCATAGTATGTCCTTTCAGGGTAATTAGCCTCTGAAGAAAACTGGGCAGAGGCAGGAAAAGACAAGCCTCAAAAGGCTAAATGCCACTGCAATTCACGTAGTATATGGACCAGAAAATCTCTGCCAAGTTTAAAAACTACAGAAGCAACATTAAAGAGAAAATCTCCTGGTTAAAACAAACAAACCAAAGCACTAACACCTCTATTTACTGGACTTCCAAAAATCATTGCTCTCCTAAATAGAGAAAGATATAAAAACCTCTCTGCACCCAGCAACCAGAGCTCAAGAGCTCCTCCAGAGTCATCTGCAGCCTTAGTAGGCCACCACACAGGGGAAAACACATGCTTCTGAATATGGAGGATGGTGGAGCAGGCAGGGAAGTATTTATTTTTTCCAAACAAACAAACAAAAAAAAAAAAAAAGGGGGGGGGGGTGGGGGGGGAAATACTGGAGACACAGAATTCTCTCCCTGGAGAGAGGTCCATCCCTGCCTCAGTATCTGGTATTTTCCCTGGCTGAGCAGTCCAGCTCTCTCCTGGCACAGGCAGCAAGAGAAGCTGTGAATTCCTGCAGGCCCAGAGATACCAAGCCCTCACCTGGACACGTCCCTCAGCAGCCTGGTAACCCAGCAAGCCACCTCCAAAAGTGGGCTCCACACCCACGTCCCCGACACCCCTCTGAGCAGTGTTAGCTACCCCACTGAAAGCAAGGCAGGAGAACACAGGGTGACAGCAGTGGGGTAAGCTCCTTACTCAGTGCAATGGTGAGAGTTACCTTTGCCTGCTGCAGGGCGTTCTCCACCTTGCTGGGCTCGCTCAGGCCACTGGCAATGGAGAGCTGCTTGCCCTCCAGCTCGCTCAGTGCACCCTTCAGCTGCTGCAGAGACTCCACGTACTCCCGGCTCGGCTGCCTTTCTGTCTCTGCTACCATGTAAAGGAGGAAGGAAACAAAACACAGAGTAAGAATATGCACTTCAACCCAAATCTTAGGAGATGTGAACATAATCAACTTCCCAAGAGCTGAAAAACTCTTCAACAGATACCAATGTTTTTCCTCTAAAAATATTAAATACATAACATACAAGTATATAGAATATAATAATAAATATATAATTACAACCTTCCAAAAATTTGACAAACTCAATCCCATTTTCAGAAATTCTTTTTATACACTTAAGCACCTAAATCTGTTTGGATGGGTAGGGTGGAAGTATCGATAGTATTTAAATTATATTTTACTATACCAAGAATAATCCATAGTATTTAAAATATATAAACCACCCAAATTTAGTATTTTGCATTTTTAAGATTTAGACATATCTACTATTTATCTACAAAAACACATACACTGATATCTACTATGTATAGCAAATATAATAGCCATATATTTAAATTAAATATACACACTGTATATAGGAATTACATAAGCTAGTATTTATAAATATATATGTGTGTATATATAAATACATTAAACACATAATAGTGTGGCCTTATGTTTTGCTTGCTTTTTTACTTTTTTAAATATATTTACCCTTACAAATATATAAAAATAGCAGCTTTCAGTCTGTTGCCAGAACAGAGACACCATTTAGGAAGAGTTAAAAGGGAAGTATAGTTTGGATGGAGTATCTGCTTGCCATCTTCAACCACAACTCAAAATTTATTCAGTTCAGCCCTGTGTGGAATCCCAGGCAGAAGGCAGCACCTCACTGGCATTCCAGAATGAAAACAGCCAATTGGAATAACTGCAGCTAACAGGATTTTGCCTGTAAATCCTGTACTGTAGTATGGCCCTGGATTCCTAAGCAATTTTGTTACTGCCCCACGTGAAAACTAATCTTAGCCTTGTTCTGACTCACCAGGTAGCTTTTCAACAGCTTACTGTCAGAACTGTCCTACCGTTTATAAAAATGAGTAAACATTTTTGAGAGAATCGGAGTTATCCAGCTCCTTTTTCTCAAAAAGCCAGATCAATTTAAAGAGGGGGAAAAATTAATAAGAAGAACATAGGTGCACTGTAACTAAACTACAGAAAATCCTGAAGGAGAAGAAAATAGTTGAAGTAGTTTTCCAGCAGCAAAAATATTGAGTCAATTCCCATCTAAAAAATGCCCATGTATTGCCACTGAGTAGCTTTCCATGGGTGGAATTTTTGGAGGCTCAAAGAAGAGCCATAAGGAGGAGCTGACCTTCTGTCAGTCAAAGCCTGCCAAGTTCACAAATGCCCAAGTCATACCACCAGTTGTTTCCACCAGTTACGTAGCTCTGGAAGTTTTTACTTTGCAGCAATTCAAACTATGCTGTAAATAAACAGCTAAAACCCTGAACCAACATTTCCCTCTGTTCATCATCAATATAACTTCTCAGCAGGTTGTCTCATTCAAAAGACACACAAATACAAAGTTAATGTGTTAGAATATATACAGTGTTTCTACCAAGCAATAACTGGTTCAAGCAGACCGGTAACGCCTCAAGTGATGTGTGACAAAAAAAAAAAAGAGTATTTTTGTCACATGATATACAGTTACCAAAACACCAATAAAATTACTCACAAGTACATGAACTCAAAACAGCTATAAAATAATAACTTGTCACTGTAAGACTGAAAACATACCCTTGTAATTTTAACATAGCTGACAGATACTTCATTCATAGAAATTTCTGCATGGATATAATTCAAGTGTGCAGGCCTGGCGCAACATATTGTATAGATAGCCTAATAATTTAGTAATTGAGCCTATTTTTACTACACACAGAATAGTGTTAATGCCCTTCCATTTGGGGCTGTTAATAAAACATTTCCTCAAATTACTCTGAAACAAAAACTATGGAAAAAAATCTTACAAGTCTGTGCTGTTGCTATTCAGCTGTAAAGTATTACCAGAACTACATATTTTATGCACTACATTTAAAATTCTTTAAAAACCAGCATGACTGGTTTGAATGCTCATAATGAAATTTTTAATGCAACAACAACCCAAGTAGAAACTGCCTGAAAAGCAAGCCAGATTCCAAATCACTTCAAAGATGAAATTTCCAAAAGGAATTATGTATGACTAATGTGCTCAAAGCTATGAAAAAGAATAAATTTCACATGCGCACTTTCCTTTTACAACATTCTTCTAATCTTCTACTTTTCATTTCTAGAATTTCATTATAGAATATATGTTTCTGTAAGTGTCAGAGAGAGACAGATTTCTGAGCTTTATTATCCACCTTCAATATGTCTTGCTAAGTAGTTAAATGAGGTTTCAGGGATGTTGCATCCTTGCATAATAGTGTTAAACACCATGGAATGATAGATTTGTGAATTTTGCACAGAACAGGACACATTCCTCCATGTAAATAAAATAATTTTGTCAGTTTGACACAAAGCCTAGAGCAAACACTACAGAAAGTCTACCAGAATTCAATGAGTTTTCTGTCAGCTCAAAACAAACAAAGCACAAGTAAGCAGGAGGTTTTATGCTAACATACATATTTTTGCTTATTTATTTACCTTTTTTCAGCTGTTGGTGACATTCCTCTAGTTTCTGACGAGTCAATTTGAAGTGATCAAGCAAACCACTCAAGTTCTCCTGAATGAAATTTGGAGGCATGGGCTGGGAGGTGAGTGTCTTGCAGGTGGCTTTCAGATGTTCCAACTGTGGACTCAGGCTTACAAGATGAGTTAACTCCTGCTGTAAAAGAAAAACCAAAACCAAAATTCACACTTGCCCTGTAAACGCAAAGATTTTAGTACACTTCTACAGTACAGCTCATCCACATTACTAGTGACAAAACTAAAGTACTTCCTGTGATGGAAATTCCAAAATCTTCCAGTCAAATCAGGTGCCCTGCATGTCTTAGAAACGGAGTTATATTATTGACTAGACCAAGCTCTACTGGCGCATCCTGTGCTTCTGACAGCTTCCAATCACAATTAATAACTTTGGCCAGACTTACCTGACATAACTCTTTCAGGACTGCTGAGGACTGGGATGCTGAAGAAGAGTAATTTTTAAGCCAGCCATCCTTCTCAATTAAAGTCTTCTCAAGCTCATTCATTTCCTTTAAATAAGCATTTATATCTTCCTGGTACTTTATCTTTCTAGCCACTTCTTCTAGATTTTGAACCACATCCTTCCACCCCGACAAAATTTTCTCCATGACGGATTTTATATCCACTGTAGGAAGTCCTTCTACAAAGATTATACAAATTATTATGTTAACTGCAACACATTTTCATTAACAGGCATTTAACCTTTCCTCTCTTCAAATACAAGTGTACTTTCACATTAATATACAAAACACTTTGATTCCAAGTCTAATACCAATAAATCTATACTTATTACTAGCACCATTTCAGCTTTATAATTCTAGTAAAATGCAGAGTGAGGTACTCTAATTTTGAGGAAAGACACAGATAGGGGTTTTTTTTTGCTGAACCACTCCAGCACAAGTAGAGCCCAAAGCTCTGGTCAGGGCAGCCAGCCAGCTTTCACAAGAGCACTTGATGACCCTGCTCCACAGATGCCCTGTGCTCACACTCTGGCCACAGGCTTGGCACACCAACACCACAGCAGCTGCAGCCACAGGGCAGGAGCATGCACACAAAGACCAGTCACTGCCATTATGGCACAGCCTGTTCCTGCCCCAGGATAGACATGGATGTAGGCACAAATGTGCCAGTGCTGTGCATTATTCCACACAGGTGTAGCTGGGCCTCAGAAAAAGGCTGGGAGCCTGATCTGGACAGGACATCTATCAGACCCTAGCAAAACCAGGGGGTGTAGATTTGTTATTTTCTAGAGATCCAAACCTTTAAGATGACAATCAATTAGATAGGAAATTCTTGACCTTACTCTTTGCTGATACAAAGCAGCTTTTCAACTACACATTTCTTGTTATGGTTAACACATGCTGGTTTCATACCATGATCTATCACAGCTAAAAGGGTTTGTAGAATAAAGAGGAAAGGAGCATTAATTTCTGTTCACATTCGAAAACAAGGAACATCTAAAAATTTTTATAAACCAAGCTCCAGGTCAAATCAGTGGCTTTCAGCCATCAACTTCAAGGCAACAGCACCCACTGTAAAAAAAGCTTAAGTTGCAATAGGCAAGGAGGGGACAACTGGACATGCTTAGTAAATTGGGGCATACAAGCAAAAAAATGTGATTGCTGAGAAATCCAGTGGAATTCAGCATTTTCCAAAAGGGATGCTGGTCATTATTCAGGACAGTGATACCATCCTCTCTCCTGTCAGAATGCTACCAGTGATAACAACTTCACCAGAAGTCAAGTGAAGATCAAAAAGATTGCCTCTAGATGATATGAACATCTCTTTTATAGAGACATCATTCCACTGATGGTTTTTTTTCAATATGAAACAAGATTTTGGCAAGGCTTAAAGATTCACCTTTCATAGATGTCAATTTTAAGATCCCATGGATAAGGGTTTTAATTGGCAACAATTTTCCCAATCATATAGACTTCTCTCTTGCCTTTGAGCCATGGTTGTGACTGCATCATTAAAAACACAAACAGTTTTTACAAAAATAGATAAAACCATGAAAAAGAGATAGACACATACATATTAAGTTTAAATTTGGCTTCAAAATTTTTACTTCTTTACAGCAGTTGTTTTAAAACATTTAATTAAAATCAAACTACTTCCTTGAAAGCATGTTACTGAAATAGAAACAGTTTATTAAAATATACCTTAAGACTACAAATGTACACATGCACACTAATGAATAATAATACTCTTGTTCTAAAAACTTTAATTAAAAAAAACACATAACTAACTAGTAACAGTAACAATGAAGAAAAGAAAAGGGAGGGAGAAGGAAGGAGATAATGTACTTTAATATTATTTCCCAGCAACTCAACTGATTAAATCACAAGAGAGAAAAACCTCCAAGTTGCTTACCCTTTCCCACTTGATCCAAAAGAATGTGTCCACTTCGTTTCAGTTCATCTAATTTCTGGCTTTTTTCAGCTCTTTCCTTTTCAATCACCTTCA
Organism: Lonchura striata; assembly: GCF_050655825.1. NCBI lineage: Eukaryota > Metazoa > Chordata > Aves > Passeriformes > Estrildidae > Lonchura > Lonchura striata. The sequence continues at coordinate 64,441,132 of NC_140705.1, read as the reverse complement.
AAGGGAATCCCAAAAGAATATAGTAGCAGCAAGGATTATTTTCCTTGACTTCTCTCTCTCACCCAGTAATATCTACTTTTCCACTCAGCCCAAAACATATCATTGTCTTAGATGCACCACCACCTGAGCTGCATGTTAGTTCTGCTTGTGCAGAAAACAAATGCAAAAGGAGTCACCTCTCAGAAGCAGCAGGCATGCAAGAGATGCACCAGGAATAAAATATTGTTTAACGGCTTGATGACCCCACAGTGTGAAGTAAGATATTGGGACAGCAGTTAAAACAAGTAATTTCTGATCAAAAATTCAGCTGTAATTCTCTAATGTGAGCCAGTGGAGAAAATACCTTCTCAATAGCCCCTTCATTTCTACAGTTTTTACTGTGGTTTCTAGTAGAAGGGTCCAACAGACCCTAAATGTCCAAAAAGCAAGAACTATAGCACACCAGTAATAATCTCTAGTGCTTTGCTCTCACAAAGATTTGAAGAGGGAAATTCTCCATGACTACCAAGATTTTTAAAGGAAAAAGCTTCTCTCACAAGTTATACATACTGGGGAATATTCATTTGTGAGTCAATAGGTAGAATGCATCCACAGAGGAAAGATGAGTTCCCTGGCCAGAAAACCACAACTTCAGTATCCTCTGTGATTACAACAAAGTATCTCCAAACTAAAATCTTTTTGAACCTCATGTCAAAGGTCATCATTCTGGTTTAGGCTTCCTACAGTACATTCAGAAGAATGCACTTATTTGCACAGCTGGGAAGAACAAACTCTGTCCTAACCACTTACAGCCCAATCATTTAAAAACAGTACTGTTCATGGGAACCTGGTGTTCACCTCAGGACCTCTTTTTTAAAGAGCCATAAACATTTTTAAATATCCATAAATAAAACATTGGAATATTTGTTTTAGTTCTTATTTCCAACAGTACTGCCATTCCAAACATTCCTACTGGCACCATTTTCCACAAGAGCACTATGGAGGAGCCTCTTTATAGAGATTTTTAAGTATTGTTTTTGATTTCAAAAGCAGATTCAGGTCCTGCTAAAGCTCCAGTAAGTCTTCATTAACAAAGGATGCTCAAGAACTAGAAAAAGGCAAGAATACATTCCTGACAATGAATAGAAAATAAAATGGTTATTTCACAGCTCCCACAAGATTCTGTAAAGTTATCTCGTCTGTCTGGCAGGTCAGCAATACTGCACAAAAGCTGTAACAATCATATTTTCTCCAAAATTATTAGAGCAAACAATATGTCCAAGCATTATAACAACAAACCACTTTGGACCCTGGGTGATACAGTGTTTGAGGAGTGTCACAGCATGATTCAAGGGGTCTCTGAGCACCCCACTGGCCTATCTCTACCAAAACTATATAAGTGGCGCCAATCAAGGCCATTTCCAACTGTGAAACATTAAACCAAAATATGCTACTTAATGTAAAAGAGAATAAGCCTGAAGACAGACATTTTTCAGAACTCCAAGGGAGACATCAGTAATTTAAGTTTTTTAAATTTCTTGTGGATTATGCAACAACAACAGCAAAAAAAATGTGTGTCCAGCTGGTCAGAGATTTCCATGTATACTCAGTTCTGAAACTATGTAACTGAGGGACTTAATCCCCTCAAAGCATGCGGATCAGCTCACACCTCCAGCTGACAGCCAGCTTAGATACAAAGTAGAGTATTCACTGAAACATGCTTTATCTCCCCATTTTACCTTCAATTTTTCTTTCATGCTTGAAGTCTCTCTCATCTTCTTATATTCTTTGATGTCTGTGGCCTGAATGGCAGATTTTGATTTTGAAATCCAGTTCAAGAGCTCAGTACATTCAGCATCAAACCTAGTTTAAAAGGTCAGACAGTGGTTTGTTTTTTTGGTTTCAGTCACTCTGTCTTAAAAATCAAGTCTTAAAGTTCAGCACATTATTCAACCCCAAACCAGCAAGGCTTTACACAAAATTCATGCTCCTTATATTACTACCCACAGGAAGTAGAGACAGACTTTTAAAAGCCTACCATAATAAAAATTATCCCCACAGTATCAGCCTTCAGGAACAAATTGAGAATACATTTACATACATGCAATTTATTTTACACATTGTTTCACACAAATAACTATTTCTTTTAATATGTTACAAAACTGATCTCTCAATGCCAAGCATTTTGAAAGTAATAACTAGACCTCAGAAACAAAACAAATAAGAATTGCAGTTCTAAGTTTCAAAAGTCTGCAACGCTATTTTATCTGAAGGAAAAGCTAACAGTGGCAGTGACAGCTGACAAACATTTCTGCACACTTAGCTGACAAAATATTAACTTATAGCTTACTGGTTTTGTCTACAGTGTACACTATACTATAGTTGTCTATACTAACAACTTTCTTACCCCTATGACCTCTAAGCTACAAACTAAAACCACCAAAAAAACACTCCAATCAACTCTCAAATTAAGCAGTACTGTACAGAACTTGAGAGATGGACAGATACACTGTACAGACCACAAGTCAAGTTGTATTACAATTACATTACTTAACAGTGTGAATCCTAACATGGAATAACAGCACGGAATTGCAATATGTGCAATTGTCAATTAAAGTTTCCATAGGAAAGCTGGCAAAATTCCACTTTCTGGTCATTTGTTGTAAATGGAAACACACAAAAGCATCAGAAAGTTTATTACCTATTTTTACTACCCCTGTTTTTAATACAGTTTGAACTCAAGGAAAACAGATGACAGATAAATCACTTTTGTTTTCAAAATCTATAATAGTTTCTACAACTCCTGAGACATAGAAAGGACAGATGGCTGCTGACTACTTTACTGCCCTACTACTGGCACATCCAGATGCACACACTATCCCTACCAGACCTCAAAAAGTCTGACCAGAGTCCTCAAGAGGGTTTCGGCGGGTTCCTCACCCCTTCAAAACCTTCATTCCTCCCCCAGAAAGAAATGAATTAAAAAACTCTTCTTCATTGTGCAAATTCACAGCTACTCCCTAATCTTGAGGCAGTCTCTATTGTAGCTCTAAATGATCTGACAAAGATTTAAACCACTGATACTTCAAGGAAATACTCATTTCCTCAGCCAAGCACAAAAAACAATATATTGAGCACACAGCTTTTAATTTCCTAATTAATACTGAAACAATTCCTTTAGTTTTAGGTATGCAATTTAATAAAGAGAATTCAACGCATGTTATTAAACACTGTTTGGCTTAAGAGGAGAGAAGGTTCCAGGAAAACTTGATAGCAGCCTTCCAGTACCTACAGAGGGGCTACAAGAAAAATAGAGAGGGATACAATGGGGAAGTATATTGATAGGACAAGAAGTGACTTTTAAAGTGAAAAAGACTATATTTAGATCACATATAAGAAAGAAATTCTTCGGTATGAGAGTGGTGGGATACTGGAACAGGCTGCCCAGAGAAGGTGTGGGTGCTCCATCCGTGGAAGCCTACTAGACCAGACTAGATAAAGCTCCAAACAACCCTGGATTAGTGGAGTGTCCCTGTCCATAGCAGTGAAGTTGGAATGAGATGATCACTGAGGTCCCTTCCAGCCAAATGATTCTGTGTCTATATATGCAAATGAGCGCCAGCCACACCAGAAATACTTGTCAAAAGAGATATCAGTGTAATATTACTCTTATTACTAAATACAAGATAGACAGAAAATCTTTTTGACTGAGCATCTATTTTGTGCAGTTTCTCCCATATTTCTCATATGTTTTATTAAGATTATAAATAAATAATAAGTCTAAATGCTTTACACTTTCACACTGACTCTTGAGCAAAGATGAGATGTTTTCCTTAAAGGAAGCAAATATAATTCTGTCTTTTCAGCAAAGGAGTTGAGGTACAAAGGACTGAAGACCTGCTTCTGTGAGAAACAAAATATCCCTGTTTTCTTTTGAAATTAATGGAAGCAACAGGTTTTCTGCTGCTCTGAAAACAAGGTTGCATATAGCATTCTGTTCCCATTCAAAGAATCACAGAATTGTTAGGGTTGGAAGGGATGACTAGAAATAATCTAGTCAAGCCCCCAAGCCCAACCTCACAACTGCAACTTAAGTATTGCTCACTTATATAAAAAAAAAAGATCAAAAGTCAAGACAGTCTCTGTAGTACCCCATGAGCAAGAGAAAATTGCAGTGACATATACTTACTTTTTCTTTGCTTCACTATCCCCTGGAATTTGCCTTTTCTTTGGAAGTGGTGGTGGGGGAAATTCCTGTCTGGACTGTTTAACCACCACCTGTTCCTTCAATGGTGTTTCTGCAGTAGTCTTATGTGAGACCTGTGACATTCCTATGCTTCCTACAGCTTGAGTTACCTATACAAAATAATTTAGGGCAAGGATTATGTGCCATTTTTATACAAGCTGAGTTACTTTTTCTTATTTTCTTTTATTCAGTCATAAAAGCCTGTTCATTCACACCCACAAATGACCACACTGAGATGCCATGAAGCACTTTTATCATATTTACACTCCAGAGAAAGAGATTATTATTCTCATTTTACAGATGGGAACCTAAGCATCAAAATTCTCAGTTCAACTAGAATCATGCCATTCCAAGCGAACTAAAATTAACAAAGGGAGCATTATATGTATTTTCTTTCTTAATTTCTTCACAAAAAGAACAAAGTTACTTGGAGTTTATTATTAGCAATTCTACATTTTGTACTCTTACGCTAAAAAACAAAGCCTAGATCTCATGAAGAGCTGATACACAGTGAATTTGACCTAAAAACACACTCAAGTCAATAGAAACCTCCCATGCTCTTTATCAGGTTATAAGGTAAGTCCCAGGAGACTCAACCTGTAAGTTCTAAGTATGTGCTTGATATTTAAGGGGAATGAGAGGATAGAGGCAGGAATTGGCATTCTCTAGTGCTTTGACTCGAGCACAAGAACAAATTAAAGCCACATGGCTGAAACGAGTCCCTACCCAGACCGTACAACTCATTCACTATACATTAAATGGATCATGAATTAGTGTCATGGTTTTCATCATAACATCATATTAATATCACCAAAAAAAACTCACATATATAACTCACATATGAGTTATAAAGCTGTCAAATAAATCCCTCACAGAATCCAGTAGGAGTTCTGTCTAAATAAAAACATTATCAAGCACTCAAAATACTAAAATAAACATTGAGCAATCCAGCTTGGTTATCATCATTACTTGTCAAACAAACAACTACTCTATTTTCAACAGATGAGAAATCATACTCAGAGCATAAATACTTGTATGACTCCCATTTGTTTATCTATTCTGTAGTTTGGGTTCTGCCTTTGTTTTCTTTTAGTATCAGATTTAAATCCAGTCCCAGCACTCTTACAATGTTTAAAGGCATTTGCACTGACTGATAATACATAGCAAGCCTGCTTTACTCATCTTTCTGCTTTACTCAGAAAAATGAAGCTTAATCTGTGTGAGAAACAAGTATTACTGATCAAGTTAAAAACTTGAGCTTTTGGAGACCAAAAATGCAGATAGCTTTGTCAGCCCCACGTGAAAATGCACTCACCTACCTCTCTAACCTGATGCCTGGACAATTTTTCTAACACAGTGAAGTTTGCATACATGTAGTAACACAAGAAGCTAAAAAGTGATAAAGCCTTGTAAATACCTGGTTAGAGTAATCCTCTAGCTTCTGAACCAAACTGTCCCACCTCTGAGTTAGTTCTTCTTGATCCTGATCAATTGTACTGGATGCTTTGCCATTCCCAAGGATTTGGGCCACATCCTGACCAAGTTCATTCAGCTGGTCTAGCGTTTGTCGTTTCATACCCATGTCCTCTTTTAAAATCTGTAGTTAAAAGAAACTATTAAAATATAACATCAAGTATTCTACTTCCCCTAAGCTTTAACTCCATGGCTAAGAGGCAAATGGGTTTGAAAGGGTGGTGACAGGGTGAAATATGTACTACCTGAGCCAGATGAACAGTTTTTTTGCATAAAAAAAGCACTAGCAAACACTATTTTTAAAGAGCACATCCTTGAAAAATCTTCTAGAGGGACCAGAACTCTCTTCAGTAACAGTTACAAATTATTGGTTTAGGTACAAGCTGCTCCAATGAAATAAAGAAAAACCCACACCACAAACCTATACCTTGGAAACCACAGCTGACTGCTGGCCTGCAATAATATCCAAACCCTCTCAAAAATCTGGAATAGCTGTTCAGAGTTTGGCACACCAATATGGAATGGCCATGGAGTAAATAGCACATATGTTTTAAATTCAAATCCAAGAATCTGGCAAGAAAAGAATGCTGGCCTGGCTTCTAATGCATTGTGCATTCACAGCTCCTACTAGGGTCAAACTAGTGATTTGCCACTCATCTAGTCTATGGGATTTGATGGGATAGAGCAGGATATCAATACTCACTGCTAGTTTTCGAACATTCACACTCAGGTCTGTTTGATCTCTAAAGTTGCTCGTCTGGACCTTACTCAAAGCCTCTTCTTTCTCAGTTAACCAAGCTTTCAATAAGCACTGCAGATCATAAGAAAAATAGCACAAGAAAATACCAATACTGTCAAACAGCTATTGACAATTGCTTCTTTAAAATATTTGCATTCAAAACACATTTCTGCAGTATTTATATGCTGGAATTTCAGTTGGCTTTAACAAAAATAGTACACAAAAGTGGACAAAAATATCAGATTAGGGAAGCAAGTAATACTTCCATCGAAACAATTTCTCAATATACCAGAGCACACCTCCCCCAAATTTATTTATATAACAAACAGATGTCCACCATAAAGCTAACATAGGATTTATAAATCATTATAAAATATATCAAAATAGCATGCATTCTTTTTTTTTTTCCATCCTTCTTCCTCTATAACTCAAACACAGCTGTTACAAACATTTTCTCACAGAAGTGACACCACTGGTTATTCATATTTCTTTTAGTCCAGGCAGTTGATCAAAGACTCAGATAGTAATTAGCCACCTCCCTGTTTATGGTACCTACTTTCAATTGCAAAACAATGTCAGAAAATTCTATTTCATTAACTACTGGAAGCTGAGTGGTCTGCTCTGAATAGTTTTAACTCATGGAACTTTAGTTCTTTCCATTTTTTTTTCTACAAAACCTGTCCTATGTCTCACTTCTCTTCAGTCAAACAGCACTCCTGTAGTAATACCAGCAATAACTGGCATCAAGTACCAGGAAGGATTTTATGTATTCTATATTATGTTCCTACATAATGCTGCTGCTGGACATCAACCTCCATGGACTAGAATGCCCATCTCTCTACCAGTCTCAGTTGCCCAGCTATTGGTGCACTGCTGTTCCTCTCCATTTAAAAATAAATCACACAGCAAGACCTTTTTTGTTGTTTGAACAACACACTTTGCAACAGCCACCAGGCTCCCCATCCTAGCTGTATATTTTTGGCATTGTCCCAGAACTTACTATAGCAACTTTGGGCCACAGGGCTAAGTCAGTTCACGTTTCTAATGTAAACCAATATGCAAAATATGCAGTCATAAAATATGATGGTGGTTGAAATGCCATAAGGCTGTGAGAAAAAAAATTATAACACCACACACTCTTGAAAAATCATGTTGGCATCCCAGCCAACATATTTTATGCATAAGAGGAGCTCAAAACCCCTTAATGCATTCAGTTAATTTCTGCTAAATCAGCAGTCAAAGACAACTCTCCCTAGAAAACTGAAACATAATTACCACAGTGTTAAGAAGTCTCTGGCACTGACTGAGGAGTTTGTTTCCTGAGTGGTAAGGACTGTGTTGACTTGAAAATGTGGTGTACAAGAGCTTTTTAGGTAGACACAAAAAGGCTGATGCATCACTGTTGCTCATCTCTCCATTTGGTTGGACAAAATAAAGAATGGTTTAATAAAGTACTTTAGTTACTTTTGTGCTATGAAAGTGTTTGCATTCATTTTTTAAGTAGTTTCAGACTGTAAGTTTTGTAAGTCACTTGATCATCATTGAGGGTTTCTAATTCAACCCTGCTAGTAATAAATGAATTGTTCAGGTGAACAATGAGTGCAAAAAGGCTCATCTAAACCAGCTAAAACAAACTTCAATTTGCTCCTTATTTGCTATATGACATTCTACATTAAGCTCATTGATTACTTCATTTTTACAGAGCAACACAGCTACACACAAATTTAAATTAGGCTGAGTTCAAATGTCCTACTCCAAAACAATATGGCACTTCTAACAGTATTGTAATAGTCAAAGAATGGTCCCCAAACACACGGAAGGGTAGAAATGAATATTGATATGATGACAGACTCATCAAAACTAAGAGCACTTTAAGTCCATACCTCAAACATATACAGCAAGGATTTTGGGGGAATCCTTATTTCTCAATTCCGAGTTACCATGCCCAAGAGTTGCCAGAAAATGTTAGCACATTATTTTCTGGATACACATACACAAATGACAAAGCATTATTTTAAAGAAATATACATGAACAGATATTTGGCATGGGATAATACATAATCATAACCTTGGGTCCATATTAACAAGGTCACATGAGCTACAAATTCAGCATATCCATATACTACAATCAGATATGGGAGAGGTAAGGGAGAAACACACATGCAGCCCCAAAGAACACAGACAAAACATGCTTGTCAAAAAAAACAGGCTGCAGCTGATACCAGTAGATATACCAGTATTGTTCAACTTCTTTCAGATATCTAAATCTCTGTTTTGTTTAAACAATAGCTTAAAGTGATAAATATAAGGTTTAAGAAAAAAACAATTTCAGGAAAATCTTCAAATAAAAAAAAACAAAATATTTTAAGCTGAGAAATGAAACAAGTTCTAGTTTTAAGTACACAAACAGCTCATGTAGTTGTGGTACATTATTTTTATGCCATCAATTACTTGTGTTTGAGAAGTAATTTTTTACATAAAATACATTATATCAAAGCAAGAAAACACTTTAGTATTACACAATTGTGTGTATGTGTTCATGCTGGAAGCATAAATACGTTAATTAGGAAGATATATGTAATGACAAAACTACCCAATAGAAAAATGACAATGAATTTTCTAAGTATAACAGATATTCCCACTTCTTGACCTTTTTACAAGATACCTTGGAAATTACTTTATAAGGAGCTATAAACTTCTATTCTTAAACTTTGGATAAATACTTCTATTGCACTTCAGAGCTACTCCTGTCCTCAAAGAACACTGGGAACACCAACAATAACAAATTCTAGGATTTCAAGGTCTCTTTTCCATGAGTTGCTCAATCCTAGTCTGAGCTTTGACAGTTTGGGCTTTCTCAGTTTGCTTTTTCCCCTTCCACAAATTGACCAGTCACTCTGAGAAACAGAACAGCTACTCACCTGTTCTTCCAGCAGCTCCTGCCATAAAAGCTCAATTTCTTGCAGCTTGACTCGCCGATCCTCAGTCCAACGACAAACTGCTGTCCACCGCTCACCAAGCCTCTACAACAGCACAAAATACTCAGAAATTATCACAAACCGCACAAAGAAACTCCAAAACCAGATATTCAAAAGTGATTTCTACTCCACATTAACTTCTTTCTACATTATATCTACTTTCCTGTCCATTATTGATATTGCTGTATTGCACAGTGCTGGAGACTAACACTTTCAAAAACATTCACATACAGCCTTAACTGTGGTTTTGCTCAAGTCTTTGAGCTATTTAATTGATTTAAAAAGGAATGAACAAAGTAGCATTAATCCTGTTTGAAAAAAGTCTTTCTCATGTACTCACTGTACTTCAGGTTATAGTCCTAAGTGACAAGAAAACACTTCATATGATATTCCCTAGATAAATTGCATTCATGTCTTCCAAGTATTTCTCCTATCGGATTTTAACTTTTTTAGGAAAATAACTTACATGAAATAAGCATTGTACTATCAATCTTCCCATTTAATGAAACTGCTGAAAGGATATACTACCAAATTACCTAAATCATTGGAAATGTAAACAGTTTAATAAATTAGGAACTGAGCTTGAAAGTCACAGTACTTTTGCAGGTTTTAGCTTGAGCTGGTTTAATAATTATTCAAGTTATTATTTCTCCTAAAGAAAATGTTATTTTAAATTACTTTCCAAGATAAATTGTCTTTAAACACAAAAATGTTGATTAACAATTACATGCAAATTTTTCAAGTGTCTGATAATACCATTAAAAAAAGAGGACTCTAAGATTTTACCTGCAATTGTTCCTCCAGAATAGCTGTAGCACTTTCCCCACTGCTTTCATCAACAATGACCACCATGTGTGTTAGGGAGTTGACCTTCACCTGTTCTGCCTCTAGGTCACTCTGCAGACTCTACAAGAACAAATCAGAGGTTACCAACTTTGAAGGCATTTGCTAATCTGCTATTTTGGCCACAGTGACTATCACAGAGGCAGTGGCAAACAAACTTTGGTATTTCAGATTCAACAGCTAAGCACATATTTTACCACTGGCAATCACTGCACAGTTTAAAAATTTTAAGAAAAGGTTGCTAGAAATGAACCCAAACCCATTCTGGGTTAAAATACTGTAAAATATAGAGTGCCTTAAGTTGGATGCCCCAGACTTGACTAGGAGAATCACATGACAACTGCACTGATTTCCATATGTCCAATGTTATACATAGGAGAGCTTAAGTGTTTCTACACAGGGCTGCTATTGTTAATAAGCAAGCAACATAGGCCATGCCAAACAGAAATCATTAAGAATGCTCATTTTTCAAGAGCTGACAATATAATTCCAAAAGTATCAACAGCGCAACAACTGACCATGATGCTCCTAAGGTAATAGTTGAAAACTGCAGAAAACATGCAGTTCTGATTAAAGCAATCTGTAGATTTAAATATTCATACAACTTCTAAAAGAACAGATTCAATGGTTAAAGCCTACTACAAAATATCTCTGCAATATCAACACACCTTTACAGTACTGTAAATGTCACTTTATACCAGCATATCCTAAGCTACTCTATGAAACACAGCCTCAAACTCCCCAGACTTTGAAAACAAAGGACAGGAAACTACACAGACTAAAAATACTCTAGTGTTCTTGTTCTGTGAGGTATGTCCCATACTGGGGAGAAGGTCAAACCTCAGCACTGAGCATGAAAACTAAAGCTGCACCACGACAAATATCAAAAGGAAATCTTTCTTCTTCACAAAAACATTGCAGGATAGAAAGGCTGGATTTGCCTTTAATCTTTTGTTGGATTACCCAAAAATTCATTTGAGAGAAAAAACACTTCCAAATATTGCACATGTGAGAAAGCAGTGTCTAACTGAACACTCCCTTAGGATGGGACTGGAATTGGTGACTTGGAAGGTCCTGATGGTTTTGATTCCCTCACTATTTTAATGTGCAAGTCTCAAGCTGGCTTTAGTAAGCCTGCCAGCAATTAAGGGCGAGTCTGTCCACAGTACCTTTCATACTGCTCCTCACATCAACTGTTTACCAGGAGAGGCCCTATTCTACTCATAAAGTAAGGCTAACAAATTTCCCTAAAGGTTCAATTTCCTGCATGAAGCAAATATAATAGTTCCTGCTAGTCAGCAGTGCTCAGGTGCTAAGGCTTCTAATTCCTTCCTACACCATTGTCATCCTTTTCCAAACACCAAATGCAGTCATATATTACTCTTGACAATCAACTTTCTCATGTACCAATGTACACATCTTCCAAGTATTTCTCCTATACATATAAGGCTTACCTTATGTTCTTCCAGTTGTTTTTGAAGCGACCCCAAATCTTCCGCTAGGAGCTGAGATTCCATCTTCTGAATGCGCTCCTCTGTGACCGTCAGCCAGTCAGACAGCTGCTGCAGCTGCTGCTTCTGGAGCTCCATCAGCATGTCATGCAGGCTGCAGGGGGAAGCACAGAGTTACTTCAGACACAGCTTTCCCCAAGAAAGGAACTAAATTCTAGTTCATACAGGAAAGAAGCAAGGCCATATATAAAACTGTTACTTATCACCAAATAAAACTTTCACCATTTAGCTAAGGAACACAGATAAGTATTCTTGTTTCTTTCTCAATAAAAAATGTTCATGAATTATGCAATCTATATCGGGGATTGTTTCTTCCAATGGGGTTTGCTGCTAATAAAGCCACTGCTGAAAGTCACAACAAAACACCAAAGTTTCTCCATTGATATGCAGCTCTTACCTCAGTAACTCATATATAGGGAAAAATTCTTCTAAAAGCTTTTTAATTACGTAAATACCCATAGATATCCACTATACACTTTACTGAGAAACTTAAATGTGTTTCTAATATTGTTTCAGTAGCTTATGCAACCACTGCATTTAAATACCATATATTTAGTCTGGCACATCTACATAACATTTCACATTACTTTGCGTAATGACCAAAAAAAACACAGTAAGTTATACACATTCCTTCTGTTTCACTTTAAAGTATGAAGGAGGATTTTGTGCCACAAAGTGAAATGTTGATTCCAAAAAAAGTCTTACAAATGGATGCAAACCAAATTCTCCAAAACACAGCAAGCACCAGAGGTCAGTCCTGAACCTCTAGAAGAAGTTATGTGCCATGAACTCACCGGGACTGCCTGTCCATGCTCTCCACCCTGAGTTCCTCCCAGCGGGAGTTCAGCAGCAGCATTTGCTCCTGGATCTCAAACTCTTCTTCAGGTGACAGATTTCCCTGGGCCACCAGTTGGTTTCCAGCCTGCAGAACATTGCCCACACTGCTCTGGTGCGCAGTCAGTTCCATCATAAAACCCTGGAAATGGTACAAGCAGACATCACTGTGAGGTCCTATCAGACCTTATGACTTGGTAAATATCCTAAAAAACTTTAATGTTTGAATCAGTGCTCTAGAAGGAGCTGGCACCACCAAATGCATGATGATGGCAGACCTGTTCCTTTCCTTGACACAAGATTTTCCATGCACTACAAAAATTCTGGATCCAGTAAAACAGGAAAAAAAAGCTGACCACCTCAATGAAAGATCTGTTTGAGAGAAGAGATCCTTCAAACAAACACAATAAAAATATGAAACAGGAATTTACCTATGGCCAACAGAATATGAAACAACATCTGAAATGTACTGTAGGAAAACAATTAGAACTCTAAGAGTTAGCAACATATATTTACAGTAAACCCAGAACAGCTCTTCCTTTGCTTCATGGCTTTAAAATTGTAGCACAAGGAAAAAATTCCTCGGATTGATCAAGCATTCAGACTCTGTATTTGATTTTATACAGTAGGCTGGCATGGGAAAAAACTAAAACATCTAACATGATAAAAACCTTCTTGCAATATTAGGACATTTTTTCAGATTTAGACTAAAGTCAAATCAAAATTTGTAAAAAAGAATAATTAGGAATCATCAACACATGTTTCTGAAACAAACTATCCTAATAATCACAGGAGGACCACTGAATAAATTGACATAATTGTCAATTTCAGCATTACCCTTATTTAACAGCAAGTGGCATAAGGCTGACCAGGTTTTTTAGTAATTAGCAGCAGGGAAGTACAACTCAGCCTGAGATCAGACTGCCTTTGTATTATGCATACCTGTAAACCAGTTACCAAAAGTTGATTTTAAAAAATTACATTAAGGTTTCAAATCACGCTTCACTCTAGGTTCTTCTAAAAAGAAAAATTTTGCCTTGAATAAAGGGTAGGAAATGGAAGTTCTGCAGCTTATTTACACAAACACAAACCACAACAGAAGGATTTATAAGAGAAGCTTACTTCGTGAGTGGAAAATTGTTCTTTGACTTCCTCAACATCACCGGATATTTCCTCCTGTTCCCGAAATGCATCCTCAGCTGACAGCAACCATGTAAGAACTTCTTCCAGAGCAACTTGGTAGCTATCCAAGTCCATATCCACCTCTGTCACTGTGCTGGGAGTCTCTGCTCTAGAACTGTCCTGGTCTTCTTCAAGTGCCACAGTCTAGGCAGCCAAGAGGAAAGAGTTGTCTTAGAACTGCACAGAAGATTCTCTACCAAATGGTATTAAAAACAGATCAACTAAGATCTCTTTCAAGCTTTCATAAGATGTTAAAAAAAATTGTTGTATACGCGTTAATTAGAAAGTCACTATATTAAACTGCAAGTTTCTTAGTAAAGAACCTGGATAGAAAATACAACTTTAATCTTGCTCTGTCAACAGTGAATCTTAAAACCAACCAAAACCTCATCACTACCACTAACCACCACAAGTTCCATGGAACATCCAGTTAAAGATTCTGGACCATCCTCTTCAGCTGATCAAGACATATGAAGCAAAGAAAAAAAAAAAACAAAAACAAAAAACCTAACAACCAAAACAAAAAACCAAACACCCACAAGGCAATATATCATGAATTTATACGTCAATACACAAGACTTCAGCTAAAATTGCAACTCAAGAAAACCCGGCTTTGATGATAAACACACCTGCTGCACACTGAATTCTCCATCCTCACATTCCTGCTTGTATCTCCTTGGAAGTGTTTCTACCTCACGAATGTCTTCCATTGTAACTTGCTTAGGAAGGACCTCAAACAAAGAAGTTAAATACATAATAATGGACTTTTTGTCCGGAATCTGTACAGCAACATCTGCATCAAAAAGATAAAACATGGGGAAAAATAAATGAAGACAATTTTTTAAATCATTACATAGAACACACATAATAATTCACATATTGTCCTGTTTAAACAGCCTTTCATAAACTTTTAACTTAGTGACCAGGCCGGACACACCTTAAAAGTAGCATAAAGGAGACAAAAAAAATTCTTCTACAATTGGTAGTGAATTCACATTAAAAGTCTTGATCTTTTCCAAGAAAGAACCCAGACATTAAGTTGCTAAGGAATAAAATCTGCCTGAGGAAAATTGTTCTGAAGCATCTCCCAAGCAGAAATGTGTCAAGGACAGTATCCTACAAAACTAGCCTTTCCACTTAGGCTCTATCCCCCTCCCAATTGTCAGTCAGGTAATTTTCTCATTTTCCACACTGAAAAGAGTTTCACTGAGTCAGGCTGTGTTCTGAACAGTACTCATTCAGTTAATTTTTTTTTTTTTTCCACAAGAAGGTGATGCTTGTCTTTCAGAGTGAATCTTCGGAGGCTCACTTCAAAGCAGAGGAACAGGTCAGTAAATTAAAAAGGTTTCCTGATAAGCATTCCTAGACAACTACTGCTACTCAGTGTGTGTGTAAGGAACAATAAATTCTGAGCTCTTAAACAGCCCCATTCTACAAAATGCACTACTGCACCTGCACTACTCATAGCACAGCTCCTACCTACAAGGAAACACAGTCAGCATATCAACTTTGCCTTCCTTACACAGTCCCTGGATGGAAAGGCAACCTAACTTTAATATTCAAAACACCAAAACCCACACATATACATCCGTACCCTTACTGTAACAAATGCCATTTGCTTAAATCCAAATTTAAAGGCTTGAAATTAAATAGCACTGAACAAAGCTGATAGAATTGTCATTCATACTTAGTATTAATAGAAAATATTTATTTTAAGAGAGCTCAAAAAAAGCTTCTTGTTGAGTAAAATAACTGTATCCCACCTTCAGGATCCAATAGTTTCTCTATTCCCAAGTGGTTCTTGGCTATGTTGAAAGCATTTTCCAGTCTCTCAACCGGGGACATCTTTGTAACTTTATCCCAGCTGAACAGCTCAGGTCTAAAAGTGAAAGCAAAACAAGGATGAAAGCAAATTTATCCATAGGAAAATTACATACCATGCAGAATACTGAGTTAGGCATATGATAGCAGCTACCCAAATAATATATTCATTAATATATATAACAAATACCAACGTAAGTACATACACACAAATGCAAAACAAAAAGCACAATTCTCACTTATTAGAAAATCTGACAATCACAAATTAACTGACTGCATGGCCACAGCAACATCCACCTTCCATTCCATCTCCTAAACAAAGTCATTGACTGAAACAGGAGATCAAATACCACCAGCAAGAACACAAGCTTTGTTTAAAATTTATCTCAGAACCAGTTTTCCTAACTGTTTCTTTTACAGCATTTTATTACTACACATTTTCTGCATCAGGCACTGCTGGATAATCAAGAGTCACTCTGTTCCTGGAAAACCTCATTCCAAACTTGTGATATGGCTCAGTGACCACCCCAGGCCATCACAGCCAGGAGAAACAGCAGTCTCCACCCCACTCACTCACTCTTCCCCATGGTCTTTTTCCCCCAATAACAAAAAACAGCCTGCAGGAAAACATTCCATCACAAGTGCTCATGAGACCCTGTAGGAATCAGGCCAAGGAGTTGATCAATTTGCAGTGTCAGCAGCCTTCATCTAAGATCAGTGTTAACCCAAGGGCATCTCCAGTCCAGCTGCACACCCAACAAATGCTGGTGAAAGAGTGGAAGAGGGGAAAGAGCAGAGCACACAACAGGAAGCAGAGGGAGCAAACAGGGCCCATTCCGAGCAGCACCTACACCTGTGGGGCATGATGAGCCAAGTGCTGCAGCAGCACAGCTGCAGAGCCATTAAAACATCCTCCATTCTCCTGCAACAGTGGCTTCTCATCAAAACACTGCTATTGATTCAGTACTTCATTGAACTTGGGGAGGAAGGGATGGGCTTGCCTTTAATTCTTTTAATATTTCATTCAGTTGTAAATTGACTTAAGAGTGCCCTTTATTATCTGTTAAGTCATTAAGTTTGTGAAACAGGAAGTCCCTAAGCCAACAGAGTTTAAAAAGCAAAAAGCCAGAAGAAAGCAGGGTGAGCAGGAACAAAGATATACACAGAAGCTCATGGAATACTGTACATCCATGCAAAAGCAACAAGAAGAACCACAGATTCATGTATATCTTTAGTAGATACTGACTTTGAAAACAAAGATTTTTTTTTTTTTTATAAATCACAACTAGGTACTTACCTAAGAGTAAGAAAATCAAACTAAAAAGTAGAATTCAATTCAAAAAGGAGCTAAGCTAATATTAGTAAATGAAAGAGACCAGTACAGTAAAATGCCAGTAAAATTATACTAGCTAACAAGTTATTTACATGTTGCAGGTGTTACAAAGATATTAGATATTGTACCCAAGAGGTAGCACAACTAACAATTGCTGAGATACATAATGAGAAAAGAAAGCTATTTAATATCTTAATGGAATCCATTAAGACTCTCATCTTTTAAGTGTTATATTAAACTAAAATATAAAAGTGGTATTGAAAAATGTCCCTGAGGTAGGGAAGCACTACTGTCTGGGTAAGTTAAATGGCTTTGTTTTCCTATAGCTTCTGCAACCTAACCAACCTCCTTGCTCCTTGCAAGTGCTTTTAAAGACTCTCCTTCAAAGCTGAAAAGATAAACCCAGCTCAAGATAAAGTATGGGGAAAATGGTGCTTCTCTGACTAAAGGACCTGTGCTTAGGGACAAGAAAGCAGAATTCTGACATGCCAGCAGCTGTCAGGCTCCAAGGAATATGTCAGGCTCAGACCAAGATTTTAGGGAAGTCACAGGAAAGCACAGTTACTGAGTCAAAAGCTTTCAGCTGAGGCTTTTGCTATTTAACAAGTTCTCTGAAAAGGGCTGAGATTTCGGATCCTGCACAGCCTAAGCACATAGTAAAAATAAAAGGACAACAAACAGCCTAAAACTAATTTTTATGCTTCTCTCAGGTCGCCTAGGTTTCATTTGTGTCTAAAGCTGACACACTCCATCACAAAGCTTCACACATTCAGCAGCAGAGCAAGAACACTATAAGCAGTTGTGCTGGTAGGAAAATCACCATAACTGCTCACACAATCTGGGGGAGGGACTTCATAATACTTGTGATAAATTCCAGTGAGAGGTTTAGCAGCTCTGTCCTTGCACAGTACTCCTTCCAGACTTGCAGAAGCCGTCAGCATGGTGCTGGCTCTCCTCACACAGCCATGCAGGCTGACCACAAGCCAGCTCTGGTCCACGAGACACAGAGTTATGTAATGGCAGACCTGTCCTGAAGCCAGTGAGCCTGCGACTGTGGCTATTGTGCTTACCACAGGCCAAATGGGCACTTCAGAGCCGGCTCAAAGTGAATGTATGTTCTGCAAACACTTTGCACCTGCTGGGTATAAATCTAAGTGTATGTAAAGCATTTGCTGTGTCAAATACCTGGTGACCAGGAGGTATGGTTAAATTCCAGAAATTGTTACACCATTTCCACATTAAAATGATTATTTTTGGGTAACAACAGTAAGACCTTAAAAAGCAATGAGCTGACTTCATTTAAGAGACACAGGATTAGAAGGGATTGTCCAGTAAATCTTAAAGAAGAGATTTTTTAAAAAGGAAGTAAAAAAAGTATGCAACTTTAATGGAATCTGTAATGATGATTTATTTAAACTTCTGAAGAATCTTGCAAAAATCAGAAAGAACACAAAAGATCTGTGCAAAGAAACTTTAACTCCATTCCTTATAAAGTATAATGAACAAACTCAAGGATATTCTACAGATACCTAAAGTGTTTGATATTCTGCCCCACAGTTTTGCCTGCAGTTCTGAAAGAACTACATACATTGTCTTTCAAGCAAGATATATTAAAAAACACCAGAAAAGCTACAGAGCTTCTCATTTCTTCATTTTGAAGCTTCTGTATCTTCTTATTGAAACTATATGGCATTCTCCAATGGAAAAAAATTTATTTTTGCAAAGGAGGGAAGGTAGAAGGAGAGAAATTCAGATGAAAGAGATGGTCAACTCCTCCTTCTCCCACAGAGACCCTTTCAATATGTTTACTGTAAAATGCATACCAAGTGGGATGTAAACCCACTCCAATTAGCAAATGTTTGTGCACATGCAGGAACTCAGCATTACCCTCCTGCCTTGGCTACAGTCTTGCTGGCAATATCCCACTACTGCTATTTGTTGCCACAAAAAAAGGCAAACAAAAATCCTGGACAATGAATCACTGAAATGGGCCAGAAGCTCTCAAATGTTCAAGCATGAAGACAGAGGATAAAAGCTGTTCACTTCACTAGGTCAAAGATAAGTTGTTTGCCACTTACTTATGTCTGTGGATGACAGCATTAAAGGCAAGTCCATCAGCCCAGCTCGTGGTGAAGTTCAAAACATTGACCTGACTGTAAGGTCTGGTGGACTGGCGAACCCAGCTCAGCAGTATCTTCTCACTGTTGGTCTGCTGCAAATCTGACATGATGTTCTTCATGACATCCTTCACCTGCAAGACAGCAACTACACCTTACAAACATATGCCCCACTTTTCCTCCTTACAAAACCAAACTACTTCACAAATCATGGAAGGGGCTTCCCCATGAAAAGGCATGAATCAAACTCCAATTCCTCACAGGAAATTTGGGAATAGCAGTCTTCAGGTCATCTTTGCCCTCTACTGGTTACAAGAACCAGTGATGCTTCGTGTAATAATGACACTTTACTCTTACATTATAATCCTCTCACTCTCCTTGATGCTGTCTGCTCTAAGCATAGGAAATAAAACTCCTTACTGCTTTGTGCTGTGGTTCCTCCAGTAAACAAACTCAAAAAATACAGCTTGTATAGGTTTTCTGCAAGAGGAGGATATCTGCTCATCCTACAAAAGTACTTTGTTGTTTGGGTACTAGTTATACACATCTACAAAGGTCCCTCCAAATTAATTCAGTGATCATCCTAGATACTTAGATAAACCAGGAACAATTCCATCTATGAGACTAACAGACCTACAAAGCAGCTGTAAGATGCAAGACAAACACAGCTACCTAAACAGTAAAACACTACCTGCCTCAAGGCCTTGAGGAAGGAATGGAAATACAATGCTTCAGCCCGAAAATCCTCTCTGCAATTCACACCAGCAGGAACTAAACTGAGTGGCTGAGCACAACTGTGAGCATACGAGAATACAGATCATGGGAGGCAGCCAATAGACTTTGAGCAGAAACCAAATACCGGCCTGCCTTTATTTATCAGCCCAAAATAGAAGCAGTATTTTCTGCCACCAAAAGCCTGGGAAGGTTTGAGAAAATCACAGCAGAACAATGTACATGATTCCTGGAAAGGAAGAGATCTCACAGCAGACTCTCACCTGCCAGTGCAAGATAATGCTCCAGAGCAGCCCCAGCGTCAGCTTGTGATTTCCATCAACGATGTCAGTTCCTCCAATATTCACCAGCTCCACCTGGAGAGGTTGAATCAACTCTCTATTAAACACTGTTATCATAGCTCCAAGTAACAACCCCACCCCATATCCCTGGCTGTCCAGCCAAGTATTACCAAGTGCTCTGAAATAAATAGTAGTTGAAGAGAAAAGCAGAGTTGACAGAAAACTGTTCATCTGAATTTGTCATGACAACTGCTTAAATAAACTTAACATTAACTGCTTAAACTGCATGACAAGAGATGGCACCAAAGAATATATTCCACTGGAAGAGTTTTATTCTCTCCTCTAAATATACAGGTGCATACCAGCAGTCAAAACTGAAAAACAGAAATGCAAGCATAAAGGACTTGATAAGAAAATAAAAATTAAGCAAGTTTGGTCCTCAGTTATTTTTATATTTTAATTTGATTTACAAATCAAAAAAGTTGACTTTCCTTAGTTGGAACCATTCTGCTTAAAGGATGAGATTCACAGGATCACTTGGTCACCTACACCCTAGGTTTGTCTGATCCTTGCAATATATATTTAAACACTTTTATAAATTATTTCACAAGTTATGAATATTTCATAGCCTACAAACTCTCAAACAACAGAATGCAACTGCTTCTCAGTGGATGCCTTTTCCCTCCATCATAACACACAACATACTTTCTAATGAAGCTAAGCAGTAGGCATAAATCAACTACATGACCTTAACAACCTTCAGCTAACTAAGACCATCTGTTTACTTCCAGAAACCCAGATGCTGTCAGCTTAAGGAAGAAATCATTAATTATTGCAATTCAGTATTGTTTCATTTATTGTTATAATAAAATTAATCATTTTCAAGCTGAAAAACTCATTATTTATCCTTTTAAAAGTTAATATTTACAGTGCCTCAAAGAACAAAAAGAACCGACTGCCAGCTTTGTCTGCTTCCAAGAAATATGACACTAGTCCACCAACACAGAGGGGAAATTGCAGTATAATACAGAATGTTGTGTCACCCTTCAATCAGCAGTTTACATAAATATGCCCATGATTTCTTGTATTTGATGTATTTTATTGCCAAAATGTTTTTATTATGTTATTTTAGTGACCTGACATTCACAAATAGAAATTCTAAGTATAGACAGCACACTTACCAGGAATTGTTAATCAAAAAAAGGAAGAAAAACTAAAACCACTTTACTATAGCACTACTGTCTTCCAAGCAGTAGAAACAAATACTAAGCCAAATAATTAATATTCTTGTTTTTCTTAAAGGAAGATTTGATTTTGTTTGCTTGTTTGTTCTTCTGATCATTAGCAAAGCTGCAAAT
Organism: Lonchura striata; assembly: GCF_050655825.1. Lineage (NCBI taxonomy): Eukaryota > Metazoa > Chordata > Aves > Passeriformes > Estrildidae > Lonchura > Lonchura striata. The sequence continues at coordinate 64,419,705 of NC_140705.1, read as the reverse complement.
TAGAAACACTGTACGTTTGACACAGAGGTGACAGAAATCAATGAAAAGACCCTCCTGAAAGCGTAGAGCAGGACAGAGCCATGAAACTTGCCATCCCCTTACAGGTTCCTGCACAAGTTATGCAGCATTATTTGAAATTATTCTTTTGTCCTGCTGTGTTCACCAGCTATGCAATAGCAAAACATCAAGGCACCTTTTTCTTGGGAGCTGCACACATCTCAACAAGCCAGAGTGTGATCAGTGGTTTAATACTATTATCAAGTTTGCATGTTAAGATCTTGCAGAATGGAAATTCTGCATTATATAAGAAACTATGAACAGTTTACTCATCTCAATGAGGTCTCAGATACAAAAAGCTTTTACTCTCTGCATTCTGAACTCATTTACATACAAAAAACTAAAGAATCTCCTGAAAAGCTGTGGAAAAACATGCTTACATTGTTCTGATGCAAGACTTGCAGTACTCGGTTGACGTTATTCAAGGCGTGTACTCGTGTGGAACCTCGTTCTTTAGGCTGAAAATAAAAAGTTACAATCTGTTCAACATCAGAATTAATGGACATACCAAACAAAACTAGAGAAGAAATCTTCAGATTTTAACTTCTTTCTTTCAGTAGTAATAAGAAAAACCAAACAAGATCATCCACAACAATTTCAAAATGAAAACTGGTCAGAATAATATTCCCCAATTCAAGGCACAGGACAGGCCTTGGAGTCAAAATGTGTTTCAGCTCATCTTCAGTTAAGGCCAAAATTTTTATTCCCAGCATCTACAGAATTATAAACCACCAATGCAAAAGCAAAGGAAGAGTTCCTGGGGAAAATCTGAGGCTTTTGAACATTTGCCAGAGTACTTGAAATTTTCTGGCTCCCAAGAGAGAACAAGCAGCAATTTGTTTTTCTGGCACCAAAAGCCTGCTAAATCTTTGCATACTGGGAAGAAGTTATTCTTCCTGACTTTCCCTTCCTTTTAATATCAAGAGAATAAAAAAAAAACCCAAAAAAGTCCGCAACCAGACAAAAAACCCCACCAAAAAAAAAACAAACCTTCAACTCTTGACAATACCTGCCACTCCATTTGCTTTTAATCACCATTATTTAATTCCTGTGGCAGAAAGTGATCATACTGCAAAAGCATGGAGCTGAATTTGGAGCACAACAGTCAACTTAGATACAAAAAAATTCATGTTGTTTTCATCGTATTTCGAATCACACCACAAATTATTAAAAGTAGTAGTAAAACACATCTGCTTAAAAAAAAAAGTAAGCTTGCACTGTGAAATTTTGTATGACTTAAGGTTCCCCATAAGGTCCATAAACAAATTTGAGGCTTAGTATAAATAGTGAAATCAAGAATTTAATCCCAAGTAATGACACAGGTTTCACCATATTTCATGCATCTTTCTGAAGAGCCATTGATGGTAGCAGGGGAAGAATTTTCAGCCACATGCACTTTCCCATATACATTTTGAGCAGTTTTAATCCTTTTCCTGTCTGTAGATGATGAATCTTTTCAATGAAGATGCAGATTTTTACCTACTAACTGTTGTCTTTTACTTTCTTTTTGTTCTTTAAGGGGTCTTTCATGAGCTTACTAGAAGCCCACGGGGATCCAGCTGAACACAGGTCTACCTGGTCATCCAGAAACAGACCTTTAAAAGATCTCTAGTAAAAACATAGACTATGTGAACAACACCACTGATTACATGCTTTGCTAGACCCTTAAGTAAACTCTCAAGAGAGGGTTACACAGTTAAGATTCAGCCTGACCCTGTATCTCATGAGTGAAGTTCATGGGAATTTCACTAGAACTGTAAAGAACAAGTACACATTACAAGCAAATTAAGGTTTTAAATAATTTATTTTTTTTAATCTCATGCATCAGTTTGTGTTTTGTTTATTCATTGGTTTGGGTTTTTTTAATAAATGGAAATATGACTCAGATGTTTCTCTTACCAGAGGTTTCCCCGTCAGGCCCTCCAAAAGGTCCAAAAGCTTCCTTCCATCTTTGAGATCTGTGAACATGTCTTTCACCGGGGCCTTCCCACTCTGCAGAAGAAAAGAAAAAATAAAGGATTAATAAAAACAGTGTTTAAGCAGAACTTCCCTGAAATATACTTTTTCCTTTGTATCTTTTAATTTATTCTTATTCGGCACTAAAAGTAGCAAATTAAAGCTAGGTGACTGTACAGTGATCAAGTAGGAAACCTTCCCTTTTTAAGTGTATTTTTCTTTCTTCCCTGTCAGTGTGGTCCTATGCATCAGCAGCCTTGTACTAAGGAATCAAATCAGTGCATCCTGGCTCAGATTAGGGTGGATGCATGAACACGCAAAGATGGCAAAGAAACAAAATTTGTCAAGTTTGAGGACTCATTTGAGAAAGAATGCTTTGGTTTGGCTGCATCTAAAGGAAGAACTGAGGCTTTTCAGAAAGAAGCTACCAGGACAAGTTCACTCAGATTTTAAAAAAAAGGACAAAAAAATTACTTGGAATTGAGCACTGGGTAAGATACCACTGTTCTACAAAGACCAGTAGATCAAAAGGTATAATATTTATTGAAACAAATTAATCACTTTCTCTACCATGGAAAAGAAGCATAATGTGAAACCCAGAGGTACTCTAAATCATAAATTTCTAATTTTTGCTTTCTTTGGGAGTGGAGGGACTCTGTACAAAAATTGTGGCAGATGAGAGTAGAGTCATGTTAACCTTTTCCATTCTTCCTTTTTATATTATCTCTTTTTGGACCATAAGAAAGTTACTGTGGGACAGTTCTACAGGACAGGGGGAAAAGACACAGCCAGCTAGCAACCAAATTGATTTGCTTTGTAATATTCACCTGCTGGCTGCCTAAAAATCAATTAAACTACTGATTTCACTGTCCCTTTCAAATGACAATTTGAGGAGAGGAAAAATATTTTTTGAATATCACAAAAAACTCCAATATTTCCTTTTTCTATCACCTTCACGTTTTAACATTGCTCTTCAGAAAGAAGGCTGTCAAAGCCCTGCCTTACATGACATAAATTAGCTGGCATAGATCTCTCCTGTCTTCACTTATCTCCTTATAAGGAGATATAGCTGCTCATAATTGTCCTATAGTTGCTCGTAATTGACAAATACTGAATTATCAGAAAAAGAGATCTGAACAGCTCAAGGAACCCTGTTTTTTGGCAAACGTCTGGTTTTCTCCAAAACTCATATGGGGTTTTTTTTTAGGTGCCCCATTTAGTTAGATTTGATACTATGAAAACTACCAACACAAAAAAAAAAGTCAGAGTTGAACAGCCACAAAGTTTCCTGTACAAAAACACACCTAAATGTAACAAATTTCAACCAGCTAAGCAGTGGTAAGTATGATCTTTTCACAGATTATTCAGGTGCTTCACAGCTGCATAGAAACTTAGCCAAACTTTTAAAACATGCTGGAGCCTACAATGGGACAACTGGCTGGAGAGACAAGGATGGCTGCAGTCTAGCTGGACTTCAGCAAATCTTTTGACACTGTCTCCCATCATAGCCACATAGGCAAACTCAGGTGTGTGAACTGGACAAGTTAAAGGTGAGGTGGATTGAGAACTGGCTGAATGGCAAATCCCAGAAGGTCACTATAATTGGCACAGGGTGTAGTTGGAGGCCTATCATTTGTGGTGTCCCCTAAGGTTCAATAGTGGGTCCAGTATTGTTTAACTTCTTCATCAATGACTTCAATGGAGGGACAGATGCCTCCTTACCAAGTTCATAGATGTCACAAAGTTGGGAGGAGTCGCCAATACCTGAGGGCCATGCAGCCACTCAGAGGGACCTCAACAGGTTGAAGAGATGGGCAGAGGGGAACAGTGTGAAAGTCAACAAAGGCAAATGCGGGGTCCTGAACCTAGGGAGGAATAATCTCATGTATGTACAGGCTTGGGCTGATCTGCTGGGATGCAGCTTTGTGGAGAAGGACCTGGGAGTTCTGGTGGACAACAACCTGTCCATGAGCCAGCAGTGTGCCCATGTGAAGGCCAATGGTATCCTGGGAACGTTGGGGAGAACACTCCCAGGAGATCAAAGGACATGATCCTGACTCTCTACTTGTTGCTAGTGAGACTCATGAGTGCTGTGTCCAGTTCTGGGCTCTTCAGTACCAGAGAGATGTGGAGCTCCTGGAGTAGCTCCAGCAAAGTGTAGCAAAGTTGATCAAGAGACTGGAGCTCCATTACATGGAACGTCTCAGGGAGCTGGGCCTGTTCAGCATCAAGAAGAGACAACTGAGACATGATCAGTGCCTGTAGGTACCTGAAGGGAATGTCTCAAGAGCATGGAGCCAAGCTCTTCTCAGTGGAGCAACAGGACAATAGGCAACAGGCAGAAATTGACAGAAGTTTCACTTGATCATAAGGAGTACCTTCCTTGTGCAGGTGATCGCACAACAGAATGGATTACCTAGAGAAGTTGTGGAACTTCCCTCACTGGAGATGTTCAAAAAACATCTGGATGCAATCCTGAGTACACTCTAGGGCTCCTTGCTTGAGCAGGGAGGGAGACTAGATGATCTCTAGTGGTCTCTTCCAACCTTAACCATTCAGTGATTTTACAAGCCAGAGAACAGGATAACAGAAATAGAGATGCAGATTAGCTGCATCTACTGTCATAATACAGGAAGAGATCAGCCACAGAGAAATCAACCCAGATGCCAGTAAAATGTAGTTTACATTTGATTTGCATCACCACACTGAAGACAGTACAAACAGGTTGCTAAAGGCACAAGGAAATTGTTCATGTGACCAGAAAAGCAAGCAGTAGGAGCTAACAGAGGTCTCTGGATGCAGAAATAATCAAACACTCGTTGTGACAGCAAAAAACGAAAAAAAAAAACAACCAACCAAATTTCTTAGTCATTGAAGTGTGGGTCTCTTCAGAGTAGAGTAATGGGGGAAAATCATTTCCACTGACCCGCTAGCCACACTTTTTATGAAGCCAAGTGTATGGTTGGCTTTCTGAGCTGAAGCACACATTGCTGTCTCACGTGCAGTTTGTCATCCACCAGTACCCACAAGTCCTTCTCCACAGGGCTGCTCCTAATCCATTTATCTCCCAGTCTGTACAGATACTGGGGAAGGCCATGGGTTAGGTGCAGGCCAGGACCACATCCCTGGCGTCGCCAAACCTCACAAAATTCATATGGGCCCACTTCTCTAGGCTGAAGTCTTTCTGGGTGATTTCCATTCCCACTTGCAAATCAACTGCACTTGCTCAGTGTGGTGTCATCTGCAAACTTGCTGAAGGCATACTCAAACCCACTGCATGTCATTGGTGATACTGAACCCTTCAGATCATATTATGGACCCCAAGAGACAGCACTTATTTCTGATCTCTGCTTGGACATTGAGCAGTTGACTGCAAATCTTTGGATGCAGCTGCCTCAGCAATTCCTCATTTATTTAACAGTCTGTTCATCAAACCCCTATCTCTCCAATTTAATGACAAATGGTGTTGTGGGTGACACCATCAAAGGCCCTACAGAAGGAAAGCCTTTATAATTATACAGTTAATTATAATTACATATCATTAGAACAGCACACACATATACAACACCAAAACTGAGAATGTTATAACCATATAGCCTCAATTAATATGTTGCCTTAGGTCCAGAAGTTAAAAAGGATTTGGAACTACTGAAAAAGCAGAAAGATACTTCATTTAATACAGTGCAACAAGAGTATCGAGAGGATACAGTCTTCTTTCTTTGATTCCATCCCCTCACTTCAGATGCATGAAAACAAGCTGAATGACTTCCTGCTTTCAGTCGTTCATTTCAACAGGTCATGGTATGCTCCACCCCTACACAATGCACCCTGCTGTGATGGTGGAAATAATTTAGCTCTGCTTTCTCAGGAGAATGACTTTTCCATTATGATGGCCATCAGAGCACCATGTTTTGCTGTCAGTTCAAAGAGTCAACAAAAGTGTATTAAATTATTTCTGCACACTAAACTACTCATTCCTGGTTTGTTCAAGTATCCACTATCCTCAAAACAGACAACGCCATATACAAAGCTCTGTATTTAGTGAAGCCTAGCAAATGCTCTCTGAGGGAAAGAAGACGGCTCACAGGATATATTTTCCCACATGCAAGGTGACTCAAGTTTGGTAAGAAAAGGTTGCAACACCCACCCCACCAAGCCCATCACCACCTCTACAGAAGCACACCCACCAGGAAAACTGGAAACCTTCAGCTTCCCACGCCCACGTGAATCCCATGTACACACCTGGTGGCAGCTGCCACCCAGGCAGCCTCAGCTGTCCCATCAGGGCACAAAGCCAGCCCTAACAGGCAGCTGATGTCCCAGTGGAGCAGAGACTGCACAGGCACTGCATCCTGCTCTGCTCACACTGCTTCCTCCTACACATGCATTTTACTCATACCTGAATGCACATTTCCATGCAAGGATCTGCTATGTGAACCATATAGTCTGCAGTCAGAAATATCACTGCTGTGTCTGCCTGTGCAGCTGGATACTGTGCTTTCTTGGGATGCAGTTTGATAGCAGCCCACTGAGCTTCAGGAAGTCTTCTACTTTCTTTATGCAAACAGAACAGCCACAGATCCCAGCTTCTGACAGCCACATAACTCATGAAGTTTATTAAGCATAGAAGGGTGCAGGAAATGGCAGCCCCAAGTGATAGTCCCATACCTTTATTTCCCAAAAAATGACACGGGGAAGCTCTGGAGCAATGCTGACAAAGCAGCTATGCATGTCCTCTTGTGCCAGGTATGAGCCAGCCCTGAGCCAAGCCAGTCTGCTGCCATCACCCTCTCTTTGTGATAAAACCAATGCAGAGCCCAAGCAGCTCACAAGTAGTGCCCACTGCTGAGCCCACCGGGCCAGGCTGCTGTGGCAGGGCAAGGGCAATCTGGGAGATGCACTGCATGGCCTCTAAGGGTGGACCTGTACTTCTAGGCCAGGGGCCATGAACCCTGGCTCTGACCCAGCAGTCTGACTACCATCAGGGCACCTGCTCTATGCAGACTGCCCTGGGGTGAAGCAGGCAGCCCCGAGACCAGCTGGGGCAGGCTGGTGTGCTGCTGTATGAGCCTGGGCTCTAGGGCAAGACAGAAGGTAAAGCATGGGGCTCTGCAGCTTGCTTCCTTCACCATATCTACCCACATCCATACTGCTCACTCCTAACACCCAGAAAATAATCTGGCCTTCTGAAAAATGAAGTCTGTAGCCACAGATACACACACAAATAAATACACAGTCTGCAGTACGCAAAAAGCACATGCATTTCTCTCTCTGTAGAGTCTTGTCTAGCATACAGTATGCTAAGGCAATCTAAATTTCTCTTTTTCAGAACTAACATTTTACTCACTTTCTAAATACTTAAAGACTACACAAGCACAAAGTAGTTCAGCCCCTGCCAGCATCCTGTAAGGAGAAGTAGTCCATCACTGAGAATAATGGATCGAGAAATTTAAGTATTTGTCTTGTAAGAAAGAGTGACAGTGACAAACCATAACGAGCCCTTCACAAGGACAAATGGCTAGTCATGGTTGTGTTGGTAAGTACTTAAAGAGCAGCTTACATTGTGCTAAGCGTTGTACAAATACGAGGCAGCTAATAGATCCTTTCTCAAAGACAAAACAGAGTCCAGCTTACACAACAAAGACAGCATAAAGGACCGGCAGGGACACACTTCGTACCAGAAGATCTGTGCCGGTTCAGGGTGTAAAGCATTCACATCCCACTCACGGAACACTTTTATCAGTTAACAGAAGGTAGTTTTTATCAGCTTTGCTTATGTTTGCTGCAAGAGCAGAAAAAAAAAAAAAAAAAAAAAAAAAAAAAAAAAAAAAAAAAGCACCAAAAAATCCTGGCAGAAATCTCTTTCGGCCTGTTCAAGAAGGCTTTGCCAGCAAAGCTGTACACAGTTACTGTAACAGACACAAGGGCTTGATAAAACAGACAAAAGAACATAATTAACAGATTTAGAAAGAGGCAGTGTTGGTTCCTCAGGGCTTTACATTAGCACTGATAGCAGAAAAGGAGTGATTCACTTAACATGGCTGGTTAAGGGAAAGAAGAAGAGGAAAAAGGAAAGGGAAAGGGAGGCAGAGCAAGAGAAAGGAAAGTAAAAAAAAATAAAAGCTAGAGACCGTACATAAGCTAAGGGCTAGGCTTGCTTGTATTCTCATGAACTTTGCATGATGACAACATTCGTTATGCACCACTAGGCGCATACACAAGGATCAGAACCAGATCCAATGCGCCACGTTACATTTCCTCCAACAAACATTTTGGTGCCAGCCTTTGTGTGAATGCAAGTAAAGGAGGGAAGAGACAAAGAACTAGTTATCCACAGCAGAACTACTTTTTCTGTTGATTTATCTCATGAGGAAGCAGCAGTTTATTAATGACCTCTGAGGCAGAGACCAGATGCTACCATACATACACAAGGCCAGGCACCTCAGGCATCAGTTTTACGCTTTCCAGCAAGATACCGGAACTATTTGGGGAAGGAGATACCACATGCAGTGTTCTCCTCACACCAGCTGGCCTCATATGCCCCTTTGGCTGTCTTTCAAGTCCCTCTACCTGGATCAGGTTTAAGAGAGTGACTCACACTTCCTTGTGTGCATCTAGAATTACTCACAACGAAAGGCCATCCAGGCTAGCCAACATGACTGTGCAGAATTCATTCCTTCTCTTTGACAGAAAGCACTCCCAGGAAATGAAGGAAGATATAAACAAAATCCACATCAGATTTTTTTAAGTCATCCAATGCTGCTGACAGTCAAAAGCCCAGCCATCAACACTTAGAGTTTGTGCTACTAAAGCCACCACAGCTACAAGGCAGTGATCATTCTTGAGTATGTTCTACAGCAGAACATTCTTAATTGTCCCTTTATTACCAGTGGGGAACTGTATCAAATTGAGCTAAGTCAGAGGAAAAAAGGGAGTCACAAATTCTCAGTAGGACAAAACCACCTTTTTTTCAAACACCACCTATTATTTATCATTTTATCATGACTACTGAAGTTCTTTATTCTTGAACATGAAATTATACGCAAAGGCAATCATTAAAGAAGTTTAAATGTTTACCTAGTTGTTTAATTAGAAACACAAAATTTTCTCATATCAATTATTTGTAGCAATTTACCCGTGCTTTATATCAATAATTATTGAAGCTACATTATTAAACCTAACTTTTTCAATTAAAGAATGGCAAAGAGATTGGAGAATAAGAGGTAAGCCACCTCCATTTCACATCCTCCTTGGTATACTGATTCAGACCTTGTAGTCACAACATTAAAACCAGGATGAAAGTTCCTCTCAGTTTCACAGTTAATGCACACTGGCTGCCACCAGGAAAGTAACACATTTCATAAAACTATACAAATTACCCTCACCACTAAGGGAATGTAGCAGACAAGTTCCAGCTGCTCAGAACAGTGCTGGGAAAAGCCCTGGTTGCTATTTACACTATCTGCTACTTCAGGAACATCAAAACAACCTGAAAAGACATAGAAAGCAGTACATACTGATTTTCCATCATATTTCTTCTATCTTCAAATGTCACTTTTATGAAGAGTTGTTTTAATTAATTATTTTTAACCAATATATGACAATTTTTAACATATAATAAGATGCTCAATACATAGGTCAAAGTAGTAGTAGAACTGTAAAGACCCCTTTCCTTTGAGAATGGGCAAGTATTGGAGAGGTTGGGCTCTTAAATGACAGCAGAACTATCCATAATGTTCAAGTACATTCCCAGGGAACTCATGATAACCAGTTTAAACTCAAACAACAGAGGAGCAAGAACTACACTTTATCGTGACCAAGACCAAGTAGAAAACATGTCAAGTGCTGCTACATCATAAGGCCAGCACATGGGAACTCAATGTGGGAAACAAATCAGAAAGCAAAAAGGTCATTTAATAAAGTAAACAACCATGTCAACAAATAATCTCGCCAGTTTCTAATTTAAAACCATAGACAATATTTACAGAAGTATTTTTATTAAAATGTGGTACTTTTTTCCATTCTCCTTCCACAAATATGAAGGAGTTACAGGACATCATACACAAATACTAGCTAAACTGTGACAGATATATTTTCACTGAGTATATTCTGCTCCACGCTGAATAGTTCCAAGGAGTTGTGGCATCTCAACGACACTGGTACCAAAACATTGATTTCAAATACCAAGTAAAGCAAATAAATAAAAAGTTATAAGAGGAAGACACCTTACAGACCAAATTATTTTTAACTACTGGTGCTCAAAAATAATGGTTACAAGCAACTAAATAGCTATTTTAAACCCCAGACTAACAGGGGGTGGCAGGGGGAAGTAATACTCGTCACTGAGATATGCCGAAAATTTTGATTCTACTAGATGACAGACATGAGTTTAAGAAGCAGCAAAGCTGAAAAGCTAAAGATAGTTAAATTCACAGAGCACCTAAAATACTCAACTGACAACATGACCAAAGGAGGGAAGATCTATCAGTGTAAATAGCACTGCAAGGCATCAGTAACTTTGTAGGTCTTTCTCCAGTGTATTTATTAATGCATTTACAGAAGCCTATGTTACAATAACATTTTTAATGTTATTAAGCAGAGCTTGCAATTAAGCCTCATTACATAACAGTGCCAGCAGGGGCAGTTAGGACCCTGCTTACCACTGTCAGTTATTTCTCTTGTAAGACTGAAAGGTTATCCTTTTATTTATAGTTTTTCAAGCCAGATAACTTCAACTGGACCCTTAAAAAAATTCCTGCTAACCAGGTTGACTATTCTCATTAGCAGCTAACAGGTAACGGAACAGATTTGCTTTGGTGCTTCTACCAGGTACAGCTCTAGTGCTGAGAAGGTCCTACAAACCTCCAACAACCGGGATGATAACCAAGCTCAAGAATCACACCCAAACCCAGAGCATTAACCGAGTCAGCAATACTTACAGCCCCTATTACTACACAAAGCTTTCAGGACTAGCAAGGGAGATGCTGCCCACACCTTGTTCTTAGAGCAGAAAGCAGCAGAAATTGAAAGGAAGGCAGAAAACTGACAATTTTTTGCCATGGCTATATCTGGGAGAGATCACAAAATGCTACATATTATTGCTTTTATGCTAGAAGGTAGTCATCCTTACCATAATTCACAACCTATTAGAGAAGAAAAATTTACTTTCATGCTGCTTGGCTAATACATATGCTAGGCCTAGAAAGGCTTATTTGGTCTTCTCATTAAAAAAATACAGTGAAAAAAGCACACTAAGAATTTACTTTTTCAAGGCTGGCTCATGCTACCTTTAATTCTTTTCCACCCAGATTATTCTTCTTTTCTACCAAGGCTGTTGCTTTTTAAACTTTGCTGTCTTTGAGTGAATTTACATTTTACAGTTTAATCCAGCATTGAAAAATATCAGAAGCAATTAGACTGTACAATATTTTACCAGCCATTAAGTATTTCTTTGTTTGCACCACAAAAACTGCACTGCAAAAAGAACTAGACACCATTTTAGGTGATGTCACCTTGGACAGACAAAATTGCCTAATCAATCTTTTTGATCTTTTTTTCTTGCATGACTAATACACTGAACTCTGTAATTCTCCTTTCCCCCAAAAAAAACCCACTTCTGAAATGTCTTTGACCTCAGGCATCTCAGGTCATGTGAAATTAGTTATCATGGATAGGTATAATTTTGCCTTTAAAAAGATTTATCACAGTTGCTAAGGGTCAGCAGTGGAGCTGCAAACTGTCTTCAGAAGTATGGGACCTGACATTTACCACTATGACAAAACAATCCTTAGAGGAAAGAAAATTAAGGAGCAGAAATAGAGGAAAACATCTATTCAGCACACCACACAAAAAACTGAAAGATGACTTCACAGTTACCAAATTCATTAATGCCTGGTATAACGAGGAATTAACTGTTTCAATTTTAAGATGCACATAAAGCCACAATACCCCAAAGCACCCCAAGTACAACTCATCAGTTCTCCTACTGGCCTGCCTATTCTCCTCTTCCTTCGGTGTCCTTCCAGGGGAGGGGACATATCAGAGCCCAGGAGAGGAAATGTGCAGGAGCCCCACACTGAGCACTTGCTTTCTCAAAGGCCAACTTGGAGCTCAGCCCTGAAGGATGCATTCTGCTCTCAAGCTGCACCTCCTCCTCTTCTTTACTCTAACCCTAAAGTCAAACATATTTTTGGAAGACCACAGAGTAGGAAAAAGAGTTTAAGATGCTGTAAAAGTGTGGGATGTCTGGCTTTATTCATACTGGCAGATCCTGGACTGGCTCCAAACCCTGTTAATACTGGCCAATGCAGATGTCAGGGCACTAGCACAGGACCTGGAGGAGCAGAATCACAAATACTTGCAGCAAGAACACTGCAAATGCACAAGTAAAACTGTCTAAGGCTTCTAAAAAAAAAAAAGTGCTTGTATTGGAAAGCAAGGATAACACATGATGGAAAGGAAAGGGAGGCCCAGTGCTCAGGCATGCAAGGGCTTTGAATGCAGTTCCTGACACCTTGGAACAATGCCCTAGCTGACTCCATTCAACAGCCTGCCATATCCAAGACTTATAACTGAGGGGCAGGGAAATCTAGTGTCATTTTCACTGAATACCACAAATCTCTGGGCTTTTATGATCTTTCTGCACAGCAAAACCTTCCTAGCAATAACGTTTGTTTTGCCATCCCTGTGGAAAATTTCCCAAATGTGAAAAAACAAGTTTTTGGTAAAAAGACACTGCTTCAGTTTGCCAGTGCTGGATCTGTAAACTTACACTAGTGAGTGACAGAACTAAGTTCCAACAGGCTGTGACAGACCTGACTCCATGGGTCTAAATTAAGTTAGGGAATCATGTTTCTTGTGCTGACTTTGTGCTCCACCTGCCAAGCTCAGGAAGAGCAGAGGAAGAGAGGAACCAATCTGAAAGCAAACTTGGAAAAGTACCACCTTGGAAAATGAGAAAAACTAAAACCAGCAAAGACTGATTTCTGCAAGAAGGTGAAGGGAGGGCAAGCTTAGTACTGCTGAGACAAAGGGAGATGCAAAAATAGGACTGACCACACAAGCATCAAATCCTGTAAAGGCAGGAGAGGAGAAATGAAGGGCAGATGGAGCAGATCTGGAGTTTTAAAAAGAAAAACTGGGTTTTGATGGCAAAAAAGGTATAGTGAAAAAGGCAAAAGTGGGTATGAAATAGGCAGGGCAGCCAAACTCCATATTTACAAGGATTTGCCAGGCAGACAAGGCTTCTGACATGAGAGGGTGTAATAGTAAGTGAGGGGGAAAAAACAAATAAACATACCAACCGAAAACAGGGTGAGAGAGTAGGAGTAAAGAAAGAAAACAGGGCAGAAAGAATTGTACTTGCAGGATCCTAAAGTGGGACACAAGACTCCTGAACTCTTTAACATACCTATTGAGTTTCTAGAAACCTTCTGTAGCTGCAAGTGTGAGTATCCAACTACTTTGCTCTGTAATTAAAAGCTGAAGCATCAGAGATCTGCAAGATGCAGTTAAAAATCCAAGGCCTGCTGATAAAGCATCTAAGTAGACAAAGATTGAAGCTATTCAGATATTTGGACAAACTAGGGTTTATTACAAAATCTTTGCTCATTTCTTCTTTACCTGTGTGAAACAAATAACATAGGGGTACTGGGGCACTACATTATCCTCCAGACTTGAATTCAAATTCCACTGTTAGCCAGAAGTTCCCCTGTAACTCATGAGAATCATTCAAGACATAATTTTACATGCAATTACTAACTGTGTGCTGGATTAAGAGACTTCCTTAGATCATTAACGCCAGTCCTTGCTAACACAGGCATAATCATCTTCAAGTCCCTTTTCTATGCTGATCAAGCTCCATCTGAAAACCAGCTAGATATTTTGGATGGTTTGATTGAGTTTGCAGAAGAGATCAACCCTCTGAATTATGTCATCAGGATCAAGAGCTCTGTTTTATATCAAGAGACATCAGAGAAATGTTAAATCCTCTGGGACAACTTAGCTAAAATCTCAGATTGGTCACTAAAAATTAGTAGCCAATTCTGCTGTTTACCTTTATTTGCAGTGGCTAAAAACCATTGTGACAAGATAGCACTTCTGCATTGCAGAAAGGTGTTCTGAATCTAAAAAGGGATAAAAGGATAGAAAACAATCCTACATTGTGTAAAGAACATATCAGCTATCCATACAACTAGATGCTTTAATTGGTAAGGCTATATCACAGGAAAACAGCTAAATCCAACTCTTGAAATTAAACTGGACAGAGTAATGGAAAAAACACACTTAGTAAAAACGTCACATGACTTTATAAACACATGTTGAAATGCTCTGCCTCAAAAACTTTCCTATTGGTTAAAGCTTGGTAACAGACTATTTCTCCAACAATTTTTATTCCCTTTAATTTTAACAAAATATCCTTACTACACAGCCATCATAGGCTTGTGAGTTATAGTGCGTACAGCTCTCCTAAGGTATGTCTAACAGAGCACTGAGTCTTGGCTAAGTATATTTCTTGACCTTAAAATGATGCACTTTAAATGTTTGTGCCTTGATTTCAAACAATGCACACAAATAAATGGCATTGTTCTAGCAGAGTTTAAACCAAGAGCACAAAACCAAGTTACTGTACTGAGATCTACACCACGAACTCTTATCTCACCCATCAGGGTACCAAAGCAGGCACCTTACAGCACACTTGAGATACTTCAAGTGTTTTACTCACCTACCTATTCTCTGATGAGAGAAGGGAAAGACAATGCTCTTTTTTTAGATTCTTTGTAAAACCTTATTGAATTGACTTAAATCAAACTCAGCATTATGAAATTTTTACAATTTTTGTATGCTAAGCTAGTTTATAAAGGCTCAAGAGATTACTTTCTATTTGCTTAAATGAAGGGCAAGTACAATATAATTAACATGGAAGGACAAGTAAAATTCTCGGAATGAAATTTGCAATTCCACACAAAATACCTAAGCTACCATTTTGCTTTCTGCAATGTAAGTCTGATTACATTTAACTAACCTCTTCAATCTCTCTACCCTACTAAGCAGCTAAATCAATCTAGTTGACAGAAAAGGAATTTTAAACAATCCAAATGACTTGGTACATAAAAAAACTTTGATACAACAGGACTGAAATCAGTCCCTTTCTATTTTTAAGGTACAGTTGAAACTAGATTTTCTTACATGAGATGACTTCTACTTAACACCACCATTTTCCTTGCAATTTGAACATGCCAGTCTTAATAAATCCGTGTCTTGTCATGCCAAAATAGCCATGCTCAAGTTTGAATTGGACATGCAGCAGTTGGGAGTATGTCCTTTTACAGGTGTCTCTTTAATCAGTAGCAAGGCTTTCATAGCTTCAAGTTTTTAATGGGTCATGAAGTTACAGAGTTACAAAGCTACAGTAACTTCAAATCCTGTGAGTATCTGACCATATCCTGTCCTAGGGAAATCCAGTTGCTTAGTAAGCTCTGTCTGATTACGGAGTACAGAAGGAAGGACGCTGTATGAGTTACATCCCTGTAACTACAAGCAGAATGACTGAAAACAATTTTACCATATTCAATACAATGCCTACGGCAGTCACAGATGAGTCACCTGGCACATTCTCAGTATGATTGTCATTCATTCTCAGTATCACTGTCATTTCCATGTTCATGCCGTCTCTAGGCCAGCTACATGACTACAGTCAGTCCTTTCTTTCTCACCACATTTTCTTTCCTTACATGATCCTGCCCTGCCTAATGCTCCTCCTGCAGAACCAGCACTCCTCTGAGCAGCAGTCGAAAGGCAAGCATAGAGCAACTCGTTACCCACACACTCTTCCTTCAAAAAGCAAACTAGCCAAGAATGCATTGGATGAAGAGTGCAGGATATCAGCTTTCAAACAAAGCAAACCCAAGCCAAAATGATTCAACCAAGACCACAAGCCTTGCATTGCCCAGTGTCCTGTTTCACAGGAAGGAAAGGAAGGTAAAAATTCCTTACATTAGGATCAAAAAACTTCAGAAGGGCAGCAGTCCAGAAGCAGCCACTCATTGCTAAAAAACTGCCACAACTTTATTAAAAAAAAAAAAGAAAAAAACAGAAAACAACCAAACAAACAAAACAACACCACCACCAAACCACACAGACATCCTTCCTTTATATTTATATCTGCTTTAAGGATTTCACATGCATGCCACTTTTCAATGAGTTAAATACCAGTTATCCCATTTGCAGCACCACACTAGGTAGAAAAAAACATGAGTTCTCCCTGATAATATTCCAGGTTCTTTCACACATTCAAACTATGAAGTAGGAAATCTTTCCACAGACACTTATGTTCCTGGGCAAAATGTAATTTTTCCCTATCAGCAGAACAGTGTAAAAAACAGGCTTTAAATAGCATTAAATAGCATTCCAAAGCAAACGTCACTTCCTTTATCATCCCAAATGATGAAAGATCCTCAGTAAGTTTTAAGCCAGTAAAGAGAATTAAAATGAGAACTGCACAGCATGAGAGCTGAGGAAAATTCAAAATGAACAAGTAATTATATAAAATTTCAGTCAAGGCTTGAGTAGCAACACCAGGTGGCTTCAGCTAGAGGTTTGCAGAGTGAGTAAAGCTGACTCAGCAACGGAGTAAACACAGTGATGAAGGTTCAAAATCTGCTGCAATGCACTCTGAAAATTGCACATAGAGATAAACTAAACCAAAACTAAACAAAACCAAAACTAAACAAAACCAAGCAGGTGTGCTCATGCAAATAACTATTCTGATATATTAACAAACAGAATTTTTCATTTTTTCCTAAAATATAGTATGATATGTTTATGTGCATGAAGAAACTGAGGGAACAAACACTACACTATGTTTTCACTACACACTGACATTTCACTAGGAATATTCAACAAGAGTAAGAACAAAGTCTATTTAACCAAAATTATTCTAAACAGTGAACCAAACAAAATAAAGTAGTACATCCAAAGCAACATTACCTTGGAAAACCGAGCATTTATCCATTTCGTAAAGGTTTTTTTCTGTACATCATTATGTTCATCTGGAGAGAAAGAATAAGAAAACAATGAGTGAAAATGCATTCTTCTTAATCCTAGATTGTCCAATACAGGTCACATTAAACACTGTCCTGAGAAGTGGGAGAATTTTTTGTCTTATCTCTCAATAAAGCTGTACAACCATCTACAACACTTTGGTACTTGCAGAGTCACACAAATGTTTTGCCTTTGCTAGTAACCACAGCAGCTCCTTTGCATTAGAATCAGCCTCACTGCACCTCCCAAGCGGGTTTCTGATGCATAAAATTCACAAGGTTCCCATCTGGTGAAAAACAACCTATGAAACCATGGGCTTTTAATTAACACACTTTGTCAACACCTTTTTGCCTGAATGCATTACTCCAAAAGGTGCTGAGGCCCTTACTCAAGCTTCTGATGGAGATAATAGCCTCTGTGGTAACCAAGTTGCTGGGACAACCCTTGAAGCACTGGCAGCCTCACCCACCCTCAGCCTGCTTTTGTATCTGGGTTCAGAAGCGGGTTAGTTATGAGTCACAGACAAGTTCAGCTAAGATGCAGGAAGGGCTCAGCAGCCCCTTCCCTTCAGATGCCCTGCTGGTGTGACACCAAAGTACCACCACCTAGGGTCTGGGACACAGCCAGAAGGACCCAGCAGGGCAAGGAAGAAGGGCAGGCAAGTGCCCCTAGGTCAGAGCAGAGGGAGGAGCAGTGGCCTGAAGCTGGGCAGAGAGAAGGCAGCTTCCCAGGATACCTAAGGAAGCCATTTAGGAGTCACCTGCAATTTTACAGAGCCTGTCCCACTAAACCAAGGTGAGTCACCTCCAGCACAGGACAGACGCTCCTGCCTGTATCACAGGACACATCTTGGGGTAAATTGCACTGAGCACTGCTAAAGGCGAGCCTGTGCTTCATCACTTGTACTTAAATGACAGTGAAATAACTGCTGACAGCCAGACTAGGCAAGGGAGGTTCACCCAGTATGGATTTCCAGATCTGCTTGCTGCAGACAAGAAAATACATACATGCAGCCTGTCAAAGGCTTTAACCTCCAAATCCCTGCACAAACCACAGCCAGGCAGTCAGTGCCTTACACCAGGTAAACTGTTGGACAGCTTCAGCCCAAATGAGGAGTCTCCAAGACGCCACCAGCTTCTTGGCAGCCCAGTCTTGAGATACCCTTCAGGCGACCACAATGCTGCTGTCTGGAACACTCTCTTGCAGAACCTCTTGGTGGCAGCTGGCATCAATTTTTCCAGAATCCGTTCCACAAAGTAGCAAACCACAATGGTTTTCAGACTAACTGTCCCTGCACTTGGAATGAAGCCATAGAAAAAGCCTGCTTGCAGCTCAAATTTTCTACTTCACTTTTTCATGCAATCATGAAAATGTATGATTCAGAAGCAATATCAGATTATGATTAAAAAGCACCACTTTCAACAAGCAATTGAGACTGTTGTACGAAGTTTAATTAAAATCCAAATATAAAAAAAAATTCCTAAATCACAGAATACAACCAGAACATTTCTTATCTATATTACCTCAACATTTCTCATTTCTGGCCCAACATGTATCTGAAGCTCACACTATCCATATATTCACATCTAATATATCTAGCCAAAAAGCTGTTACACACAGAAACCAACAACTAGGTATGTTTTACATAATGGCAAGGAAGAGTGGCTACAGCTCAGTCCAGATACAAGAAGTCACATCAGTAAGAAATGAAATGTCATGACAGTTGAAAAACTTAAACTGTATGAAATTGTTGATATCAATCTAAATTAAAACCTTAGTTCTGGACTTCTTTTAGGCTACAGCTGAAAAACCTGCTTAGGACACAAAGGTGCACATCAGCCAGGAGCCATTGTTTCACCCTTCCATTCCTCTTCTCTTTGACAGCTAAAGCTGATCCAACAGACCCTACTCTTGAGTCACAACTCAAGCTCAACCAGACATCAATGACTGAAAAGACTTTTCTGAGCAAGCTTCAAGATAGCTATAGCATGCCATGCTCAGAATGTTGAAACTCAAGGTGTTGTTTCAGGGAAGTATAATTACCTAAGATACCTTGTTAACCCTGTCTTTTCCTCTCAGTGGCATACAGCTCCTTGCCATCAAAGACAGATAGAACCAAGTAACTTCCTCACAGATGCTAAGTATCTGTCTCACAGGAATCTAGCAGATAAGATAAAACTCAAAAAAGTTTTAAAATATATTTAATCTATTTTTCCCCTACAAATCCGTTTTCTTTTTTTTCCTTTTAAGACACATGAATGAACTAGATTGGTCCAACTGCCACTGTTGGAGCAATGTTTTCCATTAGCTTTAACTGCAAACATTTATACTGAACATAGTAAGATTTAAACATATTTATCTTATTAAATATCATTCATTAACCAGTCTGCCCCTTTTGTGCCAACAACCTCAACTACAAACTACACCCTTATGTACCATGATGCTTTCCTAAGGCTCCATCTGCCTTGTTCCTTCCTTAAGCATAAGTGAGACTGAGGAGTAACACCACAGTTCGAGGTACCACATTCTTTTAACATTATTACTCCTTTAGCATGATAAAGGCAAAGAACAGAGAGGCCAAAAACAGTTGTATGACTGTGTAAAAAGAGAGCAACAGTTATGGAAAGTGTCCTGCATTATAAATCCTGTGCAGTAGGAGCTCTACACACCCCACCTCTCGGAGGGTTCAGGCCCTTCCCGAGCACACGCATGGCACGAGGTGACAGCTCTCCCCAGCATTGCCCAGCTTCAGCCTGCCAAGACTCCCTCAGCACGCCTTGCTCCCCAACACCACAGTCCAGTCTGTGGTGGTGCTCCTGCTAGGCGTGCTGCATTACCATACACAGCACTTACTAAAAACCCAGTCCCTTCTATGTCTTTTCAAAAAGATGCTTTTCTAGGAAGGGGAAGGAAAAACACCCACCAAACCCCACATCTCTGATAATCATGAACTACTTAGTCTTGATGAAAGATTTAGTGAACAACAGAGTATGAATGTATGTACCCCAACTATCCCCTAAGGAGCATGCATCCTTTCTATTTCTTAAGGAATAAAAACCCCCATAAGTCCCATCTTCCTAAAACATCCTGGTCAGTTATAAAATCCATAGACAACCATTGCCAGTCAGACTCTAATGTTTGCTTTATAAAAGCCTCTGAAACTGGGATTTTTGTAACTATTACAGCTACAGTTTTGTCAAACTTTCTCCTATAAACCCCTGAAAAAAAAAAAAAAAAAAAAAAAAAGGAAACTGAAATGCTGGTGCTTGGATAGCAACATTGACAAGTTATTTTATCCCTCAAAGTAATTTTCTATAGATTCCCACAAATTTGTACGGCTAACCCCTGGAGGCTGACATTATGATTCAGATAAATTAGCCACATTCAGTAAAAAAACAATATCACCATTCAGCAAAGCACACAGTAATCCAGCCAGTCAACTTCTCACACAAGACATTAAAAATGTCAGCAGGTTACAGCCCAGTGAGAAACAAATCCACCAAGTTGCTAAAACATTTGTTTCCTTTCACACTGCTGCAGCCTGACAATAAAAGCCAAGGACTGACTCAGGGCCAGATTCTGCTTCATTACCTACTAACTGTTTCCTCTCGCTGCCTGCCCTCCAGTCACTTAATGGACTAGTAATGGACAATGTCAGAACAGTTTGTTCCTTTAAGAGGAAATAAAACCAAACCTGAACACACACACACACACAAAATTAAACTCTTATGATGACAAAAGAGAGAAGAAAAGCTTCCTATCCCGGATGCCTCTTTCTGTTGCACAAGATGATGTATGTGCCCCAACTGCAGTGCTCTTGGAACAACCGGCTCCAGTGATCAGATGCCCAGGCTGTGCCCTGGCACTCGGTCACCCCCAGCAGCCGCTTCTGCAGCCTTACATACCTCCTCCACCCACAACATTGTCCTTTAATTTCATTTGGGGCACTTTGAAACACAGTTCAAGTCCAATCCATTACCTTGTGAATATCATGTTGGAGAGCAAAAAGGAATCTAAATTATCTAAAAATAGAGGTAAATACAAAAGCCTCACTGGATTGCAGTTTGTCCTCTATTCAACCTCTGTTTCATGCTGAAAGAGGGCTTTCTTATTTCCCCAAAACACATTACATGCTTGCATGACAGAACTGCATTATTTAGCTTTTCAAAGACAGAAGTTATCACACCCAAAACAGCTGGCAGAACAGCACTAAAATGAAAATGCCCTGGAGAAGCATAGACTTGATTGACAAATAAAGTACAGAAATTGCCCAACCACTCCAGCACACATTACCAGGGGTCATCTCACATTTGAAGACTTAAATTTGCCTTCACCACCTCGTTATTTAGGTTCTCAGCAAAGGAATTTAGAACTAAAAGAAGGAATTAGCCTGTGGGTTTCAATTAAGACACTTGGAATGTACCGAAGTTAGAAACATCCCTTTGCGTAAGCCTTTAGGCAATTGGGAGTATCTATCATAGATATCACCCCTCCCAAGACTTGCACATCTATGAAACCCTGACAGCAGTAACAAAAAGGGATAGGTTTGTATTCCCGGACAGAAAAAGCCTTTTGAAAGCAACTATCTTTTTGTCAAACTCAGACTAATTCATATAACAAAAGACACAAAATAAGCACCTACAATTTGAGCATGGAAACCAGCATAGTTTTTATCCCTGTTACGAAGAAGCAAAAAACCAAGCAAGCCATGAAGCCCCAGTTTGTAACCACCAAGCTCACAGAAGCACCCCTGAGCTCATTGGGAGTACTGGCCACTGACTTTATCAGCAGGTTTTGGGTAGAGCCTTTTTTAAGGATTGGAGGGAAAGAGGGAAGGCAAGATATTTTGGTTTTTTAAAGGAACAAAAAGCAAAAGTTGAGATTGTTCTGCATATTCTCTCTTCTCTTGCAACACCAGGGTAGAAAAAATAGCTCCAGCAACACATAATTTGCTTGTAAACTTTCACCTTTGTGCTGCAATTTTAATTTCTGCAATCAGTGGCATACACAAAGCTTTCCCTCATTCCTTTCCCTTCTCTCTCCAAACTTCAGCAGTTAGGCAAAATCAGAGTAATATTAATAGTGTATCTAACAGGAAAAAAAAAAAAAGCAACAACATTCTGCCTACAGCAACTGGCCCACAAAACACAGTTACCCAATTTATAACTTATCTGTAGAGACCAAACTATAAGCATTAGAAAAAAAAAAAAAAAAAAAAAAGGCAATAACTAAAAAGAAAAGTCATGCACCTCACTGCTTGCTGTTTCCCAACAGCAGACACCACCAAAAACAAGACACCATATACAAGTAATGAGGACCACCCTCTGGTTCTCAAAGAGTACTGTAAGTTTAAGCTAAATTGTGTTTACTTCACAACAAAAAATCCCCCAGCAACTGACAACCTAGAGGAAGGCATCCTCACAGCTGAAGGAACGTTAAAATAGCTGTTTCCATACCTCCCAACAAAAGCAACCTAACACGCCATGCTGTGGTCTCAGCACATTGGAATGATGATTAAAAGGGAGGTATAGATAACCAAGCTCTCAGGAGACAGAAATAATGTTCAACACAGAGCCTGACAGCCCACACTGGTCAGCCAGTGACCCTGCTGTTTTTATGGGATGACAGTGCAAACCCAAGAACTGTGAGCAGAGTCCCCAGGCTGCTCCAGAACTGCAGGCAGTACAAAAGGCTGCTGCAGATGGTCACCAGAGCCAGAACCCCACATGTCACTCCAATATCTTGCAAAGGGTCCCTAACACCAAGTCAAACCAAATAGCATCAGCTCCCACTGCAAGGCAGTGCTGTAGAGCTTTCACTTAAAATACAAATACATTTAAGAACATATTTCACAAACTGCCCAGCACATGGAAAGAGAAGAGAAGAGAAAGGCAGATAACTCCTGCCCAAAATCTACCAAAGAATATGTTTCTAAGCAACCAACATGAAGGCACTTAAAGAAAAAAGACAAAATAAATTTATGAACACAAAGTCACAAACTAGATTTATTACAGCTGGTTTTGTTATGAGCACAGCTTAGGTCTTTGAATTTTTAAATGGTTATAAAGAAATGGAATCCACAATTTGGTGTTAGCCATCTGATCCTTTTTCTCTGCCCAAATTAGAACTATTATTAGGTTCACTTGCACTTGTGGAGGTGATTCACAGAATACAAGGTCAGAGGGATCGCTGTGCTCAACTAGCTTAATCTTCTGCATAACAGAAGAGCCATCGCCACAAAAAAGCTCCTCTGCATTCCAGAAAGGAAGCAGAGACAACAGATGTCAGAGACCCTGCACAGACACAAGTAAACAAGATTGCTTGGACAGAGAAGTAAGCCAAGGCATAAACTGTATATGTGCAAGTAGCACTCTTCTAGTTATGGCGGAGTTTCAAATCAAGCAGACATCACAAACAACCTTGTTTGAACATCTTCAGGAAACAATGTTCACAGTAAAAAAGACAATGTTATTTTGTTCTCTGTGACAGGCAGCTAAAGACAATAGCACTGAAAAGTTATTCACAACACTAATTTTTTCTTCCTGCTCATATTCCAGCATCTCTTCTATCCCAACTCTTTCAGTCAGAAGTTTTGCTGTTTTTCTTTTCCAACAACCCTAAGGCTGCAATCTTAACTCTCCTCACTCCTTTTTTTTTCACTCCAAATATTGAAGCCCTTCCTGGATCCACCTCCTCGAAGCTGCCTCTCTTTTACCCAAGTCCTAGACTCTATCATCATTCCTCTCTAAAACTCTCTAGGTCAACGGTTTATCACGAACAGAAGCCAGTTCCTGAGATTCAAATAGTAATACCTGGCTCCTACATATAACTACATACTCCAAATTCCTAAACAGAAGACTGTTTGACCTCTTACATATCAGCGGATGCCCTGTTAGTGCCAGGTCCTGCCCATCTCTTCTCTGCAACATGCCTTCACTGCAACTCCAACCCCATCCCAGCACACAGGCACAGGCCACAGGTAGCTGGGTATGCACCAGGTTGTCCTTCACATGCACATGCTGACTGGCAAATTTGACTGGTACATTCACACAACCTCTAGCTTTAATTAGCTTTGTAACACACAATTAGGTTTATGAATACTGGATTAAACTTCCACTAGTTACTACAAGTTGAACTAGTTGTGCAGGGAAAAAAACAGGACAGGAAGACAAGTTCAATCAAAGTATCCTACTTTCCTTGTGAAAATGAATTAAATCAAAAGATTTTTTAAAAATTGTATGCTGTTAACATTTTCAAAATTACACAAGTGCTGTTTAGATGTTTCTGAAAGGAAGTTAACCAAGCATCTCTGGATACAGACTGTGTAGGACCCATTTCAGTGACAGCAGTGTGCAGACTACAGTTATTTAAAAAGAAATGGAATTTATAACCCCATGGAATTTAAGTCTTTCCTAGCAATCCAGTATAGAAGACAATCATAACATAACACCTTGAGCACCTGAGTTATGCAAAGGCAAGGTGTTAGCTTTCTGGGTTTGATTGCTTCAAATCTCTGACATTATTAAGCCTTAATACAAAAAAACCCCAAACAGCTACCTGTAGCCTGTGTGCTGGGATGGGGTCAGAGCATACGCATCCTTAAAAAAATAAAAATCACTTGTTTTCACAGTTGTATTTCATCTATGGAAGGTAATAAAAAAATTCCAATGGTAATTCACTCAAATTAAGAAAAAAAAAGTAAAGAAGTGTCCTTACAAAGTTTTAACACACTGTGACTTGGAACAAGATTTCTAGACCAAAACTAATGAGCATATACAGTTTATACACCCATTGCAATTTTGTGACTCTTATAATCACTGTAATACCAATGTAAGTTTTCTGGCAATTTCATGTGGATACCTCAAGGATTAAGCAAGCTTTCCCTCTATGAATCCACTGCTTTTTGCATTGTTCTCAGGAAGTTTAGTAAAATTTTGACTTAAGTATTTTTGTAGAAAATACAGCATGGAAGAGGTCAGTAGGCATCTTTGGAGGCCATTTGTCTAATCCAACTCCCCAGTCAAAGCAGGTTGCCCAAGGCCAGGTCCAGTCAGATTTTTAACACCTGCAGTGAAAGAGACTTCACAACCTCTCTGAGCAAGCAAGACAGGGTTTTAACAAAAATGGAGTTTCCTGTGTTTCAGTTTGCTTCCCTTCCCTCTTTGTGGAGTTGCGTTATTTGTATGTTTTATTATCCCTGTATTATGTATTGGTTTATTCCTTTGTACCCCCGTGTGCAACTTGGTTTATCCCCAGTTTTCCCGCCTTGTCCTCCCTTCCCGCCTTCCCAGTATCTATCCATCACCCTGAAAGAGGCATTTTACCCCCCCCTGGGTGCCTTGTCTGTCACTCGGTGCCCCTTCCCATCCATCCAGAAGCTTCTACTCAGGGCACCGGGTGATTGGGCAAGGACCTGGGACTCCCCCCATATCCTTCCCCCATTGGACCCCACCATATCCCCCCATCCCGGAGCCACCCCCTATCCCTATCCCCATTGGTCGTTGGATACCCCTCCCTTACAGTTTATAAGCCAGTGCAAGCACCTTGTGCTTGTTCCTGTTGGCTGGCATCGTTCTAGGATATTTGGCCCCGTTGGGCTACAATAAACTCGGACTTAGCCCCCAGCAGGATCCGCTCTTCATTTACCACCGCGAGGCTTGCTAGCGCTGCCCGGAACCCACAAAGGCACTCTCCAAACCCCAGCTGGGAGCGGCGGAGGGTGCCTCCATCGCCCGCCCTCGCCCCACAAGAGCTAGCCGGGGCTGAGAGGAAAGGGATTTGGGGTGGGAGCGTGGCACCTCTTGTCCTTTCAATGGCCTCAGAAGAACCTAACCACCTTCTTTGCACCATCCTTTCAGATATTTATAAACTTCAGCAGAATCCCTTGGATTCTGATCCTTTTCTTCAGCTAAACAGTCCCAGCTCTCTGTCTCTCCCAGAGGAGAAAATGCTCCAGTCCCTTCATCACCATCGCCCTCACTCCAGTATGTTTTCATCTCTCCTGTACTGGGGAGCCCAGAACTGGACCAAGTATTCCAGGTGTACCATCACCAGCACTGAGTACATGAGAGCACATCCAAGAACATGCAGCAGGCTCATGCCTAAAGGAATTACAGAGAAAGGAAGCAAGTTCCTTTTTCACAAAATTGCCAGCACTATACCCAGACAGCCAAGAAGGTCAATGGCATCCTGGCCTGTGTAAGAAAGCGTGGCCAGCAGGTGCAGTGCAGTGATCATCTCCCTGTACTTGGCACTGATGACACCACACCTCAAATCCTGTGTCCAGTTTTGGGCCCAGCACTACAAAAAGGACATTGAGATGCAGGACTGAGTCCAGAGAATAGCAACAGTGAAGAGTTTAGAGCTCAAGTCTTATAAGGAGCAGCTGAGGGAGCTGGAGGTGTTTAGCCTGGAGAAAAGAAGGACCAGAGGAGACCTTATCACTTTCTACAACTGCCTGAAAGGAGGGTGTAGGCAGGTAGGGTTCAGTCTCTTCTCCCAGATAACAAGTGACAGGGCAAGAGTAAATGGCCTCTCTTGCACCAGGAGAGGTTTAAACTATGTATTAGGAAAAACTTCCTCACTGGAAGGATGGTCAAGCATTAAAACAGACTGCCCAGGGAGGTGCTGGAATCACCATCCCTGGAAGCATTTAAAGGGCATATGAGCATAGCACTTAGCAATATCATCTAGTGAAAAGCTATGTAAGAAAGCTTCTACACACTTCCATCCAGCTCATAACAATTGACTAGCACATTTCAATTTTTCACAACTAAGACTCATACCAAGTGATGCTACCCTTACAAATTCCTGGTCAGGCAATGCTTGGGAGACAGAACTGGGAAAAACTGTTGCATACCAATCTTGACAAAGTTAAGCTCAGTCTTCACAGAAATCAAATAGACAAAGAAAGTTTAAAAAAGCAGAAATAGTTTATTTTGTTTCCAGACAGGCCAAGTCTAATCTTCTTTGGCTATTCCATTATTTCATCAAAGATCAGTCACTGATGCCTGTAAATTATTTACCTTAGCCTATTAACCTTTGTTATTACTAAGATGAAACCTGAGACATAGAAGGTTTACAGGAAGCCCCTAAAAGTCACATAGTGTAGTAGTATTCTAAAGATGAAGGAGAAGCAAGCAAAAAGAATAAACAGGATAAGAATTTAAATCCAAAATATTTGTTAGTGCAAACTACACCAAATACTCTCATTTCTATCCCTAAAATAATCCAGAAAGTTCACTACAGAAATGGTGACTATAAGTTTGCCTGCTTTTAGTTTCACATGACCAACACAAAGAATGCTAAATGTTTTATGTTACCACCCAGCCCTAGTGAGGAAGATTAAGTGAAAGGTAAAATAAATTATTATAAATTATAAGGCAAAATAAACTATTTCCTTCTCTCATTACATTCCTTTGCTGACCAAGGAATATTGCACCACTGGGGAATGTTCTGCACCTCTGTGCAGACACCAAAATGCAAAGCAAACCTTTTGAACATTTTACTCATGACAAAATTACTGTTCTTTCTTTAGAGGCAAGAAGAATCAGTTATAAAGGTGTCCTAGCCACTTTGTGTTTTTAGTGACACATCTTAATGGAGAAAAAATAAAAGAGAAATTGAAGTAAAGTATTATGAATGGTCTTTTCTTATGGCTTCTGGCAAACATAAGATTTTCTTTTGCCATTTGATCAGTAAGTTGAGGCACTGCTAATCCTGTATCCTAATTAAACTCTCATTTCCTTCCCTGGCTTAGTCATTAATTAGTCCCCAAAGCTGAACCCCCTCCTGATTAACTACTCAGAAAGTACATAAATTCTGTTTGGCAATTGCAGGACAAATATCTGGAACACATTAAACCAGGTATTTATGCAATCAAGTAAGCACTGACCACCAGTGTGAGCCCACTGAGTATTTCCCACTTCAGTATAGAAAGATCCTTAAGGATATACCACTTTCAATAGTATGAGAAGAACTGGAGAAGATAGTCTGCTCTCATGAGACTCCATCTGGAATACTGCTTCCAGCTCTAGGGCCCCAGTACAGGGAGGACAAGGACTTGTTGGAGCAGATCCTGAGAGCTGGAACATCTCTTCCATAAAGACAGGCTGAGAGTGTCAGAGTTGCTCAGATGGAGAGGAGCAGCCTTCCAGTACTTAAAGGGGAGCTACAAGAAAAATAGGGAGGGAGACTATCAAGAAGTACAATGATACGGCAAGGAGTAAATGTTTGAAAGGGAAAGAATATATTTAGATTAAATAGAAGGAAGCAATTCTTTGCTATGAGGGTGGTGAGACACTGAAACATGTTGCCCAGAGAAGCTGTGGACGCCCCATCCCTGAAAGTGTTCCAAGCCACATTAGATGGGGCTTTGAGCAGCCTCATCTGGTTGATATCCATGCCCTGGACAGTTCTTTAAGGCCCCTTCCAACCCAAACTGTTGTATAATTCAATGAAAATACAGCAACAGAATAGTCAAAAGGAGACCAACCAAAGTTCAAAGCCTACCAAGCCTTTGGCAGAACATGAGCCATAGGCTTTCAGCTGCCCATAGTTTAGGCAAAGGATTACATGTATGCATACCATTCCCCATGTGTTTATTATTTAATGACAAGCTTTGAAGAGAACTGTGGTAGAGCCTGTGCAAATGCAGTTTGATTTCTGTCACTCTAACATATCAAGTGGTTTTGCATACAATTTGGAATAGACACATCACCTTTACATTTGTAGAAACTGGCTAAACAACAAAAGAAGATCACCTAATGAAAACAGATAATTACATATCATATTAGTACTGCTGCCTCTGGCAACTATTCCAGTAGATCAGTCACACTCACAGGTATAATCCTGTCCTGGGTGCTTTTTCAGAGGGGGTTCCTTTGCATGCCTTCTCAGTGCTAAACAGACAACAAGCAGGCTCAGGATTCACTTTTTTTGCCCTCTGCCAAAGGTCAATGTCCCTGAAGCAGGCAGGTGGTGTCTATACCTCAGCGAGGATGGAGTTTGCAGCCTGAGTATTGCTAGCCTGAGGAGTAAAATGATGATAACCACCAGTGAAACAAGAAAAATGAGGGCACTAGTATAAACTGGCTAAAAAAGCTGAGACAAGCTTATGGAATTAAGAGTCCACAAAAAAAACAGATATAATTTACAGCTGAAGAGATACCTGAACTGCAAACCAGAATGTGAAAATAAGGCATTTTAGAGGAAGCACCATTAAAGATGTGCTTATGGAAGAAGTGCAAGCACATGGTATCTACTTGTAGACAATACTACATACAATGATGAGGAAATCATGCCAATTGCACAGCAGATCAACTCAACCAGCAAGAAAGGCAGCCTAGAGAGCAAACCAAAACACCAAGTACAGCCTCTACAGCAGACAAAAGCATTTGATGCAATACAAAATAATTTCCTCAATTCAATGGTTTATCTTGAAGCTCAGAACACTTTTAATCAATAAAAATACTTATAACTTCCCAGCGTCATATTAGGTTAAGATCAGTCCTTAACCCCCACCTCAGAAAAAGCCAGGACAAGATCACCATTGCTGGGTCACATAAGGCAAGGGGGGAATTCTTCTAAGGCTTTGCTACTCCCACCCTCACCCCATTCC
The DNA here is from genome assembly GCF_050655825.1 of Lonchura striata. NCBI lineage: Eukaryota > Metazoa > Chordata > Aves > Passeriformes > Estrildidae > Lonchura > Lonchura striata. The sequence goes on along the minus strand of NC_140705.1, from coordinate 64,390,031 downwards.
AGAAAGAAAAGATATTTGCAAGTAGTGTAAAACAATATTACTAGTTACAAGCAGTTTTACTGAACAAGTACTTCCCAATCTCTCAAAATGCATGCTATAAGCAAAGCTAGAACAAGAGCTGTGCTTAGACCTGGGATTCAGTACAACATCACAGTATGAAGCTGCCCCTCAGCACCTTCTCTGCACATGCCCAGCTCTCCAAAGAGCTGGGCACACATTAGTTCTGTCAGACCTACCCATGCAAACACTTCCAAATACCAGACTGCTCTGGTGAAGCAAAGCCCAACTGCTCCAAAACATTTGAGCAACTTGTGAAGTGTCTACATTGATTTGCTACTGCTCAGAGTAAAGGGTCAAATGAGGGAGAGAAAAGAGATAGGGTAAGGCAAAGATGTACTCCCAGAAGCATACAAAAGGACAGGCTCTCTATGAAAGAAAAGAAAAACTCATGTGCCCCTCCCCCCCCCCCCCACCCCGGCCACAAAGGGGTTAAGAGAAGCTGGTTTTCTATTTAGGTTTTCTATTTAACATGTTTTTGCACTTCTGAGTGAGAAAGCTCCTACAACAAATTAACTTCATACACATTTACAAGAATTTCAAAGTCCCAATAAAATTATACATTTAATTTACCACAAACTATAAAGCTCAGTGGCAAAAAAAAAACCCAACTACACATTCCACACACTCTTCAGGTTATGCAGATAAATGTAAGACCTCAATGAAGGTAATAAAATACACATTTTCATTTCTGAAACTAAAACATTTCCTTTCACAGAAAGCATAGTTGGTATGAACAGGGTCAAATAAACAGAACAAATCACAAGGTCATCTCCTAAAGATGCTGCTGTCATCATATGACTTGCCTTTGAATCTTTCTTTAGCTTGTGTACTATAAACTTGACGTGGGGGGGAAAAGTGGGGAATGCATCTAGAAAGTACTTTTAACTCAATTTATAAAATTAATTTCTACAAATCAAAAAGCAAAAAAAAATTACCTTCAACACTGCTTTGCTAACTATCACAGATAACTTCAGTATTTCTCACAGTCCTACCTGCATCACACAAAGTAAAAGCAAAAGCAATGTGATTGATGAAATTTGCTACAACTGTTAAGTTGTCCCATTTTTACATACCACCTTAAACCACTGTAATATAAATACAGTTGAAAACCTCTAACAGCTTTAATACTAAAGTTATTACATGATTTTTCTACTGCTGTTTGTTCCTTTGGACAACAGTCCGAAAAACTAAATCATAAAACTCCTAATTTTTTTTTTAAGAATCATCCCAAACACCATTTTCACCCCTGACACAATGACATAAGAAGCTTAATTCACATAGTACAGATTAGACCTTCATATCTGACAATCTCTAATTTCACTGTGTCATCTACCACTTCCAATCTTCCACAGTATTGCTACACTAAGGCAACTCTTCAAAAGTTACAGTATTTTCTTGTCCAGAAGACAACAGCAAAGCAGCAGCACAAAAAACAAAAACCAAAAAACACAAACTTTTTAAACTGCAAAGAAGCAAGGAAGTGGGAAACAGTAGTAGGGATGTACAGAAGGGCATATGAGCTCATGCTCAGTTGCAGTAGTGTTCATATTTAAGGCTACCCACCACTAACACAAAAGCAGAAGAATGATCCCTCACAAAAGCCAGGTGTTCATGAAACCTATCACAAAGGGAGAAAGGAAAGAATTCCTGCAGCTGTACACACATCTGCGAGCTGCTGTAGCAGAACCAAATGCATCCTAAATGTCAGTCCCCTACCTATCTGCTACTTGCCCAAACAGCACAAGAGACATCATCATTGTCCAACAGGCTTGGAAATGAAAATTCACATTGATGAGTACCTCAAGTGGCCAGAAAATACACAGTCTTCTTTTTCTTCATAGAATGATTCTACTAAATACTGCTGTAATCCACCTCAAAGTTACAAAGTCCAGGTAAGAAGAGCTCTGGGAGTGCTTAAAAGACAATGCAGACATGCTTTATCCTGCAGCAGCATTTCAGTCCAACTATGAACTGGCATAGCTGGCTTCACAAAATGGCATTTGCAGACTTCAGTTTATTCAGAAACAGAAGCCTTGAATTTTGTAAATGACAAGTGAAAACTGAGTGAAAGGGGAAAAGTGCAAAGGAAGAGTCAGAGTGGACTTATGAAGAGGCTAGGAAAAAAGGCAATATATGTGAAGATTTTTGCTTTCAAAAGAATTAGCATAATTAAGAGATGACTTAGCAACCTTTTATGCATATTTCAGTTTTGGTGCATTTAATTATAACCTTTCACATGAGGGAGAGACTTGTCTGCAGCCCTGCAGAGATAAGTATATATTATAAACAACAACTTGCTAAAAATTAAACAAATAAAAGCTCAGAAAGCTTTAGTCTTGTCATATTGTTCCACTCTTTCTACTCATGTGACAATGCTTCACTGTCATTCCTCAAGTCTTTACATGGCTGCAAAAAGGAAAAGCAATTAATACTGACTACCAAACTAATCCTTCAAAAGCAGAATGAAATTTCGGCTCAGTAAGGGAGCATTAGAAGATGACACAGAACTCCAGCTGCTCCAGTTGTAATAACTGTACCTCTTAGACATGAACATTACAGGAAAAAAAACATAGCAATCTTCAAGAAAGCTTGAATTTCTACCTTTCTTGCTCTAATTTTAGCATATTAGAAGAGGCCATGCAAGAAAACAGTACATAAGGATACTCATTCTTGGGAGAGAAGGAAGAATTAGGAAAGACTAAAAATTCCCAAGGATGAAACATGCATGTTTGTATTTATTTTATCAATTATGACCCAAGTTCTTCATCTGGATCACATCAGTCTCCAAACCACAGGACAGCAGAAAAGAATGTGGGGAGGAGGAAGATGCAGACAGAAAGTAGGTATCAGTTAAGACAAAACCTGATGAGTTAAGGCACAAATGCAGAAGTGTCACATTATAAGGAGATCAGGAAATATAAAACAAGCCTGAGAAATGGAAAATGTCTATCAAATAACTTTAAAGAGGTGCTTAAGTATAACAAAAGGAGAAAAGCTGAAGGTTACACAAAAAAACACCACAGCAGCAGCAAAATCGTAATTGTGCGAAGTTAAAAACACACATTGTGTCACTTACCTATATCAGGGAGATTTCCCAAAAAAAAGTTTCTTTGTCAACACAAGATACTGGTTTGGAACTTTTACTTTCTTAACTGCTCTTAACTGCACTTTTGGTTTGTTTCTTGCAAAGGTGAAGGCTCAAAAACTCACTTATACTGGCATAAGAACACAACAGGAGATAGAATATGCAAAGACAGAAACAAGAAAAAAGCTTCCTTCATTTATTAGACATGGGAAAGCACTCTTCTACTGCAAAGCAGTCAATAATAAAACAAGAGAATCAGATGTTATCTATTTGCCTCAAAAGTCTTCAAGAGCTCGTGCTAAGCCAGTAGCACATTTCCACAAGACCTGTTGCTGGTTGAGCCATTTTACAGGAACTTCTACCAACTCTAGCATAAATTTTGCTCTGCTCCCTGAGACTGCACTATGAAAAATAAGATGGCTAGAGATATATTTATAGTGTCACATCCAATTTGGAATTGATCAAGAAGCAATGGCCCTGGCAGGACTGCATGCTAAACTACTGAACTGATGAAGACCATTTATTTTTCCTAATTCCTTCAGATGCTGATAATTTGTATACACAGATCTGTTTGGTTCTGTTTGGATTTAGCAGGCTGTTTTTTGTGGGGTGTTACATTTAATGGCTAGAGTAATTTTTTTTATGAGTCCAGCAGTCTCCCATCTCACAGAAAAAGAGCACATTCATACTGTCAAAAGAGTAGGTAATTATTTACCTGATATTACTCTGCTGTGTATAATGTTCAAGGACAATGAGCAGGACAAGGCTGACAGAATATATACGTTGTCACTGAGTTCCGACTCATTCTCTATCCCTCTGGAGGCTGACAGCTACCAAGTATGCAGAGAGAACTGGAGACAGGGAAGCATGCAGGAATAAGGAACGCCATGCCAGGACTTCAGCAAAAGGGCTAACAAACATCCCCTGCTCCTGCTGATGCTGGCTGTGAGCCAGCCTCACTGCTCCTGCAGGCTCCTTCAGTTATGCCATCACAAGCAGGAGAGCACTGCGAGCAGCAGAACACCTCAGCAGCTGGCCAGGACTATTTCCAAGATGCTGCAAGCACTCAAAGCAAATCTGCATGCCTCAAATACGGGTTTCATTTGTGTAAGTTTGAGAGTCACACATGATAAAGAAAGGCACAAGGACACACTGCCAGCCAAACCCTGCTCCCACAAGCATTAACATATTTGCTAAACCAAAGTTTGAATTATTTTCAGATATATTTAAGTTTGTTTCAGACCAAGAGTCCATTTTTACTATCTGAAAATTTTTGGACTATAGGGTTTTTAAGCTCATACTCTTGCTGAGAGTTGTCTGCACGTGTCTGCTAAGAAATTCCAGCTTTTCTCTCAAAAACATTCCAGCTGAAAAGAGAATTTAAAGAATTTAAATAAGCAGACTTTTTCATTCCCATTGTGGGAGGGTGGCAAGGATTTGGGAATTAAAGAGTGAAGTTGAGTCTGGGAAGAATAGAGACAGGGAGGTAAAAGATGTTTTTCTTTTTCCTTCTTGTTTCACTCAGTCCTATACTAATTGTCAGTAAGTTAAAAAAGAAGTCCCCCCAATCAAGTCTGTTTCGCCCATAGTTCAAACTGACAAGTGATATCCCTACTCCTATTTCAACCCATGAGCCTTCAGTCTTATTTTTCTCCCCCTGTCTAATTGAGAGGAGAGTGAAGGTGTAGTTGGGTGAGTATTCAAAGTCAACCCACCACAGGGGCTGAACAGCAAGTTGTTATGCAGAGTCAAAGACAATAATAACTGCAAGAAGGCACACTTATTGCAATTTATGCAGAAAAATCTTCCCTTTAGCTCAAAGAAGTCCAATAAGACAGCAAACTACTTCACCTGGCCATAAAATAATTTGAGCTCAACTCCTGAGGACAAACTCTTAGAGTTGTTTTTATTACTTAAAAAAAAAAAAAAAAAAAAAAATAGAAGACACCAAAAAGCCCAAACAAGCCACCAAACACATTAAAAAAAAAAAAAAGAGAAGCAAGGTGAATGCTCTATATTCTATAATGTCTTTTATCGTATTGCTCACTATAACTCAAACCATTTGATTCTAATAATGAGTTAAATAGCATTGTTTTCTGATATTAATACATTGTGAAATAAAACAGCTTGGAAAGTTAGCATCTTGCATTATCAGGAATACTTCGGTTTCTCTTTCAGATACAAACCTAAAAAAAATTTCATTAAAATAAGCAATTTCCCCCCCCCCTTAGTGACAGGCAGATAAATTACTTAAACCAAAAAGCACCTCCAACAGAAGGCTGGTACTGTGCACTGAAGTGGGAATAACCGACAGTTTGATTATTTTGAAGAATATACCACAATTATACTAGAGGCAGGAATGAAACTGCATCAAAATCAATTAAAATCAACAAGCAGCATACTGTGATTGGTTTAATTCAGATCAAAAACTGAAAGGATAAAATATTTGCTTCCATTTAACTGTACAGCACATTTACTGCTTGCTTAATATAGCAAAGTACAGCATCAGTACACCATCATTTGATACTAAAGTTCACCAACTAAATTTTCTCTCACTTTTAATAATGAGAAATGAGCCTTAACATTGTGAGAGACTCTACCTGCATTCAAGACTACTAAACAAAAGGTTGAGGCATGTTCCCACAGGAAAGTTATCTGTGGAACCCACACTTGGAACTTTTTTCCAAGCTACTGCAGTTACTGCTTGCAGATAAGATAAGGAATGCTTGCATGAGATTTTATGGCAACAGATATGGAAATGATGGCAAGACATCAGGTGACAGAGTTTTATGGCTTTCTTGTACACAAGGCTAAGAATCCCAGTATCCTTCCATCTCAAATTGTCATCAGCAAACTACAGCTTAAAACTTATTCACTGAAAGGAAAACCACAACAAGAATTAGTAACAAACTGTTTGGTAAAAAAAAAAAAATACAATGCAAAACCTATGTTACAGAAAATCAGAAAAACAAACTGGATGCTATTTAATAATAGATTAGCATTCAAATATTCAACTCCAAGCTTACAATTATTTGCAGCAACTAAACAGATCATATTAATTTGCTTTCTTCATTAAATGTGGAGAAATGGCAACTAACATTTTAGAAAGGGGTGTGCCTGAAAAAATTGGCAAAAGAATCTGTATAAGGCCTATAGGAGGGGGAAAAGTAGCTTTAGAGGGGATCTACTATTCTGCTTTCAGGAAGCAACACCTTTACTATCTTTTGCTACCTTAATAGCAGCAGTGGAAATGTTTTCCTTGTGTATAAGGCAACTCCGGTCACACAAGCCAAGTAAATATTGATTTTACTATATCTGAGCTAGGAGCAGAAGTAAATTTCAATGGTCTGCACAGAATGTTTTACGAATTGCTTTAAAAATATTTTGCATTACAGGGTATTAAACCAGCTAAGAACCTTTTAAAATAATCTGAAGCTTAAAATGATTGAGCTGTACAATTTTATCAGGGTAAATAGTATAGCTGAGAGAAACAGTATTAAAGGTTAGATATCAGCAGGTCATGAAGCCAAGCAGGATGCTTTTTTTCAATCCAGGGCAAGCAGTCCTGAGGCCGTGGTGTTGGGGGACAGCTCAGGGCAACCTCGCAAAAGCACTGGGCTAGGACCAGTCACCAGCACAAGAGGGAATGGGCAGGGATAGGACCTATGCACTCCAAGTTGGCATATCATATCACAGGCCTTAATTTGCAGTTAATCAGACCCAGGACAGTTAACCCTGAGCAACACTACCTCAATAAAGAGGAGATATGTCATAACCACAGTACAAAATCCACACTGTAGTGAAAATCAGCAAGGCAGATACAACCACTCTGCTTCCCCCTGCACAAAGGATCCGGAATGCTCTGTTGACTGTCAATTATTAGCGAGGGCTGCCAGTGCACACTTGTGTGACAGCTTTGATTCGGGCAGACACAAGGACAAAGCTGTTGACTGTCACAACAGAACTCGGACAGCACGTTTCCCGATTTCTGAGAGAACCCGCGAACCATTTGCTGCTTTTCTGAACGCTTCAGCAGAGATTCATCTCCGCACGTAACAAGTGTCCGAGTGAAGGCATCTCCTTGCCCTGCAGCACAAGCGCGGGTTTCAGCCGCGGGAAGGATCAGCCAGGGAATTACCGCAATTCGCTTTCTCAGCTGCTCGCCTAGCGAAGATCAGGGCGCGCTCCACCCAGACGCCAGACAAATGAGGTCACATAGCTGACCACACTGCTGCCAATTCCTGCCCTATTCATCAGGGACCAGGGCAGGAAGCAGATGGAGCCCTCGAGTTAAGGGTCGCAGCATTTCACTGAGAACATTAAAGTGAACCAGCGGCAGGCAATTCCCGGTCCGGGAACGCGGTTTCTCCGCATGACAGAGCCGAGTCACGGGCACCGCTCTGTCCCACGCCCTGCACAGGGACACGGGCTGCGGCCAGCAGCGAAACACTCCCCCGCTGCAGCTTAAAAAAGGGACTCTACTACAGGACAACAGAAAATATCTTCCACTTTTTCAGTACCTATGCGCATTTAACAGTTTAATACACATAAGAAGAGGTGTTTTTAAGTCCTTCAGATCTTGAAAATAAGATCCCTTGAAGACCCAAAAGGCAACGTGATGTAATTACTGTGTAAACCTGTTGCTATTTACAACCATGCTGTATTTCACAACACATACTTCACCTGCTGCCAAAAAGGAAATATATCATTTTCAAGTGTTTAAAAGCTAGAGTTGTTTGAAATCGAAGATATTTGAGGTCCAACACAGTTCTACTAAACAATTAACAAGATCAGAGTTTACAGTAATATGAACAACACCATAAATATTAGTTTGACTATTGTAACAGCTTGTGTGTGGTCTCAGTTTTGACCTGCTATCAACACACATATATATTGTGGGAACACAAACACCTTCCTACCTGAAAGCAAGCTTATTGTTTATAGCTAACCCTTCTGAGATTTCCAGAGACAGAAATGGTAACAGAAGTTAAATGCAGAGTTTCAGAACATATGCTCTCAAACCATATATCTGTTTGCAAAATACCTCAATAATTGCCAATGCCTTCTACTGCTATTGAAAACTAACACTCATTTCAATCACTGGGATGGTGACTGCACAACTAATTCACACAACAAAATGTAAATTGATCTCTTGCTTCTGTTGACAAAGGTATGAATAAAATAACAAAACAATATCTAGTCACATAATGCGAAGATGCTAACATAGATTATTCAATTACTGCAGAGTGCTTTACTGGCCTCAGGAGTTGACATTTTACAGAAAAAGTTCTACAAAGCAACCCCTTTGAGAAAGTCTCATAGAACCAGCATCTTTTTCTGCCTCTGTAACATTGGTTAAGTAGCCTTCCCTGCAATGACAGTGTGATTTCCATCTGGGTAATTAGGCAATTGAGGCAAAAAAAAAAGCCCCATTTTATTAAATAATCACATCAAATAGTGCCACAACAGTAAAGTGTGTATATGTCAACACAAAATAGCCCAATCATTTTCCTGCAATAGTTTCAGAAATTTTACTAGAAGAACACACATTATCTCCCTTAGTATAGAACAGCAATGAAGAAAGCCTTTTTGTTTGAACAGACAAAAGAAAGTACAAGATCCCTTCTTTTTTCTCCTCTTATATAAAGAGTAAGCTTTGGTTCCAGTAGCCTACCAATGCTACCACACTCCCAGTGCCTGTCACAAGCTAGAGAGTTTAAGAGGTTATTAAGAGAGAATAGACTGTTATAAAGATGGGCACCAGATGAGCTAAGTTATTTAGTATGTTTTAGGCCATAAATCAATCTTTGACAAAACTTAGTGTGCTCTCCAGGCTTCAGAGAACAGAAGTTAGTCTTATCCACTTTGGTTTCACCCAAACTAATTCATTTACTATCAGATACTTTATCAGGTATGAGCTTCAACCTCCTTTCCTCCAGTCCCTGCCAATTCCCACAGCAAGCACACAACCAAAAAAGCCAAAGCCACACCTCTGCTGACTGAAAAGTGTCCCTTTTTTTTGTATTCTAGATTTCTGTGAAAAGCAAAGGACATGAAGAAACAATTACATACACACCCCTTCCAACTTCTCCACCCCTTTTTTCCCTGAGTATTTCCAGTACTGCATCATTAAAAATCCTGTCCTCTCAGAAATGGCCTCTCCATCATAGTGCACACACACACCCCCACGACTTATTTTACCTTCAGGTTTTTTCCTCATTTTCCTTTCCACACCTCTTACCTTCTAGCTTTTTTCAGAGTTTTTCCCTCCTGTGTGCATTTCCAACACACTAAGAAGTGTCCAAAGCCACACCTCTCACAGACTCCAAATATAGAGTTTTTAAAAAAGTGAGATGACAATAAATGTGGGACTATGACTCTCTTGGAAAGCAAATCTACAGTGCTACACTTTATGAACAGTTACAAAGATTATAATTGAATAAATTTCCTGAAAAAAATCTTGCTGCTTGATTAAGAAAAACTATAACTGCAATTTACCGGCCATGATCTATGTTATTTTAAAAGAAGTGAGAGCTTAGCTCAGATTTAAACAGGCTTTAAGAAACAATCAGTAAACATTGTGCTCAATCATATAAAGCACCTGAGCAAGCATGTAGCTGCTATCACCTGGGAGGTTCACACCTTAGCCTAGCCACCTGGAGCAAGTGCCAGAGAAATCATCCATAGACACACAGACATTACCAAATATTAAGTGTGTGCACTTACATGTTAGAAAGATGTGAAGGATTGAGATATAAAACCGCAGAGAGATTGACCTTCCTATTATCCCACAGATGAACATTTCAGAGGTTTCACAACTGCAGTGCTCATCAGTTAACTATATGGCTGGTTATAACTCCTGTCCAAGTTTACGCTCTTCTAAAAATACAACAAAAAAAGAAGAAAGAAAAAAACCCCAAGAAATAGTCCAAAAAAACCTACACCAGTACACGCAAAGCCAGAACAAACAACTTCCATGAACAGCAGCTGAGGTTAAAAACGAAGCAGATTGATTTTCTCCTACTGCTAACCTTCCAAGAGTGATCAACTGCAGATGTCTCACATTTGAGGGCTGAATACGTGCAGATTTTGAAGAACACTACATCTCTCTAACCTATAATTTACTCAGCTCTCCAGAGTCAGTCAAAAGAAACTCCACTCACATTACTGAGTTTTCTTAACATTTTTGTCAGTTTCTTAAGGAAGTTTGGACTGAGCTACAAAGGAAAACTTTCTGCTCTCAGCTAAACTGGCATATATCCAAATCTACCTCATTGTTCTAGAAGCAAACATATGTGAAATCAGAGTCCCAGCCCATCATTTTATTCTAAATTTAGTCATTACATTGATACAACTTCAGAGGATTGTAGTTTCTCTTTCTAAAAACCTATCTTCAGATTCCAGCTTTGTAAAAAAACCCACATTAAAAGTCAAGTGGACCAAATTCTTTATTGATCAACAGGTTCTGCTTTCTCAAAGTTCTGACACCAATTCACAAAATTAACAGTTCTCATCTGTCAATTACTGTACCTACATAGCATATTCACAGGTACTACGAATAATCAAATTGTCATTTCCTTGCCAATCTGTGTTATTTGGCCCAGTCAAAAAACAGATGAGACAACCCATGAAATTTCAATCAGAATAGGTATGAAAGATGCCAAAACGAGGACAAAAGAGTAATATCCCAAGTTTATTCTTTTTCAAAGCATCCCTCCACAAAACATTCTTTCCAAATTACAGGAAATATGGCTCTTTTGAGATACTACTAAAATGAGAAGAAAAACTTGTGAGGTGCCAAGGACCTGCTCTAAGTTTACATTCAGAAGTACCAGAAGGCACACTAGGCAGAACTTTAAAGACTCAAAACAAGTAAATGCTGAAGTCACCAGAATTTAATGCATAGTTTAAGAAAATTAGGGACATTAAGACTTTCAAGCAGACAGAATGATGCTAAAATTTCTGCCATGAACAAGTCACTGTTGTAGGTGAAAGGGAAGCCCACAACACAAGCATTAATTACCAAGAGGATCTTGTGTCTGTAGGTGTGACGCAGCCAGAGCTCACACAACGCTTTCAATGGAGCAGCACCACAGAAAACAGCCTTTCCCCACTCTGTTTCCTGCCATGCCCTCCACGACCTGCTCTGTTAGAGTAAATAAACTTTTGCAAATTTAAAAAAAGCAGCTCTCATCAAATGTAGATGATAAAAGCAGACCCACATGCCTGGATCTTTTCATCTACCACAGCCTTCAGAACACAGGGAAGCACTCACCCAGCGGAGCATAACAGGTCTGCTGGTCAGTATGCCGAGGTGCAGCAACCTTGTACTTTTTCCATACAACTTTTTTGGCTGTTTGAACGCTCATGATCAAGCTCAGTTTTTGAATAACAGGAAAGTGAAGATGCAGAGGAAGTACACGCTAGTACCCACGCAAGAACTGCATGCTGGGATTCTAGGGGGAGGGAAGCACTGGTTTTCCTCTGAGGGTTTGACACATTCAGCCACACAGTGACTGACAAAACCAGTCAGGAAATAAACCTTTAAAAAGGCTGCACGTTAGCAAGTCACAGGCGTCCAGCTACTTGAGATTTCTTTTCTCTTTAAAATCAGATAAATATGCTGCTTTGCTACTCCTTATGAAAATAGGATGACACCAGCTTTCAGAGAACAGGCAAGTTAAATTCTACAAACTGAAAATAGGAAAGCTGATGGTAACTTTCCTTTTCTGTTCAAATCAAACTCTGGTCAAGCACCATACTCATTTTAAATATCCTAAATACTTTTAGCATTCATTCTGTAAAAAGTTTGCAGTATCATTATAACACTTTTTTCACACATTCAACAGAACATAAAACCAGAACAACTCTTCAAAGTAAGCATCCACATCTTTAAATGGCCTTTCAAAAAAGCACAAGAAAATTTAAACATAAGATTATAGCACATAAAGGAAGTTGTACAAGTAGAAAATTACAAACTCTGATTAGGCATGCCCTCTCCACTGTGCAGTAATTCCAAACAAGACAGAGCAAGGAACAGTAAAGCAAAAAGTTGGTAATGCAGGGCTATGATAAGATCTGAGTTATTTTCAAGTGGGTCTTTAAATTTTGCTTACCACCAGTACAAAAAGCAAATTGAATCCCTCTGTCTTCCAAAGCCTGTTGCCATCTCTATAACCAAATTAAGAAGAATCCAAATGCTGTAGTTATGCAAGACACTCCATATCCCACACTTTTGGATTCTGAACTGTACAGAATTCCAAAAGTCACAACAAAGTAATGCAAGAAGAGATTAGCTAGAACACGCAAGTACAGGCACTATAACCAGAGAAAAGAGTTCTAAACCATAGAATTGGTTTCAAAACCAGAAAGATAGAGGCTGTTTGATTTGTCTGCCTGTCTCATTGTATCATGCTATAAGACAAATGTTCTTGATACAGCTCTCCTCTCTTCATTGATATCCAGTCAGGACAGTATTACACCCCAGACACTATTCAGAGAAGGGAAGGAGGAAGAAATCAAGATTAGATCTTTCTTTAAATTTTTGTGGGCCAGAAGTTGGTCTTACTTAAATTTGTGGGTTGGATGTTTTTTCCCCGAATTCAAGAATTCCTCAAAGTTGAAGGCTGAAAGGCCTCACACAAAAGGAGTTTTGTTTCCATGAATAAAGACAACCATACATTCAGGGGGCTAAATCAGACATTTGTAGCCAAACATTTCTGTGAACCATGCTAACAAGACCAAAGTGGAAAGGCAATAAAAGTTTTAAAGTTAGAATTTCTATTTTAGAAACAAACAAGTATGTATTTTGTAAATACAAATACAAACCTTACTGTGCACCAAGCACTTCCCAAGCATAAAACAAAGATGCGACCATCTCCACCAAGGAAACGATGAGAATTAGCACACAGACCTGCACATATGCCAGAAGTCTTACCAACAGCACCACATGCTCCTTTTTTCAAGTTTTGAGATGAGAGTGGTCTGAATCCCCTAAGAATGCTCGCCTGTATATCCAATACCTTACCTCACCTTAGTCCCTGCTGCTCCAAGGCCCACCCACACTTGGCAAGACTGAAGAATAAGCACAAGTTTCACGAGTCAGCTAGTCTGTGACAACATTTCTGGGTTTACCAATTCTCAAAGGAGGAAGTGATTGCAGTCAGTGAGAGCAGTTAGAGAAACACCACTCTGATTCCACCGACCCCTTGAACTGCATTCAATGTGAAGGTATTAGCAAAGCTGAGTAAATCATTCATGCGCCAGAGCTTCCAGAGAAGCTCAGCCCTCAAGCTCTGCCTGCCACCAGCAGCTGCGCCATGAACATCAGAGAAAACACTTTTATCTAACAGCAGGTTTTACCTCAAAAATCCAACATTTCAACAAGAATATACACTGAGAATATTTATTAACTTAAGGTGGGGGGAGGGGGAGGTGGGGGGTTGTTACACTATGTTTAAATTAAAAAAAACAAACATCTCTTGCCTAAACAGAAATAGAATTACTAGCATGAAATAGTTTCATATCTGAACCCATGTGCAAATAAGTTACCTTTAGGATGGCAGGAATATTTTTAAGCTAAATTTTAAAAGTGAAACCATGGTCTCTATGAATATCTGCAGTATTGGGTGTGAAATCCATACATTAGCTGCAAGAGCAGATAAACAGAAGGGAAATAGAAATTTCTGGTCAAAGTAATCTTTGAAGGCTGCAAAGGAAGACTTTTTAAAAAATATTTTAACCTAACTCCAGAGCTCAATAGTATACTCTCTACCCATAAACTACTTCATTCATTACGAGGAAGATGGTCTTATTTCTACTACTACTGAATTCAACATTTATTTAGTAGCTCTCTGACTGGAGTACGTGCTCTCTTCTATTCTCTCTGGTGTTGACAGCAGTAATCAAATTTTGTACATGCCACTGGCCCTATTATAGTTCCAGAGCAGCTGGCTGGTTGCCTAGGCTTCTTATCATGTATGATAGAAAAGACCAGCTGAAACTACTGTGGGAAGACAGAAGTAGAGGGAAGCCTAACTAGAAGCCTAATAATTAGAAATCACGTCTTTTTATATTTGCCCATATATTACAAAGCATAAAGAACAATGCTACACTCAACACATGACAAGCTTGCTGTAATAGTTTACAGAAGGACTGGAACTCAGATGACAATTCAGCCCTTGTTGAAGAGTAGGTCTAAATTCCATACTTTATCTGTGAAGCACGACTTAACTATATCTTAGTTCACAGAGCAGGGAATGGAAAAGCAAAAAACCACCTAGAGTTGGGGGGAAAAGGGAAAAAACTCAGATAACTGTATTCATTCATTTAAAAGTGAGCTCATAAATACTTAAGTTCACTTTTCTATCACAGCCCCAGCATATACACAGTCAGCACAGGGTTCAGAGTAAAATTAAAGGTCACAGAGGCAAACAACAATGGGACCAGAGGGCAACATCCTTTAATTCTAAAACTCCCCTGTATGTAAGACAATCTATAATGAAATTGGTTTCCATTTCTTCTTTGCCTTCTGGGAGCCTTCCAAGAGCTTTGAATGCCTTGACTCTAAGAAGAGGAAAATGGCTTCTTTTTCACAGCCTGTCTCCTTCCAGCTGTGTTCCAAGTAGGCCTTGAGTAGCCCTGCTCTGAACTTCCACTTTTCCAAACTAGTCTATAGAGAAAGGCTTGGGTTCTTGGCAGAGGAAAAAACAAATCTAAGGGACTTCTTATGGGAGCAGAACAAGGAGGTACAGAGCTCCTCCTTCACCTTCCTTCTCCAAGGTGAGAGCCAAGCGTTTTCCTAGAGGGGAAGCTCAGCCTTTCTCAAGGTTCCTGTGTTACCTGGCTAGTTCTACCCTTTAAAATACTGCTATAATGAGCATCTGGTTAAGAGCTTCTCATGCTCTGGGATTACCACCCCATAATTTTGTTCAGGATGTTTTATTTCACCACAACAACCTGACAACTTTTTTAGCTGGCCTGCCGCACAATTTGAATTAGCAGGCCACACAATACTTGTTTCAGCAAGCAAACAAGAGCTTCAAAGGAGATGCTAAGAAGGATGGTGGAGGGGCAACAGAAACTTAAAACAGAAAGTAATGATTCAAATGCTTGTTGCATTTTGATGGAAACTAGTTATTAGCTTATCCCTTACTTCCAGGAAACCCACAACACCAGCAAATTCAAAATGAGAACAATGAGTTTTTAGCATTTCTATTGAAACCTTGTTTCACACAGCCAGGTTCATGTCAGCATAAAGCTTTCTACTGAAAAGAACATTATCAATACAGTAGATGCCCTCATTACTGTGGAAGAGGAACAGCGTGTGTGGTGGCTAGTGGAGCACTGCAGTACAGATAACAGAGAGATATTCTCTCAGTGCTCTCACAGGCAGCTCCAACACAAACCTTTCCAGCACACAGCGCTTCAGGCACTTGACACATGGGTCTCATAAAACTGCATGTCTTTGGCTGCCACAAATAACTGACTCATCCTGCAAAAGAAATAATAGTAGCAACTGTACATAAATTGTAATGCCTTTCAAGAATCACCATAATTTTGGTATTTTTTGATGTTCTTCTTACAGTTTCCCTTTTCCTTTTGTAAAAGGGAATATTTTGAATGTAAATACTAGGGAAATCTATGGAGGACATTAATCTTTGGAAAGTGTTGCTTACATTATGATCACACCTGTAAAATCCAGCCACATCCAAACAGTACTTGCTTTTTGCAAATCATCCCAGGCCACCTGTTTACAGCAACTCATAGGAGTGACTCATAGGAGGTCCACAGGAAAAGTAGGAGCCTTCTGCAGTTTGCTTGTCATTTAAAATGCTGAGCACATCTTCCAAAGCAAGGTTCCTGCCCATTCACAGGTACCTTTATAAACCAAATCCTAATGAATCTATGACAGATGCACTGTTCAACATTTGTGTGCTCATATGCTGGGATGTAACGTGCATTTCAGCTGAAGCCCAGGCACTGAGCCTTGAGTAACAGCATGCAAGTCCAAGCACAGGAGAGGAGCCATCACCTGATCTGCCCCAGCTCCACCAACAAGCAATCCTGGTGGTTCAGAGTTTTCAAAACCACTTGTCCTGCTGCAGTGGAACAGACTAGCTTCAAGCCAGTGGCCAAGAGTCTGAAAGAGCTGCTGATAAGCAACTCTACCCAGGACAGACAACTGCCCTCAGCATACCCCACATCACTAGGGACTGCTGCAGAAAAAGGCATGGCTTCCAAAAAAGCATCTCATTCCTCTGTCTAGGACAATTCTATGCCAGGACACAATCCAAAGCTTTGGAAGCAATGGTTTAGGCAAGCATACAAATAATTTACTTGTACACTTCCTGCAACTCATTTTGTAAATGAGTGTTTGTACCTCCAAGAACATAAACATCTCAAAGCTTCCTTGTAAACCCCACAGGGTTTTTTCCTCAAAGTATCTTCTGATAGATTCTTTTCAAACTCCAGTAGCTTTCCCCATCTAGACTCCATAAGGCTGTGCATTGATGTCTGCCTCCAGCTGGGAAGAGGGGAATGAAAACATATCAGGAAGCCTGGAAGAGGAGCTCTGGAGCAAGCACATCTCTCCACTTGCCCAAGTCTACAGGTCTTCACTCTACCAGCTAGGGCTAAAACCACAGCCCTCATCCTAAAAGCTAAAACTCTTATCTTCTATCATGGTGAGGAGAAAGAGGGACATAATCACAGTTAAATATAATTATAGGCACATTTCAAGAGTGGCACACCCTGGCCAATGACTACATTCACAGTCAGCAGGGTTGCACCAACACTGCAGCTCCAAAGATTTGAAAGTTTGGTTTCCCTTTTTTTAACACCCTGTAACAATGCATGGATGATCAGACAACACCCTCTAAGACACTAACTCTTCAGCTGTACCATTTATAAGAAGCTATTTATTTCCAAACCAACACTGAGTGTCACAAGCATGCATATAACCAGTCTTGTTAAAATAAGTGATCAATTTCTTCCATCCAGACAGTCTACTTCCCTTCCTGATTGCAACAACGTATTCTATTCATGCTTTCCCACAAAAAAGAAAAAAAAAAAGGAAAAAAAAAAAAAAAAAAAAACAGAGAGGGAAAGCATTGTGCAGAGCTGCCCTGCTTTCTGCAGGAACTCTTAACAAAGTTCTTTAGACTTCCCAGTCATCATGCTAGGGTGGAAGGTTTGCTCACCTGGAAAAGAAGGATTGCAGAAAGTCTGCATTAGGAGCCCCAAGTTTCACTATTCCTTCCTTGAACAAGAATATTGAAGAGAGCTTCCTAAGTTAAATAGGCTGTCTTTTCCTAGTTCAGAGAGCTAAAAATCAGTAAGAAGGCAGTATTAGAGGCATGCTAAACCTAAGTGTTCCCTGTGGACCTTGGTCAGGTCCAACACAAACATCTCCAGTTAAACACTCCACTCCTCAGAGGACAAACATTTCTCCTGCCAAGGACCCAAGGCAAGTATCCTTCTTTCTGAAATAGCATTGCTGTTATCAGAGTCAAAAAAGGGGAAAAAAAATAAACCACAACTAAAAATCAACCCAAAACACATCTACTCAGCTCAGTGCAGGAAGGCACTTCCTGGGTGTTCAGGACTAAGCACAGTGACACAGCACCCAGCCCACAGTCCTAGAGCAGCCAGCTTGATGAGGGCAGGTATCACACAAGTCCTTCTGCATGATGCCAGAGTGACATGCAAAATTTCCTAAACTACAGAAAACCATCTTAGAACTACCTACACTGCTGCCACTGTATAAGCCTTTACTTTCATGAAAACCTCCTTTACCAAAAAGAGGGGGAAAACCCACACAAGACATACCCAATATAGATTTCATTAATTCAATATATATTTTATAGTTAACTCAATATAGATTTAATCTATCTCTTGTTAATTTGTCCCAATAGTTAAATTTACACTCACTGCTAACAGCTTACACAGCATTCACAACCTTTTGCCACTGATCCTTTTAACAGCTACAAATTGCAAATCATTGTGTGATTAAAGTTATCAAGACTGCAACAAGGTCAAAGAGTATATTTCAACAGATAATCCAACAATCTGACATTTTGGTAGGTATAACATTCCACAAAGACTGTATTTAAAAAAACATCATTGCATCAACTGTCAGGTACTAGAAGTACATAATTAAAATTATAGTTAAAATTAATGGCCTTCTTTCTCTCCTCCCTCCCCAGTTAGCATAGAAGAAAAAGAATGAGGTAAAACCATGTACTTTGTTAAATACTGAACCTACTGGAACCTGTGAAATAACAGATTAATAAACTACTCTGAGGCTGAGGTCAGTTTACAGAACAACCATCACACAGAACCACCCCACTGCACTACCAACTAGCTAAGAGAAACATAAGAACAAAGAGCTGAGCAAAATGCAGCATCAGCCTGCTTTCTTAGGGCCACAGAAGTGAGAATTAAAGCTCTCAGAGGGAGTGCTCTTCAGTTTAGCACAGCACTTCTGTGTATCAGGGGACTTGGGAAGGAGTGTGGAAAAGAGACAAAGCATGTGGCACAACTGAACTGTCACCTAAACGAAGAATAGACCCACACAACTAAGCACCAAAAAGCCTCAAGCCTCTCTGACAGTAATGCTAAACACACACTCATAAGCAGAGTCCAACAGCAGTGAAAATGATAGTGCATTTTATTTGGGACAGAATGTGCACCTATTTATCTCAAGCCAGCTGCCCAGGTTCCAGGCAGAGACTGGGAAGCAGCCCAGTCTGAAAAGGCTGAGCAATAGCTGGGTTAATAGGCACCTCACTCAGCTGCACACTAGCTAAGGAAAGCTCACACAAGCCATGATCAGCAGAGATGATGGCAAAAAGAGGGCTAGGCAGTGGCAAGCAGCTGAGGAGCAGCAACTAATTCAGTTTTGCAAGCCAGCAAAAGATTACATGTTTACACCCTCACTAGCTTTCAAGAAATTTTCAGCAATCTTTCTGTGTGAATACTTTGCAGGCTTCTGCCAGGTCAAATGGAAAACACTGGGCTCAGTTATTTAAGCTCAAGTGTGCGGAGGAGTAATTACCAAAGCTCCACTGGACAGAAGGATTGCATTCTTTTCTTCTTCAAATGCCACCACCCACTAAGATATGATAATAAAACTCTCAGAAACCTTGTAAGCAAATCCAGCAAACACTGTGCAGAAGTTAGCCTGCAATCACATGGTACCCATCTCAAAAACTCCATCTGTGCCTCTCAAAATACTGTGGCACAATGACCAACTCTGCTACTTGCTGCTACCATCATCATGGCATGATGCCACCACCATCATATTGGCATCACCATAACCAAGTATTGGCTGGATTTAAAGCCTAAATCATGTGAAGGTTGAGATAGAGGCCACATGTACAGTATATTCTAAAAAGTCTTTCTGTGCAAGATTGACAAGCAAATCATACACATCCCTAAGCCAGACAAATGAAGCCCAAAAACACAACTGCTCCTTCACAATTATTGTGATGCAACAGATGCAGCACAGCATTCCCACATAAATATTTAATGTCAACAATATAGACTAGCCGATTTTAAAACCATTTCAAATTTTAAAAGGGTTAAAAACAGATGCACACACTATAGTAATTATATTATTGGTCACCTTACTGAAGCATCACACCTCGTACTTGATGTGTGAGCAGGCACAGTCTCATCCATGATCTGAACAGCAGCTTTTCAGCTATTCATTTCACACTCCCTTTTTGTACTACTGATTATGAAACCATCTGACATTGCCAGCAACAACCTTACAACCAGCTCAACAAAATTTCACATTACTTTTAACAAAAACATTTTAAGGCTGAAGCCTTTAATAATTACCTTTATTTCCCTTTTAATGTAAGTGTTTAAATAACTAATCACTGTTTTCATGTGTTTCAAAAATATGTTTATCATGGCTATACTCACAGTGAGAATGCATGTAATATAAGCACCTTTGAAGAGAAGTTTTTACACCAAAGTGGACAGATTAAGATTCTGAGACACCATGCACCATCCTGTGTGTTCAAGACCCTCACTCCATTTAGCAGATGAGCTTTTATGATGCCCCAGTCTCCCTAGCACAGGAAACCAAGTTCTCCAAGCAGCACACATTTAATAGTTTGCTCGTTATGTCGTCTTGTCTTTCCTACTACCCTACTTGCTTTTGTTGCTGCTACCACAAACAGAACTGGTTTTATCACAGGGTTATTTTCTTACTAGTTTAACTTCTCCTGCACGAGCAGCAACAAGTTGCTACTGAATAGCAAGCTTTGTTTTTCTCTGCAGGCCTGCAAACACATCCAGGCTAAACCCACCTCAACTTTACAAAGTTAACATTGAAGCAAGTTGCATTAAACTTGTTCACATGTCTCCTTAAAAAAAAAAATCATTGTAGGTAGGTAAAACTCCAATATAAATAAAGGATCGACAACAAAACACAAACAAGTTGTCATTGTCATTCACTCAAACAGGAGTGTGCAAGTGTCTGTTACTCTGCCTTCAACTTGCCCTAGATCTGAGCCCTAGATATATATTCAACCAAACATTATAATGCCTTCATTACCAATCATTTACTATCTAACTGTAGTATTCTCACAGTTAACACTTTCACACTTTTCTATTTATGTGCAGTTCCCTTATTTTAATTGGACTGGTTTAAGACAATTGCATGAACAAAGCATTATAAAACTTCATTGCTACCTGGTTTTTGTTTATTGTTTTACTTTGTAGCATAACCACAGCATTAATACTATTTGTTTTCTTGTAGGTGACTGTTTAATTTTAAATCACAGCATTCTGACACATTCTCCTCTCTACAACGAAGTTTGGCACAAGTCTTTCAGGTCAGCCACAGAAAAAAGATAAGCCCCTATTACCTATCTTCATAAATAGCATTTGAAAGAGGGGATTCACCAAATAGAGATCTTTACAGCTTACACTGTGAGATAAGCAAGGCAGTTTAGGATATGGGTGGCAAGGTTCAGAAACAGAACTTCATACAAGTGCAACTAAAATGTTTACGAAGCTGATTAGAGACAACCTGTTACAATCTGCCTTTCTGGGAACTTGTATTACTAAGTGCATGTGAGACTCTGGGTCACTGAAAAGTAGCTCTAGTGTGAATGCAGCGATATGACCAAAAAGTGTCAAGAAGCTGCTTTACACAAGGGTTTTCAGAAATTTACCTTTACACTCAACTTCCCCAGCCCTGCAGTTTTCCACAACCTTTCTCCTCACTTGCCTCCAAATACTAATTTACCCTTCTTGTAAATGATCACAACCCCACTACTGTTAAGAAAAAAAGACTATCAGCTCTCAAAGCAAATCACAGGACAGTTCATTCAGTCTTCTCACTCCCACATGACCATCAGGTGGTGTTACAATAACAATTTTGTACCTACCATTCCACCATAATTGCCTTTATCTTCCTTCCCTTGTTCTACCCCTGATCTACACAGATGTTCAGTCTTATTACCCTCTGTCAGGAGGGCTAAAATCAATGAGGCAGGCCAGTTCATTGCATTCTATCCAGTACAATCCCAATGAAGTGAGTATAAATCCCTACCAATACTGCATAGAAAACATGTATGTCCCACTCTTTTTGTCTCTTGCATCCAAGATCAGGCAGTTGGAATGAAGAAGCAGCACAGAATAGGACATGTTCCTGGTCACAATCACATGTGACCACTGAAATTCTCCCACCAGCACACAAAAGCAGGGACAAATAGACATGAGGGGAGAGGGAAGAAATATTTTCACAAGAAATCTAACTTGCATCAGATGTCCCTATGATGGTATTTTAGCTACCAGCTGGATCATGACTCATAGATGCCCAATACCAGGTTTCTGAGTAGGCCCAGCTAAGCCAGGGAGCTTTGCTACCTCCATCTGACAAACATGACTGGAAAAGCTCCTAGGGCCTACCCGAGCCCTTGTTGCCTTGTCCAGAAATTGATCCAACACATTTCAACCTCTGTATTTCAGTAATTGGTAAAGAAGTAGGACATTACAAGGATACACAACCAACTGCAGACAGCAAGAACTTTGTGACTACCATGGAACAGCTGGAGCACCTCTCAGTTCCTATTATAACCATTCATTCAGCTCCCCACACACCATACAGCCCATCCTGGCCAAGAACACCAAGAGGACTCCTATAACATAGCTAGTTTGCCATTTATTTCACTGCCTCCAAAAACCAGTCTTACCAACAACCTATTTCCCAAATAAAATCAGGAAGTCTGCTGGGAAACCATGCCAGGGCAGCAGTGATGACAGGAGGGAATTCCCCATGCTTCATTTCTTAGCCACAACATCTGGCCACAACCAATTCTACAGTTTGCCTGATCCTCAAAACCCAGGAATGGATTACAGACACAGTGAGCAGATCAAAGAGCTCTTTTGGTAAGTTTTCCCCTCCCCTAAACCCCCATCTTCTATAACAAAACAGAAGAGCCATGAGATTTGTTATGATTTGGAAGCATACAAGGCACAAGCTCAGGTTCTGCAGCTTCTGGTGTGCAAGAAGGTTCAAACAGCAGCAACAATCCCAAAACAGTGCAGTGCTTGGGAAGTAGAAATAGAGAAGATGAATGATTTTAACCCAGCCCATAGGTTAAAGAAATTATACAGGGCTCCTGAAGACATCCGATATTTCACAGCTTCAGCCTAGCTTTTCTCTGAAGATAAAGTGGTCAAATTTTATAATAAAGTTTCATGGCTAATACCACTTTGAAATGAAAATTTCCTTCATTATCTGTGAAAAAAATTGACATAGATTACATTCCACACTAAAGAGTGCTGTATCAGCATAGAAAAAGAAAAGAAGTCACCACAACTCAGCATAATGTTAGAAAGGTTTGGTAAACATTGCAAGTACAAAACAGCATTCTCATCTACCAGAGCTTCACAGATATGCAGCAGAAGTGTTTCAGCACTGTCAACCTGAACGTAAGTTGCCAAAATTATTTTGGAATAAGCCACATGCCTTTTAACATAACCTATGTTCAAAAATAGGCATTGCCAAGATCCACTTACTCAAATAATCTTTTAGAGTCACCACTTTAGCCCTCTATAATTGGTCTCTCCTCCTTTTGTGGCACTGTAAAGTGCAAAAAGTAGCAAATGACACCTGGCGTGGCAAGGACAGATCACTACATGTAGAGAATCTGCTAAATTGGAAGGGACGCATCAGGATCACTGAGTCCAGCTCCCGGCCCTGCCCAGCACACCCCAAGAATCACACCATATGATATATGCCCCTTGTGTCTAGATACAAAATTCAATATGAAAGTGGAAGCTAGGCAGACTAGAACCATCTGTCTCATGTTCGCATTAACAAGTTATTGCCAGATCTTTGACTGTGATTTATAAACAATGCATGCAGGAAATGGAAAAAAAAAAAAAAATCCAAACTATTATCTCTAAAAGGCTAAAAAGTCTAAGAAGCTGGGCACATGGTGGTGAAATCTCAAGACAGTATAAAACCACAAGGAAACTATATACGTGACACTTAAAGGCTGAGTTAAGTTTTTGCTTCCACAAAGCCAAGGTCACAGGAACAAGCCCAGTGCAGTCACCAGCATAGAACCACAGAAGCCTCCCCAGCTGGGTGGGGACCTCTTGCTGAGAGTGAAACTAAAATTTTCCAGCAAGTTCACAAAACCACCACTATCCTTCTTCATTCAATGGAGCTATTCAAGCACAACTTTCACAGTCACATATACAAGTAAGTACACAAATAATGAGACAGAAAATATAGCTACAAGCTTCCAAATTCAGACACTGACCAGCAGAACAGCCTTAGCATATCTTGGACCAAGTGGGAAAAAAAAAAAAAAAAAACAAACCCAAAAAAAAAACCAACTAGCAGAGTTGTAAGGAAACAGTGAATCTACCTGCATTTGCAGAGTCTAAATGCCAATATCCAGACACTACATATATAGGAGAAACTGATAGATGGCAGAAAATGAAGACATCTATGAGAAACCTTGGGAGTCAACTTTACCAAATATGCAGGGTAGCTGAGCTCAACATCCATAAACAGTCATGAGAAGTGTTTGAGATTGCTTCTCATGTGAGACATCAGAGCCAACCAGGAAAGGGGGTAGGCTGGGGTGGAAGGCAAACAAAAAAGAAATGGCAATAAATTTTATCACGCATAGGTTGAATTCCCTCAGTTTGCCTGAGATGCACTTTTTGTGTATCTACTACATGAAGTCTTGGATCTCATGAAGCAGTAAGCATGTCCCTCTGTCTGCCACTTCTGTTCTGATGTCTCTGCCCCTTAAAAACCTTTTGCTGGTTGAGTCAAAAGATTTATCTTTAGCTCAGTTATGGCATATAAAAAAATTGAATATGCAAGGATACATATTGTCCACATGGCATTTGCTCATCCTAGAGAAAATTATTCCAGTCACAACCTAGAGAACTACCATTGAAAAAATACAAAGACTTTAAGACACACACATAAATTCATATACCAAATTCAGATAACTTTAAAAAAATTACAAATCACCGTGTTTCTAGTAATTGTTATCAGTCAAGGTTCTCAAGAGTTATCTTCTATATCCCCAGTGCCCAGGAGCTCCACACACAGTCTGGATGTGACAAGGAAATAAACCCCTCCCGTAAGAGTGACCCACTCATACCAGTAATCCACTCCCACATGTGCGCACACACTTGTTGCTAGCTGCTTCCAAGCCACCCTCGTTGGCTGGGGACAACTCAGGGGTGTTCAGTATGGGTTGCAAGAATTCCCACCCCAGCATGTGATGGAAGAAGTACAGATACAGACTTACATATGAACTGAAAATTTACCATATTCCCAAGCAACTAACTGGAAATACCTCATTAAAGACAGACTTTTAACAATCTTGGATCCACACATTGCTGTATAATTATTCTCAACTTGAAAGGGCTGCATAATTTCCCAGGAATATCATGATCTCTAAATGCAAATCCTAGAAGGGAAAAGTAAATAGAAGTCTATGCATATATATGTGTGCACAGGCATATACAGCTACATAGTCCTCCTTCTCTTTGAGTATACACAACAAAGATGACAAAAACCCATCCCCATCTCATCTTCTTCCATCACTTAAAAACTACTGCCTTACCTTGTGGCTGTGCTTTTGTATATCAGGAAGAAACAGCCAAGCCAGAAAGTGCATAATTACATTTCTATTTACTTTACCATTCACTTTATGAGGGGGAGTGGTAGGAACAGGAGCAGTTGAAAATATGTCCTTCCCTGAGGGCTGAAACTCATGAAACATGTTTTTTTCCGAGAGAGAATGATTTTTTTTTTTCCCTTGGAACTCTAACACTTCCATTCCCTAACCCTTACAATAACTTCAGTGGGTACACCTAATCTCCTTGCTAATCCCCAAATAACATTTAGCATTCAGTATTTTATTATAGCCATTACTGCCACTCAGGAGAAATCCTGTTGCCTTTCTCTCAACATCAGTCACAAGTGACACCTAACTAGTGACTAGTTATAACAAAAAAGCAAGGTATAAGAACATACTAATCTTTGAAAGCTCTACCTTCTTTCAATTTTGAAGGCATTACTCCACATCTGCAGTGAGAAAACAGAAAGGAAAAGGAAGTCAGGGTAAACTTTTTTGTTTGTTTTCTTTTACGATTTGTTTGTTTTCTTAAAGAAGACTAGGCTGTAGTGCTAAAGATCACGGCTGACCTTCCTGGATGTTTTTCATATTCCCCCTGAAAAAAGCACAGATCTGAGCTATGGATACCCCAAATGTTACATTCATCAGTCAAGCCCAAGACCTGTGACAATCAATAGTGCTGAAGAGTGACAAAGATGAGACAAATTTTACAGTTTTTCCTTCTGATTAAGAAGGAAAAGTGGCAAAATTAAAGGAAAATAAAAATCCCACTGTTCTGCAGTATAAACAGGTCTCATCCACAGATACCTTAATAATTGATAGCTACTATTATAACATGGTGACCCAAAACTAATAGTATTAAGTGGCCTTTACCACCTCAAATTTCATCTGGATATCCATCCTCAGGAACACCTTGCCCTAACAGGATAAAATATCTCTTTGAAAGGTGGCTCTGACTTACTTGAATACAAGTTGAAAAACAAGAAAAACGTTAAGCCCTTGAAATACACAGTCATTCACTGAACAAACCCAAGACACAGCATTCAACCTGGTAACAGCAGAGATGAACTATTACAGGCAGTTGCCACTACAGACAGATTGAGCCCAAGTGGAACAGAGATTTCTAAAGGGCTCCACCAGTCCAAGAAACACCAAGACACCACTACCTAAGTAAAAAAAAAAAACAAAAAAAAAAACCAAAAAAAACACACAACACCTAGCCGTGCTGAAATACAGTACTTAGCATGGCTAGGTGTTGTATATTCCTGTAGCTGATCTAATGATTTAGCTACAAGAGAAATCAAGGGTATTCTTAAACAGTAGAAGGGATCTAAATTCATTAGCAAGAATTTAAAAACACACTACAAGGACACAGTGTATATCAGACAGTTCCAGCAACCAATATCTACTAGACACAACTGTTTATTACATACTGTGTGTATTAAGTGTAGAAACTGCCTTTTTCTCAGCCATTCCGTTTTTTTATATTAAGCTGAAAGAGGCGTCTACAGTATTTCAGCATTTCCACCTACTCCCCATTTTTATGCATCAACACTGATTCTCTTGCTAGAAGTCATCTCTTGGGGTTAAATTTTAACAGACTGCGTTATATTTGCATAAGTCTAGTTAATGAAGAATGACTGGCAGAGTATAATATCCTGACCTTCTGTCATGAATTTTAATTGCCTGCAGATGGTTAAGTTTAGCCTTATCTTCCCACATGAATAAGATCCACATGGATAATTTCTCCCTCACCTTATATAGCACACTGGCACTTCATGGAGCCTACTGCTGTGCCCATGGGTTACCCGCAACACATCCTGTGGTGGGTGGAGCAGTGGGTCAGGTGTGACCCCTGCATGGAGGAGCTGAGATGGGTGCTAAACTGAAATTACTCTGTCCAAACCCAGTTGAAGAATTCTCCCTGGTAATGCCACCTATAAATAGAGCAATTTCTAAACCAGCCCCATTGTTCTGACTTTCATGATCTCCACTGCTCTTCCAAATTTGTCAAATTTCTTCAAAGAGAATTATTCCTCATCCCCAACACAAGATCCCCCTTCTCATTCTTCAGGTTGCAACCAAAGAACAAGGTCAAAAACCAGCTTGGAAAAATTGAGGAAAGGAAACAAGCACTCTTCCATCTCCCCATGAAATTAAGAATTTCACTTCAATTGAACAATGAGGACCTTTCCTTCTACAGCACATCAATGCCAATAACAACTAAGAATGACCAGCAGATTTATCAAACCTGAGGTCAACTTGCAATTTATGAAAAACCTTTAATAACGTCTACATAATTCAATTACACGAATTTCAGTAAAATGCAGATATCCATTAGAGGAGGTATAAAGCTTTTCCCCTGTATAAGCAATTTTTAAAATAAAGGTTTCATTGAATAAATGACAATCCAAAACAAGATGCTAAGCACCCTTACTCATCACATCTTAGATGTGCCATTTGGTTTTTTTTCAATATGTGCTTTTGGAAAGAAACCACTAACTTTGCATGAAGCAACTTGCAAGATCCTCAGAGATTTTCTGCCAAACCTCCTCTACACTACAGCGTTAATTCACCATATAAATATTCAAAGATATTCTTGAATACCTTCCAGAAGGGAACACACTTCTCTAGCTATACAGCCACATCCATGCTTACTTAGCTCACCATAGTAATGCTGTGCCCTGGGGTGGAAATACAAGGCCAGGCAATTAAGTTCTACTAAGACAGGCAAAAAAAAAAAAAAATTCCAAGAAAATGCAAGCCATCTTGGTCATGCCAGGACACTTTTATCCTTTGACATTTAGCTGCCTAGAGCAAAGCAGGAACCCCAAAAGTTCCTTCGTACATAATGCATAAAGTTTCCTTTGTCTACTGCTTCCACATTTTTTCCCCCAACAGTCCAAGACAGGCCTGAAAAATTAATGTCAGGATGAGTTTCCATATCAATAGTTGCAAAGGGACAGAGAGAAAGGTAACCACACTTTACTTCATGTATCCCTTAAATACTGGCAAAATCACTGAAAAACTATCACAAGAGCTCACCATATCACATCTCAGCTAAGAAGGGAAGTTAAACAAGCCTAAGGATATCCAACTCTATCCTCCACAGCTGATGACCAAATAAAAAGGTAAAATGAGCTTGGTAATGAACAGGCTTGTTTTGCCCTAAATAGAAATAGTCTGTGATGCAGAAGTAGGCATGAAGGGAAAAAACCCATCAGATTAGATTCTGGTTTTGTCACATTTTTCATCTGTTTCAAGAGGCTAATTTTGTCATTTAAGATATGAAAGAACTCAAGGCCAAGGTGGTATTTTGGACTCTTTTTTAACCTAGTTTTACATTGAATAACTATATTTTCCTTAAGCATGTTATCTCAAAAGTAGTCTCTTTTGCACATATATTCTCACTTGAACAAGAATTTAAAACAATCTTCAAAATATGTGGTTATTCACATTTAATTTAGTTGTTTATTGTATAGAAGGCAACTTGGAATAGGACAGGTTTAAATCATTTAAACCTGAGAGAACCTATTTCACTAGTTCTACTTATTATAAAAAGAAATTACAATTATTGAATCAGCTCTTGGTAAGGTTCTAGCAAAAATATTTTCTCACCTTGTGTTAATACGATGCCTTGCAAAAAGCTTGCAAAAAGTGCAGAGCATTATCTTTACACTTGAATATTAGAGCAACAGGTTACCTATTTATGCTACAGAGATTTAAATAAACAGCGGATTATTATTCATAACAAGCTGCATGATTCTGGAAGACATGATCTACCTGACTCACCCATTCCTCAGCTGTACTCTCACCTTTCCAAGCCCTGCAGGACTGGAGGAGGTCTAAAGACTGTTAAGGAAGGAATTCTTTATGTAGTAAAACTTGTATGTGGCTCCCCTTGATTAAGATAGTTCAAGGATACCTTAGTTAAAAAATAATAATTTAACCAGAAATTCTCTTTTGTTCCTGTTTTTTGCATTACTTCAATATTTAGGTCTAAAAATAATTGTCTGCAAAATAGGATTATAACTCTTAACTATACACACCTTACACAGAAGGTGCAAGCTCTATATTATACACCAATTTTCACTGAAATTAGATTTTACAATATGTTAGTCTTTCCAAAAAGGCTTTTGTGATACCTTGCAGATTCCAAACTGTAGCTGAGTTCAATTTATTCATCCAAAAAGGAGAGGGATAAAAAGAAAGGGAAAAAATACAGCCTCTATTAAGTACGCCACAATACTGATACAAAGCAGTTAAAAATAAAGTCTCACAGAATTGACACACATTACTTTTCCCCTACTTACACCACATTGCATCCCAGACAACAGATCCAGATCAAAATCCAACTCATAGCCACAGATTCTCACCAAGATCAAACATAACTAATTTAATTGTTCTTTAAAGACTTCCAGTAACACCAGTTATCTTAATTACCATTCATCTACTCTGTCAGATGATAACCTTTTGGCTCTGCTAAATTTGGGAGTGCCAAGAACGTACCATTTCCTTTTTTCCACTGTATTGTAGATGAGATTTGAGTCTCGTACTTCTATTTTTTTTTTTTTTTTGGCAGCACAAGAGATTTTTAATAGGATAGCAAGCTAAGGTCCTTTCTGAGTGCTAGAAGAATATGAAAGGAGCCTTATTACCAATGAGAATACCAGGCACATATAATATATCAGGAGGAACAAAACTCCTTTTTCTGCTTTCTACCCTCCGTACTAGGATAAAAACAATTTTGTGCATTTTGGTATGCAGGGAAAAAAATTGTCATATTGGAGAGCATAAAGACCGAAATCCACAAGAAAACAGACTTTCCAATTGAAGGAAACAAGTTTAAATGAATTTCAAAATTCCACTTATCCTTACCATACCCACGCAAATTATGCAGAATACTTTCATAATCAGTTGCACTTCTCTATATGACAAATTTTTGTTTCAGATGATCACTATAGTACATTACCATCTTTCAGCATTGCACTGTATCCCCAGTACTCATGTTCTTTTACCCCTGCCTTCTTTCCCCAGACAGCAAAATGTAGTTTAACTGAACATTATACTTGCAACAATTTTTACTATATGGGGACAAATATAAGTTAAAGCCAGAACATGCAGGGCCAAAATAAAAAGCTATGACAAAAGGAGGTGAGAACTAACATCTAATATAAATTAATCAGCAAAACATTTCTAAGCAGTCTTCATTTTTCTCAGCACTTTATTTGAACATTACATAGACACAGTCCATTTTCACCACCTGACTGGTGGTTTCTGCTCCATCTCAGCTTCCTCTGCCCAACAGCAGCATGGAAGCACTGTGGAAGAAAGGACATATCAGGACCTCCAGGGCAACAACCAGCAGCAAATTTAGAGATTTCATTTTCTTTCTGCCCAAATCACCCTGGAACCAAATTCTTCACTGAATACATTACACAACATGAGCTAATTCTCCCTAGACAGCTCCAAAGTTTTGTAGTGCGTCCCATTTCCTCTAAAGGCCATTCAACAGACCTGGGCAACTTCAGAGAGGACTCTACTATCAATCATAGACTTCATCCTGAAACTAAACTTAATCAAATACCCTAAAGACACTGAATCCTTTCAGGATGAATACAGCAGCTCAAGAGCTTTTCAACACTGTATTGCAAAGAGACAGAGTAAAATCAAATTTGACATGCTTACTACAGGTTTGGGCTTTTAGGACCTCTCACTGCTTTCACACTATTTTTCTCAGTTCTAAAGGCACCCTGCCCAGTTAGTAGCCATAGAAACCTCTACACCATATGTGATATTTTGCCCAGAATTAAATTATCACATTTCACACAGAAAATAAATTATAATTTATGTTCTTAATACATAAAAGCATAAGATATGGGATCCACCAGGTACTAGATACTCCTCTTCCACTTCTACCTAATTCCTACTGAAGAAAATTTGTCTGCCTCAGAAGGGGGCATTACATGCTAGAGCGATCCCTGACCTAACCTGTGGGAACTCAAAATGTCTCTCAGACATTTTTAGAGGTTCCAGGCCTTGGTCACAGAAGCATTTTAGACCCTGGCAGACAGCTGGAAACAGCTGTGATTTTGAGTTTGAGCCATGGAATGAGTTACCAACTTTGGAGGTGGAACAAGCAGTCACAAAAGGTTAGATAGTATAGTAAAAGTATTTACAAAGTAGAGGGGAATTTTTTTTAGTATTGTACAGGGGGGTTTTAACACTTGTACAGGGGATTTTTACTTTGTACATGGGGGTCAGAAGTTCTAAGATGGAGGAAAGTGGGCTGATCCTGTTCTTCCTCCTTCTTCTTCCTTACCTCCATGTTCTTGGTGATGTTGGCACTCACAGATTGGT
This sequence comes from Lonchura striata, assembly GCF_050655825.1. NCBI lineage: Eukaryota > Metazoa > Chordata > Aves > Passeriformes > Estrildidae > Lonchura > Lonchura striata. The sequence goes on along the minus strand of NC_140705.1, from coordinate 64,358,387 downwards.
TTAGAGTAGAAAAGCACTTGGTAATATAGGTAGTAGGTATTGGGGGAAAACTATAAACATGTAATACATAATATATCATATAAAAGCAGCAGCCCTGGGTGGGGGAGAGAAGAAGACAGCAGACAGAGAGGATGTCAGGGTGTGTGTGTGTCTCTACCCAGGCCACTGACCAAGCAGCCGCAGCCCGAGAAGACAATCTTTTAGATAACTAACAATAAACTGCCTTAAGACTAAATTGCAAAAGCCTGCACAGTTTTTCTTTGGAAGCACAGGTTGGAGGAGAAATTTCACCACCACATGGGAACCCAGAATAAGGCCGGGGTTCCCACACTAACCCAGTAACCTCTAATTTAGGTGTAGCATCAAGTGAAACAGTAAGAGCAACATTAAAGTACCTGCAAAATGCAAGAATTCCTGCAATGTGCAAGTGCCCTGGAGCAGAAGCACCACACTTGAATTCGTCGAGGGCAACCTGCACTTACTGACACAATGCACATAGCATGAGATTCCTGTGGGAATTCAGGAACACCAAGGATAGCAACCTCACCCAGGAAGTAATCAAGAACCAGACCTCAAATGGGCCAACCACAGCGTGCCACATTGTTCACTTCAGAACATGAGCGAATCCAACACAGAGTTCATAAAGCTAGAAGACATTTAACCAGGATAACCCTACATAATGCCCCTCTAAGCACAGTTGTTACCTCAATGCCAGACACCAGAGCACCACCATGCCTGAGCCAGCACACTGATACTGTGCATACCCTGAATCACAGCTCCGCATCCACTTCCACACCAGGCAAACCAAGGAAATAGCTCCCATACATATCCCCCACATTTCCTCCAGGCAAACATGGACTCCATCTCTTGTCAAAGGGTCTATCATTATCTATGTGGTGACATATTTCCCTTCCATATACAGCCCCAAGCTTTCCTCCTTTTTAAGCATCTCATCTATTTGGACTCTGACACAAAAGCAAGTATTGTGACCATTATCTCATCTCAGGTAAATAACTACAGCAATGACATCCCTCTTTTTCCTGCAATGGGTTTGTGTTATAAGGAATGGATCAGAACTGTCCCTGTGTGCTGGCCAGTCCCCCTTGTAACACACTGGCTGTTTATCATCCTAAAACTACATTCCTTGCAACCATCACCAGGGTAGGAACTGGATGGTTGTGAATACGGGCAATGGAGGGGTTTGTTGTGGCTGTCTATTCTGGAGAAGAAAATGGAGAGCAACACTCCCTTTCTCTAGTTCTTAATGTCCTTCCAATATTTTTCTCCTGCAGGAGGGGTGGGAATCAAGACTTACTGCAAGCCTGCTCTTCCACTTACACCAGCATCTTTTCACAGCAAGTTTTCCAGAATAATAGAATCATTTATGTTGGAAGAGACCTCTAAGATCAGAGTGTCCAAGCATTAAACTAGCACTGCCAAGTCCACCACTAAATTCCTCTTTTTGGCCTACAGCTTTGGACATTATCATTGAGCAGTACCTATCCAGGGCAGAAACATACAAACACAAACAACCTAGCCCAGAAAGTTTTGGAATTTTCCTAATTTATTACAAAATACCCTCAATGCTCTCTGGCCCCTCACTCACTTCCTGGTACACCTTCTCTCTGTGCAATACATCAGGAATGAGCCCAGTCTCATCCTACACTGCAATCAGGTGCTCAGTGGAAAGGCCAGCAGTTTGAACCCTTTGAAAATTTGAACAGTGACAGAGACTTGTCAACAGTGACAAGCTGGCACAAGGGCTCTAACTACCAGACAGTGGCAGGAAAGACAGGTACAATTCCAAATGTGCCCCCAGCCAGTTTTTGGAAAAGGTGACCCCTTTTGATACGTATTTTTCACAGTGCTCAGTGGCCAGGGATCAGGCCAGGAACCAGGTGCTTGCACAGCAGGCAGATGCTGACAGCCATGCAGTCAGTCTGTGCCAGCACCCCAGCATACAGCTCCACCATAGATATACCTCTGCAAACAATCCTGACTTCAGTGCAGTTATCTTCTGTGAAGATGATCTAAAACAGCAGCTAAATCCTTGAGGATTCCTTTTTTCCCTGCAAATACCTGCCAGGACAGGAAGGTGAAGCCAAAGAGGCAACAAAGTCCAGAAAAAAAAAAAAAAAAAAAAAAAAAAAAAAACCACACATGACATTTTCCACCTGTTTCACTAGATTTTCAGATTGTCTCTAATTGCCTTCTGTTCACAGCACAGAGGAGATGCTGCCTGAAAAACAGAAGCACAGGGGGCCTCAGGTGTCAACACACAGCCCTGCCACACATCAGGACATGTCCCAGGGCAGTGGGAACCAGCATTGCCACATTCATCCCTTCACCCTTCCCTCATACCAGGATGACAGCAAGGGGTGGGGGGGAAGGTATCTCCAACTCTTTTGCTCTTTCCCCATACATGCAGCAACACACAAAACCAATCACTGCAGTGATCCTTCAAGTGGAAGAAAAACCATGAAGTTGGACAAGGTAAAGGAAGTAACAAAACGTGCACAAAAAAAAGAACAACTTCTGGAAAGAACACAAATACGTTTTTCAGAAAGAATGACTTGGGGCTTTTTTTAGTTTATTTTGGATAATTATTTTTAACTGCATAACATGTTCAAAAAGTATTATCTTTATACTTGGAATTGAACAGGACATCTATTTTTAAATATTATTAATTCAGTCATAAGTCATCCCCAGAGACAAGACAATAATAAATCAATGTCTCCAGCAAGCACAGCGTCACCCTGGCTGTAAATTAGCCTAACTGACCATTCTATGTTGCATTTTATGTTCATATTTTACACGCATCCTTGGATTGTATGTGCCACAAAATCTTTCTAATACAGGCATCTCTTCAAACTCAAGATCCCACATTTTAAATCCAGTTAAATGCTCCAAAGCATCTTCTTTCAACCCCAGATTCTGCTAGCCAAACCAGCTATATACTTTGAGGCAAGTTTATACACTCAGATAGACAGCAGGCAAATATATTTTATATTTATAAAATGGAGCCTCAATTTGAGAAGTAAAACATCCCAGTCTCACAAGTGATAGTAGACCACCACTAGTACTAACAGGAGACAGATGATCACAGAATTTGCTTCAGTCCAGTACACACTTTTCCAGTTTGTTCCATCTATTTTCAGGACTGTAATTTACACAGTGTGACACAAGAAAAAGGCATGTTACCACCAAAACACTGTCCCACTTGATGCCTCAGACATGTCTGACCATGGGATTTCACCTTTACCACTGCACTCCTAGCATTAATTTCACTCTTTCTGAAAGAGGGAAAATGAATCTCAAACTTGCAAGGGTTAATCACCCTCCAAAAGCAACCCATTTTGCAAGGCCAGGTATTGTTCTTTCATCCTATTGCACGCACCTTTACCTAAGGGAAGGAAAAATGCTTGAATGAACACACTTCCTTTTCCTTAGATATGGTACCCTGCAACACACAAATCTGTCACACCATAACCCTGTTGTGCACCTTGCTCAAAAACAACTGATCTTGTAAACCAGAGAGTTTAGGGATTTTTGCTTAGACTTAGGCTGTTTGTTTTTCAAAGTCAGAAAAGGTACAGTCTGTCTATGTTTTCTTCAAGAAGATGAACACACCCAATACTGTTAGTCACTATGTAAGCAAAGTAACTACTATCTTTTACCAATGATGAAATATTTAACACTGTCTGCTGAGAAGGGGGAATTACTCACCATGTAGTGACAGAAAACCTACTCCAGCAGATTACAGGTAGAGAAGGTCTCAGTCAGGAAATTCTTAGCTCAAAGATATGGAAGACAACCTTAACAATCTAGTATTGAAATTATTTCTCCTCTTAAAACAAGTATGAACAACAAAAACCAGTTTACATGGAATTAATCAACTTCAAGTTTGCCAAGTTTTAGCAACCACTTACTTCATTACAGCCTAAATGAAAACCTTTCTAAAGAGCTACTTTAGATTTAAAACAAAAATTTAAATTTGGGTCCTCAGGTTCATGCTTCACTTATCTCCAGAGAAGGATCTACATAAAGACCCCAAGAATTCCATCCTGAGACTTCATAGCAGGTTCTTGTGCTCCCTCCTGCTATGATGTGTAAGGAAGATGAAGACAGTGCATTAATCCTTTAGGCATAGAAGGGCCTTTGTCCAAACTCTGCAGAGGTGTCATTCAAGGAGAGGCCCTGCAGGAGGACTGAAGTAACAGACACGACTGTGGCTGATGCAGGAGTCACTCTATCCCTGCATCTCAACAGCTCTCTAAGCCTTGGCTTATCTAGGTTGGGGTTTTTTTGAATAAGTACAAGAAAAGCCTATACATGGAAACAAGTTTTCCAGGTAGTTGTGTAATACACCTGGGCATTGGAAGCTTCTTGCAAACACTGGAGTACACTTGCAAAACCTTGACCTCTATGTTTCACATGCTGCTCTTCACCAGGAAGGGGAGAGAAGAGAGCAACAGGGTTTTGGAGAGCAGCAGCGCAGAACATCAGGTTAGAAGCCTGACATCTATGGTCACTGTAAAACACTTCAGAAAAATTATGAATAGCAGAGTTCTTGCAATCTCCTTTCTTTCACCTGTAACCAAGGAACTTCAGTTAACATTCAGATGGCAAATAATGAACTGGGTTTCAAGAGCCTTGAAAACAGAAATAATTCCAACACAAAATGGTATGATTTCTGACAATGAACAAAACTCCATTTGAACTCTTCCCTTTCTCCTTTTCCATTTTGAACATAATAATTGTGCACTTAAGTATAAAACCACTTCCATATATTAATACAATTGTCAACATTTAACTTGCCCTGTCAAGATAACAATGTAATCTTCCAAAAGCACGTTTCACAATTTTAATAAATCTTCAAATGTCTGGTGAAACCAGAATAGTGGTTGGCAGGGGTGGGGGTTGATGTTTCTTTAAAAATGTCCTTTTGTTCTGAATTGGCTCAATGCTCCCAATCTCAGTGTGCCAGTGAAACACAGCATCCTCACCAGCAAATACCTGGGCACTGTGCAAGTGACAGTGTCAAACAGAGTACTCATCTGTACAGATTATACAGTGTGTACATGTATTTTTTGAGTACAAAGACAAGAATGAATACTTCAATAATTCTGATTAAACTTAATAATCTCTAGTCTAAATTAGAAGTGTATTAACTTAGTTAAGAAAAAAAAATTTAAAGTTCAATAAATCAAACCAACAAGTTCTAAATTGGGCACAACAGCCCAATCTTTTAGCAGCAAGAGAAAAATTCCCAAGAATAGAGAAAAATTCCCAAGCATAGAGGAAAAGCACTCATAGCAAAGCAATTACACATCACTGTTCCAGAGAAAACAAAACTATATTCAGAAGGACACCACCAGATTTTCTTGACAAAAGACTGTAGAAGCTGAAAGATGTATGGTGTTAACACAACATGTTCCTGTGAATTTCCACAAGAAGCCTTATCCAAGAACAAGATGTACATGTAGAAGAAACCAGGAAAATAAGGGTGATGAACTCTCTCTGGAAACATTTTATGCTGACCATAGCTGATGTTCATTATAAAGCCATAATAGAAGTAAAAGCCTGGAAAGAAGCAATAGAAAGGCTTTGGTCTGTTGGCATTTAACTACTACTTTATTTATTCTCTTCTGTTAATAAATCATATTTTGTAATATAACTATTAAAACAACAGAAACCAAAAGGCTTTGCTCTATTCCCAGTGTCCTCCCATAAAATGTTTAAATAAATCTCCATTTGTTATTCATACACAGACTTTGCTCTTTGCTCATCCAGGATAATGTGGTAAATTAAGAACAAAAATAGCTAGCAAAACATTTCAGAATTTACCCATCATACCACTTTTCTCTCATCAATAATTTGTAACAACATTTTAGGAGCAAATTCCATCTTTGGTCCTCTGCCACAATCTAAATTGGGGGGTTGCCGGGGGCAAAAAACCACATTTCAATGCTAGGAAATAAAAGCAGAGTACATGGGAACTAACTAAAGTTATTTGTGGAATGAATTACATAGACCCATCAAAGCATGTTCTTTCATGGCTTAATTGCATGTTTCTCCACAGCTAAATGCAGAAGCTGTTGACTGTCCTCATATGTTTATCTAATTCTACTACAAGATCTTTCCAGTTTTGGATGGTAAGTCCTCTTCGTTTATAACAAGGTGATGTTGAAATCCAGAAAATAACTTCATGATCAATTTATGGCTCAAAAGTACTGCTGTACATTCCCTATACTGATCATCAAAATAACCTTAAGACTATGCATCATATCTAATCTCTGTCACATAGCCAGACACTTTCCTCCCATCATGTGTCCTGTGTTTTTGAGATGGAAGTTGGTCGTTTACTGAAACACAGTCACCATCTCCCACCAGATAGAGATTCAACAGCTTTTCACCACTTCTCCCATACCCAGCAGAAGACCCACACACCTGAAAAGATGCCAGGCTGCTAGGGAATGCTTCCCCAGCACAGGAGCTGCCTCCTTACAGGAGGATTTATGACTAAGCTACGTAACTCTCACATTATTCCTCTCTGCTATCTCAACACGTTTGATAGTACATCTTTCCCATGCACCCAACAGATGAATGAATACCTAAAAATGCAGTTTATTAAAGAGTGCACATATTTCCAGAAGAAACCTTCACAAAGTCACTGACACAGCTGTAGATGTGTAGACGTATCCACTGATAACCAGCCTGTTCTGCATCCAGAGCTGGTCAGGCTGCCAGAGGGAAGATACAGCCCAAAACACACCCAAACTCAACCCTGCCCTTGGCTGAAGGAACTGGAACTGCCCACACCCTCTGATAGAGCTGACCATCTTCCAACAGCCTCCTCACTGACAACCAGCTCCCAGCTGTGGCCCAGCCTCTGCAACTACCATCTACAGCCATGTCAGTGTCCCTCATGCATCTGGAGTCAGGGGCAGTGATTCTGTGTACCAGCCCCTACCTGCTGGTCCCACAGATAAGTGACAACAAAATATAACTGCAAGCGTTTGGATTTTAGATTTCTTTTTTCTTTCACTCAGGGCTGAGTCCAACTCAGGCCCAAGAATCAAACTTTCTCTTTTTATTCTTTCCAAGGCAGTATCAGGTGGATATCTTTTCAAAGAAAAGGCTCAGAAACATCATAACTTAATAAATAAATAAATGGCAATTTGACTCCTCCTTCTCAAGGGCCCATGTTTCACTGACTTTGCAGCTGGGTATATTTACAAATCAGTAGTTCCTTGCCTCACTCCCAAAACTAATGCTTACAACAAAGTCCTACCATTGCTTCTGTTAAACCCACAGATTAACAGACTGTTCTATTTCCATCTCCTTAGGCTGTCTTTTTTGCTGTTATCTTTAAAACTCCCAGCTTTCTTCTGAGAATATACTGTCACTTTCTGAAATTACAGCTCAGCTGCATCCCCAGAACCTACTGGGGGAGGGGAAAAAGACATAAAACGGACTTCTGACAAGGTACAGGGCACTATTACTCATTCTTTCATCAACACAATAAGGAGTCAGACAACGAAACTCCTCCCTCCCACCTCACAATGTTTAAAACCCTGTTATTCATTCTTCAGACTGTTATTAAGGCATCCAAATGCATTTCTCCACAACTTTCTGCTAGGAACGCCTCAGTTTGCAAGGTAAGTGGAATTAGCTGTGTTTTTCTCACTGTGCCTTTTCCTTTGAAAGAGGGATACCATGCAACACTTGAAAAGCAGATCATGCAGGCTCTGAGAACACCAATCCATGCTGCTACCTGGCAGCAGGGCAGCTACACTGTCCTGAAACATCAGTTCAGCTCAAGCCCACGTGTTCCTTCCCTTCCATGCCTACACTGATGAACCTGTTCCTTACTTGCATTCAAAAGACTTTAATAACAATACTTCCCTACTCTTCCCTGCTCACAAGAGTCAACCCCAAAACACACCATGGACAAGTGATTCTTTTATGAGAAACAGTCTAGATGAAAATCAAAATTAGGAGCAGCTACTGAGAGATGTAAACAAAGCTCAGGTAATTCTCTGCTAAGGTGCCCAATGCTGTGAAATTTAAGAATCTCTTCGCACATGATAGTGTTTTCATGCTATTGTATGAGTCTTCCTTCTTTCCCCAGACCTGAGGAGAGAAGGGAGCTCCAAAGAGTGCTGGGGAAGGTGTAGAAAGAAACCCCACACTGACCCTAGTTTGCCTCTCATCTAGGCACCCCTTCTCCACAGGTTCCTCATCAGCGAGGGGTTCCACAGCAGCAGCCCCTCCCCACACCAGCTTTTAGACCTCTTTAGAAACACTTAACACACTACACACAGTGCCTCACTTAGCAGCTCCCGCTCAGGGTTACATCCTCCTTTCCTGGCAGAGCACATGCAAATCAATGGGCTGCTTTTATGGTTTGGATTTTGGGTTGGTTTTTTCCCCCCTCACTGAGAAGCCTCAATTTCTATTCCAAGGCAGAGTCGTGCTTCAAACACACAGCGTAGCATATGTTATTTTTTCACCTACCAATCAAGATGCTAGAAGAAACCAGCCTGGTACTTCTATATCTGTCATTTCATAAATGCTAGGCAATACCCTAGAACTGTCTTCATTGCAGTATCCAATCTGTCCCCAGCAGACAGCCCAAGAAAAGGAAGCTATACTGTTGACAGAAAGGAGCCAGGCTACAGCAACACAAAGGCTTAGTCTTAAACTCATTTCAGTGGCTAGAAACAAGGAGAGCAAGTTTGTCATTCGTCTTTAACACTATCTGCACAAATGTCCCTGAAGAGTTCACACAATGTAAATCTGGCTACACCAACTCTGCACCCACTTGACAGAATCCTAAGGGTCCACATGCAACTATGACAACTCCTGACAGTTTCACACCAATAGGGCCAAAATGGAAAAGGAGAAGCAGCACATTTAGCCTGTAGTTATCTGACAGCGAGAGACACAACTAAAGGAACTGGTTCCAAAGGCAACCTGTGGCATCATGGGGCAGCGAGAGCCCAGGAGCTCCCCAGGAACAAAGGGTTTGCCAGCCAAGTAAGTCTTGCTTCAGAGGACAAGGGGCCAGACAGACAACAGCAGCAGTTCTCAGAATAAGCCTTGCCCCAGAAGTCCAAAACTAAGTTACGAATTCTCAAAGCAGTCTTTCAGTCAAATATATTTGAGGAGAATTAAGTTCCCTTCAATTTAGAGAGAGCTCATATCTTAAAATGCACCAGAGGCGCAATCTTCTAAAAATGTTTTTCCTGCTATGTCTTACTGTTTAATTATATATTACCATTCCAAGCTACCATGACAGATTTTAAGTGAGTTTGTCTTTTTTCCATAATTAATCATAGCAAAGACTCATCTGTTTTTCAAGCCCATGATGACAGCACTGTTTTCACCACTGTAAGGCAATCATCCCACAGCATTCCTTCCCGAAAGTTATTGCAATGAGGAAAGCTCTCCTATCTGCACAAGATGCCTTTCAAAGATATAAATCAGCTCCACATATATTACTTCATACTACAGGTAAGTTAATAAAAAGAAAAACTGCTTTTCCATAGCAAACCATTATACAGACACATAGGCATAGCACAGGATAATAATGCTAAATACCAATTATAAATACATAAACCTAGCATAACCATCAAGAACAATTATCCTACCCACTAAACACCACTCAGCCATCAGCATCCACCACTGGTGCAGAAAGAAGGGAGGCAAATAGATCATTCATCGTTCTGAGAACAAGAAGCAGCTTCCTTTATAAACACAATAACCAGAAGTTATTTTATAAGCAGCTTTGGTCACCATCAAATACTATTCTAAGTACAGAAGAGGTCTCTTCAAAGACACCTTAAGCTACATATTGACCAGTATTAACAGGCTACTAAATCAAAGATGAGCCATATCCAAAGCAGAAAATAAAAAATAATAAGTGGACAACAGGAAAGTCTTTTTTTTTTCATCACAAGTCACAGAAGTGATATTAAGAGCATATAAAATCTCTGCTCTGGAAAAAATCAAGTACTTATCACTTGTAACAGATTATAGCACATTCATTTAAAGTTTCTTTGCAGACCACTGAAGGAAAAAGTGTTTCCAATATAATCAATAATTGATGCCCATTCAAAGTGTTTTATCCTTCATCCTCTTAGTTTGAGAGGAAAGAACAAATGAGATACTTGCAAAATTACTTTTTCCCATCTGTGAAATCCCATGGCAAACACCCTCTTTTTTTTTTTTTTTGTAAAAGTGACAAATGGAAATCCTGTTAACTTATTTTGATCAGTCTATAGAGAAATCATGACTTTCTGTAGTTTTCCTAAATTCATGTGGCACACTGGCAGCTTCCCAATTACAAGTCTAAGAAGAAACTGCATAGCTTTTTCTGCTAATAAAAGCAGGCATAGATGGGCCTCACACAGCCCTGAGCAGGTGTAAAACTTTATGTATCTTAATACATAAGAGTGACTTTAGATCAAAGCTCAATAACCAACACACTGCCTGTATTGACAGTGCCATCTTTATAGCTTTCTAGCTGCTTCACAGTTTTACAAAACAAGATAACTTAAGCAGCAATGACTAGAAAAAAAGGACAATATATTCAGTTGACAGGCTGCTAAAGAGTAAAGTTTACACTTGTATCCAAATATTTAGAAACATTTTTACTAGTACCACTCTCTGACCCAGAAAGATTCTGGCATTTCGAATTACAATTTCCTTCCAAGTTGTTACAAAAAAAACAACAAAAAAGACTTAGCCGTAGATCTTAAACATCACTTCTAGAACATGAATGGTTTTAAATAACCACAATATCCTGACAGCTTGGTGATCTGTTCAGAAGAGATTAAGACAAACATTGAAATAGACAAACAGAGGATTGCCCAGGAGAGCACAGAGAAAGTGATCTTTACACAGGACATTATACATCTATCTTCTTTTATTTACAAGAATAGAATAAACATTTTCAGCATGCTTATTTAAAAATGCATAGGAATAATACATGCTAAAAAAATATTATGACATATTAAATCACTTGATCACATATGAAATCATTTAGAGCGTTTTCACCCACTGTGTTTTCTGTATTTTATTTATTCAGTGAAAATATTCAGTGCACATTTGCATGTGCTCCCTAACCAAAGTGTTAAGAGACTTCCCACATCACTGGTGCTAAGAACTTACAGAGCAGCAACAAACAGAGCAGCCTATTTTCTGTGACAGCAAAGGACTGTCTTTTTCAGATCTCTTGAGTCTCAAAAGCCATACAGATACCTTAGCTCCCCCAAATATTAGTAAGTTATGACACTTCTGTATTTCAAATCATTTAGGCTGAAGAGCATTTCATGCTGGAGAAATCTTCTAACTAAAAAAAAAAAACCAACACACCTTAATTTTCCTTTCTACGCATCAAAATTAGCATTCTCTATCCATAATATCTAGGAAAATTAAAATATCTTCTCAGTCCTGACAACTAGCCTTTAATTTGCCGTCACCTGTGCTTCGGAAACTTCAGTTCTTTCATATGGAAAACCCTCCCACAGATTTACTTGTGAATGGTTCAGATCTGAGCTACAGTAGTACAGTAATTTATTTGAAGAAATCACACATCCACATCTAAGCAAGCATCGTAATTAGAAAAAAATATTTAAGATCAGTCATCACATTATTTTTAAATTAATGTGCATGCCTTTTAGCCTTATATTCAAATTTAAAGCATTTTCTCATTCCACTGAGAAATTTAAAGTGGTTGTAACAGGAAATTTACAATCATCTGCCCAACCAAAACAACAGAAGTTACTGTACAATTTGTTCATTCATGAAAAACCTCCAATACATCCATGTTTACTCACACACTTTATAAAACTGTAGTACTTGCATACATAGACACATACAAACGGTCTGCAAGCTAGCCCATGAAGATACTGACTACACACTTACAATCAAATGAAGTTATGTCTAAGAGCAGAAAAAAAGAAAACACAACAGAGTTCAAAATTTAAAACCCACAAGCATCTGTTTGATAAACTGCTCTTCCAGAATAGGAAGACTCAGAAAGCAAAGGTCTAAGAAACAAACTATTCAAACACCAGTGGGATCCAGATCAAACCCACATCCTATGCAATCTGACATATCAAATCACAACCAAATGAAGACCTACAGTTTTTAGTATGTGGAAAACTTAAAAAAAAAAAAAAACCAAACCACTGCTAGGTTTGCTAGATATCACAGGAAAATCTTTTGATAACAGGAGCATTTTGCATGTAAGAAATTCATAGCCTCAGACTGTGAGGCTGAGAATCCGGCATTCAAGTCTATGAATGATGCACAAATTTCTACAAAGGTTTAAACAACTCTCAGTTGTCCCTCCAAAGCCTCAGTTCTCTCCCTGCTAAAGTGACAGTACTTCACTACCCACCCCAATATGCATCAGAGCCTCAGGAGACTCCAACACACTACAACCAAACAAAATCCATGTCTTCTTAATAACCTTCAGATCTGTTGCAGGAATGTTTTGCTGGAGGAAATGCCTGAGTGAGTAGCCTTAGACAACTGTTTTACATTAAGGAGGAAGCACATCAATTTACTGCATGAGTACTACCGCGATGCACTTCCAGGAGGTGCAATGTTGCAGCCACAGTTGCCATTTCAGTGCCAGAGAATAAACATGAAAGCTACCAAAACTAGGTTGCAAAAGAGCACTTTAAGCACATTGCTATTTACAAAAGTAGAGGTAATTATGATGCCAGAGGTGGATCCCAAATAAACAGACTTGACTAATACTGACAAAAAAAAAAAAAAAAGAAAATCCAAAACAAAACAAACCCTGAAATGTGCAATTATTATTACTTAGTAACAGTAGGGAAGCTGCTTGAACAGCCTCAGTCACTCACGGTACTACCAACATATAACCAAAAAACCGCTGGAAAATGATGCTGTTTAAAAATGTGAGCTTATGCCAGAAGCTATGGGTAGAGGAGAAACGAGGAAAACACCGTTCCCCCCGACAGCTTACCTGATCTGGACTTGATGATGTCGCTGAACTCGCTGTGTCCCCCACCAGGTCCTTCCTCCTGCTCGGAGACACGGGCCATGCTCGAGGGCTGCGGTGTGCCACGGGCGGAGCCTAGATCGGCTGGCAGGAGGCTCCCATGGAGGGCCACGGCTCAGCACCTACAGCACAGGAGCAGGAGCAGAAAGGCACGGTAACTCCACGGGCCGTGCCAGGTGGGACTCCGCGTGCGAACGGAGGGATCGGGGCTCGCTGGCCATGCCCACGAGAGTCGAGAGGCAGCCGACCCGCCACTCGCTGTGCCCCTGCAGCGGGACACCTTACGGTGGCATTTAAAAAGTGGGATGGCCCGGAAGGTGCAGCAGCAAGCTGAATCCTCAGCCGCGAAAGCCAAGCTTCGCTCAGCCTTGGGCGACAGGGAGCCCTGTGCCCAGCCGTGCCCCCCAGAGGGGCAGGACACGGCCCTCGCCGGACAGCACCGGCACCGCGGTCACCCGGCTGGCACCGAGGGGCCGGCCCCGCTGGAGGGGCGGCACAGCGAGGGAGCTCCGCTCCCGCCGGGCTGGGGCGTGTGCCAGCGGCAAAGGGGTACGGGCAGGCGCTGCCCCGGCCGGCGCAGGGCGCCACAGCCACGTGTGGGAGAAGCCGCGCAGCCCCTCTCCCGGGCGGGGCGAGCGGAGCTCGGCGGGGCAGGCCCCGGGCACGGCCGCCCCGGCAGAGCGGCCGCCGCCCCCGCTCCCCCGGCGGGGATTTTGACCCGGCAGCCGGCCGGGCGTGCCGGCACCTCCTCCCCGCGGGGTGCGCGGCCGCAGCGGCGGCGCCGCCGCCCTCGGGCACCCCTACGGCGGAGCCGCCGCTCGCCCCGGCTGCCCGCGGCCGCTCCGTCCCGCCCGCAGGTGCGCCCGCCGCGGGCACTGCCCCGCGCAGCGATGTGACCGGGGCTGGCAAACAAACTTTCCCCGCCGAGCCCCTCCCGGCGCGGCGGTGCCGCCGCCCCTCGCAGAGCCGCCCCGCTCCCGGAGCTGCCGACACCAACTCTCCGCGGCCGCCACTCACCCCTCGGGCACGGCGGCGGGAGGGAGGGGCCGCGCTGCCCCACGGCGCAGCCCAGCTCCTCGGCGCAGCCCAGCTCCTGCTCGCACTCCGTCCCGCGGCGCTGCGCTGGCGGACCCACAACTTTCCGTGCGAGCCACCGCCGTCCGTCCTCCCCCTTCTCCTCCTCCTCCTCCTTCCCCGCCCCTCGCGGCCCGGCCCTGCGGCGGCCCCTCCCTCGGCCCGGCGCCCCCTTTGTTGGCCGGGCCAGCGCCGCGGGTGCGGGAGGGCGGCCCCGGCCGCGGCCCCTTCTCGGAGCGAGGGGCGGGGAGGGGCCGGGCCGGGGCGGCGCGGAGCGGAGGGGAAGGGAAGGGTAGAGAGAGGCGGGTCGGGTCCCGGCCGCGCCCCCGCGGGCGGCTGCTGGCACGGCCCCGCTCCACCCAGGACCTCGCCCGAGGTGGTGGCGAAGTGCTGTCCCGCTCCCCTCCTCCCCTCCCGGGCCTTCCCGTCCGCACCTGTGCGCTCCCGCCGCTCCTTCTGCTCCTTCCCCTCCCCAAACAAGCGCAGTCACTTCGGAGGTGAAGCGCCCCGCGGCGTCCCGTGAACACCGAAGTCAGGAAGTGTGACAAAATTTGAGAAGCACTTAGGAAATTTACAAACAGCCGGAAACAACTATCCCGAAATCCGCCTGCTTTGGCCAGGCGTCTCTGCCTCATCTCACGGGGTCACTTGGCAGTTGTCACTTGGCAGGGACAACTCCTGTGTGTTTTTCGGCTGGGCAAGAAAGGAACGGTTACAGATCAATAAAAATGTGCTGATGCTGGGTGTCTGCAATCATTTTTGATGTATGAACATAATGTATGAACATAAATGCTAGTAAAATATTTAGCTGATACTAATTAATTTATTGCCGCATTTGCAAACTGGGAATTAACTTACTGATGTTTGCACAGGCAAGTAATCCGTGCTCACCTGTACTGTGAGGCTACAGAACACGTGGCTGTATTTATCTCGATAAGCATTAGTCTGAAGTTTCAGCAGTATCAGAGAGAAACTGTAGCTGAGTAATTCCTCGGTGTTACCTATCAGGCGTCAGGCCATGCAGCCCAAAATAGTTTCAAGGTTAGATGCATTCCCAACACCAAGTACTTCACCACCTAAATAAGAAAGGCCGGCAGGAAATGAGGTGCAGAATTTATTAGGTAGCAGAAAGGAGGAAGCCCAGGCTTGGCAACATACTTATTCTTTATCTCCAGGTGAACAGAAATTGGTAGCAATGTGAAACAAGGAAGATTTGTCTTCAAGTCTTTTTTCTTACCAGTACACAGCTCATGGATTTACTAGGCACTACAGACAACAAGAGTAAACAATGACTATATGCATGTTAGCCTAACCTAACTTTGATATTGTTGTGGTTTGACACAGAAAAAGAATTTTTCTCGGAAGGAAGAGGTCAATTTGGACCCTTACTCATTCTTTCCCTCAAGGAAAAAAGAGATACTTCAAAGAAACAAAACCTGTAAATTATTATTACCATAATTTTAACTGCATTTAACATTTTTTCCCTCAGCCTTTGATTGGTGAAGTATGTGTGGAACAGGGACTGGGTCTTTTGCTTCTGTATTGCAGGATGGAAGGCCTTGCACATAGTGTGCTATATTCTTGCCTTTCAAAGAAGCCTAAAAACAAAGATGCTGAGTTTGGATCATTCCATAGCCTTCCTTAGTGATTCAGTGCAAATTAGTTAATTCATCCTTGATCTGCTTAATCCAAACGACTGCATGAAGTCGTGAAGATATTAAAAATATATTTTAAATGGTTCTTATTTATAAAAGGATAATAATACTGGTTCTTACTTATAAAAGGATAATAATAACGTGTCAAAAAAATCTGATGACTGGAATTGTGAATCTATTGAGAATTGTAGGTCATGGACGACAAACGCTGTAAAACATGGACATGATACCTATCAGTGTCTAACTGTAAGGCAGCACTGAGCAATATGCTGGATTTGTTGGAAAGGTATTGTTTGTGTTTATGCCTATTTATTTACATTACACTGAAAAACCTGTAGTACTGCAAACATTATTTTTGTGGTTAGAGGAGCATCGCTTGTTCCCTGCTGCTCTTGACTGGTTTCTCTTCCCCATCCCATGCATTCCCTCTGCATGCTGGATTTTCAATGCCCAGTAACAAACAAACACCCAAACATTGGAAACCCACAATCCAGACCCAGCTGCTTTTCATACAGTTCAAGAGACATAAAACCCTCTGTAACTCAGTGCCCACTCAAGAGTCAGCACAGATGGAGATTGTCACTTCCCACTGCTGGGTATCTAGCAGCAGCTCAGGAATGGGCAAAGCACTGCATTGCCTTGCCTAATGCAGGGAAATGCTAAGTGAAATAAAAGCCCTTTATTTTGTAGGATGCACTGAGGGCATTACTCCTTTCACAGAGGTTACCCAAGACTGCTATCAGGTAGCAGTAACTTTGATTGCTAAAAGCTGCAGTCAAACTGATAAGCAGGAGGGGAGAGCTGGTATATCCCATTTCAAATCTGTATCTAAGTCCAAGGTCCCAATTTCTACAATCTTGCTCTGAAAGCACCTACAAATTAGTTCTCAAAAAGAGATACATTTCAGTTTAACCTTATAGCATTCCATCTTTTTCCTGTTTTAGACAGAATTATCATCATTATGTTCCTTTGAACTGCAAAGTGCCAACAGAAGAGTAATGGAATAATGCAAGTGCACACTACCTCAAGGAAGCAGGTTAGTTTCCTCCTGGTGTGTTTAAAACATGCCTCTCTCCAGAGCCATCCTCACTCTACTGTTGATCAACGACTGAGTTTTCTGAGCTAGTTGTTTATACTATAGGCTTCTCATGCCATGGCTATAATTTTTATATATACAATTATTTATACATAATATATCATTCTAATAGGGTCTTTAGGCACATCTCCATCAGGGGAAAAAATGAAAATACCCTAGCCTTTAATATTCTGTATATGTATATGCTTTAGGTCTCTCTAATTTTTTATTCTAGTGATTGGCAGAATTAGAAAGTGGTGACTAGCACAATTTTAAAGTCAAGCAGCAAACTCTCCACTCAGCTGTACTTCTAAAACTTATATTCACCTACAAATACCTACTGACCATTAACATCATGTGGATTGTGTGGCACAGCTTACTTTTCAGGCCCTTGAACTTTGACCAAAATAAATACCTTATTCCATGGTGCATAAAGACAGTGTTATTATAAGGCTCTGAACTCACCTTGTCTCTTTCTCTTTTCTTTGTTCTTAGTATTTCTGGTTTTAGAATACACTTATAATTGACAGGATTACAATATAACTAGGAATTTTGTGTATCTCATTACCTTGAGATTGACTGCTATAATAATGCATGTGCCCATTCATCAATGTTTTGTCATGATTTCAGAAAACCATTCCATATTCAGGAAGACAGGAGATACCAAATGGATTGCTTTGTAATTAGAGCATCTTTATTGCTCCTTTCTGCATAGCCCATCATGTTGTCAGTCTCAGTTATCAGATCAGGAAAGCTGTTACTCAGCAGATTTTTTTTTTCCTTTACAGAACTTGCATCAGAATTTAAGTTAACAGCTCCTTGGTGTTTTGGTGCTGACTTTTGTGCACTAACCAGTTAGTAAAATTATCTTAATATTTTCATTATCTCTAATCCAATTATAAAATATAATAAAATAATATATATTTAATATATTTTTATTTTAAAATATATTAAATATATATTAAATATACATACTCTCTTTGTATGTTCCTCTTGTGAGAAAAATTACCAAGTTTTCCTAAAAGCTTGGGTCAATTTTATCTGCAACTCCTTTGGCAGCATCTTTGAAAAACTTCAGTACATCAGGATAACATAGTTTATTTCTCATCCTTTCTTCTTCTGTAATTTAAAATGTTATCTTTGTTTCAAGCATCTCACACTAAAATATTCCAAGTCAGCACAATTTTTAAAGGTGGGACAGCATTTTCTACCTCTGACTTTTTAGGATGGGATCTGATTTTAATGTTAAATTGTTTATTTTTATTCCAAAGTCAACTGCCTTTGTGTAGAAGCTCCTTTTGAGCTCCTCCCAGAATATAAACATAGCTTAATAAATTCAACACTGTTTTGCTACACCAAGTTAACCATGCATCAGGAGCTACTAGGTGCAGAGTATGGTCTGAGGCAGAGGGCAGCAGGAATCCTGATAAAGACACCAGCCCAGGGTGCAAGATGCCCTTTGAGCAAACACCTGTCACATGTATCACCAAAGGTCCACCTGCTTTAACCTAAAGACAAAGAAGTGTATTCCCTTTGTATACTTCCATTCCTACAAGTTGGAAGCTGTATCTTCAGTAGATTCTTTCCACTCTATTTGTATCTTATTAGATTTGATATATCTATTGATTTGATCAGATTCAAGTGAATATTGTGTGCATAAAATATACTGGAAACTTGTACCTTAAGTTTCAGCAATTTTTTTATAGCTTCTTTGTAAAACCCCAGAAAACTGCCCCCTATTAACAGAAATTCTTACATCCCTTTAGCTGCAGTGACATTAATTGGAGGTACCATAATTTATCATCATTCTGAAGAATATAACCTCTCAAAGGACATTAAATAAGAGTGCATTAATGAATAATTATAATAATCAATTTACCCTCCCAGAATAACTTTCTTACCTGCAGTAGAGGATTGAAAAAAGAAAACCATCAACAACAGAGATGCCTGTGCAAGACAGGAACCTTTGACCAATACCATGAGGCAATCCCCTACACGGGTAGGTGTGAGTTCTTAGTCAGAGTCACTCCTCATACAAGTTGATGTCTGTTTATTTATTTCATTTTTCTGTTTATTTCTCTCATTCATGGGTATTTTTCAGTGCTGTTCCATTCCCATTTGAATAGCCTGTGCAATATATTGGCATAGGTTTGTTCAGTGGCAAGACACATAAACACATAATGCTTATACAATTATAGAATATGTACACTTTCTCATCAAGTTTATCATTTAGGGATTAGGCAAAGAAACAGAATGCCTGTGTTAACAAAACATAGAAACTTGGGTAATTTGCTTCACTTCAGTAACTTGTTTCACTCTTTGTAGTAGGGAAAAATAGCATCTTCAATCACAAGCACATTACCTATTGAGTGAAATAACATGATCATTGGACAAAGACAATTTGGAAACACTTTAAAAATTCAAGATCCCATCAGTCTGCAATAATAATCAGTGGAAAGGCTGTTTCTTTGTAAGTCTTTTTATTTTAAGGTAGGCAGTGGGAGAAGACACAGTTTATTCTTACTAAAATTAAATAGTACCTCCTTAGTACCCAATGAGTGCTCCTCATATGGAATGACTACACACCAAATCCGGGGAAATGAAACAAAACAAGTTTTCACAAATTATCATTATTTTTTACAAGTATTGCCCTCACTTTAGATCAATTAGGTATGTCACCTTTTCTTTGTTGTTTCCCGTTAAATTATCCACATTTATATTTTGTATTTTACCCCTTAAGATGTTCCTTAATTAGGTTTTACCTAGAAAATTGCCTGTTAATAACATGTCTCTTTCTGGAAAACACATTAAGGTCTTTAGTGGGATAATGGCACCCCCTGGGACACCAAAGGCACCAGCAAAAACCTGTGCTATGGATGTTCCATTTTCCCACCCGCTAAACACTTTCCACCCAAGTAAATTCCCCCATAGCTTAAACTTGACATCCTGTGGCTTTACTTTCCCGAATCACATAAGGACACAGATGATTACTGGGACTGAGACAGATGCCAGGCTTGAAATACTTCAGCATTGATCCCTCCAGCTGCAAGACCACTGCAGTCCAGAAAGATGTGTAGCAGTGCTCCCTGTGCTCTGAGCAAAATTGCACATTTGGCTTTCTGACCACAGATGGTGTGGCCAGAAGGCTTGGCCAGGTTTTGCCACATTTGCCACTGCAAGTGTGCCCTGAGAGCCTCTAGAAAGCCTCTCTTTAACTAACTCTATATGGGCTTGCAAGACCACCACCATCCTCCAATTTCCATAACATGCAGGTGCTAATGTTCTGAAAGCTTAAACGATTTTTAATTACTACCACTAAGTGGCTTTTTCTTTCCCTGAAATGACAAGGATTTTGGCTTTTAACTAAGATAAATAAAGTCACTGTGATAACACTAGATCTGAACAGGTCAGATTCACATGTGTGCATAGAAATTAATTTAATTCTGAGCAAATAAATAGCCTTTTTTGTCAACAAGATAAATTTTGCAAATTAAGTTTTATACCCACCAAAGACTTAAGTTACAAGTTTGTTTTTTGGCACCTGGTGTTCTGTGGGTATGCCTGTAAAACAGGAGATGCTCTGCAAGCTGTGGCATCTAGCAAAGCCCACTTGTAGATCTCCACACTGCTTAGGTAAACCCTTTCTTGGTCACCTTGCATTTTCACATTCACTTTACAAGAAGTCAGCCTGAATGAGGTCACTTAGCACAAGGTTCAGTCAAAGCTATTTCAGCTAATGGTTTAAAACATCTTGATGAAGCCTCTCATCCCCCTCCCAAATCTCTACTTGACTGGACAGCAGTAGGACTGCCCCCAGTGAGGCACAGGACAGCGATCAGCTGCTCCATCGCCCTCCCTTCTCCACATACCACCATCTGGCTGGCCACGTGCTGGAATGTCTATTGTGAAATCTCCCCTACAGGAGCAGGAAATCTGGGCTGCTCCATTAGGGCAGCCCTCTGTCTGCTTTGCACAGCCAGGGCAGAGGTTGCGGTCTGAACTTAGTGAGTGCTGTAGGTTTCCCAGAGGGAAGAGTATTCTAATTCTTAATTATTTTTTTTTTTTAATTCACTGGGGAGTTAGTTTGAAATTATAAGATTTCCAGAAGTGATGGGGAGCCACAACACCCAGCACACAGGGCAGTGTTGACGGGCATGAGCTTTGCACTCAGATGGGCAGGAATGCCAGTGGTGCCCTTGCTAGTACTGCTGGCACACTGGGGCTGTTCCTGCTGCCTGACTGCCACAGGAACAGTGTGCCTAGTTCAAGGAAAAAGGTTTGCCTCAAACCACACAGTTCTTCAAGGAACAAGAAATTTGCCTGTACCTTAAATTATTTTGCAGCTACTTAAATAACTGCTGTGCTAGAAGCTCTGCAGGCAGTAATTATTCTTCCATTTTCTTCTATTAGGCAGCCCTGAACTGAGCCATGAAAATTGCTTTGAAATCACAGCAGACAAAGAGGAAACTTTTGGATGTAATTTATTTTGGGATGTTCCAACCCAGAGCTATCGTCCAAACCAAAAGAGAAGTCCAGCCCTGCCAAGTCCTTAATCATTGAAAAGAAGAGACCACAAAACTGAATGAAAAGAGGATTGGAACAATGTTCCTACTCTGAAAAAGCCCCTTTTTTGGAGTTACTGTCAGACGAAAATAAGGGAGCAACAAAACCCCTTAATACATCACTGATGTATCTTACTGGAGGTTTCTTGCAGAGGCCAAACCTTTGAAATGGGAGCAATGCTGGAGTTTGTCCTTGCTGGGAGAGAGCTTGTATGTGGACTTTGCATTTCAGAAAATAAAGCCTTACTAGCATTTCAAGGGAAATTTTCAACCATGTGAGTGCAAGAGTCTTCTTAAGAGTGTCCACCATACTCAGCCATCAGAACATAATTGTAGCATAATATCCAAACTCTTACACTTCAAGCACTTATGGACTCATCTTAAAAACATTTTGCAGGTACAGGATGACCTGTACCAGGTACAGGTATTATTTCTAGCACAGAAGTAACAAACAGCTCACTCTGTCAGGATCAGGTGTCATTGAGCTTGACAGAATATAAACACAGAGCAACAAAGTCTCTCAACCATACAGCATATATCTGGAACCAGGAACAAAGGTATATTTTAAAACTCTGTGAATATGATCTGATAAATGTGTAACTTCTGTTAAAAGGACCAATGTATATTTAAAATACAAATGTATCTAAGTTCTGGCAAATTCAGAGTTTAAATCTAGTCTGGAATATGGTACCACAAACATGAAAAAAAGACAACAACAAACAAAATTGTATGATTGAGAAAGCTAGCTGGGAATGGGAATTAGCAAAACCTGTAATACATTTGTTATGAAATATAAAATCATCTGTACTATCCCTCAAGTGGCAATCACCATCTAGCAATATTGTGTCAGCATCAAACCAGAAAAAGTCCTGATGGGGATGCAAAGAAGCAGAGTAGAGTACAAAACTGGTTTTAGCAAGTTATTTCATCTTGGGATGCAAATGCTCACAGCACAGTTTTGCTCAAGTTACTAAATACAAGAGCACAGTTCCTGGGAAAAAGCCCTGCAGGCTCACCCCTCATCCCCTCCCTTCACTGTTGTTTGCTTAAACCATTTGTGTGTACTTAACTCCCCAAGACATGTTCCTTGGTGTCTCAGGGTGGGATTCAATGAGCACATAGACACCCCATGTGGGCCAGGGACCCTGCAAGTCCCAGGCACCTCTCAACCTGCCCTCAGCCAAGTGGGTTGTAGAGGCCAGGAGAAATGCTTTTAACTCCTATTTCATCTGTTACATTTACTAACTTGTTCTTAAACAATCTTTGAAGCGGGTCCTCCCTGTCATATGCATGGCACGAAAGCCCACTTAGCACTATTCATTAGCATTTATTTCCTCAGGAACCATGGAAGTTTACTTTTCCACAGAAAGAGCTTTGCTATTCTGAGCATGGAACGAAGTGCATGACTGCTTCTGGAGGTCCCACTCCCAAAAGGAGAGTAAAGCAAAACCCTGGATGCCTCCCAGTGTAGTGCTTAGCCCAAAGAGCTCAGAGAAGAGCCAAAAAGGATCTTTTCCAAAAAGGATCAGCAAAGCCTCAATTAGATGTTCCTAATACAACACAGAGAATTATGAAAATACTGTAAGAGTATTACAGCAAGCTCTGAGAGGGAGGTACGAGATGCCTGCAGCCCACCATGCTGACCAATATTGAGGTAGATGTGCTGCAAGTGCTTGTTTGTGGCAAGATCTGCAGGGAGCAAGAACAGCTTTGAGATGTCCAGCTGCTACAGTAGAAAACCAGGCGAGTTCTGAGGACACAAACACCTCTTCATATCCTGACATTTTGCTGCTTCCCTGTGCTCCTCTACATAGCTCTATTTGTTATTTCTCATCAGGAAAAAGCTTTGGGCCATTTCAGTCCTTCATTTCAGCAATGCCCAGACTTGAGCTGCCAAAGAATGCAACTCCTCCATCCTACAGTTACACCACAAGTCATGAATAATAATAACACCGAGGATGTGGGTCTCTGTTACAGCTGCAGCTCAGTGAGCCTTTTTGTCCTATTTTTTCTTTATACCTCCTTGGACAAATTTGACCTACAGCAGGTCAAAAATACAAACCAAACATTTAAAAATCACAATTCTTAACTAAAATGCCATTAAAATATACTGCCCAGCTGAAACAATAGGTGATTCATTTGCAAAAGCTGATTATTTATTTATAAAGATGCAAAGTGCAAAGCTGCACCAAGATCTCAGGGCAAGAGAGTGAACCAAGCAGTGTGTTATGAAACCCTCCACTGACACCTGCAGAAGGTAAAGTATTCAGGATAGGGAGAAACACAACAGGGAGAACATCCTGACCCTTAAAACAAAAGCAGGTAAGGGCTTCCTCTGACTTCTCCATTTCTGTCAGAAATAAATACTTGAATAGCAAATTTTAAAATGGTGACTGGCCTCACCTGTAATATTATCGATTTCCTCAAATCTTCCAAAGGGTCTTCCTCTGTTTCCCTGCTCCATATCCTTTTCCCTCAAAAACCAAAGCCTAGATTTTTTTCAGAATAGCAACCAATAAACAGATGAACAAGAAAACTAGCAACAGGAAAGAAACATTACCAAATTCAAATATGAAAAACGAAGGAAAACAAAACCTTTTCAACAATGCCTGAGGAAGTCTACAAGTCCTAGGACAGGTCAGAAATTCTGTTATTCCAAGGATTGATTTTTGACTTTAGGATACATGCTCAAATTTGGCCAAATCTGTCATTAATCATTAATGTAATACTAATTTCTGTGGTTTTTTTCTATACATATTCAAGATTAACCATTCTAGCATGAAATTTATAATGAAACTATACAACTTTATTTGTAGAGTATTTCCATGGGTGGTGAAGTAATTCAGATGCTCTATACATTCTCTTCACAGGGCATCCTCTCCAAACAGTAACCATGGCCAGTTTGGTTGCTGAGCTATGACATTTTCATGAGCATAACCTGCTGCAGAGAGAAAGGAACAAAGAAAGAAAGCAGTGCAGATCCCTAACTCACCGTCCCCCATCCTGACAGCAGCAAAAGCACCCCAGCATCCTTCACAGACAACAGGCACAGGGCGACAGCACCAGACCATGCCCTGATCTTCCTAGGTTTGTCCCTAGCCCATCACTACAGTCTTTACTGGAGTTAAGCCTCTAGTTTTTCTTCCTTAGCAGGAATTTTCCATCCCCTGTTTCAGCTGGAAACTATCCACCTTCCCACACCAGGAGAGGCAGAAAACAGTCAGGGAGAGCAAGCCCCAAACTACATAAGGTTTTACATTTGCCAGATGCCCCAGTAAGTTTGCCAGTCTCCTTTGGCTGTGGGGATGGGGTCTCAGATCCACCAGCAGAGCCAGCCACTCCCATCAAAGCGCCAAACCAGCAGGAGTGCTCCCATAGTTCTGATGCCTAAGAATTTTCCAGCCCTCACAGACTGGAACAAAGAGGCTTTTCACAGAGATCCAGATTGCCTCCAGAGCCTGTCCCTTCTTTATTTACAGGAAGGCTCTTAGGTTTAGTCTGGAAAGGTCTGCAGATTGCGAGGGGCCCCTAGGGGAAGAATTCTGTCAAAGAATGTATCCTGCAATGCATGCTCAAAAGGGTCTGCTTTCCGATTTACTTCATCTTCCCTGGAAATTAACTTCACAGCCCCATTTGCCTTTCCACCCTTATGATCTGTTTTTTCCTGAACAGCTCAATTACTTCGGATTTGTAGAGCCAAAGACAAGACAACTTGCAGGGCCAAGTGGGTACCTAACTAGAAAGTTCTGTGATAAGGCTGGGCCACAGGTCAGATTTCCCCTTTTCATTCTGCATCTTCAGCACTGCTGTTCAGCTGACTCCAAAGCAGGTTGCTTCAGCACTGAGGGGAGCAGTGGGAGAGTGATGCCAAGTAGAAGGTAAACACACATTGCCCCTTCTGGCCACCACTATACATATCTATTCTAATATAAACTGCAGCACAGAAGTATGATGAGAATGAGGGCCCAAAGCAGATGTATGTTTGGATCCAACAAACACTGATGGTGACCTCAAACTGCTCATCTGAGCTTATTGTTTTCAGACACAGGAAAAGGGTTTAGTAACATACACATTGATATTTAGTCCTATTTAGCCACTCAAGAAGGTGTTACATATACGACTGATGAGACACCTGTAAGTTCCTGAGGCAGCAAAATTCCACCTGAAGCTTCAGATATCAGCTCAGATCTGTCAAACACCTAGATGGTTCAGGACTGAGCAAAGCTCCCTTGCAAACAGGGGGAAGGGCCATTGCCTCTATCCATCTGGTTGCTGCTGTATTCAAGAGGAGAGAAACAATAATATTATCAGCTGGTAATTAGAAGGTCGTATTTATCTTAGCTATCATGTACTGGTTTCCCTCTGATTATGCTGAGAAGGTAGATACCTATTATTCCTTTCATCTGGCACAGGTCTTCTCTCTTTCTGCTTATGTACATGTAGGCAATGGGCTCAGCTACTCAAGGTAGTATTATCAGACCCTACTTTTATAGCAGTCAGAATCCCCAAGATGTGGCGATAACAAATAAGGAAGATAGCACTGAATCTATGTCACCCATTTTCATCAACCACATCAGGCACATGTAAGGACAGGACTGTATTCAAGCTAAAACAATAATGGAGTTTTGGGAGCACAGAGCATAGCAAGGTATTTTTAATTGGGATGATCTCATGATAGAAAAGAAGCAAGATTTGAAATAGATTTTGTTGGGTCACCTGATACACATAGTAGACAAGTTTTCATGCACAAAATAATCAGGAAGCAGTTGCTTTAATGACAGAAGAGCATCTGGTACAAAATGCTAGCAGCAGCAGTATGGAAATGAGGTGAAAAAGCATGATGGAAGAAATTATCCAAAGAGTCTCATCAAATAAAAAAAATCTGCATTAGCATGGTGGGATAACTTGGGATACTTTGGAATTTTATGACCCATGCACATGCATTATGAAATTGATACTTTTTTAAAACAGTCCTGCTATCATGCTAGGATGAATTCCTGGAATGGTTTCTTCTGAAAAAATACAGTGCAGCCAGAAAGATCTGCAGCACTAAGATTTCATTTTAGTGAAATTTCCATTAACGTTTTTCACTAATGTCAGCCAATGTTCTCCTTCACTTAGAAAAAGGTATCCGTTCATACCCTGTATTTAATTTGATTTCACCAACAGAATTCTATACCAGTGCTCAGAGCAAGTGATGCCTTGCTTTTGTACAACAGACTGAAATACCTGTCTCTTTTATAATTACATGACTTTATTTTTGTTAGCAGTAAAATAAAGACAATTACATACTAACTTGGTTGAAAGAAATACCTTCACATATGAGGGACAGTAACAAATAATTCCATTCCTTATCTTATTAATAGATTAAAAGTCACCTTCATGCTGAGCTTAGTTTGGGTGGGACAGCATTACAAGTGTTTGAGCCATGAGAACAACATTCTCCACACAGTTGTTTTAGCTAACACAGTGGTTGGGATCCCAGAGGAAACTATCAAGTAGCATTACTGTATGTTAAACTAACTACAGCTTTAAAGCCCCCAAAGCTATAATCATTGATAGGACTACCTGAAGAAATGAAGTGATCAGGAAACAATCGTTTCAATGATAAAATCTTCACAGCAGCAGTCATCAAATGTTCATATGAGTACTAAAAAGAAGTAAAGAAGTGCAAGAGGTTTTATAACAAGTAGAAAACAAAAACAAAGGTATGTTGATGAATGCAAACTACCACCATGCAAGGTTAAGTTACATTCTATCGTTTCCATTGAGATACCAGGGTATTCCAGTATTCCTCCCTACTTATCTTTAGAGACTGAGCATGCATGCATGGAATGCAAAATGTTTTTATCTAGAAGCACCAAATCCCTTAAAATACCAGACCTTTGTTCTCTCTGACATGGAGAACTTAAAACCAGCTAAACTAGCAGTCTCTAGCCATGACACATGTGCATTACGCAAAGTATAAATGTACTGCAGCTCTGAATGACTCAAAAAACAAAGCAAGGATGAGACTTAGTTTGAGACCAGAATCATACCAAATCAAGTGTTTTACCAAAGATGGCAAATTAAATTCCTATTTTTAAAAATGCAAGAAAGTTGTTTTATAGAACCTGTATCAGTTTGTAACTATGAGGTCAAACACAGTGCTGTGTCTCTATTTAAACTGTCACTGTCAACAATACATTATTTGGCTAAGTTGGAAAGTATATGCAAAACCACCTTGTGATCTTGACAGCTTTGGCACATACAATTGGCATTGTCCGTGACAATTAGACACATGAGGACTGGATACGTGAAAGAGTAACATGCCACACCAGCACCCCTCCTGCAAGCACTTCTGTGATTCCCAGTGCCACCTGACTCAGACTGCAAGGAAGGCCAACCTCCTCCATCACTCTTTCCTTGGCAAGGTGTTGCAGGATCATGGCCAGGGCTGTGCTGAAGAAACTGAAGGCACGGGGCATCATTGGGCAGATCAAGTGCACCACTATGTCTCCATCTGAGCGCAGAGAGGACGGGTCTGGTCGCTAGCAATATTTAGGCTGCTGGTCATCTACCAGAAGCTAACAACACTCAGCGAGTGAGGTGATCTTCAGTGTGATAAAAGGAGGGCTACATGCCAGGAACAGATGTTCCTCTGGGGAAATGGCAGATTTGAAAATCTGGGGAAGTCATATTTAAGTGCAAACTGATAGGCCTCAGAGCCTGGGTGAACAAAAAAAAAAAAAAAAACAAAAACAAAAACCATCCACAAGTCACAAGAGAAAACAGACAACAATAAATAGTTCCACTTTTAAGGCTGCTCTCTGGCTCTGTGTAAGGCAGGACATGCCTGAAGCTCTGCACGATTCCCAGATTTGTGTCAACAGCTTTCATATACAGGCAGCCTTCAGACCCCCTGACACCTTAAATCACAGGTGATGTTATCAGTATCACCATCTCAAACTCTGCTCCTTCCTCTCATGAAGTAACTAAAAAAACAAACAGCTCAGTAAGGCTGGAAGCTAGACACTGCTTTCTGCTCATGATCAGACTCTTGTCTGGTTTTGCCTGTCAATTCCCTCCAACCCTGTTTTTGGGACTGTCCAAAATGACTGTGAAACTGCTGGACTGCCAGGAGCTCCTTCAAATTCCTGTCTATTTGCTTCCTGCACCTGAGGGCTTCCACCAGCCAGGGCAAAAAAAAAAAAGAGCATCAACATGACAAAAATGAATGCAAGCCATGCCTATGAAAACACTATTTAAATGATTGAATTGTCCCACCAACCTTGGTGAGCACATACAAAGAAATGAAGAACAAATACCAAGCCTGCTAGAGTTTTAATTGTAATTATCTCACCATCCTACCCAGAAGATTCTTCCCAGACATGGTAGCTAAACCATGACATTTATCTCCTGATGCAAGTCCCTGACACTTCTGCAACCAAACAGAACAAGGGGAAAATTCAGTAATTGAATCATAGAGATATACCTCCTAAAGCAGTCACATCACCCAGAGGTTCAGACCTGCTCACCCCTGCCCCGTTCTGCTCCCTCCTTAGCTCTGCCCTGCCTCTTAAATAGCAATTGAGTGCACCTGTGAAGAAAGTAGGGGTAGTGGGCTCAGTGCTGGCCAAATGTCCATGTATCCTCTAGAATTATTTACACATTTCCTGCTGTGAGATAGGATTAGGAGAAAAGCAAAGCAGGCTCAAAACTTTAAAAGGGTATAAAGAAAAGTTTATTAACAGTAACTAAAATAAAGAATAATAAGAATCATAATAAAACCTTTAGAACACTTCTCCTCCCCCTACAAATTGCTGACAGTAAGCCACTTTATTCTTTCCTAAAGCTGTCTCTGTACCTATAGGCTAAAACTGGTGTTTACTACAAGGTATCGACAAGCCTTTGAAACTTAATGTAAGCAAGAGGGAAGAGAAGGATTCCCTCTCAGAAGTGGTAAAGAACACAGATTTGTTTGCCCATTCAGAGCCTGACCTTTCCCACCCTTAAATAGCCCACACCAATTCCCATTTAACATTGGGAGGGAGGGCTTTTACCCCACACTGTAACCAAGGAATTAAACTCCCTGCTGCAATTCCTAGGTGTACACAGCACAGTACAAGAACAGGTGGAAAGTACTGTGATGTGACTTAAAAGGATCCCGTCCAAGAAGAAATCGTCCAGTTCAAAATTGTTAATGCAAACTGTGCCTTTATTTTCCAAACAGTCATGAGTTAATTAATCACTTACATGAAGTTATGACCAGGCTATGTTTTGCAGCTCTAATATTCCCCAAATAATAGTTTGTGGTTTAAATTACGTGATGGCACAGAAGAAGAGCTTTTCA
The DNA here is from genome assembly GCF_050655825.1 of Lonchura striata. Classification (NCBI taxonomy): domain Eukaryota; kingdom Metazoa; phylum Chordata; class Aves; order Passeriformes; family Estrildidae; genus Lonchura; species Lonchura striata. Next base: position 64,328,644 of record NC_140705.1, on the reverse strand, counting down.
AAGAGTTAACAATCTTTGTCTCTTCTTCTGCAGAAGCTAATTGATTATGCATAAATTCACTTTATCCATATAGATTTATGTCCTTTTCCATCATGTAATATTATGTTGACTCTGAGAACTTTCCTGTGAAATAGAAAAGTGTTGTAGTCCTGTCCTTGCACTAGAAGTCTCATGGTATCCTATATTCTTTACTACCCTTAATGGAATTTTTGCCTGAATGGCTTGTATGGCTTTTCAATTTCATTTCATGCTGGTTTAAAGATCAATAGAGGAAGGTGATGCCAAGGCACAGTAAATTTAAGTATATAAACTATTGTGCAGATGCTACAACTTTAATTATACAAGCAGGCTTCTGTGCCTGTCCAAACAAAAAGTGATAAACAATCTGCTTACACAGTGGCAGCAGCAGGATCAAGATCCATGAATTTATGTCCATAAACATTGGCTGCAGCAGCAGAACTAATTGGGTATATCCTGAGAAATGCATCCCATATAGCTACTTTGCTGGGGAAATCTACCTTGTTAAGAATTAACTGTTACACTCTCTTACATGGATTTTTACATGGATAGAACCTAAGTCTTCAAGTTGCTTTCTCTGGCTCCTTTTTTCTTTTTCTGGCTGAACATATCTAATACATTAAAAATAAGATTTAAAAAAACAGCATTTTTTATAGATCAGTTTTTACAATTGCCCAAGTAATGACCTATGGATCAGAGGTGGTCACTGTAAATACAGCTGTGGTCAGGGATGATGATTAAAAAGACAGGAGCTCAGATACTGGTTAACAGATAAACAGCAGTTGGCAACTTCTGGGGCAATTCCAACATCTCCCTCCAGAGATACCATCTCTGAGGTTTTGCCTGCAAAGGATGTGGAAGTGCTTTAATTATGCTAGAATGTATTTACTGCCTGGGAAGCAGTCATGCCAAGTCTGTTAAAGACAAACAGTACATTAAAGGAAACAATGTACAATGCAAAGTTAATGCATTCCAGTTTGATAGTTAAGACTACCTTGGTATAATATTTTTTGTTAAAAATATAAAATATTGTAAGATAGTTAACATTGCAATCCAGGCCCAATCCTGGCTATGGAGGAAAGTTTGCTAAGGAATTCCAGAGGAATATGAGGTGTAGCCTTTAACTCTGGCTATAAAGGACCCCCAGAGGCTCCATCTGGGGCCTGTGGGTACCACCATGCTCTTGGACATCTCCTGACAAAGTCTCTGCAGAGCTCAACCTAAAACAAGGGCACTCAAACTCTATCTAAACCCCTCTTGGAGAAAACTTGACAAGAAAAGCAACAGAAACAGGCATAGAAAAATAATCTCCAACCACAACAAATTCTGGTTTTACAGCATTTTAATGACAGTTTCCAATCCCACCCTATTCTTATCTCAAATACTCATGTACTTCATAACATGCTCAAGTTTGTCAATATTTTAGCTGGACACAGTAACACTACCTCCTTTGTCATACACGTCCTTCTTCTTGTGTTGATGGCTGACCTCCCTCCCTAAAAACAACTTCATACAGAGCAGAAACCTTATCTCATCCATGATGTCTCCCTGTACTGCCTATTGGAAGGGATTAATTTCTCTTAGAGAGAAGGAAGGTATGCATTCATACCATACAATTACTATTCCACTCAGTAATTCTTTTTCGTAGAAATGTATTTTGTCCAGAGAAATTGAGCATGCAGAGACATCACAAACACTGGATCCATTTGCTTTCAGTATTCCTTCTTTACTGATGTGTCAAATAACTTCTGGGGCAGGTCACCCAAATGAATGCAGCACAACAGGTTGGGCATGTCTCAGTCTGCTTTCAGTCACAGAACACTATAGGATTTGTTAAGTGGCACAGATAAAGTCTGCACTATCATAATGCCATCAAAATACAAATCAAAAAACATGGGGAAACCATGGCTATAAAGCTTGCTACATAAACATTAAAACTACATTTAGCAAAAAAAAAAAAAAAAAAAAAAATTTAGCTATTCTCACAGCAAATACTGATAACAAAAAAATAAAAATATCCAACATATTATGATAAAAGAAGTCACAGTAACTAAATACATAAATTATTTCTATTCTGGATCTAGCAACAAAAGGATTTGGAAAACCTTACTTAAATCTGATTTCTAAATTATATTGAAGCTTTCCAAGTCCTTATTCAGAGACAGACTCTGGATCTAGGATGAGGAGTCATTAGCCACAGTACTGCATGAAAGTAAGTGCTATTATTTGCATTACCAGACCATTTTGAAGGAAAACTCAGATTAACCTACTGTAGTCTAACCTGCAGAGAACTCTTATTTTTAGACACTAAGAAAAAACCTTTTTCTTACTGTGAGGGTGTTCAAACACTCGCATGGGTCGTTCAGAGAGGCTGTGGTGTTTTTATTCTCAAAGATATTCAAAACCTGACTCAAGTTGACCTTCCTCTTAGCTAGGAGGTGGACTAGATAACCCTCAGAGGCGCCTTCAGGCCTTTACCATTCTGTGATGAATAAAAAGAGTGGATCTATTTTGCCTATGTCAGGGAGCTCAAAACACATAAAAAATTGTCTGCAATTCCTCATTTCTTCACAGAGAATTTCTTATAAAATAATATCAGAGATTAATTATAGATCGAAGTAACATGAAATTAATTGGGCTTTTTGTTATATTTTACTTGAGAATCAAAGACTGAGGGACTCAAGAGGGAAGCAGTAGGAATGTGCAGTACAGCCAGGGCAGAGAAAAGGCAATATCTGTGCCTCTTTTAGCAGCAGCTAACTGCTAGACCAGCCGGATCTGTTTCTTGGTATGCACACAAAAAGCAAAAGGTGGGAGTGCGACAGAAAATAATTACAGATATAAAAAGACAAGTGAAACTAAAATACATATGCTCATCAATCATCAGACTTGGATTAGTTGCAAAACAGTACTCATTAATGCAGTCCATACTTCCCAACAAGGATTCCACTCTCACATGAAAAAGTTTGCAACACATGATGAAATAGCAAGAGACGGGTGTCACAAATCCATCAAGTCACATGGTCAGTAAGTGATCTCTTGCCAAGAATTGCTTGAACCACTTCAGCAAGCAGTTAGAAATGAGGCAGATGAGGTCTGAAGGAAAGATCTTGCAGCACTTCCAAGCCAGAAAAAAGGTCACAGTTGAGCAGATGGTGAAAGAGAAGGAGCAACGCAGGAAAATGAAGGAATGTGGAAAGTACTTTCTTCTCTCAAAATATTTAGGGGAAGGAAGGCATTTTTTGTTACTGCACATTTAAGAGGACCATCTTCAGAAGAGTGTGCACATTTTCTATGGTGTTCAGACAAAAGCTCTTCCTGGGCAGCAAGAAAGAACCTATTCATTTAGGTAAGTTTAACACAGCCAAGAATATACCAAACAATGAATGCTACCATGCTTTAAGCCCAGTGCTCTAAGATCCCAGAAACTGTAGCTTCAACATTCTGCATTATGCTGCCTTTATTTTGGGTCACTCACTTATTTTGGGTCACCTCATTATGTAGGTGTTCTGCCAAACCTTGCTGCTGGAGTGTAAATCATGACTTGTCTGCTCTGTCTTTCTTACAGAGGCTGCTGCCACCACAGCAAAGCCAGCACAAGGGAAGATGTTCCCAGACTGAAGGTGTTCTAGTGCACAGGCCAGTCTCTTGACACTTTCAGCAATATACTTTGGTAAATAATGCTATGCTGGTGTAAAGTGTTACCACGTGCATGTATTCCTCCTGATGAGAGAATCTGGCAAACAGGAATGTGAGCTCACACCCCTTTACCCCAGGGCAAAGCTACTGCCCTGTGCTCTGCCAGTGTAATGACTTTGTGCTAAAATGCCAGACACCAGCCTGAGCAGCTGAGTGGGCATCTGGTCTCTTTTGATGGCTGTTAGGCCACCCTCATGCTGGGGGTGGTGATGCTCTAAGTGACCATGGTAAGACTTGCAGATCTCATCTATCAGTCTTAAGACTGAACCTACCTCCACCTGCACTACAAATTAAAGGGCTTTACACTCCAGTAAGTGATACGTAGACACTCGTTCCCTTCCATCAATGTTCTACTACAGCACAGTTCCCCAGAGATTTCTGCTTGGAATGAACTAACCAAGCATAAAATCTCTTCATTTTCCTTGTTGAAAAAGAGAAAAATAGTTAAGCAATAAAATGTTGCAAGGATCTGTTTAGGAGCATGTGTTGTAATGTCCTGGAGAAGGAGACAGGATTAGCTAACACTGCTAATGACACTTGGGTGCTGTGGCTATCAAGTCCAACAGAAATGATTCTAAGAACCTGCAGGTAAAATCAGAGGCAGTCTGCAGATGAAAAGCCCAGCAGCTATTAGGAATGAACGTGTATAAACACACATATAAACAGAGACACAACCATCTGCATCAAATAGAGCTAATTTTTGAACAAGCATCCTAAGAATGATGGGAATCCAAAAAATAGAGTCTACCCCTCTTATTTACCACAAAGGTCACAAAATGAGAACAGTTTAAAAATTAACAAGTACTTTGCATGCAGTTACTCTTGCTAACATAAGAGACTAATCCTGCTTTAGAGACTTTAAATGAATTCTGCAAAATTAATAAGAGGGTTTATTAATCATCCTACATACAAGATCATGCAATAGATCAAAAACTTCACAGCCCTTTTTACACCTTTTATTTCAACATGATATAGTGGTCATTGAGAAAAGAATGTTTTAACTCAAGTATAAAATTACATGCTTCCATCACATGCTAAAATACAAAAACAAAAAAAAAAAGCTTCTGAAAGTTTTTAAAGAAAAATAAAGTATTTTGAAATATCACCTAATTATGTCACCAATAGGTTGCCTTCTTATTGATTTGAGCCCCTTCTGTTTTGAATTGAGACAGAATTTTGGGTTATGCTATGTCTTGTTGTTTTCCTATAAGACTCCCACCTTGTTCAGCACACATGAAGTGCTTGCTGGCTAAGCAGTTGTTCAATACTTTGTAAAGTCTTCACAGATCAAACTAGCTCTGTAGCTCGTTCCTTTCATGTTATTTTTGGATTCACTCATAGTCCACTCATGGGCTTGTCTAACATGACCAGATTGCCTAAGTGTCCATCTGAATTCTTTGCAAACAAGAATAAATTTACTTCACAGCAGCCCATTTTGCAAACGGTGTATTTTTATTACTTCTACATTATACAATGGGAAATTGAGGTATGGAAAAATTCATATCAAGGATCTCCAATAAATTTGACTGCTCAGAATCATATAATTTTTTTTTTTCCAGAGACTGCTTAAAATATAGGTGATACATTGATTTCACCTGTTTTTGCAAAAGCTCTGCATTCCTGCAAATCAGATTGAGGTTCTCAAGACAGACACCTCAAAATAGGGAACATGAAAATGAATGATTGCTTTTGAAAGATCTATTTTAAATGACTGGCTTCTCATCAGACAGGAAATATGCAGAGGCATGAAAAACACTCCTGGTTCATCAGGGTAGCATTCAACTGTCTGCATATGAATCTCCTTTTTTATTCCAGTTTCTAGCACTAGTCATTATGCTTTTTCCACTTTCTTCAATAAACAAGGCAAGGATTCTTCAGATGATGACACCTTTAGAAAAACAACTCATCCACAGAATGGAGTCCAACAGAAAGCAATATAGTTTAAACTAAAGGCCAGAATATAAAAAGTGAATGTAACAATGTCAAATTGCAAGGGCAACCACCAAAAATTCATGAGGGTTTAACAAGGAAGCAAAGAAAGGAACCTGCTCAATAAAATAAAAATCTTAAAATAATGCTCAGCTCCAGGGCTGAAATACAATACATCACCCTGTCACTTCACCTAAAATAGAAACCAATAACCCCAGAAGCTTATACTTTCCTTTATGGAAAAGTGTGGGAAGGGATTAGGATACACTTGATGCAAGTAGATTCTGTGGGCATTTCTTGAGATCCAGAGCAGTTAAAAAAATCTTCTGTTCCATTCCAGATCAGCACATGCTCTAACAAGCTGTCTTAAGAAGCAGGGAACACAGGTTCACCAAAGGACTGAAGGAAGTTCTCTGCAAAACAAGTATTTTCAGGAAAGAGAAAGGCTGTACCTGAAACAGGCTATACCTGGAACATTTCTAACCAAGAAATTCAGATTTCTCTATTGCTTTATCATTAAAACTGCCTTTTTTTTTCCTCTTGAGCAATTACTCTTCTTGAAAAAAAATGTTATTATTTTTACCTTTCTTTTTTCTTTCTCACAGTGCAGAATAGCCACTACTAATTCATCCTTGTAATTAACACAGCTGGAGCCAAGTTTTCATCAAAATCATCACTACATCCACCAAATGTACACGAGCACTTATTACATGTTCAAAAATACCTGTAAATAAGCATATAAGCAGGATTACACAATTTGTATGCAAAGATGTGGGTTTCCAAGGGCATTTTATAATGACAACATTACAGGTGAAATGTGCCTTCAAACATGCACACATTTTCACTAATTTGTACCTTAATGAAGAATAGAAATGAGTGTTTACTTCAAAAAACATTTGAATCTGGCAGTATCACTTCTTAATGAACAGTTCCAGAAGCTGCGGTATGCTTTGCATTTACAATTTTATTGTGGTAACACTCAAAAAAGACAATATAAGTACTTGCATTTCCTAGAAATTCCCCACACACCAGGCTTCCCTATATAACCCTTAAACTGTCATATTTGTATGTTTTTACCATGCTCACATGTGTGATGCCAGATCATTTTATGTGGGCATATAATAAATTATCCTGCTATATTTCACCTTCTATTTCAGATTACATTGAAGGCCCACCATGATTTGTTATCCCTTTCTCGAGTGTTTATCCTTCAATAAGTCTTCATTATCACGTGATATATCTGGACCGAAACTTTAGAATAATTTTTCAGATCAAATTATTTGGAACAGGGTGGTTGGAAACAACTACATTTACCTATGTTAGAATTTGACCAGCATGCTCTGACAAGCACTATTATTTTAATTGTGTTGGTCCATGCACAATTTATACTTCCCATACCTTCAAATATATTAAACATATTGATACTACTCTGTCAAAAAACCCACAAAACCCAAACAACAGAACCATGCCCCAGCAAATTAAACACCTCAACACATACAACAACTGCTCCACGTCTGGCCAAAAAACAAAAGCATGAGGTCGGTCTGAAAATCCTGCGTGCTCCTTCTGCTTAACTTCTAGCTTGAGCCCTGGCACAGTTTAGGATACAGCCAGCACGAGGGGCCATTGCCCCAGAAGTGGGGATCGCCTTCCCACCGCCCTCCCGGGCTGGCCAGGGACACCTCAGCAGGTGGGACACCTGCAGACACTCCCCACCCCAGCGCATGTGGAACTACACCGACTTTCACGTTGTAAAACGCACTCTGACGGGCTGGCATGCAGCCTTTGGAGGGCTTGGAACTGGAAAAAAGAGAAACAAACCTACACAAAAAATAACCTAAATGACAAACAACAAAGTCGCGATCCAGGGGCGACAACGCTGGAGGTGCCTGTTGCCCCTGCTGGAGGCTCCATCACTGAGGCTGTGGCCGAGTATGTGTTTATATATTTATATATGTGTATATAGATGTATATATATATATATGTGTGTGTGTGTGTGTGTGTGTGTGCGCGTGTATGTGTATATATAGATGTGTACATATATATATGTATGTATATATATATACATGTGTGTATATAGGTATGTGTGTATATATAGATGTGTACGTATATCTATGTATGTATATATATATATATACACGTGTGTATATAGGTATGTGTGTATATATATGCACACATATATACGTATAAATGTGTGTATGTTTATGTATATGTATATACACACGTATATATGCATATATTAAACATACCTATATATGCAGACATTTATATGCATATATTTTATGGGTGTATATGTACATACAGAAACTCTTTTTTAAAAGTTGTATTTAATGTCATAATTTACTTGCAGACTTCAAAGCTGAGGCACCGGCGGCTGCAGGAGCCCCCCGCGGGCCCGCGGCGCTCTCCCGGCTCGCAGCGCCCCCGCCGGCCGCCCGGCGCCGGGACACCCGCGCGGGTTCGCCGAGCGCCCGGGGCCGCCATCCGCCCGCCCGCCGCCGCTGCCCGCGGCCCCGGCTCCCCGCGGCCGCGCCTCCCCCGGGCCCGCGCGCCTGCCCCGCCGCGGGACCGGGCTCCCGATAAAAAAACGGCAGTTACCAGGAGTGGGGTTCGAACCCACGCGGACATGCGTCCATTGGATCTTAAGTCCAACGCCTTAACCACTCGGCCATCCTGGTGCAGATACCGGGGACCGCTCGCAGCCGCTCCTACATTCATGGCCCCGCTCCCACCCGCCCCCCCGGGCCGCCCGCGACCCTCGGGGGTGCCCCCTCACCCCCGCCCCCCCCGGCCGCCGCTCCCTCCCTCCCTCCCGCCTTTATTCCCAGCGCGGCGGGCGCCGAGCGCGCGGGGCGGCGCGCGCGGGCGGCCTCTCCCGGCGGCGGGAGGCGGGCGGGCAAGGCCCGGCGGGGAGCGCCGCCACGGAGCGACACCGAGCCGGGCCGAGCCGCGCCGAGCCGGGCCGGCCGGGCCTGCTGCCGCCGCCTTCCCGCCGCCGGGCGCCGGGCCCGCAGCGGAAGGGGGAGGCGGGGGAGGCGCGCGGCGCGGGCACGGGCCCGCCCCTGGGGGAGAGCAGGGCGGGCGGCGCCGGGCCGGGGGGTGCGGGCAGAGCGGGCTCCGGGCAGAGCGGGCTCCGGGCAGGGCGGGCTCCGGGCAGAGCGGAGGCTGAGGGCAGTGCGGGGTCTGGGCAGTACAGGGGCTGAGGGCAGTGCGGGCTCCGGGCAGTGCGGGCTCTGGGCAGAGCGGGCTCTGGGCAGTGCGGACTGTGGGCAGAGCGGGCTCCGGGCAGTGCGGGCTCTGGGCAGAGCGGGGTCTGGGCAGTGCGGGCTCTGGGCAGTGCGGGCTCTGGGCAGTACAGGGGCTGAGGGCAGTGCGGGCTCCGGGCAGAGCGGGCTCCGGGCAGTGCGGGCTCTGGGCAGAGCGGGCTCCGGGCAGTGCGGGCTCTGGGCAGTACAGGGGCTGAGGGCAGTGCGGGGTCCGGGCAGAGCGGGCTCCGGGCAGTGCGGGGGCTGCGGGCAGAGCGGGCTCCGGGCAGTGCGGGCTCATTCCCCCCCAAGCAGGCAGGGCCGTGGTTCCGGGCATGAGAGGCAGTGGAGTGGTTGTGCCGACACGGCACCGATACTTTATTAATTCCGCCCAAGTGTTTCCTGGAATGTATCTTCTCTCGCTCGTAGAAGGAGAACCAAAAGTAATAAAGTCCAAAGCCATCAATTACGGTTAATTAGGAGGAAAATTGCCGCAGGGGAAAGATTTTTTTGCCGGTCGCCACTCTATGCCGTGTCTACGGAAGCACCTATCGCAATATTCCCGGTTGCTGCCTGCCCTGGGTCCGAGGGGAAATGGGGAAGTGTCACTTCGCTGGCTTCACCGTGGCGCTGGCTCCCACTTTCGCTGTTATTTCCAGCGGAGGAAATGGACATCCTGCATGGCACCAAACCTGAGCATCTCTGAGGTGTGAGAAACATACTCCACGCAGCACAGGCTGAGGACACGGGCCCGTGGCAGCCTCCGGCACACAAGGCGGCGGCGGCGGCCGTCTGCTGTCCCACCAGCAGACCAGGAGCACGCTCCGTGCTCGGGTGCTGGACACTCTGCCTGGCCCTGCCCCTCTGCAGGGGGTCCGGGGCTCGAATTTGCAGGTGCAGGTGGTGCCTGACCTCCTCAGCTCAGAGCTCAGAGACACTAGGCGTGCTTCTGAGGGAAAATAACATGTGCGGTCTCGCGTACCCTACATGTTACTCACGCGGGAGCTCATCAATAAAAGAACAGCTCTTCCAATGGAACTTGCCATGCCGCATCATTGCCTTGAAATGACTGGCATGCCATAGTTCTCTGTTCAGTAGGGTTGTGCCTTTCGGCAAAGTACTGAGTAGAGAAACGGGTTTTTTACTTTTCTGTTCACATCTAACACCATTCCTAAGAAACACAGTAAAATGTTACTTTTTCTTGTTCAGACTTGGTACCCTACACCCTTACCTTGCACCCTATGTGTGCATGGTAAGAATAGTGAAGCTCTCTTCTGCTGGCTCTTACTTGCTTTGGCTCAACCATAATGAAGACACTACATAATATGCTAAAAACATGGAATATGGATCTGCTGTTGCCTTCTTACATATTAGAGAAACAAACACTACGGCTCCATGTGAAAATACCATTGCATTTGAAATTTATTAACCAGAATCACCACATAAAGTATCTATTAAATTACGGTTTCCTGCCTTCAATTATGTCTGTGATACTTTCTAGAGATAGAACCACAACCCCATGTAGCTTTTTCCTTTTTCAAATCAATTTCAAATAGCTACCATGGTTCAAAAATCGAGAGAACATATTTTGTTTTCAAGAAATAATAAAAATACAACTTGGGTTGTGCATTCAAAACATCCTTAATACAAGTTAGATTAGAAAAGCAGCAGTTTAGCAGAGCTACTCAGCTGAGCTTCCAGGAAAAAAAAAAAAAATTGGATCTTAAGAGCTATCCTTTTACTTCAAAAAATTTCTCTCAAGATATGTGCCAGAGATACCTGCTCATGTGTGCAAGTGTGTCCACAGTTTGGTCCTTCATTTTGAGGAAGCAATTGTCCCATTGCTATTTCTGTAAAATGAAACCCATGATTAAAAAAAAAGTCCCTCTAGACGTAATGGAAACCCATATGCATAGCTATTACATACTAAACATTATATTTTGTAATAGGGGAATTTTTTGTCTCTTATATGTATGCCATGCTATCTTTCATTTTTTAGAAGGAGCAAAGTGCCCCTGGTTGCCAGTTCTTCTTTATCCTCGCCAGAAAGGACTGGTTGGTGGCTGGTTGATGGTGTGGATTGTGAAGCTTCAGCTTCATTAGGAAACTAAACCAAAAAACAGCAATCCTAAAAGTTAAAATATCCCCTCTCAGATTTTAACTTCTTCACCCCTCAAACCCAGTTTAAGTGTTTGCTATATGAGGGAAGAGGGGGAAGAAAGCCCTGCTAACCGATAGAATATGCTACACATATCTGCATAGGAGTTGTAATGATTTTCAGAAGGAAAAGGCAGCTTTCCCCAGAAGGTGTCCATTCTACAGCTTCTGTTATTAGTATACTAAAAAATTATCAAGCAACTTTTATCATCATCTTCCACTCATCCGATGTGGCATGAGTCCTTGCAGCTATAGTGTGATCAGGGCTTTTTTTTCCAAAAGTCTGTTCAACTGCGATTAGGCAAGTTCATGGGCTGGCTAAATTTGAGTTCTTACACAACTGAAGGGTAGAAAAAACCCCAAAATATTAAGCAATGGATGTGTTTGCAAGAAGAGAATGATAGAATGATTGCTTCAGTTACTGGAAATAATTTCTAAGTGTCTCTGAACTCACAGTGTATCTTAAAAATAGTTTTAAAAGGTCTCAGGTTGGTTTTTGACTAATTATCTTTTTTTTTTTCCTACAGCAACAGTGCTAAGTCAGGAGAGAAAGTCTACAATTACCTTTTCTTTCCCTGTGCCCCAAATCAACCCTAAAGATTTGAATACTAGTTTTACATATCTACTAGTGAAATCATCAAGGTCTCTCAGAAGAGCCAGAATAAATTTGATTTTTTTTTTTAACTATAGAATCATCTTAGAATGCACGAAACTCATTTTTCTGGAGTGTTTTAGGGAAAAAACAATAGTAAGTCTATCTCAATATGCAACACATTTCATTTACCATGGCAACAAATATTAGGAGGACTATTTTTTTCTAGGCTCTGTTTATTCTCCTTTTACCAACTCATAATTTAGTCCAGCAACGTTTAAACTAAACTTTGACAACACAAAACACTATTCAGAACTTCAGATTCAATGTACGACACCCTGCACTTTCAGTTTTTCTTATTAAATATTTTATTCAATTTGTAGATGCAAAAAAGGAACCAGCACAAAAAAAAAAAAAGTACATATTTTTATCAAAAACATTGATAAGTGCTAGGAATAAGCATGTGAAAGGAAATACAGTATTTAATTCTTCATTGATTTATCCCCACATGCTGACTCTCAGAGGTTCAGGGTATTTCCCTACAAATGCACAGTTCCACTGACTTAATGGCAGTACCTACAGAGTAAACAACCTTGTCTCCTTGAGTAGCACCAAAGCCAGTGGCTATGGTCCCACCTCATCACCCTCCTTTCTCCCATTTCAAGATTGAACAACTCACTGGAGACATCCTCAGACAAGCATAACACTGATATTACCAGTACACTACTGAATATCAAAATATCTTAAAGTTTAGGAGATCGGTGTTCCTCACTCTTCCATGTTATCAGAGACAGGTGCTACAGCAAAAGGGACACTCAGTTTCTGAGAAGAGTTATCCCTTTAGTTTCTATTTGTGTAAAAAAGCCTGTCTGGCTAAAATTGTTTCCCAGTAAGATATAAAAACTTGGAAGTTGGATTTATTTTAAAGTTGGATTTGTTTTGTTATATTAATACAAATAGTAAGAAATGTTTGGGTTTTTTTTTTTTTTCACACATAAAATCAGGGTGAAAAAGGTAAGAAGGGAAAAGCTTCACTGCAGCTGGTGCAGGAAGATGTACATCTATGCACATCTGAGGAAAACTCCCAAATACAAAACACTTGAAATGTTGAAATATATTTATTCAAATTGGTACAAATAGGACCATAAGTTAAAAAAAATAATTTCTGAAAAAATGTCCTGCAGTATTTCAAAGGATACCAATAGATCACAGTGTAGGAAGCCACCTAGAAATACAGCTGGCAAACTTCCAGAAGCAGGAGCTGTGATCAAGCACCAGATTTTGCGAGTATGTTTCACTGACAATGCTCAGTGCTTACCAGGACTGCACATTTTTTATTTCCTTGCAATACTCCAAACCTACTGGTTTGCCCTTGTGTAAGGGAAAAATCCAACAAAAGGAGAGTTTCCTTTTAAGCTTGAAAAGAGCACTGAAATGGCATGAAACTGTTTTCTTTCTTCTTCAGATGTACTGAAGAAATAGTTCTGTTTGCTTTCCCAGGTGGAGATTTCCCAACAATTGGTGAAAGTAAAAATCTTTGTACACAAGTAAAATTGCATATAAAAAAAAATTAATCCTTCATCTTATTTAAAATAGATATAAAAAAAATCTATATTTGGTCAATGCTTATAAAAAATAAAAGTGTACTGATAGGCGAGTCATTGCACTAAAACTGCCTCTATGTACGTGCCAGTACAGGAGATCCTAAAATGCTTTCTCAACCCCATAACTGTTGTCCTCTTATATGTGTTTCTGCAGAAGGCCACTCCATGTTCCTCCTCTGGCTGAAGTGTTTATTGGCATAAAAATGCATCAGAACATGAAAGCATAGCAGGTTTGAAACTGGGAGTCCAGAGAGTGGCTCAAGTTAAAAGTGAGTGAGATGCCTCAGTGTTGCAGTGCTTTTAGCCACCTTGAGAGAGTTGGGTACTCAAAATGGAAAAAAAAAGCAGTCATTTGCACACAAATAGAGCAAAATGTGCATATTATCCATTTCAGGTGCTGTTGCTTCTGTTAAGATTACTGACAGCTGAAAATCAAGTTCCTGCTCCTGCTCAGTATTTTGTCAAATTTGTATCAAGCAGCCTCCAAACTAAAACCTACTGTTTTTTTGGTGTGCTGTGTTGCCCCAGGCAACAAGGCTTCAGCACCTGCAGCCTCACTTCGACAAATAGGAATAAAGTTACTTTTTGAAAGTATTCATCTTCTCTACGATAAGTTATTCATTCTTCTTTCTTGCCTATATGAAATGAATATCATTGTAAAGATATTGCACCTCTAGTTACAGTAAAAGAACCTTTCAATTAAAATTAGATTAAAAATAGTTTTATCAACATTTCTAGAAGTTCATAAATAGAAACAGCCTTCAGCACATTTAGTAAAAAGACAATGAACAAAACCAACTGCAAAATATCGCCCCTATTTCTAGGGCTTGTCATTACAGAACAGTCTCTGGAAAGAACACCTGATTTTGAAGACATTCGAGTCAGTCTGTGATAGCTCCAGTAGGACCATCACCTTCTGCAACATGATATGCAGCAGCAGAGTATTGTTCTGAGGGGATGTTTTCTCCTGTATTCCAAAGCTCTTTTCACTTGGTCTTTAGCATCTCCTACATAGTCCTCAACATTTTGCATATTTATCTCAATAACATCAAAGGTGTCTGCCTGTTCCTCCACTAGGAGGGCCACCTGCAGAAAGAGCTCATGAACTTCTTTAATGCGACCTTCTAACTTCACCAGCTCCTTGTGCCGCGTCTCTATCTCATTCAAGGCTGCGCGAGCTCCCTTAACATCTGACAAGAGATTCTCGGAGAAGACATCCCATTTGCCTTGCTCAATCATCTCCTCAATCTGGTGGCCAGAAACATCTTTGCCCATGATCTCCAGCTGCCGCTGAATTCGAATCTTGCAGTTCTCCCGCTGGTTCATCTCTGTTGCATTGTAATCAAACATAGCGTCCTGAAATGTGTGCATGAGGTCAACGTAGTGGTTCTTTGCCACCCTAGCAATGACAGACATAGCTCCGTATTTTGTTATTGCATCTTCACAGAAATCTCTCATTATCTGCAGTTTCCTGTGAATGCTTTCTCCACGGCTCTTAATGTCTCTGGCAATACAATTAGTATCTCGTTTGATGCTACTAAGACGGCGCATGGAGGTAAGGAAGCGGGTGTTTTGCTTTCTGAGACGGTTGACATCCGCTTTTAGGTGGTCATTTTCTGTCCGGATGGTCTGTATGTCCTTATGAAGGATTTCCAAGGCATAGTCCGTCTCATAAAGGAGAATATCCTGGGGTGAATTTTCATCATCATCACTATCAGAAAACTGTTGGTTATGCAACCTGGCAAATTCACGCAGCTCACTCAAACGATCTTTCATCCTGCCTGTAAAACAGGAACAGGAGGAATGAGTTTGAAGTAACTAAAATATTGGTTAAAAGAGTTGAAAATCTGTAACTAATAGCTACATCATAGTGATAACTAAATCACAGATAACAAACAGTTATCAAAGGTAACCCAAAATACCAGATTTTAAATTTGTTCACAGTATTTTATATAGTGATGGATATCACATCCAAAACTCTCCTAGAACAATGTTCTAGAAAATACAAGTTTAGAAACAAAACTGAAGGAAAAAAGACTACAAATGCTGAAGTCAAAAAGAATAGTAGGACAGTGCCAAACTCCCCACAGAATGCCAGTCTTTTACTTGGATGGGAAAACTATACTCCTGATAGTAAATCTTCAGCTATCACCATCTGTAGACATGTTAATAACTGAACACCTTCCACTACTGCTCACTAGAGAAATCTCCTCTAGATCCTGATCCCTCATTACATCGACTACCCAAAATGTCACAGGGCTTCCCTTATTCTAAGATTGCTTTTCCTGGAAGAATACTAAGAAGCCTCTCAGAAACAGAAATGGCATTTACCAATACAGTTGGGAAAGAAAAGTTTCAAAAAAATGATGTGGAAAGTATCATGATAGGGGAAAAAAATAATAGATAAAAGGGGGAAAAAGCAACTTTAGTGTCTCCAGATGCTATCATTGACCATAGAGTACCAGGCATCAACAATTATGTGTGTGGAACATCTCTCTTACAAGGATAAACTGTGGGAAATGAGCCTATTTAGTCTAGAGCAGAGAAGACAGAGAGGATCTGAGCACACATAAATATGTCAAAGGCAGATCCCAGGAGGATGGTGCCAGAATCTTTTCAGTGGTACCCAGCAACAGGACAAAGAAAAATACCCATAAATTCCCACCAGTTGTTTGGGGAAAGGCAGATCTAACAGCCCCACAGTTAGGTTTCAGCCCAGAGTCACTAAGGACAATAGTGTCAGACTCTTGATAATTTATGATGCCCACTTTAGACACTTCAAGCCCAATTCTTTGTACCTGGAATCTTCAGAAGTCAGCCCCTTCTGACTGCAGTCACTGCTGCAAGCCCCGAGCACTTTGCTGAGTAAGATCGCGAAGGAACAAGCTGGACATCAGGGAATGAACCCATGGATCAAGGCCACTTGTGAAGAGCTCCTCTCCAGTGACATGGACAGCATCACACACAATCTCTGTGATCCAGCAGATCCAGTAGATCTAGTTATAAGTGGAACAGAGGGATCAAGTTGCAGTTGCACTTACAGTCTTCGCCCTGGATTTTCCCTGCTCCCCAGTACTTAGTTCTACATTATTTGTATCTATGTACCAAAACTTATGTTTAAGGTGGTCAACATTAGCATCTTTTAGCTCTGTCTGGGATATGTCTCCACAGCTAAAGTGTTCACACTTTTGTCCTAACAAATGGATGCCACCTATTTAAGCCTGACTTCAGAGTCCTGCAAGATCAGGCACTTTTTGGCACTTTCTTTAATTCTCCCCAAGTCCTGTCTTTTTGTTTCCAAAGTGCATCACCTAGCCAGCTTCCTACTTCATCTTCACATTTTCAACATGCTCTTCTTTATCTAGGAAGGACAGGATGTGAATAACTTTTAACAGAGGTCTTTTCCTATTTCAAATTCTCATTTCAAACAAATGGGAACCAGATCTTCCCAAGAGAGGACAATAACTTTCAAGCTTTCCCTGGATGGTGTCAGGGACAGAACTGACACTAAAGAGCTGAAATAAATAAGCAGGGAGTGCAAGGGGGAAAAGCAATTTGAAACATTTCAACTTAACAAATCATGGTTTAGAAAAGTTGGTCTCCCCTGTCAGATGCTGTTGTTACTCAGCAAAGTTTGCATCTACACAAACGTTGATTGTATTGCTTGTAATTTGAACAGCAGTATATTAACACATGATACATGTCTGGTTGTTAGGGATAGCCTCAGACCTCAGTCTGTAAAGTGAGCATCAGTCTCTCCCTTCATACAGTGTCTGGTGCAGCAGTAAAAGTTGGGTTCTCTGATGGGAAAGCAGCTCTGCAGGACCTCGGTGTGCTGGTAGGGAAACATGAGCCATGTGTCCAGGCTGGAGCAGCAAAAGTGAGGAAGGAAAGGAACCCAATCCCCCAATCCCTCCTGTCTGACACTTGAGAGATGCCATCTGGAGTGTCACTCCACACAGACACACTGGGATGAGCCACAGGGAGGCCACAGAGGTGGTCAGAGGTGCTGGAGCACCTGACATATGAAGAGAAGCTGAGAGAGTTGGGAATGTTCAGCCTGAGAAACAGGAAGCTTAAGGGAGATCTTGTTGCCATCACTAACTGCTTAATGCAAGGCATTTTCCCTCCATGGAAATGTACAGCAATAGCACAGCATGCAACAGACCTAAGTGGAAACAAGAGAAAGTCAGCCAGATACAAGATGGGGGGAAAGGAAAAAAAGAAGAAAACCCCAAACAATTAGAAACAATGAAAAAGGTGTCCAGAAAAGTTTTGGAATCAGCATCCTTGAAGATATTTAAAACTCTACTTGACATGGCCCTCAGAAACCTAACTGTGTGCATTTTGAGCAGGCCTGGATTAGACAATGTCCAAAGGTCCCATCTAAATTGTTCTGGTAATCAGCCTTAAATAAAAAGTTTGCTAAGCTGACTACGAACATTAAATATATTCAACTACTTGCACAAGTAAGAGACATCTAACACACTAAAATATCAAAACAGCAACTATTCTGGAGTAACAACCACAAGTGTATAACTACCTTAATAGATTAGTTGTCAGTCTTATTTTAAAATGCTACATATATCCAAACAAGAACACGTACTTAAACATTTGTATTTCTGGGCTAGCTAAATATGTCCTTGTAAATGTGAAGTTCCTTCTGCAGTCCATCATGATGTGCACACCCAAACGCACACACAGGAAATACAGGCCAGGTGATGACTGCAGAGGTTACAACTTTGAACGCAGATATCCAGCAAGTACAGTCAGCTAAGGGCATGTTCAGTGCTCATCTTTTCATGTTACTGCACTACTTACTGGTATTAATCACCACAGTGACAAGCTTTCCCATGATGCATAAGAAATATGCAAATTGTCCTGTTGCAATAAGACTGCCTCCCCAGACAACTGTGTATAATATGGGATTTCAGACAAGAAAGAAAATCCATCTAAAAATCAAAATATATGCATGTGCATACATCCCCTTTCTGTTAGCCCCATATACATAAAAAAGGGAGTCCTACAAACATTGCCTAACATTGCTGTGCAAATGTTCTGAAGCCTGTTAACTATGTAGAAATAACCTAAGGATAAAAAGTCATTTCTATAACTTTTATCTCAGCTTTAACATTTGTACATCCACACTCTATCCCCATATGGGCCATTCACTTAGATTTGGGCTCAGTGATCCTTGTGTGTTCCTTCCAGCTCAGGATATTCTGTGATCAGAGTCTGGGAACAAAGGGTGAAATGATGAAGCAGTCTCAGCACAGCATCCATATTTCATGGCCAGCTGCTGGGAAGGAAGGCAGTGTATGTTTTTTCTTCTTGCAGCATTCGTAAATGGCAGCTGTTACTTAATAACATCTTGTGGCTCACCAAGAGTCTAGTCAGTAATCTTTTCAGCCTTGAGTAGAGCTTTACAAGATGAAGTTTTTACTTCAATTGTTTGAGGAACAACAGATATTTCAAAACAAGTCAGTTAAAAATAACTTCTGTCAGTAGTTCTTCTTGCCCTTGGAAGGTAAAAGGAAGCCACGTGGCTCATCCTAGCTCTGAATGGAATGTGATTTTTACCACATGACACACAATAGACATGACCCAAAAAACAAGTGGAGAACAATTAGGAAATAACCTGCTCTTAGACAAAATTACTTCATAGCTAAGTGTGTGTCAGCACATTTCAGTGACTTCCCATACGGCTTGTAGAGGATGTAGTATTGATGGAAATCTACTCAGATGGACTTGCTGAATTGAACACACTGCATTCCAAGGCAAATAGAGTGCTAGCACTAAAATACAAGTCATACATAGGTAAAAAAAGTGTTAAATTTAGCTGAAGCCTTTTGTTTAAGAGTTGGAGTCTCAGATTTAATAATGTTTTAGTAACTATCTGTTTTGTAAACAATCATCTTAGACCAGAATTAATATTTTTGTTTGGTATCTGTTGCCTAATAATGGATTTGATAATATTAATTAACTTGGGGAAAAGACTTGTTTTTTTTAACAATAGGTTTTCAGCTTTCCAGGAGAGTAATTGGCATATAGCAGAGTACTAGTCATCTTTTCAGTCCAAATTCCCTGTCTTGCCAACCATGAGCACTAAAGGTGGCACAGCAGGTTTGAATTTTTCTAATTACTCATCTGTTTTTTTTTCTTCTCTTCTCCTCTGTAAGAGCCAGAAACAAAACAAAAAATAAAAATCTAATTAGGACAGTTTGCCTTATCAAGGTGTGCTAAGATCATGTATGTGTACCACCTCCAAAATTAACAACTATGACAGATCAGCTGTTCAAAAATCTTTTTGTGGCCTCATTGCAAGGAAGTTATCCTTTCTGAAATTTATTGGATTTCACAATGTTTAAAAATAGACAAAATGTATTCAGGAATTAAAATCCATCAGTTAACACTGAATGCCAGTTATAAAGCTACAGAAATCCATCAAGAAGTTGCAAGTATATCAGAAGACTACACTACCCAGCTCATATGCTCATCAAAGCCTGTGTACACAAGAAGACCACCTTCATACTTTCTGTCACCCTAGAGAAAAATATCTGCAGTTGCAAATGTCTCGGGATATTATTTTTCCCAAAAAATCCCTGTCTTGTGCCAGGACAAGTCATTTATTACAAACTGATATATTCAGAGAAGCAGGGGTGACTCCATTCTTTGCATGGTGTTTTCTGCGGACTGGTTATCAGCTTTCCCAGGCATTAGTATCAAAACTAGGAGACACTGCTGGTGTGCATTAAATGCACTATAATATGCAATTTTTCACATAATTATGATAAGACTGAGAAAAAAAATCTGATGTTTTAGCTTGTTATTACTCAGTAGCCATGAGAGTAAACGTTATTCCTGCACTGGAGAGATCAGCTTGTTTTACATGGGTTGACTGCTGCTATTTATTAGGTTGTCTAAATTTTCACTGGAGAGCTATGGATCACCACTGACAAATTTTCAATAGTGGATAATAAAATGGATTCTTGGTATCTCCTCTTGACATTTTCCTCACAAGTCACATAAATGAGCAATTTTAACTAGATTTGGTGTTGTTTTAGTGGAGTGGGGAGCAGTGGTAACAGTGCTATAGAGAAAAAAAGTTTCTCCATCTTCACTGGTTTGCAGCACCAAGATCTTCAGGTAAAATTGGCCTAGATAGACACAAGGGAGTGTGAACTGTTCCTCCAAAGGCTTGGCACTTAACATAAACATTGAGACAGCCATCCATACATTTCTTGGCAATTACTACAGCTCGGCATTATTACAGGTCACCGTGCAGGGCAATCAGCCAACACACTCACAGGCAGTGCTGGTACTACAGCACCATGAGAATATACATTATCTAACTAATCACCTCGGCTTCCCTGGAACACATTGGCTCAGCGAAATAGCTCTGTACATGCCACATGTATATAACTACTATTGTTACCACACAGTGGTATTTATAAGTGATTAAGACATTATGCTGGTATGCAAATAGACATATGAGGTTGCATGTGATCATCAGTCAGAAGCAGCATGTTCTACTGACGTTTTTAAATCAGCACAACTGCATTATTTTTTGAAAAGCACATATATTTAAGACTTGTTAGAAAGTGTTACAATCAGAGGCCAAGTATTCTTGACTTTAAAAAAATTCCTTTAAAGTTAAATACAGGGTGTTTTCCTGATATTTGGTGATGTGGGCCAGTACACATGAGGCTCAGTTTGGGATTCTACTGCAAAATCTACACAACTGTACCTGCACCAAACTAGTTCCATCCAGGAAATAACCCCTATAGGCAGCCACACATGCATACCCACAGCCTCAGCCCCAGGACATGTCAGGCTTTATGGCAATTATGCTACTTAGCAGTTCATGGGTGTTTACAGGCCCAAAGATATAGATGTAATTAGGGACACACTTGATTGGGCATATCAAAAGCTCAAACAAGCTTTGTTCTTGCTTTCAAAAATAAATGAGTTGTCAATACCACAAAAACAGCACAGAGAAAAGGCATAGCAGAAAAAGCTGGATCGTGCAGCAATTCCTTAACTTTTGTGAGCATGAGCTTGTTGAGAATTATCTGGCAATTAATAGGTTAACTGCTATAGCAGATTAGGCAAAAGCTGCATACATGATAAGCCTTCGGAAGTCAAGATATGCGACATCATTTTCGCACTGATAAAACTACATGTAGTTTTATCTAGATGTAAGTGCCAAGCACTGTGTGAGAGCTCTTGTTGATTGTGTAGAGTCTTGATATCTCATCTAGCCTATCAAAGCAGAGATAAAAACCAAATTGTTTTGCTCCTCTCATGCGGAACCTCCCCCACTACCCAAGAGGGCATTCCCAGGAGTCAGCCCTAGGCCTGGGAATGA
This sequence comes from Lonchura striata, assembly GCF_050655825.1. Taxonomy (NCBI): domain Eukaryota; kingdom Metazoa; phylum Chordata; class Aves; order Passeriformes; family Estrildidae; genus Lonchura; species Lonchura striata. The sequence continues at coordinate 64,307,032 of NC_140705.1, read as the reverse complement.
TGTTCCTTACCAGAGGTGGTTCATGGCCACATCTTGGGGAATAAACCAAAATGCAACTATAACCAAAAATGGCTTCACTGCAAAAAGTGGTAACCCCAGATTTGGAGTTCAGATGGGTTTACTGAATCAAGTTAACACTGCCTCAGTAATTTCTGCACCATGCTTTGTCTTCCTTGAACTACAGGGATGACCAGAGGCAAAGAAAATTGATGGGCCAGATAAAAGATAATAGAAAGTGTATCTGGTCGAGCATATTTGAACCAGCAGTTGTCTTCTCACCATCAGAACTGGTTTTAAACGCATCAGCATTAGCATATCTGTCACACTCAGAGATTATCCATATTTTCCATTAGTGACTTGGAGAGTAGAACCAAACATGAGCTTGTACAGTCTCCAGGTGACACTGAACTGGAAGGGAATAGAAGCAACTGGAATAGAAGGAACTGGAAGGGGTGAGGGCAGGGGAGAAGAAATGATGAGAATTTAAGATGATCTCGACAGTAAGAGAAGAATTAACAAAAAGAAAAGGAAATTCAATATGTCAAGCCTGGCACATTTAGATAAAATTATTCACACAAATATAAAGTAGGAAACACCTAGTCTGGCAGCAGGAAAGCTTTGGTGAGGTCACAGCTCACAAAACAAGCTCACAGTATAAGGTCATTGTAAAAAAAACCAAAACCCCATGTCTTACATGAGAGATGGCTTGGGAAGGATTGGTATTACTCTGCTTGGCATAGATAAGGCCTCAGTTGGAAAAGTACTTCCTGAAACAGTTATCACATTAGGAAAGTCAAAGGGAGCATATTTGGCATTGTCTCCAAACATTTTAGAAAATACACTCCTGGAGAAAGAGGAGCTGAAGGAATTATCTTCATTTAATTCAGAAGACCAGGGAGAGAGACACAGTACTCCAACACATAAAAGGAGTTTTCTATGAAAAGGGAACTGGTCAGTTTGATCCCCGTGTTGACACTGGAGACACACAAAGTAATCAATTTCTTTCACGAGGCCTATGTTGAACTGGCTGAAACTTGCTGAAAATTGGACCATTTCTCTATGGAAGAATTGTGAGACCTTCTTCCTTGACAGAAAGAGAAGGGATACAGAAAGCCCTCTCAGGCCTGGTTGAGGTGCACAGCTCCATTCCCAGGATTTGTTCCATGCCCTCACCCCCAGTGTCACTGTGGGTCCAGCACAAAGTGTATGTTCACACAGTGCTGCCTGTGCTGGGGAGAAATTTAGGTGACTCTTCATGCAGCAGATTCTCTTCCTTCTCTAGTATTTCTGCACCAATGGCAACTACCATATCTCCTTCTGAAGCAGGTCTTGGTTACTGTTAGTATACTGTTAGTATAGTGAAAGATGTCACACATGGAGAATAATCCCACAGCACCCAAATTCTCCAGGGCTGATAGAGCATGCATTCCATAGCATCACGGATATCTGTAGTGCCCAAAAGGTACTATATTTTACTAATTTTAATGTCTCAAGAGATCTTCTGTACCATGCTTATGTTCTTCATGGAGATGTCTTTCAACAACAGAGTTTAACTTGCAGTTTGAGCGTCAGCCATAACACGAGGTAACATATGACTGAACACACAATTTCAGTTTCAGAGCAGTGGGCATAGTGCAGTCAGAGCAAAAAGTATGAGAAAAAGGTCACCAGAGGATTTGGACACCTAAACCATCCTTTCCTAATGATGACGTTTATTCTGTTCACCTGTTAGACCTCTGGTCTGTTTTGAATAAAAAAAAAAAGTTATGGTCATCTTGTAGTCTCACCACTATTTAAATAGTGAGTATCAGAACTGGTAAGAAAGCATCATCACTCAAATTGTATTCTCATCCTAAAAAGTCATAGGTTGCCATTTTGCTACCTGACAGTTTAAAAGACAGTTGCTAAAATACCCTCTAAAGAACAGGAACAAGAAGTGCAAGCGTCCATTTTTGGCCAGTGCTGTTATTCTAGTCACTTCCTTTCTCAGTATCAGAGTGACATGTAGTTATCTCAGACATACACGAGTCCCAGTTCTTCTTGGTAGGAAGGAAATGAGTATCCATTTAATCAGAAGCAATCAAAGAATGCTAACTTTTGCACCCACTTCTAGATCTGGCCACGATGAAACTCAAGAACAAAGGAAAAGATACTATATTCTGTATATAAACCAAATTTTCTGTAAAATCTGCTGTGGAGCTATTCATAACCGTGTATGAGCACTATGAATAAAATGTTAGTACTCGTTAAGCCGGACAAACAAGGCAGTAGAAATACAGGCATCCGTTGTGACTGATGAGAAGATACATTTGAAAGTGCCTCTGTTTTTCTCTCATCCGGTGAAAATCCAGCCATCCCATTTGTATTCCATGAGGACCAGAGCTAGGTACCTTCGGTCCCAAAAGCCCAGTCCGTATTTCCTATCATCTCTCCTGCCTCTGGGCTTCAGACTTCACCACTCGATTCAAAAGGGGCAGTTTCGTCTAGTCTTAGGCAAAACTGAGATGCCGCACGCCCCGCACGCCCCGCGGCCCCTCCGCCTCGCCGGCTGGGCTGGCTGCCGAGCACCGGGCACGCCCCGACAGCCCGGGAAGGGGCGGCCAGCCCGGGCTCGGCGCTGCCCGGCACTCTCTTCCCTCCGACAGCATCTCCGAGCGCCTCAGCCTCCGGAACTCCGGCTGATGTTCAGGGGAGTTCGGGAATACAGCTGTTCTCCCATCCCGCAATCCGGCACCGGCTGTGCCCGGGGTGAAGAAACCAGACCCCGCCCGGCCCCCAAGGAAAGCGCTGCCTCGTCAGGTACTCACCCCGGGCAGGGCAGCGCGGCCGCTCCCGCGTCTCTCCGCCCGCGCCGCTCCCCGAGGTGCCGGTGCCCGAGGTGCCCGGCTCCGAGGTGCCCGGCTCCGAGGTGCCCGAGGTGCCCGGCTCCGAGGTGTCCGAGGTGCCCGGCTCCGAGGTGCCCGGCTCCGAGGTGCCCGAGGTGCCCGTGTCCGAGGTGCCGGTGCGGCCGCAGCGCCCGCGCCGTCGAGGCGAGCGCTCCTGCCCTTGGAGCGCCCCGCCCCTCCGGCCGGCTCGCCCGCCCATTGGCTGCGGTGAGCTGATTTGCATGGCGGCGCCCCGCCCCCCAGGCCCGCGGGAAGATGCGCGGCTCGCGGCGCTGCCCGGCGCGGGGAAATCCGCCCCGCGGTGCCGGGAAGCGTGGGCGCGGGGAGCTGGCCCGTCTCTTCGCCATCGTCCCCGTGGACGTCCCCTGCGCTTTCTTGTCCTCGCCGCAAGCGGGGGCTTTCCGAATCTGCGATTCTGTAATTCAAATTGCCGCTGCTTAGTGTAAGGAAGATGTGCTCCTCGCTTTGTTCCCCAGAGTTTGGGTGAAATGATGTCCTTTTTTGCGCTGTGACTTCCTGAGGGGAAAAAACCCAACATCTTCCCCATCATTCTAACTGAAAAAAAAACCTAACGAAACTCTGGAGTCACAATGTTTGGTACACAGTAATCATCCACGTTAATTAGACAGATGAGTAGTTATAGAGATTGTTCAGGTCTTTCTGAGATGGGAAGCTTTTGCTTTTCTTGAAAATCTTGGACATGCACTTTTTTCTCCTTTTAATCACAAAACTTGAATGTCATCTGAACCTAAAAATGTTAACATATAGAAGTTACTTTTTATTGGTTCTGAGAAGTAACTGAAAGAACAACTGTGCTTTCCTGAGCAGTCATCAGTTATAGGACTCCAAAACATCAATCCCACCCTGGGTGACTGAGAATAAATTCTGTCATTATGGAGACATTTGCAGAGATGTAGAAAGCTTCCTCCCTCTTCCTATGCTGTTTTAGTGTCAGGAAAAAATGTAAGTAAAAGGAAAATATTTGAGGTTTTATGGTTAAAAATATATCTGACAGAAGGGCTCTTTCACCTTGAAAAATCCAGGACTGCCCTGGGCACTTTGCTGGGTTTTTTTTTCTTAGACCTTGATGCTGGAGACAAATTTAGGTGCATGGGTCTCACCAGCTCTCTAAAACTAGCTGAAGGTACTGAATTGTGAGTAGCTTTTCTCTTCCAGGCTGCTGCTCTGTGAGACCAGCTGCAGCATCCTCACATGTAGGCAGGCAGTTTTCTGCTTGCCACTGTACCATAGAAAGCAAATGGGCCTTTAGTGTTGTTTGGTGTTGTTAATGCAAGTGGAGTTGAAAATAGAGCTGGGTGTTAATGTAATGTCATGGGTAATCGAAGGTACAGGCTGCTTTGTGTGGCATGGAACAACAATTACAAATTAACCTGCTGTTATTGCAGCACAGGCAAAGCTATGGGTGCATTGACTGATGAGTCTGATGATCCTGTGAAGAGCAAAATTCTCATCTAGAAACATCTGGTATCTTCCCTGTAATTCTGGATATCCAGGATATGGAAGACCAAAGAGATGACTGTCAAGTCTCCCCTGCTTTGGGAGAGACTTCAGTAAAATCTTCAGTAGCTGAGTAACAGGCAAGGTAGCAATATTGTTAAAGTATTAATCTCCTAAGAAACTAATGGAAAGTGAGAAAAATTTATTATTTCTACAGATTTTGCCACCCAGATGAGATGAGGTTAAAAAAGGTACAAAACTCTAATAAAAAGCTTGCTAATTAAGCTACAAATAGGTAGCTAAACTCCCCCCCCCACCATTGCCAAACAAGTATCCTGAGGTTCTTGAGTGTATTATGTTGCTAGATCTTAAAAAAGGCGCTTGGTTGCATGGTGTTATAAGAAACAAAACCAGATGAATCATATAGAAAAATTGTTGCATCATCATATGTATCAAAGACACTTGTTTTGGGTTATTATGCTCATTTCAATCTCTTCTGAAATAACATGAACAGTGTAGATTGATAATGGAAATGATTAGACAGTGGAAACTTATTTTCCAAAATAAGAATTTTCAGTCTTGTAATCTTATTCTCCTGTAAGTTTTGAGCAGCATTATATACCTAGCTACAAAAATAACATCTTTTTTTTTTTCACTTTCTGCTCTCTCTTATTATAAGAGAAATACTTTGTAGTTTACCAGTGAAAGTAAATACTCAATTTACATAGATAAAGGCAGAACTCATTAGTATTGGGATCACAGATGCCAATAAGTTTCTAAAGAAGTTTGGGCAATACAAATGTACAATATATCTGCAGATAGTAAACCTCCCTTTCAGTTCTTTTTTCTTTTTCCTGAAGAGCTGTTGCTTTTTTTTTTCCCCATAAAGACTTCTAATCCTGACCTAGGTCTTGAGTGATTGCTTTGAATGAGCCAGGTTTTGCTTCCAGTTCTCTCATCTCTAGATAGAGGACAGACATAATTACTTTCAGTTCTCATAAATGTGTAGTGAAAAATAATATATAAACAAATTTGACTCTGATGTATGTTAAAATACCATGAGGATGTTTTGTATTTCAAGGACAATTCACTGCATGAGAGAGACCCATCCTCTTTCTGCTCTGGCGTGTGATGCTTCTAAAGACATTTCCAACCTAGAAATTGAGTTTCTTCCAAAGCTCAAAAAATTACAAATTATTTGGACATGTAGATTCCTCTTTGCTACCACTTGCCAGTATCTCAGGGCATCTGGGAACTCTGGATAATGTCAATTTTCGAGAAGAGCAGTTTCACCAGGCAACTTACATACAGGTGACCGGTGACATACAGACCCCTGTTTTTCTGGAGCTTACCCATCTCTAGAAAAGCAGTTTGCACCCATAACATCTGTACTAGTTTCAGTATGAAGTTGTAGTAGTCTCAGTCTATAATAATAGACACTTGTGAAACTTTTAGCTAAAACCAGAGCAAATTGCTACCAGTTCAGTTGTGTATCCTAGAGCCAGTTCTCAGACACATAAAATCCACATACACTTTTCTGAATGTGCAGTACACATGAGCCTCTTCTAAGCTAGAATCAGATCTGATGTAATCTAGCTCACATTGATTCAATCAAAGTAATGATTCATGGTCCTGGACAATTAACTTTTTATCTTTTTAACCTCATGATCAGTAGAGTCATTCTGACAGTACATGATTTATCAATTGCCAAGATGAGTTGAAGGGAGACACCAAAAGATTGATGCTAGAAAATTCTTTCACTACATTAATTTAATGGAGAAACTGAAACTGAGTCTTCAGCTGTGGTATTTCCAGCTTGAGAAAGGTCCAACATTCCCACTCTGTCTTTTCACATTTCATTGTAACATCTCACAAAAGCTACTGATGTTACAGAACAACTTCATCAATAAATGTTGCTGATGTAAAGAGATTCTTCTTTGCTGCATGAGGAATAGAGTGCTAAAAAGAATTCAGATGCCAAGTATCTCCACAGGTAGCTAAATCCATCTTAATTGTTTGTTGAAGCCCATGGAGATATTTGGATTTACATAGGGATAACAGTGCTCTAGGTACTGAGCCCTGCAGATGTTTGTCTTTTTTGCTTTTCTTTTCTCTCCTTCATTAGGAAGGAAGAAGAGTGCTACAAAAGGAAGTGCTGAAAGCTGTGCAGATGTAATTGCTGTGGAGTCAGAGGACACCCTGTGCCAGGGCCTTCTCTCTTGCTTATTTAGGAAAGGATTTAACATTCTTCTCCAATTATACCCCAAAGGCATGTGAAGCCAGCCCTGGATGTATTGCCCCTGAATTCCTTGTGAACCAAAACTTGGCAGTGATGTATGGCTCTGAAAGTTCATTACCCATACATGAGTTCTTAATGTAGTAAGGGCTGTATCAAATGCCAGATTGGATGCACAAAAAACAGCCCTGGGACTTCTGTTGACTTCAGAGATGATGGCAGGTGCCAGCATGTTTTATTAAGCTAGTAACCAATAAATTAACAAATTAAAAATGTTTTCACATGATGGATGTAAACATGCATGGTTAACAGGAGCCAATGGAACAATACTGATTTCTGGGAACTGAAGGCTTGGTTGATTATCAAGTAAGCCACTGAATTTCTCTGCTGCTGTCACAGCTTTTGAATGCAAGAGCATAGCCCATAGGTCACATCAGCTGGCCTAATGAGAAGTTTTACCTAACCCTCTTCCTGTACTTCAGTAAAGATGTGTATTCTAACTCCTGTTATCAGACAGGAGTGAGGTATTTCCTTCTCCTGCACATTTGCATGCCCATAGTCTGAGATAAGTTAACTTCTGCAGTACAGGGAGCACTCTGCAACATGTCAGAGCAGAGACAAGGACATCTTTATGTGATTCAAGAGGGATACAAGGGGAGGAAGGCACATAGCAGGCACTCAGATTTGGGTATAGTCCCAGTAACAGCAGATTGAAAGGCAAGTTCCTATTGACAAAAACTACATGCTCTGTTTTTCCCTCATCACTACTCTCTGAGCACAAAATGCCCAGGCTATATATTAAGTATAAAGGCAGAAGTACCTAGGGTTGGGTTTTTTGGTTTTTTGGGGTTTTTTCAGAAGTTAAAAGCCTGAGATAGCTTAGAAGGGTGAGACAAAGAGTAAATAGACTTTCACAAAGAGAGCTATTGCAAAATGAGGACATTTCCATAGCTTTTTTTGAACATTCTTTTCATATTACTCATTAATAGAAAATATGTTGTTTTCTAAAACCCACCAAGTTTTGATGAAATAAAACAATTCTATCTTAGACTTGTGTGAACATAAATTTCATACAGCCATGTAGATGGATCATCTTATTCACGCTGCCAGTGTGAATAAGCAATATAACATCCAGAAAGTGGGGAGCCTGCCCAAAGTGCGCAGGGAGTTCCTATACCATGCAGACTACCTTCCTCTGAAGGCATGCTGCACATGTGGAAACCTTTCAGGTGGCTTTGTGGCTAGATCTAAATGTCTTGAGGTAGACCTTCCCAAAGGTAGCATGGTAGTGACATGCTACAGATCTGAGAAGAAAAAGAAAACTTTTTGTTTAGTTGAAGGTGAAGGAAGAATTATTTGGGATTATTTGACTGAGAATACACAGCCAGGGAGCAATTCATTTCACAGCCCAGTAATGACCAATTGCTGCCTGGAATCCTCTGTGAAAGACAAGGCATATGGTATCTAAGCAAATTGTACGTGTCACAGTAACAGCATGATAGATTTCCTTGGAATGAAACAAGTCACTGCTGATGTTTGCATGATTTAGCTGAAAAAAAAAAAAAAAAAAGGCCCTAAAAATTAATGGTACTTGTCAAAGTAGAAGACCATTTGTCAAACACCTTGCAAAACTTATCTGAGAAAAGTGAAGGCTTATATTTTATCTTTGAAACCTGTCTGACGGCTGTAGCAAGTATCCCAGCTGCCTTCTGAGAGGCAGCTGCTCTCAGCTGCACTTCAAGTTAAGAAATGCACTCCTAGATAAGAAATGCAAGGACAGGAAGTACTGGGGACACTGAGCAGCTGCACAGCAACCCACAGGAGCCCACGGGTGCTCCCATTTACCCCAGCCAGGGAGAGTCTCAGTACATGAGAAGTGAGTACGGCAGAGGGGCAGCTGAGTACCTGCACTGCTTTTATACAGCTGCCAGCATTTGATGGATGCAGCTGCCTTGGTGGTTACTCACCAAAAAATCAAACCTGCCCAAATCTTCTGGGCACCTGGGTGAGTCCCAGATGCTTCCAGCTCTCCCCAGCTAACCCTGAGAAGCAGCAACAGATGAGAGAGAGGCTCTGTGGCAGCCAGTGTGTACCATCATCTTTCCATGAGCAGCAACTATTAGCCTCCAGTTAATTTAATGTGCATCCAATAGGATGGAGCTGGGCCCTGTTAAACATATCCTTTAACTTCTGGATCTCTGAAAACATGAGATTCTGGCCTTTGCATTTACCAAGTATATAACTGAGTAAGCAAAGTGATGTGGAAGGTGGAAGTCCCAACAGATGAACCAAAACCAGAGCACATAGCCTCTCTTCCAATTTGTCAATCTAGAGAATTAATTGGTTTGTAAATGGGTTTTACATATATATATATATACATAAATAATAATTTTAAATACTGTCCAAATTTAACATTAACTACAGCATATACAACTGCCGTGAGTACAAATTTGGGGTGAATTTAAAATGAAGTAGAATGAACAAAATAATTAAATAACAGATAAACAAAATTAATATACTGAAGCAAATTCAATATAATATTTAATATAAAATAATTTAAAATTGATTAATACACAACAGCAAATTTAAAGTTCACTAATAATCAGTACTACAACTAGAATACATCTAGAGAAGTGAGTCTCTACTTCATTCCAAATAACACTGAATACCTGCATATCAAATCTCTACATGCTCACTACCTGAAAATGACAAGAGATAGACACGTCAATTTAAGATGAAAAGTTTGTGACATGGCAAGAAAATTTTCCAAGTGATGCTTGAAATCTTCCCATATCTGCAGCTTTAGTGACAGTTAAATTAATTTCATCCAAGATAATCTTTGTTTAGGTACTTTTTCTCCCCCTTCATCCCTCAAAGGGGGTCAGGACACCCATTCAATTGATGCCACACAGTACTTTTAACCCTGTAGGAAACACGGAGGAGGGGTGGGCACAAGACACACTAGGATGGCATATTCCCTAAATCTCCAGCTCCACCCATCTCAGAATAAACACTTTCCTTAAGATTATTCTGTTACCCATATGGCACCATTCCTCTGTCTCCCTCTGACTGGATTCTCCACATAGGATTTAGCCCCTTATGGTTCACAGAGAAGAGCGTAATTACTTTTGCAATTCAAAATCACTGCCAATCTGTGGGGCTACTGTGGTCAGTAAGAATGCATGGAAATGCTTTGGAAGCCTGAGTAATGTTCTCTCTGCTGCCTTACGCTTGCTTTCCTTCCTCTTGGGAAAGAACAAACAGATAAATGACCCTCCCTACTGCTATAGAAATGCATGTTCTGAAAATACATTATAGGAAGAGTTCTTGCTCCCTTTCCTTTATTTTTGTAAGAAAGTAATCAGATCTCGATTCCCAGTATGAGGAGGATGTAGATGAACTTGAATGAGTCCAGCAAAGAGTCACCAAGATGATCATAGGTTTGGAGTGTGTGACCTGTAGGGAGAGGCTGAAGAAACTGGGTTTGTTTAGCCCAGAAAATAAAAGCTTTAGTGGATCTAACAGCAGCATTAATGTACTGAAGAGATTACTGATACAACCCAATTGTATGGCAGGAGAATGAGAAACAATGATCATAAACTGGGATAAAGTTCTAATAGGAAGTAAAGGAAAAATCCACATTATGGGGGTACTGAAGCACTGGAACAGGAGATTGCCCAAAGAAATTGTGGAATCTCTGTTTTTGGAAATTTTAAAGATCCAGCTGGCCAAAGCACAGAGATCAATGTTGACTCTGAGAGACTGGAGCAGGGGATTAGACAAAATTACTGCCTGATGTCTCTCCTAACCTGTGATTCTAATGTGGTTCAAAATCCACAGCTGTAGAGGCCAGATCTTGGTGCTGAAAGATCTCTCTAAATAGGAAGCCTTAGATGCCACATCCTACATATTGCAGTGCAAGAACAGCCAGGCTGCCTGTGCAGTGCCTGTTAGTGCATGAACAGTGTCTCAGGTAGGCTCATTAGCTGCTGCAGCAAAGCCAGCTCTTCATAGACACACACACCTACATTTCTTGGCACTTATTTTCCCAACATTTGTTATTTCCAGTGATATGTATCTGCAGTTACAGCATTTGCAGCTTGCTTTGAAAACAACTCTTTGTTCAGGTGTCTGGGCAGAGCAATCTCCCCATGCTGTCTGCCAGTGCAAGACATAAAACAGGCTCTCCTGGCCCCAGCTGGTGGCCTGACACGGAGCACTGCCAAACTCTTACGGAGTTAGTAGGTGCTGAGGTGTATCCAGGCTCTCTGTGACTTGGTCAAAGAACTGTAGCAGGCAGCGTCACAGTCTAACATGTGTTTGCACTATATTTCAAGTGATAAGAGGGATTGATTAGACACTGCAAAGCATGCTCCAAATTCTCTTACACATCTAGTAATATGCCCATCAGTCTTTAAACCTGTACCATATGGAAATTTTCAGAATCTTATTCTGTGAAGATGAAAGGAGATAGGTGTGCCAGCTGTTGAAGGACAACATTTTTAGACTTGAAAGATGATTTTCCAAGTAACATTAGAAGCCCTGCCATCCATGCAGCTTTGGTGACAATTAAATTGATGGAATAAGCTACGTTTTTATGTGACAACAATAATAATATTGCATTACATTTATAAACTATGCTCCACTTCAGGCTCTCTAAACCAATTTGCAAGCAATTACTTTAAAATACTGCTGTGTGTATTGCTACCCATGTATTATAGATGGGAAAGAAATCACAGAAAGTGTCAAAATGCCTAGAGGTGTACAGCAAGTCTTGATCTAACTAGAAGTTGCATCCAAATCCCCTGAGTGCTAGTTCTCTCCTTTCATGAAAAGATTACACGTCTTTTCATGTCTGCTTTTTTCTTACAGATATTTTGTTTCTCTAAAGGCTTGACTCTGTACAGCCATCTCTCTACTTAAATAATTCTCTCCCTTCAATAATTCCTTATGTGTGAATATTATTCAGATAATGCAAAAACATGTGTAATATTTTATGAGTCTATACCAGCTAAAATTATTTGCCAAATTCTGCTTTCAGTGAAGTCAGTGAAAGTTTGAATATGGCATGAAATGAGACAGGCACAATATTATAAACTACAGGAAGCATAACATGGAGGATAAACAGTGGGTTGTTTTGTTTCTGGTATAGAGGAGAATCAAACATTTTATAAGGATATGTAGTCATAGAAAAAGAGGAAATGGCTTTAATCTGAAAGAGCGTAGGTTTAGATTAGATATTAAGAAGAAATCCTTTGCTGTGAGGGTGGTGGGGCACTGGAACAGGTTACCCACAGAAGTTGTGGAGGTCCCATCCCTGTAACTGTTGGATGGGACTTTGAGCAACCTCGTGTAGTGAAAGCTGTCCCTGCCTATAGCTGGTGGGTTAGAACTGAATGATCTTTAAGGTCCCTTCCAACTCAAACCATCCCATGAATCCATGATAAGGGTCATGTATCCGGGTGAGTGAATAGACTAAATGTGTCCTCTAGCCAATGCCCTTCAGACAAGTACCAGAAAGCAAAATGAAATTAATTATATAAATGCTCTGGCAGCTGCCTTTGGCAGTTAAAACATTTATTTTTTTAATAAAATGCTTCCCAGATCCTAGAAACAAGCACAAACAAGCCCCCAGAACTCAGATATTTACACAACTGCATATCACAACCAGATTTGTTAGTGTCTTGTCTTCCTAATCCAAGAATCCCAACTCTGATGCCCCAAACCTTGGGGGAGTAATGGTTCACACCCAGATACAGGCTGAGTAATTCAAACCCAATAGTACCAAACATCCATAAGAAATATTTTGTGCTAATGTACCTTTATAAGAATACTTTTCTTAGAAAAAACCTACCTACTACCAAAGGTCTGTCTAAACCCAAAGGCTATTTCTTTTACAAGCCATTAATACCATTCAGGAGAAACTAAAAAAGAGGTTGAATATGACCTGTATCTTCAGACAGCTCCCTAATAACCAAGAGCTGTCGGACTTCTGAGATGAAGGTTGCATTCAAGCATTCAAACAGCTGAAAAGGTATCAATGCATGAGTTTTTTGTATGAAATGTGCTGGTCAAAGCAATTTAAAAGTGTATTCAGATTCATCCCCACCTCCTCCAGCTCATCCTGGGAAAACAAAATTTCATTTTGATTTGGGTAAAAAAGTAGAAATTTTCAGCTTTGCTACAAAATTGGTAGAGCTTTTTGTATTTAACAACATGACTGTGTCTGCATACAAATCAAAATGCAGCTTTCAGAGGAGCTCCTCGGCACAGTGTGAGAAGGGTGAGAAATGTGTCAGCATGAGTGTGGGCTCAGCTCAGACTCCGCTTGAGTTCGTAGGAGGAAACAGAAACCTAACTGACAACAAAATTTTCCAAAGGGCTTTTGCCTAAATCAAACCATTACAGTCATAAACAAGTCTCACCTAGAGGTGACTGCTGTGCTGTGTTGAGCTGATCATGGAGAGCTGGAGCAGAGCTGGGTGATGGGCACAGTGCAGTACCACCGAGGAGCCTGCTCTGACACCAGGTCAGCATGGGGCTTCTGACCCAGGATTTCATTGTCTCAACATCCTCATCTATTTGATTAGGACAGTATTTTCCTTTCTTACTATTGCCATCAAGAGTTAGTGCTTGCAGGATACTATACAGTTCTCAGAAGAAAGGCTACTGCACTTTATAATATGTTTTATAAAGGAAACAATGACATCCCTAAAGTAGATGAGTGCCCTCAATGGTTTTTCTTCTTTTCTCTCTAGATTTAAGGTTAGCTTTTTCTTAAATCACACTTACATGCTTCTGTTTCTCTGGCTGATAGAGCATCAGACAAACAAATCTCAATGCAAAGTTTTTTTTCTAATTCCTCCTGAGCATGAAATATTAGCTAAAAGAATATTTTCTTCTCCCACAAACAGCAAGTCAAAAGAAGGTACTTAACATGCAGGAAGATTTTGGCTTATGATTTCTCTGCCAACATTTTGGAATTCTACACACACATAAAAGAACCACCTTATTTCCTAAACCTAACTTTCTATTGAAAATAGTCTTTTAAATGGAGTAATAACAGTCCCTTAAAAAAGGTGAAAAGAACAGGTGCTGATTTTTTGGTTTAAGCTCCACTGGAAGATCTGTTAGGATCATAATGGTGACGAGTTTTAGTAGTGAAGGACAACACAAATAATTTTTCCCTCCTGTGGGAAGGAAGAAGCACTTGGGCACATCCCAGGGATTATGGGAGAAGAATTGAACAGCAGACTGTATTGGAAGGGAACATTCCATGGGTACCACTGAAATGAATCAAACTGTAATTAACGATCCTGGCAGTTTCAAAATACAGGTGCATGTGCTTTTGGGAGAGGAGGGTCAAATTACAAACTGAGTCACTTGACAAGCTTGTTTTACCCTTCCAGTTATGCAAGCCAGTTTGTGACTCAGCAGCTATACAAGTCTGATCTCCAATGACAAGACAAATCTGTTCTGCAGCTGAGTCACTCAGAGTAGCTCTTTTCACACTGATAAATTCAGCAGTCAGAGACGGTACAGAAAAGATTGTGGAGCCTTTATTACCTATATGAGATAGAATAAATGTTTTATAGGAGAATAATCTGTAGCTCATCTTTACACAAGGAACCTACTGAATGGGGAAGAGAAAAGCTGTTATGGGATTACACTGACCAATGTTCATGGTCCTTTAACTAAAAGAGATTAGATTTTTTTTCTGATTTTTTTTTCTGTTGTGTATTCCTCCCTTACTAATAAAAATCACCTGACAACTTGCTGTAATTGCAAATGTAGTTGAGAATTAATTTGTCTTTGATTTTTCTTTCAAGGTTTGCAAATAATTTCCTACATGTTTGAGTGTGACAAGGTATCATGACAGCTACAGACAGTCACAGGTTCATGCACACATTGGTATGGGAATCTCTGCCCCAACCTGTTCCTTGAATACTGACTTTTTGCTGGCATGAATAATAAGCTTTCCTTACCCTTCGGGCTTGAACCTTTTGAGGTGCCAAGTATGAATGACTGCTGCCCACGGTCTTAGCACTTGAAATACCTAACATAAGTCTAAGTTCTTAAGTCTACTGGCAGAACCTCTAGACTGCATTTGGAGCTTAAAGTGAAGAACACACTGGATAGACTGCACTTCTCTGCCTGTTAAAAATATATCCCATTAATCCTGTTTAAAACCAGGTGTCTTTGCCCAGGGGTGAATATCACAAATAGCCACGAGAGTTGATGTAACAATAGCACCATGAGGCTGTGAACAGGGCCCTGTTGGGTGAGCACAAACATTGTAAGAGAATGGCTTAGCCAAGAGGAGCTTGTTAAGTTACAAAAGGCTGGAAAAGATAGAGAGAAGGGAATGGACAGTTATTGTTTTCAAATGCTTGCATTTCATACTGAAGGCTTTTCCACAAATGGGCTGCAATACACAGCTGTATGTGAATATCAGATCACCTGTGCTCCACAACAGCTGTTCTGAGAGACGTATCAGCCATCGTTGACACAATCTACATCCTGTTGGGGCTCTAGATTACAACCTCGGTGCCGGCAGTTTTCACAGGGCTTTTCTTAAAGCATCTTTTCCTGCAATCATGTATGTAAACATTTCAGCTCTAATCTTCTAAAATTAAGTACCTTCAAACATCATAAAAATAAATTATTTCAAACATTTATGGAGAAGTGCAAATAAAAAGTGAACTACAGAAGCTCAAATGCAAAAAGAAAAAAAAAGAGAGCAAACTATGCTCTTATGCTACTTAAAAACAACAGCAAAAGAAATCACATCTTTGAAAGCTTACTTAAAAACATCCAGGTTTGGATTATTTTTATTCAAGTAGTTTTTGGGCTTTTGTTGATTTCAAGGTTTCTTAGTCTGCATGGTGCTGAGGAGGTGGGAAGAAATATTACAGTCTAAAGAGATAATATCTTTTTGCTGTACTCCTTAATTGTTTGTTTTCCAAAATCAGCAATTCTCTTTCAAGCTCTCAAATCACATTCCAAAATGCATAGATGGGATGGTTATCATAATACATTACTAACATTGCCCAATCCTGACTGTAAAGACCTTGCTTCCAGAGGCTTGTTCCTTGCCAACCACTCTGGGTTTATTTTTTATTTTGAGGATCTAGTAATTTAAGCAATTTTCAGCTTGAGATTAATAAGAAATTCCCAACAATGAAACCAGCAATCAAAAAGACTAAGAGTTGTGATTTGAACATATTATTTGTCTACAGTCCTTGGTGTGAAGAATTATGTTCTAGTTGCGTTAACAGCAATACTTTGATAAAGCTGAAGGTGAGATATGTTGCATCATTATATTAGAATGAGCTTTATTTTCACAGTAAATACAGGAGGGTTATGTACATTTTTTTATTTCAAATTAGGAAGTTCCCAACCCATGTTGAGAAACAACTGATTTATATAGCAGCCTTTCAGTACCTAAAGGGGACTTACAAGAAGGCTGGAGAGGGGCTTTTTAGCAGGGTGTGTAGTAATAAGACAAGGGGAAAAGGCCTTAAACTGAAGAAGGCTGAATTTAAACTTGATTCTATAATTCTGTGGTGAACAGTGTGCCATTTCCTAGAGATGCATGGAAGGGGCAATTATCTCTTCCACCTGCAGTGATACTAATATTCTAAATATCCATTCCTGCCCCCTCTCTCCTTTGCTGTTTGTCCCACGAGCAATCCACTGTCTGAAATTTTACAACATGAATTAGTACAACACACACCAAATAGGCAAGCTGATGACTCACTAATATCAATGGCTCTATGGTTCTCCTGCTCTTATTTTTTACTTTCATGAACTGACTTTCTGTGCAGTAACAGATGAGCTGTCCTTGTGCACAATACAGATGATGGATTTTTTTGTCTAGATAAGGGTGATGACACCAATGTCCTCTGTGCTTACTGCAAAGAAGGAGGTGAAATGATGAATACTTGTGATGGGGAAAGCTGGAGAGAGAGAAGGCTGGCTACAGATAGACTTCTCTGTACAGAACATTTTTAAGCACTGTTCTAAAGAAATCAGTATTTTTAAAACATGATAATTATGTGGCAGATAAAAAAAGAAACAGCTGCATTAAGCATCTTTAAATCAGACTTGGAAAAAAGGAAAGTTACTTCCTCTGTTCTTACTCTTTCTTTCACACAGAAAACACAGTAATAGGATACACAGAACCACTCAATGGCCAAATTAATTTCTTTTAATTTAAATTTGTGTACATTTCTAATATTCAAAACATTGGCCTACTTAAAGATGTACCTTTCATCACTGCTACTTTTCTATACCTTATTGAACACAATTAAGAACTGTATTAGCTGTAGCACTTTATCTGGAGTGAATGAAGAAAAGAAATGCAAAGAAAATGGGCAGAATACAATTGCTTCTTGGAGAGTTCTGTAGTATTTCTTCCCCAGTTTTGTTGTGTTTATTCTTATTACTTCGATTTCCAAATGCATGACAAACCTTTCGCATTACAAAAACATATATGGACAGAATTTAAATTCACCTGGCAGACTATTACTGGCGCTGTTTTTAGCCTGAATAGGTAACTAATCACATCACTGGACAGGCTTTTATTTTCTATGTTATAGCTTTGGAATAAAGAACTTCCCCTAAGCAGAAAGTGAGAGCTGCCTCTACCAGGCCTCTGCTGTGCTCCATCTCCCTCCACACCACATTCATCAGATCACCACATTATTTCAGTGTCTCATCTGTAAGCACTGTGCTAGTGATCCCTACTGCCTTTCTGCTTTTAGGGTGCTCCTGTGCCTGGCTAGGAAGTTCTCAGTGGCACCTAAATTAAGCTAATTCAATTGTCCTGTGCACCTAAGGCACACAGCTGTTATTCAGCCCCATACAGGAGGTGTAGAGCATCACAGTGGTACTCAGAAGGAACTGATGGAGTGTGAAGCTCCAAGGCCCAGTCTCTGTGATCCTTAAGCTGCTCCTAGGTAAGACACTGTTAGTGCAGGTCATAGATCTCCTCAGTATGACAATTCTTCAGGAGTGAATTTCTCCAGATTCAGTCTGATTCAAGATAATGTGATTATCTTTACATTAATACAGAGCAGCATAAAGTGTATCCCTTAGTGGTAGGACACACAGTATTTCTTCTTTCCTGATTTTTTTTACTCCACATTCTTCCAATCTATAGCTTTGGCAGAGAATCAGCCATACAACCCTAAAACAGCTTTGAGATTTTGGAATATTTATACTCTATAAATGAAAGCAAGAACAAAGCAAAACATAGTTTTAAAGTGAAAGAAAGTTTGAAACTTAACCATGCTTGCAAGGACTGTGTTTCCTCTGTCCCAGAAGCAGCCCAAAGGCTGCTATGAGATGGCAGCAAAATCATGATTCTGACTACAAGGAAAAGAAAGAAATCAGGGGAGTTTACATCAAACAAGGTGGAAGAAGAGGCTTGATTGTGAAAAATGTTTTTCACAGGATCTTTGAGAAAAGCAGCAAAATTGTCTTCCACCTCTTAAAGGGCCAAAATAAGGGCTTTCTGAGGCTGATAATGTTCATAGGCTATAATAACATTTGAGAAACTATATCACAGTTCATGTGATAGAATCAGAAATCTGAAAAAAAAACCCCAAATATGCAATTAGAAAAACATAGCTTTTCCAGCCTAAAACTGCTAAGTGGCCTCTGCAAATAATGATCTAAGAACCCTGTTTTAGCAGAAGCAAATATTTTTAATGAAATATATACTTTTAAAAAATCACATGCCACATACACAATGGGTTCTTATCATTATTGAAATTCCAGCACCATTCTTTCTAGGCTAATGCAATCTCAATTTTTTTTTCATCACTGTATTTGTAGGATAAATCAATATAGTGAAGAATAGAGGAATTTCTGGGAGAAAAAAAAAGGCATACCTCCCCATTTTATCATCTTTCTGGATGTGTATTGGTTTTATCTATTAGGATCGTCACATCCCCTTGTTTGCAGGGTATTTATGTCTCCACACTTCCACCCAAAGAGTCCGTAGGGAATTCAAAAATTTGGTTGTATCTTGTACTGGGCAGCCACTGACAATGTCTTTCTTGGTCCAGCAGCCCCCTCTACCCTTTTTACTCTACATTTCGGAGGTGCAACCAATCACTCCGTTTTATGGAAGAAGAATTTTGACAAGTCCAACTCTGACACCCAGTGGCCTCTACTGTTCCAGCTCTTACAGCCTCCCAGGGTCTCAATCTATTGAAACCTGGCTTGAAGGGATACGGTGTTACTCTCCAAACAGATAATTTCAGCACTAAAATCAGCACATTTATGTGATTTCCATAAGTAAGCATCCATTATTGTATATTCTGATAATGATATTTAATGGTATTCAGTACAAAACCCTCAACATATCTGAAAATGCTGCTTTTTCAGGAATCCTAGTCATACAAGCGTATTACCACTGAGGAATAATCCTCTCCCTATATATATGCATCTCCTTTCCCCCACTCATTTATATTCCTAAACTTGAAATGAAAGTGCCCTAGCATAGGCATTCATTTTGTACAAAATGGACCAAACAAGAAAAAGAAGGCCCTACAATAGATTTTATTTTTATAAAGAATAAGAAATGAAGAGAAAGAGAATATAATTGAATATAATTCTTGAAAGATAGCAGATGGAACTTTTTCTTTTTAGATTAAAATTGAAGTTAAGTAGTTACTTGTAGATAATTGTGGTTTGCCTGTCAGCTGGAAATTTTACTACCTGTTTTTTCTTCCTTAAATTGGTAAGCTCGTCTGGCAGTCTCAGAAGTTCTTGACCAAAGCCAATATAGAGTGAAGTTTTGGTGTGCTTTCCCAGAGTTCTGGATGCCTGAATGCAGCATTTTAATCTGGCCCAGTAACAAACTTGCTGAAAATTTCAGATTCACACTTCTCAGTCAAGTTTGGTGGTTTTTTTTGTTTTTTTTTTTTTTGTGTTTTTTTTTTTTTTTTTTTTTGTTTTTGGTTGGTTGGGTTTTTATTGTTGTTGTTTCATTGCTTTGGTTGGCTGGGGATTTGTTGTGGTTTATTTTGGTTTTGGTTTTCATTTGTTTTTGTTTTTCTTTCATGAGAACTATTACACCTGTTTAATTTAATGCAGTTATTACTCCTAGAAACTGCAACATCGACAAGAGATAGATAAGCTTCTGGGAATTTTTCTTCTCCAAAGGCTATTTTAATCAATACATCTCCTGGTTTATAGTTTCCAAGAGGATAACTTCCAAACAGCTGTGAGGGCAGCCCCGTGTGTCACTGTGTTGGCATGGAACATCTATTAAAAGCTAGCATTCTTCTTGCTATCCCACTTTTTAAAAAAACATCATTTAAAAAAGAAATGAAAGCTCTTCCTTGTTGAGAATATGTCCTTTTTTGTCTTTCTGCAAGCCAGCATACATAGAAACTCCTAAAGTGTTGTGTTTGTTTCTTTTTCCTCTCCTGGTCTCTCTGAAAGCAACCACAGAATGCAACTGCTATATCCAGCTGTGCAATCTGCTTCCAGCTAAGTAAGCCTTGGTAGCAATGACTCAACAGATCCTCATAAAAATAACAAAAAAAAAAAAATTATAGTCCTCACTTAGCTCTTTGCACAGAATTGTAAGGACACTTCAGAACGTTGTTTTTACATTGCCTTATATGGCCCTGGTTTTATAAGACACTCACTTTTAAACAAGGGGCATAGAATCATCTGTGTTTTCACATAATATTTCTGTGGATTTCTTTTTGACTACAGGGCATTTACAAGAACAGGAAGAAATAGCTCAGTCCTATTGAAAAATTTTTGGCAATGTGTCTTTCCTATTTTAAAACAAATAATTAAAAACATTACTAGCATATGAAAGCATGAATAATTTCACACATTTTAAACTTAACATTATGTAAACTCTCGAACAGAGGTGGAAAAAACTATTTTGATGGATGATAATATTTATTTCAAGCTTGAGTTTGACCAAAAGAAGATAGGCAACACAAGTTATATTTTCTGTGGGTTTTATATCTGCTTGTGAGTTTAACATTCAGATAAAATACTAGCCACACTGTAAAAAATATTTTTCAACATTAGTATTTAATTTTGACTTAAATCACCTGACTCTGCTCAGCCCATCTGGGGAAGATAAACTCAGCTCTTCAACTTACAAAGGAACAGGGATGGGACATACAGAACTTTCCTCAGCTGTATGTAGCAGAAGTAACCTCACCAAACTTCTTATTTTGGGAGGACCTGCAAATACTGTGCCCTCCTCAGCCCTTCTCTATGTGGACTTGGGTGAGAGTGACCATAGCAAGTGGTGCATTGCCCTCTCACCAAGCTAAGGGCTAACGAAAAGGGGTGTTGGGCTGCTCTTGGCACCTCCTGGGTTGTTTGGTGGTAGCTTTTTCTTTCTCCATGTCGCTTCTTTGGGAAGCAGCCCTGAGCCGCGGTTCATACAGAGGCAGCGTCGGGATGGGATGAAGCTGTGCCCCGAAGCGTGAGCCCCGGGCTCTGCTTTCCTGTTTCTGACACCTGCTGCCAGGAGAGACTTTTCGATGCTGTTCCCGTGTTCCACGACGTGGGTATTTCGTAGCCAGATTTGACAGTGCAGGTCCCTTGGATTCCAGGTGAATGGATCACTATCAAAGCCGTATCTTTGCTTTGCAAACTGACGGGAGGCTCCAGGCTTTGCATCGAGGCTCAGCTGAGCATCTGCCTCAGTCTGAGGCGCCTGAACCCTCACGTACGTGCTTTAGAATAACCCTGCGTTACAGATGGCGGCTCAGCCTTCTAACTACATTTGCCTTACTATGGATTAGCCAAGTGGCGCGATCCGACCGACAGTACGCTATTTTCACTACGACATCAATATTAACTTACGCCGAGGCCCGCCCCCCAGGAGACTACAGCTCCCGGCAGGCTCTTCCCGGCGCGCTCCCTTCGGGCACTGCGGCAGGAACCGCGGCGGGAAGCGCTGCCGCGCCCGCCGGAAAGCGTCCCGGCCCCCAGAGCAATCCCGCTGTACAGGCCCGTTCGTGCCGCCCAGACCCGGCCCCGCCGCCCAGGCCGGTCCCCGCCGCCCGCCATCCCGCCGCCCGCCGTCCCGCCGCCCGCCGTCCCGCGCTCCGCCGTCCCGCGCTCCGCCATCCCGCCGCCCGCCGTCCCGCGCTCCGCCGTCCCGCGCTCCGGCCGCCCGCCCGCCGCGCCATGACGGACCGCTACACCATCCACAGCCAGCTGGAGCACCTGCAGTCCAAGTACATCGGCACGGGGCACGCCGACACCACCAAGTGGGAGTGGCTGGTGAACCAGCACCGCGACTCGTACTGCTCCTACATGGGCCACTTCGACCTGCTCAACTACTTCGCCATCGCCGAGAACGAGAGCAAGGCGCGCGTCCGCTTCAACCTGATGGAGAAGATGCTGCAGCCCTGCGGGCCGCCCGCCGACAAGCCCGACGAGTCCTGACCCTCCGTCCTCCTGGTCCCGGCCCTCTCCCGTTGTGGTTCCCGAAGGACTGACCGGGAAGAAGCCTCGCAAAATGCCTGCCTCGGGACTCTTGACTGCTCGCCTTTTTTCAAGTGGAATATAATAAAGCTTCGTGGGCATTCCTAATGTTTGGTTTGGTAGTTTCCTTGTACGAGCTTTTTGTTCCCGCGGGAGCGCTGGTGCTCGGTATTGGGCATTTCAGCGCAACCATCCGAGGTGAAAGCATCGGATACTCCTAGACAGCATTTCTCCCACCGGGCGGATCGATGCTTCCTTACAAAACTCAGTTTTGGGGGGAGAGAGGGGAACTTTGTTGGTACTCAAAGGGTTTGATGTCTTGGTAGCAGTATTATATGGAGTGGTTTTTGGTGTAGCATAAGCCAGTTCCTCTAGTACTTAAAAATTCCAAAATGGCTTTTCTTTAAACAATTTTCTTGCCTCATTTTCCTTTTTCCTGTACCTCTGAATTTTTCAAACCTTGATTCTTTCTGATACACATTAGCTATTTTTTCCCTTTATGCTTTCTAGTAACCTAGCATTCAAGTTTTTCCTACCTTACATCAAATAAAGATACTAGTATTGGGTTGGGCTCTGTTAATATGGAATACGAATATAATGGTTACTCACTACTGCTTCAAAGTAAAATGCTCTGAGGTGACACAGGCTTGGATCACATTGCATGCTGAACAGATGCTGATTCTGATTTGTCACTTAAAATAGGCTTTCTATTCACTTACAGTAAAAATAAATTTTGGGTTCTCATAGATGGAAAGACCTCAGCCCCAAGTGAGATATGTTCTTGGAGAAATAACATATTCTCATTTCTGTCATGTTTTTTTGTATTAACATTGGAGGGGAAAGTCCAGCATTTTGTGGTCCTATTAAGGCACTATGCAAGCTTGTCAGTGATTATTTTCTGAAATCAGTGATCTCAAGTCAGTACATCCATCTTCTGAAGAATTCAGAGATAGCATTTTTCAGACTTTGTTGTGTGTAATAAGATGAGGACATCGGTGAAGTAGTCGGAAAACATTTTACCTTCAGGATTTTTGGGGAACTACTTCAGTTCACAATAAATGATCAGGGGTATATAGAAAACTGTTTTTCAATTTGCCTGCAAGCTAGTGCAGGTAATTTGAAGAACATCTGTTCCTCACATGCTGGGCAACATGGCTGAAAGTTTTCTGTAAGTTGCACAGGCATGCAAGTCAGTCTTGCAATGACTGGACAAAATTTGCATCTCATTAAGGCAAGTGCCCTGTTCATTTTAACAGTTCCTATTAAAAGTCTGCTCTACTACCAAATCTTAGAACCTTGCCTTCCATAAAGCATCTCCTCAGCTGGCAGCCAGCAGGCAGTTGGTGTGTGCAACAGCGGGTGACAAAGGAGCCTTATTACTGGGCCTTGGCAGATGGAAAAGTTGGGCTGAGGATAGCAGGTGCTTTTGTAGTGGTTTGCAGGCTGAACTTGCAATCTTTTGTGAAGTCTTGAATCTCCTACAATAAGGACAAACAGAAACCGTGCATTTTAATCACTCCTGCATAAATTAGAACTTGAACTATTTCACAGGAGATTTCTCTTAAGATAAACTAAGTTAGCTCTATCTGTGGATATCAGCACATTTTAAAATGTGAGCAACAAATATGTGACACATAAGTAAAAGATTAATGCTCTTTTGCAGGCCAACTCTTTGCTATAAAGGCCAAACAGCCCTCAGGAACAAGTCAAGATTTATGTGGTGAATGAACTTGCTACGTCTTCTCACTATACTTGCTTGGATCCTAGTTTGGCACATACCTCTGTTTTAGCATGGTTGAAAGATGTTTTTAGAGTGTCATTATAAACACTTCCTTAAGAAAATGAGAAAACGAAAGGAAAGCTATAATTCCTAAGAATTCTAGATAAACTTTAAGTGAATTGGGAGACACTGAAGAGTTTGTTTCTGTACTATGGTATTTTTCAAATCCCAGAGCATTTAAAAAAACCAACAAAGGCAGTGATCTTTTACATTTTATTACTGAAAAGGGTAAAACCTACAAAGAACAGAGTTAATTACCTGCCCTATTGGGATGCATCTGATTTTTATCCTGATTGAACAATAACAGGTACTATTTATAAATTTGCTTTATATTTGCATTATGTTCTTTTTACATCCAAGCAATATGGCTTTTAATGAAAAAAAACAGGTGGATACTTTAAAAAGCTGATAAAAGCTTTCCAAGAGAAAAATGTCATTAGCTTTTTCCAGTGAGATAATTCCAAGGTTCCAAGTGTGTATTGCACCTTATTTTCACAATGGGTGAATAGAACAGCATGGGAATCCTAGCACAATACCATCACTCTATTGCTTGGAATACCTTGATCTTTTTTTATTTTCTGATTTATCAGAATGGTAGCAATACAGTAAACATTTGCACAGAGCAGCAATTGCACTAGTGAGCTATTTTCTGCAAACTGAAACTTGGGCCTATTCTTTCATTTTAGTCATGTTCAGCATAAAACTCAGCTGCTTTTTAAGATAATTTCCACATTATAAACTTTCATAGATGATAACATTTATAGTCTGTTTTAGCATCAAGATTTTGCTTCAGCAGATGAGATAATTCCTTTTAAAAGCTGAGCTATTTGAAGCAATGTTGCAGGTAACCACTGCAAAGCAACACTGACGTTTCCCCTCTTCACCAGAAATCAATCAATGCAAAACCAGCACAACTAGTTTCTTAATTCTCATTGGAGCTCCATTGGTTCTGTGATGTTGTGCCACTAACTCCATAAACTTCTTGTAGTAAAATGAAAAAAAAATCCACTAATATCATCCTTCCCCTCCCCTCACAAGACCTATTTGGTTTCATGGTACACAAAGAGGTTGTTTTTCGGTTGCTCAAATTTAATCATGTAGTATTTAATTTTAGTACTGTTGTTATAATACATCCATAAATGAATGCTCTGTGCACTTTCTACTGCCCTGGTTCTAGCTTAAATGCCCCAAAGGACTTAGTTACTTTTAAAATTGATTAAACTGGCACATTGCTGCAAGTTAGACAATCTTGTTTGAAAATCCTAATTATGTTCCTTTATTCCTTGTCTCTTTGCCATTTTCCTTCTATATTCATCTCTCTGTTAATTTCAATAATTATGATTTAGGAGTGTAATGCAGTTCAGTGTATTCTTGGTTGCCTTTTGAAACTGAACCATCATTCTATGCTATGATGAAGAAATGTCTAAGGATGCTGACATACCTGAATGCTTCTGACTGCTCTAAAAGTAGACCTAGAATAACATTTTTTCCTGGGTTCAGAACTTCACCATTTTTCATTCTCATTTTCATACCAATTTAGTAATTACTTTTTGTTGGAAAAACCAACATATGAAAAACAAAATATGTTGGACTTCCCCTTGTAACATGTACCAGAACAGTCTCTGACACAATTAGTTCATAGTTGGAATGTACTTTAAAATCATCAAATGGCTGGAATTGTCCACCTCAGATGCATCTACTTAGACAAAGTGATTTTTGTGAAAAAGAAATTTAGTCCAAATAATTGATATCCTGATCATGGGTGAATGACAGTTCAAAATTCTTGTAAGTTGCAAAAAAATATCCATTTTGAGGTAATAAATGTGAAATTAGAATTTTTAAGCAGGTAAATTACAACAGTATTTACTCAGATTCAAGAGAGGTGTGTTTTTTTCCTGCTGGACAGCTGGCTTAGAAGCTCTCAAAGTCTGATGCCTCACAGGTAATGCTGATATTGGTGCTAGTGGGGCTGCAGTGTGAATCTCATTGCTGAAATGGAGTTAAGATTAAACTTGTGAAGGCTAGGTTTGTAAACATCCTACAAAGCTCTATGGTTACATTTAATGTTTCTCTTCTCCCATCAGTTTTATAGGTAGACCACATATAGCTCTGGCATAATTGAGCAGTGAGCTGCTGTAAACAGATGGGGAATAAACAACTGGCTGTGAAAATGTCTTAAGTTGTCTTTGCTCAGAAACCTGTATGTTTTATATTCTGAGCCAGAAGTCATTACAATCTGTGCAGAAACTATGGGCTAATAACCTGCAGGGTGCTGCATGATTTGCTACCTGCACAGCTGAGCACACATGTAAAGCCCAAAGAATCAGGATTAAACATGACCACAGTGCACAACTGAGCAGACATCAGGTGGCATAAGCAAACAAGTTTTGTGTTTCCTCATGCTTGAGTAGTACATAAACAATGTTCTTTTCATACAGCATTAAAAGAAATCTGCCTTCTAGTTTTTTTAAAAGGGAAATCCTAATAGTTACTAGCCTAACAATTTTCCCATCATGTATCATCAATTACACTTGATCCTCAGGTTTTTAGTATGCGTCACAGACTGAAAAATTATTATTTTGATTAGTCTGAGCTATAGAATTAATGGAGAAGCCAGGGATATTTAGAGGAGGGAGAATGTTTTTGTTAAATGTAGTTTTCCAAAAACAAGCAGTGAGCTTCTAACATCTAAGATAAAATTAGTTAAAATTAGTTAAAATTGAAGCATATTTCTTCACATACTAACTTTTCCAGTGATAGCATGGCCCCAGTGTTTAAGTATTCATCTTAACTTTACTGTTCTGATAAGATTTCCTGCAGGGACAAGAAATGTTAGGAAACCGGTGACTTGGACAGTTACAGTCCTAATAACATTGGATTAAAAAGTCAAGGAAGAAAATAAAGCAGCCTCTTTCCCGTGTTAGTCCATGTTTGTGGGGGAAGGGAAGCTAAAGGGGGCTTATAAGAAACAGGGATGGACTGAAAATCAGGGTCTGTTGTGACTGAACAATGGTTTTAAACCAAAATTAGGTAGATTCAGACCAGGTTTAAGGAAGAAATTTTTTACTATGAGAATGGCAAAACACTGGAACAGGTTTCTCAGAGAGGTCGTAGATGCTCCGACCTTGGAAGGGTTCAAGGCTAGGCTGGACGGGGCTCTGCGCAGCCTGGTGTAGGTGAAGATGTCCTTGCTCATTGCAGGAGGGCTGGACTAGATGACCTTTAAAGGTCACTTCCAACCCAAATCACTTTCTGATTCTTTGATTCTTATGTGTGTGGGAAAAATCTTGTCTATCAAAGTGTCATAGTTCATACCTTTCAAGCTGAGCAAAATAAAGAGTACTCTCTTTTGCTCTGGAAAGGATCAAAGCTGTTGCTAAGGTCGTGGAAGTGCTCTCAGTATGTCTCGTGTCTTACCAGTTCAGGCCATGTGACAATGTTACTTTTTAACTAAAACCCACAGGCTTTCATGTCATTGTGCTGAAGGATGCAGCTCTTTTTTTTGAATGTCCTTCTGCTAGATCACTGGCAAGACAACATTGTATCTAAAACATTCAGGCCTTTAGCTGTTACTTCTCTGATGTCAATTTCTTAGAAAAACCATAGCATGAAACTAATAAAACAAGTTAAAAAATACCGAGGATGAAAGCTTATGTGGCACCTGCCCCTGCTTACCTCTTTTGTGGAAATCATCTTCACATTATAAGACTCAGAAATGCAGATTTTGATGCAGATTCAGAACTTTATATTTTAAAAGCCTAAGAGTGTGTTTGGTATTATCAGACCACTGTTTGTGATGGTTCAAGAGATGGCAATAACTGGGAGAGCTAAGCTCACTGCTTCACCTGCAACTGCTCCACAGTGCCTTTTTGGGGCAACTTTCTGCTCTTGGGACTGGATTCTGCAAGGTACCACTGGGTCAGACTTGGCTGAGCAGGGCCTCCTTGGGCTATCCTGAGAGTGTGCCAGACTGGGAAAGTGGTCTGTGCTTTGGGAGAGCTTTGGGACTTTTCTAGGCCTTCATACACATATTGTTTAAAGTAGATTCTGCTTTTCATTGCTTGTTAAAAAGTTTTCCTCGTAAGACACTGATTCTAAGACAGATATCTGCATAAAAATCTGTGAGCTCTGCTGCTGGCCTGGGTTGAGCCTGGGACATTGCAGTGAGGGAAGGCTTTGGCAAACAGTTCCCCCAATGCTCCACTTTGTGATTTTATTCCCAGTATTTTGATTGCTTGTTTATTATGAGGAATTAAAGGAAAGAGACTATCCATATGCTCATCAAACAAGTCACAGGAAGCAAGTAGTTCTGTAGGATCTCAGCAGCAGGATGATTTTCTGGGTGGAAAGTGAAGACTTTGCAGAGCAGTGCATGCTCACAGGCTGACCCTATAAAGCCTTGCTCCCTTGCAAGCTGGGATTTACCAACCTGCTGAGCATAGCACTTGAACATTCAGTCTGTCAGTCACCCTGGCCTGGATTCTGTCCAGCTTTCACCATCTCATCTGGAGATTCTCATTGAATCACAGTGTTTAACCACTCAGTGTCTCCCTTTAGCTGACTTTTCTTCTCTGCTGAGGCAGGTTTCTACCCTGCCAGGTACTTTGCAAGCAAGGGAGGAGCCCCAGTAGGGCCTACAATCTAGTCAGAAGGAATGTGTATGTGAAGCCCAGTGTAAAAGAGGATCCCTAGGAAAGCTGATGGAATAATGTCCAGTGACATCTCTTTCTAGATGCATACCAAAGTTTTGTGGCTGTTAGCTGCAGAACATGGGCCTCATCCTTCCAAGAGCATCACTCTGAGATGCCGCTCGCCTCTCAGAATATGAAGCGTGGTGCAGATGAGACAGTGAAAAGCCAAACTTAAAACACTGAAAACTAGTTGAAGCAACATTCCTAACACATGCACTGGTAAGACTGCCAGCACCAGCAGAAAGGTGGGCTGAAGTCAGCAATGTACAAGAACTGTATTATCTGTTGGACATGATGTATGTTTTCTAGGAAATGAGGCAGCAGCATTGAGGGATCACAGTGCTTAATAATTCTTAGAGGAAGAGATTTATCCTTCATGCTGCCCTTATGGCAGTTAGCTGTAAGCCTTTTTCTGAAAGCTTATCTACCCCCCCCCCACACTTCTCCAAGGATGTTACCACAAAAGCTAATGTCATGAACCAGGAACAAAGCATTTTTCTTGGCAAAGCTGAGCAGGGAGCTTCAGGCATTGTCTACACAAAGAAAATAAGGGAAGATGTGAATGCAAAGTAAAATGCCTGTTCCTGGCTATCACTTGTGAGGATGGTCTTTTCGTGCAATAGAGATAACTTAAACTGAAGATAAGAGCTGAAGAACAAGTTACTTGTGGTAAAGTGACAATGAAGACATACCTACTGCGCTGCAGATAGTGGCCATTGCACATCCTTTCTTTAGGGTCAAATATGGGATCTTCTTCCTCTTTCTTGGAGGAACTCCCCTTGCATCACTGAGGCACTATAAGGAAAAAACAGGGCAGAAAAAACTCCCTCCGGCAGTTTCCCCAAAGTAGGTAAATAGTGTGCTCCAAGTTCAAACCTTGAGTTCCCTGGCTGCAAATTCAATGCCTTTGGCATGAGCCATTAAGGGAATCAGTTGCAGTAACTCAGGGTTAAGTTTCTCCTGCAGAAGGGTAGAAGTGCCTTGGCAGACTGGAGAGCAAAGGGCTGCAGAGAATTTACCAGAGCTCTGTGACTGTGTCCCAAAGCACAGGGAATGGCAGCCAAGACAGGAGGGTGTAGTCCAACAGCACTGTGACCATCTGTGGGTCTCCCCCATCTGTGTGAACAGAAGCACTGTATAAAATCAGAAAGGTTAAATGAAAATATCTTCTGCCAAGGGAAACCTCTTTAGTCTTGTGAACAGCTTTCTTCTTTCTAATGTGTTAACTCCAACTCAAAATCACATAATGGTAAGAGATGGTTCTTGCCCCTTACAGGAAGTGCATATGTTCCAGATAGAAGAGCTGTTTCAGATGCTTGAGGAGGATGAAATATGAGTCTGCTCAGTCAGTTGGAGAGAATTTTACTCTGAAGTTTGAAAATGGCACAATCTCAAGTTTAGTTCTGGAAATACCCTAACACTTAGGCATTTTCAAGGCAGGATAAATCATATACATGAAAGAAAACTTTCAGGGTTTCTGGGCTTCCCTCTTAGCAAAGATGACATCCAATTTTTACTTCATCTGTCAAGATGGCTTTGCAGCCAAACATAGCTCAGTAATGAGTAAACTCTAGGCTGGTTGTTGTATATATAAATAATCTCTGTGGATTTCTGGAACTGATCCTCATTACTTGTTTGCTGTACTTGTACCTTAAAGTATAGGAATTTACACAGCACACAAGCTCCCATCCTGGGCATCTCCTCCTTTGCTTCAGAAAAAGATTATTTTCCTAGTTTGGCCAGAAAATTTGTGCATCCATTTTCCATGCTCTCCCTCAGAATAAAGGCATGACAAAGACTAGGACTGAAGACATTATTAATTTATGTAATACTTGCATTAAGATAGTCCTCAGTCATGTTGGGGATTGTTAGAATTATATTATTTCATTACAGTCAAGCACCTAAGTGTTTGGTTTTTTTTAATTCTGAGAGAGAGCAGGTCAGTGGGTTTGTTCTTGCCTTTAGTCTGAGCACTGCCTGGCAATGCAAGGGAAGCAGCACTCGGGAAAGGCTCGGGGCTGCTCATGCCTTCCCTGCTGAGGTGAGTACTGAGGCCTCGGAGCCTCCATCCTGGGCACACCTGTCCTGTCCCCACCCATCCCATTCCAAAATGCCCTGTGCCTGGACTGGGCTAGGCCAAGCCCACAGGAGCCTGGACCAGGACAGAATTTGCTCTGCTTTGCTTTGCATTCAGCTGTAGATACCCTTTTCATCTGGTTGAGTCTGGGGCAAAGTTTGGCAGGGGAGTCTGCTTTGAACCCTGTGACTCAACAGGAGGCTCTCCCTTATTCCCTTTAACCCTCACCCTTTCTTATCCTTACTCTTGCCTCTGTCTCTGCATAGATAATTTTGGGGTTGAGTTAATTTTTTATTTGATTTGATTGATTTCAGATTTCAGATTTCAGTTTGCTTTTTCTCTGCGTGCTTTTACCATCTTGCAATCTGTAGAGCAAACCTTGCCAATGAACTCTGTCATGCTTTCTCTTTTACCTGTTTTTACTGATGAGAAATTTTGGGGATTTTAATATAAAACATTTGCTACCTTCTTAGTAACAGCCATACCTGGCACCTGTCACTAAGAGATAGTTTGCAAAAATTACGAACCTTCAATTGTGTGATACTTAGGTGTGATATGGAAATTGCTCAGATAAAGGGACAATTAAAAATCACTATTCTGGAGTTAAGAATATTCCATATAGAAAGCTACTGTAAGCCAAGGTTTGATATGCTGGTCTGAAGAAGACTTTTTTTCCTATGTTACTTCTTGTGAGGGCCTATGTCTTACAATTCTTCTGATGTACTTCCCATAGTGCATAATATGATCTGCTGATTAAGCTGTTCCTGAGGTTTATAATCACACTTTCATTACAGCTAAAGATGTGGCAGTATATATTTCAGCCTCATTGTCACACATCTATTTTTTTCTGTTTCCTGACAGTAAATTTTTTTTACAATATTTGGGCTTTACTCATCATTGCAAAGGCATCTAGAATGATGAACAATAGATCAAGGTTTTTGTCACAGCCTAACTTTCAACACAAGGTAAAATCTGTCACATCTGTCACATGCAGGGACAGCCCCTAGGTGTCACTTGAGTATGCAAAGTAGGAACAAGGTTTGGGATTGGATAACTAAGAGCTTTCAAGCTACAGTGCTATTTTGGTAGAAGTTAATTGTTTAACTGATTATTTTCTCATGATAGCAAAATATAATCAAGTTTCTGGTATTTGGTATTCTGAGCAAATGATCTGATTGTTTCACATAAGTTGAAGCTTGAGCAATTTATGGGGCTACCAAAAGAAGAATTTTAAATATGTGATATTGATAAGAAAAAGAAGCGTCAAAAAGTTAAAGTCAGTCACCAATTTCTTTAATAATTAGAGACCAGTTGTGCAAGATGTTTTGCATCCTGAGATTACTGCATTACTTTTAGTGCTTTGAAAACAAGTCATAAGGGCTAACCATGCCAGAAAGTTGGTGTGTCCCAAATATGTGGATATTGGCAGTAGAAATGGCTGTATGTGGTTTTTTTTTGAAATCTAAATGTCTGTGGCAGGTTCTCAGAGATCTGAAAGTCTTTGACCTGAGAAGAGTTCCGTGTTAGTTCAATCCTTGACTCGTTTCCTACTCCTTAAATGAGTGTCAGTTCAGGAGGGGTGTCTAAGCAGTCCTTCAGAAAAGAGTTTTGCATGTGTTTAAGAATGTCTTTTATCCTCATGGACTTTGTTCAGCCATAGACTTTGTTCACTATGTCAAAGTGTTTCCTGGAGTAGGTACAAAACCAATTATGACCATGGGTCTTCTTTTTCTTTATCACCTTTGTGTGAAGTGTTGTTCTTCATTGTTCTCATAAATTCTGTACTGCAGAAAACTTTTTTCACAGTCTACTGAATTTTTTACTTACAGGCCAAATGCAAAAAATTCTTACATTACAATTCAGCAAAGCATTTAAAGAAACCTACTCTTTTCCCTCCTCCCACCCTATTTGAACATATTTCCAATTCAGGGTTTTAAAATCTTTTAAGGCAATCAAGTCTTAGTCATCTTATTTATAAGTCATCTTACTTATCCATTGAAGCAAGGCTGAAGCTATGAGGTGGCACAATCCTAGGATCTGGTATTAATAGGAAATGTAAGACTCTTTTCATTTTAATTGGACTGAAATTATTAGTAAAGTCACATGAACACTCCCTTGTATCTCAGATGGTATACCAGTATTTTCAACATACTAGAACATATCTGTTTATTTTGCAACATGGAGAAAAGAAGGTAAACTCATTTTATTTAACTGCCAGAAAACTAGGTTTCAGAAGACATGGGTTCAAAACTTGTGTCCAGACAATGAGGTCATGAACCCTCTGAAGAAAAATTTTATTGTGTTTTCACTAAAGTTAGTGCTTCTTGAGCAGCATTTCCTGAAGTATAGCTAAATCTCTACTGATGTTTTCCTGTCTTCAGGAGTAGAATGTTAAGTCTTTTTGAAAGAAGATTATCATTTGGAAAACTTATGTTCACAGAAACCTTTGGGTACTCTGCCACAGGATGGCAGTGTAACAGCATATGATGTTAAATCTAATTTTTCTGAAGTGTTCTCAAATCATTGAAGATAGAATTTGTCTGTAACTAAGTGCAGCAGTGCTGCTTTTTAACTTTTCAAAATACCATTGTTCCCCTCGTATGGTTAGTGCATCTTTACAAATGTTTCAATTAAATTGTATTCCTTTTGTGCTGTTTATTAGCCATACAATAAAGAGTAATAAATAAAGAGTAATGAATCTCCTGAATATCCCTATTGTATCCTACAGTTAATAGTATTTTATTTGTAGACTACTTCCCACCATGTTTTTTTCAGAACAGTAATTTATTATTTAAAATCTGCTTGTTTTGTTTCAGACTGTAATTGTTGATGTAATTAATCTCGTATATTTTTTTTTTTTTCAGGGTTGGGGCTTTTTATGAAATCAGTTTGGAGACTTTTGTTTGTAGTCCTTTGGTAGGTTCTGATAACTCTTCTTTTTCAGTCTTCAAGCCTATCTTTTTAAACATTATTATTTATCTCTCTGGGATATTTTATTCTTCAGTATTTTATTAATGTTCAGTTCTTTCTATGCTTTCACTGCTGTGGATTCTTACTTTTGTTTGAGTAAGAATCAGTATTGTCAGCAAAAGAGTGGCCATATTTAAACTTGGGGAATACTTTAATAGTTCTATTGCAAATATGTTGTGAATCCTTGCTGTTATTTTAATCAATCTGTTGTGGAGTCATGCTAGACCTTCACTGAAGATAGTTGAGAAGTAAATGAACCAATGTAAATTTGTTTGCCTTCATGACAAATTTTCAAGCCATATTTATCAAAAACATTACTGTTTTGTGCAATTTATGTTTTTATATCAGAGCCATTAAAATTTATAATCTTTTTGTGATTAGCCAAGGGGTAACATAATTTTGGACTTGTACTGAAATCTGAGCCCTTTCTAGGTGGACTCTGGGGATCCACTTGAATGTGTTGCACTTGGCCAATGCATAAGATGGAGCTGGTGTTTGTAGAGAGCACTTTGTGCTTGAGCATGTCTAAATAGCAGTCAAAGAAAAGACAGCTTGAAGCAACTTTTAAAATTTATTCAGTCTGCAAGAAAGATGGAATAAGTTTTGACTGGGACCAAATAACCTGAAAAATCTCATCTTTGTTTTGTACTAAAATTTTGCATTCAACCTAACATGCAGATTATTTCTGCAGTGATGGGCACTGCATTATGTGGTAATTCTGCCTCTGCTAGGATGATGTGCTGGTACTGTGCTATAGTCACTTTTGGTATCTGCCAAGCAAAAACAAAAACCTCAGCTTTAATTTGTCTCACTTAAATGAACTGCTCTGTTAAAGTTTGAGGTTTACATATGAGGTTACATATGAGGTTTATCAAGATGCTTTAGAAGTCAGTGCAAGTTGACATTTAGAGTAATTTCTGAGTAATATGAACTCAAAATGAAAGTTAGTGAATTACTAATTAAACATGCAAATGGTTTGATGATTGAAAGCAAAAGGAACAGAACACTACTTTTCATAAAATGTTTCTCTTTAACTACTGTGCACAGCAAAAACACAAATTGCTTGTAAAGACGCTTGTAGTTTTAAAAAAATTCCTGCAATTCATATACTCAACATAGAAAACACCTAAGACTCTTCTACCTGTTCTGTTGAGCAAGAGATGAGGAATTGACTGAAGATACTTTTGTGCTATTCAGTTTTCAGTGTTACCTAACCTTACAAACATCTGTTGCCATCTCTAGAGTACTTTAAGAATTCCATCTGGTCAGGGAGTTTTAATATATCTTCACCCTGTCACAATTCATAATGAGTATCTATTTTAGCTATTGTTTCTATCTACATTTTATCAACTGTACACTTTCTAAATCCTACTTACATGCCTGTCTTGATTCTGTTACCTTCTGAGTACAGGCGAGACTTCATTTATAAAAACATTTTTGGCAAAAAGTTTTCCTTTTGTCTGTTTCTCATTTCATTGTGCATTTATTAATTCAGTTATTTTTTTCTGAAAGCAGAAATCTAATAGCTGTCCTTGATCCTTCTTATTTTCCTTCTGTTTGATGTTTTTCTGTCAAGGTTCTCTGTCTACTCTTCAAACACAGACAGAATTTGTACTAAATGTAGTATTGCCTCTTTTCTTTTGTATTTGTAACATTTTTTTCTTTCCTGATACAATTACCTATAGCCTTTTTATATCTTCTTGCTATTAAGCCATGTAATCTAAAGGCAGTTTGTCCTTCTTGTTACTTAAATTTTTTGCTTCAGGATGCAGAATTTAATACCTATATGTTTTGCTACTGTCACTGCAAAAAGGCTTTTCAAATTGAGGGCATAGCAGCCTGACCACATCAGGGACAAAGATCTCAAATGCAAGTACATAAATCACTCAAATGGAAAACCTATTATATAATACCAATGTATTAGAAAATAGCAGGATCAATGTTAATTGATTTACTCCTGAAATACTTACTAGATACTTCTACCTATCTCTTTGGTATTTTGTTTCTTGCTAGGTGTTTTTATGATTTTGCAAACTGCTTAATGGCTAAGGTTATTTTACTAGCAGTCTTTTCCCAAGATCAGGGGTATCTGGTTCTACCTATAAATGCAGTAATTTTCTATCATTCTCCATTTCAGCTCTTGATTCAGTTATTCTACTTTTACATGGCAGATCTCTGGTCTCTTGATTATTTCTCTTACCTGGGCCTGCAGATCCTCAAAGAGCTAAAGATTATTTTTGCATTACCTCAAGTCTCTCAGGCTTTCATATACAGCTTATTGAATCACCTTCTCTAAATGGTTTTGGTTTTCTATTTCCCACTGCAGTTCACTTCTCTGCATTATTAGATAAAGCTGGAATACACTTGAATCTTCATTCTTATATACATAAGTCCAGTTACTAGTGAATGGTTATGAAATTGCTTATAGTTCTCACTTTGCTTTTTACTGTACTTGGAATTATTGTGTAATTTTGATGTTTCATAGCTCTCACGTTTTGTTTGCACTACCCAAACTTATTTATTTTTTAATACACTGGTAGAGCCTGCCTTTCTCAGCCTCACTGTATTAATTCTACTTACCTCTTTTAGTAGTTGCAGCAATTGGTACAAATCAAGTGAGCAGTGGAGAGAAAAGTCTATTTCATATGCTTGTGCCAGAATCATAGAACACAGGACTCCAAAGTGACCTGCAGTCTCTTTGTCCTCTCTAAGGCAAGGCAAATCATGTACATATCATCATAGACTATTCTTAAAAATTTTCCAGAGTTGGAGTTTACACATCCTCTTCACCCACTGTTTGCTGCTGCATTTTTACTTAAGGTCTGAAAAAGTTCATAGAACAACATGTGTTGGAAAAGATCTCAAAAGATAATCTGGTCCAATTTTTCATGTGAAAGGAAGCCTTCCTAGATGGGCTTATCTAGCACCCTGTCCAGCAGCATCTGGAAAACCTCCAGCAGTGGGGCCTCTACCATGTCCCTAAGGATGCTGTTCCATTGATTGACAACTTTCACAATTTCTGTTTTATTTAGAGATGAACCCTCTCCCAGTGCAACCTGTACCAATTGCCCTTTGTCTTTTCCATGCGGCTCTTTGTGAAGAGAGGTCCTCTGGTCTCCTTGTAGACACCCTTTAAGTACTGTAATACTGTGATGAGGTTCCTCTGAGCCCTGTGTTCTCCAGGGAGAAAAGACCTAACTCCTTCAATCTTTGATCATCATTCTGTCCCTTCTTTGGACCCTCACTAGGCTGTCTGCATCTTTTCTTTGTTTGCAGGCGTAGCCTGTCAAGTGCTGAGTAGAGTGGGACAATTGCATCAGCTAATAATGCCTTTTATGCTGCCATGCATATGCCTATTACTCCTATTACCTGCAAATAGAGTATATTATTGCTTTCCTCTATGCATCAGTTAGGAGGAATGTTCTTCAGAACTTGAACACTGAAATTATTTTTCCCCTTGGTCTTTTCTTCAGCCCGAACAATCTTGGTGCTTTTGGTCTATCCTCATAGATGATGTGTTAGAGATTTTAGCCATGCCTGTTGCTTTTTGTTAGACTCTGGAATTTGTCCAAATCTCTCTTAAAATGTACCTGAATTAAGCACAGTACTGCAGGTAAGCCCTTAGAGTTGAAAAAGGTGGAATAACAACTTTATCAATCTCCTTCGTGGTAATCATGTGTGCTTTTTATCAATGGCATTGATACTGTTGACTCACATACAGCATGTCAGTCCTGGAGTTTCAGATCCTTTTCAGCCCAGCTGCCAGCTAAACATTTCCCAACTTGTATGTAGGCTTGTTGCTCTGCATCTACATCTTGTACATGTCCTTACTGAATTACAGTGTCCTTTTTCAGATTTATTTCCTGTTTGTCAAGATCACTTTGAATTATAGCTCTCCTGCTCAAAATGCTTGCAGTTCCTCACAGGCTGGTGTGTAACTGCCAGTTTAAAAAGCTTCCTCTTTACTTTACAACCCATTTCAAGAACTAATGCATCAAACAGTATCGGCCGTAGGGCAGACTCCTGCAGATTTCATATTAGTAGTGAAATAATGATACTTCTAAAGCTACTTCTAAATAGGTTTTCTGCAAGTTTTGTACCTTCAGTGTGCATATTTCCTCCAGAGTATGTAACATCTGCATGAACAGACTAGAGATATATGAAAAAGTGTCAAAAACTCTACAAAAGATGGATATATGGCATCTGCTACCTCTTCCTTATGCACAGTGTTACCCTCTCAAAACATGTTACTCATTTCACAGAAAGAAACTATGATCTGACCCAATGTATTTTCAACAGAAATGAGTGCTACTTCAGTCACACAGTGGTTTGATTATTCATTCCATGATGTGTTTTTCTTTTTTAATAGGAGTTGCTGCTAAACCGATGGTTAGGTAATTTCCAAACAACACTTTTAAGCTTTCCCCTATGCTATATTTGTCCTTGCTCAGCCCTGAAGTTCCTTGGGATGGTTCAAAGGTGGATCACAAAAGCAGAACTGCAGAAGAGTTACAAGGTAGGACTAAATCTCTTTTTTAGAAGGAAAGTTGTGCTGAGGTACTTTCAAGGCTGAGATGTTTACTAGGCTCATACTATTACGTGCAGAACTAGGAAAGAGTTTTGTCTCTGGGTAAACAAGAACTTTTGCTTCCTTCAGCAGTTACTCAAATGGTTGCTGCTCACATCATCCATCTTGGCTTAGCTAGCATCTGTCACTACTGAGAGCCAAACCCTTGTCTATACTTGGGACATGCAACATAGTTATCTGAGAATACAAACATTTTTATGAACAGATTTATTTACAGGTACCTGGGTAAAATCTAACATAGGATCAAATTAAATTATTTAATGCTATTTCAATAGCTTCCAGCTATTAAATATTATTAAGTTTAAGAGTAATATAGCTAAAAAAAATTCTTCAGATTTTCTGTTTTGTTTCATTTCATGGTGCTACCAAGTATGCCCCTTTTGATTATTTTACTCCAAATTTATATTAATGCGCAGTTCTGAGTTTCGTGGGAGACATCCATATTTCACATAATAAAAACAAACATTTCTTTGCAACCCCTGATATGAAGCCACATACTGGCAAATTATAGTTGTGGGTTGCTGATTTAGAAATTCTTTTCATACACTTCAGCAACACAAGATCCATGTCAGAGGCAAATAATAATTTGGGTCAAATTCTGCTGGTTCAAGTAAATGGAGAGACATTCTTTCTTGCTTTACAGAATTAGTCTTTTACATATTAACTTCTTAAAATCATGGATTTTTACATAAAGCTGAATCACAGAGTCTTAATTGTAATATTAAATGCTAATATTTCTTTTATGCAATAAAAAGTCTGGATGCTAAATTTTCTGAATTCAGCATTCAGAATTTTCTGAATTTTCAAGGTAGCTGAATGCTATTCCCATTTTTACTAATTCATAGACTGTCTAAAAAATGCTGGGAAAAGAACTCCAAAAGTATGCTTTGCCTTCTTGCAACCACTGCACTGCAGTTCCACAAAACCCTTTTTGTGGAGTAAGAGAGTTGGCCTCATCTCTTAAACGCACCTTGAAAAGGAGAATTCTCAAGATTGCATACATAAAAATGGAAAAATGTATTTTCTATGTTTTAATTAATTAGATGCTGATGCGGAATGCTAACAATAAGATACTCCAATTTTGCAGTCTTCTTTGTTCTTAAAAAAAGAAACCAAACCAAACCTATACTCAAAATATAACCATGTTTCTTAGACAGAGAAGTACTAAATTGTCCCCTAGTATGCACCATTGTTCCAGTGACCCACACGTACTGTGGAACTTCATAGTCTTTTAAGTAGTTTGCAGCTGATAGCATTTACTTGCTTCAGTCTTAAGTTTCTCTCTGTTGATAACTGATAAAAATATTATTTTCAGACAAAAGCAGACTTTTCAATAAATACACTCCTTATTTTCTTTTTAGTAACTCAGAGTTATAAAATTATATTAAAAATAAGGGGGGGGGTATTGTTCACTGGAAAACCTTGCTCTTTTAAACTTACTTTAGTTGTATCTTAACATATTTATCTCTTTTCAGTTAAAAGACTTCAAAGAATTTCTGGTTTTCTTGTGATTTTCTGCCCTGTTTTACTCAGCTGTGATATAAGGCAACTTGAATGACAGAAGCATGGATGTCTTGAGCCCTTGTGTCAGATTGGTTTTATTGGTAATACATTTAGTCAGACATTTCATCAGCTTTGTGCTCAATCATACAAATCTCATGCTGGTCCAAGACCAGAGAGGGAAAAGAGCTTAACCTGTTATCTGTATTGCTGTTTAAAGCTGTTTTCTGTACTGCTGACTGTCACAATGTTTTAATGAGTTGCTGGGTTTCAGCTGAAACTGTGGTGCCTGTTCCAATGTCTTCCCAAGCTGCCTGAAAGAGCAACCTTAGCCCCAGGCCAGGCTTATCTTGGTCATCTCTGTGGTGTTTACAGTGTCTCAGGAGACAGGCCATGCTTGCTCCTTACCACTTTGAGACCTGGATTGGTCTCAGAGCTGGAAAGGGATAAGTGAAAGGGCCCATCTGCCTGAGGGAGTTGTTTTTTTTTTCTTAACCTGTAACTGATAGAATGATTTTCTTCATCTTTCTTTTTAATCCTGATATAGAAGATGGAATGTTCTATATGATAGCTTAGAGAAAGTAGAGGTGAGACAGAGAAGAGTAGAAAGAATTTGGGGGCAAGTTTGGTTTGGGTCCATATACTTGACAACTACAGAACAACAACTCTTGTTACAAAAACTAAAATTTTCTTGCTGAGGTCATATTTGAAATAAGACTAGCTGTGATTAAGATACAGCTAATAAAGGTGTGCCTTACCTCCACCATTTTCTCATTCATGATCACATGTAGTTGTTAGAAAAAGCCAATAGAAATATTATGCAACTATACAACAGCTCAAATTGCTTAAATAACTCAAGTGTGTACAACTTAGAAAAATTATGTAGTGAAATGACCTTGTGTGTGCAAATTCTAAAAATTTGCCTGTCATGCCCAGTTTACACAGAAAAGCCAGTATAACCATGTGTTTCTTTGTTAATAACTAAAGTATTAAACCTCTCTAGGACAATCCAGCAACAGGCTGCACTTTAGGGAGCAAACTATATTTCATTTGCAGAGAATTTGAAATTTTTCTCTATTAAATTAACTACCAAGATTAAAAATTACAGGAAAAATACAATGGTGTATTTACACTCAGGTTTTCTTACTATTTATTCCATTAATAGTTCTTACTCAAGAAAGCTGTGCCAGTTTTTTCAAGAGCTGAAAAATGTCAAAAATATTCCACTAGTTTCATGTCTTGGTTCTGCCAACTAACCAGAGAAGAGACACTCTAAACAGAGCATCTAAGGAGCACTACGTGTATTTTTGTAATTTTTCTTTATGTTTTTCTCCAAAGGTAGTATGTATTCCTTTTAATATAATCTTTGTAATGTATTGAAATAAATTTATTCTTAATTTTCTCTCACATCTTTTCTGGTCCCTGGTTTGATTGCATGGTGAGAAGTAGTAGATTTCCAAAGGGTGACATTCATCAGCAAGTCCTGACTCCTCTTAGACATCATGCCATTATAGAGGTTGAGAAGTCGTAAAGAATCTGGTGGAAACATCTCAAGTGAACTGAAATGCCTTTGTTACTGCTGGCAACTTGGGTGCAGATTTGGAGAAAGAAGCTTCTTCATGAGTAAGGGTAAATGTGTTTCTCTAGGGAGAGAGGTCCGATATTCTGGGATTGTCTTAGATTGTCCTGTTCATACTCTGTATAAGACTTACAAGTTAATGAGCAGACATACATCTTCCAGAGAAAAGAAGCTGAGAAAAAGTGGATTTTCAAAAAAATAAAAGTTTTTTTTTTTTTCTCCTGTAGTGTTGGACCACTTCCACTGTCCATAAATACTCAGACATGCTCTGTCACTTTTCCTTGTGAAGGATGATATTGTGGAGACTGTAAAACATAAGCATTCTTCAGGAAACAGAAAAGGAGTGATTTTTTTTTTTTCTGAAAAGAGAAATCAGAGTATTCATGTAGGTTTCTCTGAGGCTAAGAAAGGTCTAGAAGTGAACCAAGTGGGTATTTTAACCATGTGAAAATTGTTTATGAGAACCTCAGGACCTCCCTGAGGCATGAAAAGATCCAGAAAGGAACTAACAGGAGGAAGAACAATTTGTAGTTAGTCCTGGTTTTGATGTTCACATGGCACTGGGGAGATGAGGGGAGGTCTAACCCAAAGCCTTATAACATCTCCTTATAACATCTCAGAGCAGTGAGAGGACATTTTGGTGGTTGTAGTTCACTCTTCTCATATGAGGATCACACAAAGGCTTTTAAGTCTGTCCCTTTCAGCTGTTTTGCCATAGCTTTGCCTTTCACATTTGGTGAATAATACACACATAGGGATTTAAAATTAATTCACAAAAATCCATAAAGAAGTTTCTTTTGGAGCAAGGAGAATGCTAAGCCATAATTTCTTCTTTTTCTGTTCAAAATTGCTGGAGTTTTAACAGAAACTGAATACAATATTCTTAAATTTACTTTTTGTAGAGTGGTGTTGTCATCTTAGATTCTCTACACATTTCTTTTCTCAGGGGAATGAAACCAAATTTTTTTTTTTTTTTTTTTGTAACTATGACTGTTTTGTTCAGCTCTATCCAGTACTAAAATGGATGGTGGAAAAAAAAACCCAACCAACTGACCAAGCAATCAAACAAAAACAGCAAACAAAAAAACCCGCAAACCACCCAAACATACAAAAAAACCAACAAAACCCTCACTCCCCTCCTCAAAAAAACCAAATCCAAAAGTGAGCTAATACCTCTTTTAAAGCAAATAAATTTTATCTGACTGTTATATTCTGAATGGAAGCAAAAAATCATAAAAGTAATGATCCTTTTCCAAAGAAATAGGAAATGGTTGAAGTTAAGAAAACAATATTGTTGCTCTTGTGTACTTAGAGTTCTGTATGAGCAGTAATTTAAAAAGACAATGTATTCTTGTTTAAAAAAGCAATCTATTTCCAACTTCTATGTGTGGCAGTCAAGCAAAAAGGATTGTCACCTTTTTACAATTTTAAAATGCTGTTTCATATGCATCCAGCTTTTGTTTAAATGCCAGCCCTTCTCAAGTGCTGCATTATTATTCTCTGAACAAAAGTGTGTTGATCAAGTTCCCGAATAAATTTTTGTCCTGTTTCCTTGTGATTATCATATTAATTTCCACTTATTACTTTCAAAATTCACTGAATTGAAAAGTTGAATAAAAGTTTATGTGACACCTTGTTCTTGTCTTCCGACAGACATCTATACTGTACTGTAGAGAGAAATTAGCAGGTATTCTATAAGGTGATGAAAGCTGTCTGATTTTCCTATTTTTTTCTCTGGGTTTAGGTTTGTTTTGAGTCCTTTCTCTTCTGGGGCAAACCACTGAATACTAGCACCTTGGGGAAAACATAGCAGGTTTAATGCAGAGATGAAATATTTTCAGCTTAAAAATAGTAATAATAACTTTTTTTCTGTAAATATATATTACGAAGTGGGACTAGGTGTTAATTGATACTGAAGACTAATGATCAGTGGTGAATCAATCCAATGATAACCTGCTGGATGCAGTTATTTGTTAAATTTTTCATATCAGTTTTGTCACCTTAAACTTTTTAAAAAATAGGTTACAGGTGTAAATTCATACATTATTTGGTTTTACAAAAGCTTTGTAAAACAGGTTTATGAAGCTTTCTTCTTATCTCTTTCCTAAGGTGCAGTAGTGATCTATTTGCTCCCATGGTCTTCATATTTGGACAGCTTTGCAGTCCTACAGGGTGAAATAAAAATACCAACTCCCAAGTATTTTATTAAAAGGAAATGGGAAAACTGCTACAGAGACTTAAACCTTGCACAGTGAAGCAAAGCAAACTCTTACAGCTTTTCTGCCCTACATCCTAAGCATAGCACTCATTTTGCTATCTACAGCCTGGCGAGCACCAGCTACCAAATAATCTACCATGACTCTTTCATTTCTGCTGCTTGCAGCAGCACCAGGTTCCTTGCAATTCCCAGAATAAATATAGGTCTTCAATCCTTACTGTCATTAATTCAAAACCTGACCCAATCAGGCCTGAATCTTGGCCTCAACTGCAGGCCCACAACCCATACACTGTGCCAGATGAATTGTGAGCCAAAGCCCATTTGCCAGCTCCAGCCTCCTGCCCAGCCTTCCAGGCTCTAGCAGAAAGCCTGTCTTTTCAGTCCTCTGCTTCACTGGCAACAATGCCTCCAGCTACATCCTAAATCTGACTTTCAGAGGAAATTTCATGTAGTGTTTGGTGTCCTTTGTACTTGAGGAACTGGATACTGATTTTGGTGAGAAAAATTAGACTAACTCTCCACATTTCCATAATTCTCATTTTGAATAGTGCCAGTAAAGCAGAATTCTTTCCTACCACCATAGGTTAGCTGGAGTATATTCGTACTATATTTGAACTTCAGGCCCATTTAAAGTAAATGGAAGCAGCAGAGGATACATGTTGTTAATACTTACCCCATATTTTATTCTCTTAAATTAACAAGTTACTTGTCTGCAAAATTTCATTCTCAAATTTGACAAGCAGGTGCTAATTTTTTTAAATTTTTTGCTATGTATACCTAGAATTAGTTTTTATAGCTTGAAGCTATACAGCTCATGGGAAGAATAACTGGTACAGAAAAAAAATTGAATGTCATCCTTTATGCCCACCGGTACTTGCAAATAGTTTCAGAACGGCAAGATTAGTAATGTCTTTCTAGCTGTAGTGATTATA
Organism: Lonchura striata; assembly: GCF_050655825.1. Classification (NCBI taxonomy): domain Eukaryota; kingdom Metazoa; phylum Chordata; class Aves; order Passeriformes; family Estrildidae; genus Lonchura; species Lonchura striata. The sequence continues at coordinate 64,262,635 of NC_140705.1, read as the reverse complement.
CAATTGCACCTAGGAACTGAAAAAATAAGCAGGTACAGTAGTACTTGAATTGTGATTTTTAATTATTAGTACTTCATATTTTCAATGATTTTTTGGGAGGAAATTGAAAGTATCAAGTATTTTGCTTCATATATTTTCTTCTGCAGAAAAGCTGTTTTGCTCCATTCTTGGGATCTCAGATAGGAAGAGTAACTTTAAAATTATTTACTAAAGTTGCTTTTTTTTTAAAAAAAAAAGTTTTTGTCATCTTCTAAGTACATCTATGTGCAGTTACAGTTTCACTAGGTGAAAGGAAAAGCTGGTTGTTAATATTTGGTAATGTGCGTTAATAACCACATACAGTAGCAATATTAAATGATGCTTTATAGTACTGATGTTAATACTCTGACTTACTGGGAGACTTTACAGCCCACAAAATAAGAAAACATAACAGGTTTTACTGAAGTCTCATGGTGCTGTGTTATTCAATTGATGTTGCTCTTAACATACTGACCTTTATCAGAACAAATATGTCAATACACACATACATTGCTTCTTGAAAAAATCATCCTAAAAGTATAATGGTGTGATGACAAGACTTCAATTTTCAAGTTTTACAGTGAATTCTTTCAGGTGTATACAAATTACAAGGGGACTGTGTGCCATCTGACAGCTCCAGGCAGGAAGAACAATCAGCCAGAGCCAGTCCAGATCACCTAGCAGAGCCTGAGCTTAGATGAGGCTCCTGAGCCAGTGGTCAGGGGGTGTGTGAGAAGTCCCCAGGTGAGGCCAATAAAAGCTATTAGGCCCTTTCAGAGCACTTAGGGTGCTGGCAAAGGCATCATCTCCCTCTCCTGAGCCAAAGCTCTGTGCTAGCAAAAGTGTTTATAGCAGTTAGTTGTGTGCAGTATTGCCCCAAGAATCTCCTTGAACTCAACAAGCAGCTCATAGGTAAATACCTATTACACACTCAGAGTCTGAGAAACCTCAAAGGTTTTCACTTTATTGACATTGGAGATGTAGAATGGGCCTTCAGAGAGCTTCTTCCTTCCTACATTCTGCTATGCAATGAGCCCATAACAGGAGTGATTCCAAGCACCGCATCTCAGTGCACTTCTGAGCTCAGTACGTGCAAACAGTGTCCAGACCTCTTAGGCTCACTCCCCGTGACTATGGAAGTATTTGTTTGTTGAAAAAAAACAACTGAAGTTTGCTTTAGCCCTTTGTGTTCTAAAATATGTGTTGTTGTTCCTACTTACATCAAATAGTTGTATTTTCTTTTGAAATTGCTTTTGTGCTAACTAGTGCAAGATGGCAAACCTAATTTCAATTCCATGAAAATTTTCAAGATTTGGAAATATTGTTCATCCCACATTGGGACAAAATGTCTAGATGGCACTCATTTGCGAAGAACAAAATTCCCCACATATTTTGCTTTGGAGAAAGTATCTCAGAATAGTATGTTCAAAACTGTTGGATGCTTAAATTCAAGTTTTTTAAATCTTTAGTGGCAATAAACATAGATAGATAGATAGCAGATCCTCACTGCTTCTATTGTCTGGAACAACCCCCCTGTTTTATCAAAGTAAGTTTTTTTGTTTGTTTGGTTGGTTGTTTGTTTGTTTGGTTGGTTGGTTGGTTGGTTGGGTTTTTTTGTAAATTGAAGTTCCAGTTTATTCTGAATTCTAAAATAAATCTGAGAGGATGCTGTGGCAATAGTTTTATCTGTCATGGGCAATTCATTACTACAGATGTGCCTCCTGATAGTATGCCAAGAATATTAGTTCAGACTCATGACACAGATTTTTAGTCCCATGTAAACTAGACAAAACAATGCCCACCTGTAAAGTCAGAGGGCTGAAAGTATGTAAAGGCAAATCATTGCTCCTCATTTTTCTGGATCTTGTCTTATTATTTCTGAATTGTATACAGTGAACCACATTTTCTCTGATATATGTACTAATTCTATCAATAGCAATGAGAACTTCACATTCCCCGGTCAAACACTGTTTCTCTTTCACTGTCTTTTCATAACCTTTCACATGGCATAGTTTAGTTAATTTTAGTTCTTCCTTTATTATTAAATGTTCAGTTTATTATTCTACTTCATTTTAAACAAGACTCTTCTTGTATTTAAAGTATTTTTTCTTCCTTATCATATGTGAGAGTCTATTTGGCATTCTGGATTAGAAATATTTTTCTTACACTATTTTCTCTATCTCATAGTAGTTTGTAACAATCTAAGAGTTTTAACATTTATTTTATTTTATGAGCAGAACTTTGAAATGTTGAGTTTTATTTTGTTTTGACCCTTTTGCCTGGAGAATTACGTGAGCACTGTAAAAAGATACAAGAAAAATATTTGGTCACATTTTTACCCTATCACTTCTGACGATATCTGTCTTAGTCTAAACAGGGTGTCAGTATTTTAAGCCAAATTCTACCCATCATTGTGCAGGCAACCTTTTCATTGCAATGGGAAAAGTATATGCTTATTGAAAGGACATGGCATAACCTTATATATATATAACTTTTCTTTTATAACATAGTTACTTTTTTGAATGGCTGAAATAATTTTTAAGTCCAAAGAAAAGAAAAGTAATATTTTAAGAAACTTACTGTCTTTAAGAAACTTTTCTTTTGCATAATATGATAATTATTAAGGACTTGAATGTCTGGATCCTTACACTCTCCACCAAAGGCATCTTAGGAATTTAAGAGTGACACACCTGAGGTGCTAACAATACCATATAGGCTCTTTAAAACCAGCTGCTGATGGAAAGTAAAAAATATGAATCTGTCATAAACATTAAGCGATGACTTCTACATTAATCCTATTGGGGTTTGGATGTTACAAGGGCAGCTGCAGCCATGAGCTAAGTGAGACCTGCTCAGAATGTGTTCAAGCAGTTTCAAGGTCTCATTAGCAGAGGTTCTTGGTGTAGGACCTTGGTGAGGTGCAGAAGAATTCTTCACCAAGATTTCTTCTTTGAAAGGGCTATCCAGCACTGGAGCAGGCTGCCCAGGGAAGTAATTCTCCATCCTCAGAGGTATTTAAGAGAGCTGTAGATTAGGTGCGTAGGGACATGGTTAGTGGTTGGCAGTGTTGGGTTAATGGTTAGGCTTGATGATTTTAGAGATCCTTTCCAAACCAAGGATTCTATGCCTGTGGTGGGTTTCCAGTTGCTGTAGATGTGATGTGTGAGTAGTGATGGCCTCCACAAGTGATCAATGCTCTAGGATTGGTTTGCTAGGCTTGCTTTGCAAGAAGGGACACAACCAATGAGGTTGTGAACAGTTTCATCATGGAGAGACAGCTGCCTGTGCTTGGCTTCCAGCTGCTGTGAGGGCAGTGCAGAGGGGGAGATTGAGTTCATCAGCACACTGCTGTCAGGATGTCCAGCCTCATGAGGAGATGCCCCATGCTGGAGCCAGGCTAATTCTGTAACAGCAAGGTTCTTTTGGGAATGCAGTAACAAGGAGCTGCAAACAGGAACTTGGCATTCAGAGTGGCAAGTCATGGAATTGGCAACATGCCATGGAGCTGGGGTATTTCTTGGGCTCTTCCAGTGCTTTCAGCTTGGTGAGCTGCTTTGGACTTCATTCCTAGCTCTTCTGGGGTATTTTTTTCTGTTGTCCTCAGTTTCAGACTCTACTGCTGGGAAATATTGATCTTGGTTAAAGATTCAAATATCCATTCAGATCATGTTAGCAGTCCCAGAGCACAGGTCCCAGGGCACAGCTCTCAGAAGCAGCACTTTGCAAGGCACATAGAGAAGGGGGCCAGAAATCTGCAGAAGGCCATGTAGGACTCATCAGCAGTGTTGCAACACAGGGCATAAGTCCCACTACCAAATAGAGTAACTACCCCTGGTGATGCTTCAGAATTTAGCTTTTATATTTTTCAGATTCTGTACTGTTTTAGTGTGTGGTTCTGAGCTTCATGTTAGAGGATATTAAGCTCTCTTCACAAAGTAGGTAGACAAAACAATTCCTTCTCTAGCTGAGGACCAAGGAGAAATGATCCAAATTTCAGGCCCAAGAGCACAGACAATGTGAAATGAAGAGAGAAAAACAAGAACAATGGGATTTCACCAGCAAAAGCTATTACTGAACAATTAACTCCAATATGCTAATGGACCAGAACTTACAAAAGTGAGAGACGTCATGACTGGTCATCCAATTTGTGACCATTTTGTGTTCATCTTGGGTGTAGCTCTGGCTGCGGTCTTGTACTGCCAAGCTATATCCATCAAAGCCTTTAATTAATACCTACTTTATTCTTTAACTCCATCTAGCTTCTGTTCTAGGTCAGCCTTGACAAGGCAACACTGGCACAGCAGGAGCCTCTATTTGTGTCACAGCTCCAGTGGAAGAATAAAGCTTTTCAGATCTCTGACTGCAGAGCACACCTGGTATGTCTCCCCAAGGCTGGAGTAGGAGAAAAGAGTCCTTGCCTGCTCAAGGTGTGTACTAAATGGGGAAATATTTTGCCAAGACAGGGAGCTGTGGGAGCAAGGACAAAATGCACAGCAGCAGGGAGAATAAATGGCATCACCATAGACATCCTGCAGATGCAAAATCCTGACCTGTAACTTCACAGAGGGATGGCAGCCAGAGACCACAGTCAGTTGTGGGAGTGAAGTCGAAAGCCCCAGCCTGGGAAAGGCAGGAGTCTGGTGACTCCTGGTGAGGGGAGGATGGCCAACCTGCATTTGCAGGGCTGGTTCAGTGTGCTGGTAGCATAAAGGTTAGAGACAGCCTCCTGGTGAGCCATGCATTAGCAGCAAGGGGAATCCATGACTGATGGTAACGTAGGACTCACCTCTAGGGGTACAGGAGGCTCAATATGTTTATCCAACTTGCTGTCTAAGAAGTCTGGTGCTTGCTGGGATCTCAGTTCCAGCATGCTGCAAAGAAACTGCCAAGGCTTGTCTGGCCTGCTATTTCTCATGCTGCTTAAGTACATTGGCAGCACTAATACATCTGGAGCAGGAACCTTGAACATATCAGGAGGGATCGGACAGCTGTGGCAAGGAGGGCCAAAGTTATGGAGATCTAGGTGATGTTATGTGAGCCTTGCCAGTGCAGAGGAAAGGCTTGGAGTGGAGGCTGGATTCCATGGGTCAATGCCTGGTTGCACAGCTGATGTCACTGGCAGGAATTTGGATTTTATGAGCATAAGACCTACTTTGGACAGTAGGAACTACTAGACAGAGATGGTCAAGGCAAAAAAGGCCATGGGAATGTTATCAGACAGCAAGCTGCACATGAGCCAGCAGCATGCCCTGGCAGTAAAGAAAAACAACAGCTTCCTTTGCTATGCTAACAGGATCAAGAGAAGTAACTAACCTTCTTTGCTCAGTACTCATGAGATCTCTAGTCATGAAATGAAATCTGTAAGGCTATGTCCCGTTTCAGGCCCCTCCATTTTAGGAAGACATTAATAAACTTGAGCAAGTTCAGCAGAAGGCAACCCAGATGGTCAGGAGGCTAAAGCACTTGCTTTGCAGAGAGGCTGGAGGAGCTGGGCTTGTTCATTCTGCAAGAGAGAAAGCTTTGGAGAGACAAAACAGCCTTGCTCTTGCCATGATCAAATTATTATGAAAAAGTAGACAGATCCTTTCACAGTGCTGCATGGTGGAGGATCAAAGACAGAAGGTATAAACTGAAGCAAGAGAGATTCAGAATGGATATAAGAAAAAAACTTTTTTGCCATGAGGACAATCAAACACTGTCATAATTTTCCCAGTGGGGCTGTGTCTTCTCCATTGTCTGGACAGATAAAGCCCTGAGAAACTTTGTCTGACCTTACAGCTGATCCTGCTTTGAGCAGAAGAGTAGAGAAGGTTATCTTGTCATAATATGAATATGCTATGAGCCAATGGAAATTAATGGCCCAGTAAACTTACTGAGGAACCCCAGAGTATTTACACATTGTAGCTTTCCCTTAATATCTTGTTGCAGAGTTCACAGAAAAATAAGGTATTGGCTGTTTAGATTCAGCCTGGAGGCTTGGCTTTAACAGCAGGGAAGGGGAATTCACTCTGAATGGATGGATTATGCACAGTAATAGTTAAAAAGTGCATGTGTCTTCCAATTTACCAAGTCTGCTAGGCTTCCATCAGGGATGAGAGAGGGATGGGTAAAAGGGCTAGCATTTTAAATACCCTGTTTATAGATACATCATAAACAAAATACATCATAAAATACAGATACATAAAACATCATAAAATACAGATACATCAGTATTTCTCTGCTAGAAACCCTTCCTTCTGTGTACAGGAAACTAGTTTAAATAAATATTAAATTGAGAAATACAGATGGCTTGAAAAATACTGGTAGAGAGCAGCATACTCTGTATCATTCATGAATTTTATAAAGGTGCCAGAGAGACAACTGTGATAACTTACATTAATGTATTCATTAAATTAAGAATTTGGGTAAAAATATGTATGTGTTTACACAGAAATATTAATATGCCTTATTAATATTATAATTCCAAGTGGTGCATTCAAATAAACATAAGCAAGTAAAGGCACTTGTATAGTTTCTAAAATTTGATCAGTTGATTTGAAAGCGCTTTGCTAAGAATTAAGTTGCTTTGTTTAATTTGTAGGGAAATTGTGGCACAATGAAGTGATTTGTTGAAAGTGTCTTGGCACAAGCTTTTCTGAGCCTCAAACCTGTGTTCTGTTAAACTGTAAGGGGAAAGCAGATTGAATCTTTGACCTGAAGTGGTCACAAAGCTAGTAGTTGGATATTGTAATACATTAAATTGTGTTTTTATTCAGTGATTCTGGCACTAGTTAAATATGGAAGTTGAGCAATAACTGCATTACAGCATTTGACACTGCCTTAAAATCAGTTATCCATTCATCTGATGAGTGTCATACTGACCTGTTTACATATTTCTCACAAAACTATTCTCTGATTTGCAACAGCTTAAAACCATGAAATTTTGGACAAAATATCCCAAAGGATGCCACGTCTTTGACAGGCTGTTTAGCAAAACTGTATTTTCCTTCATATTCTCACTCTCTCATCTACAGTCATACTGTCCCTGTACATATGGCTAGATATTTCCTCTGGGAGAATTTTTTGCTTGATATGGCATGTCCACAAGCCCCCCCACTTTCAAATCTTTGGAATTAAGTAGGAGATACTCAATCTTTTTTACTGTCCTCCATGTTTTTTTAATCTGGATGCTTAAATATGTGACATTCATTGTTTTGGGTGAAAAATTATTAGTTCCATTTGAAGTTATCAAATTCTCTTTGCAGTGTTATTCTTAGGGGTCTAGTGTGAACAATATCAAATATTCATTTTTATGGACAGTCCATGTACCGAAGTGGGTTTTTACCTACCATCAGAGCAGCTTTCACTGGTGACAAGCAGTGACTTTCTTGGACCAAAAATGGCTTTCCCCTGCCTTGCTGCAGCTATCTCTGTCATGGCATAGTGATGCTCCACAGTAGCTTCTCTATCACATTATGTAACTGTACTAACTCTGCCTCACCCATTCTTACCATGTCGGTTACGTAAAACAAGGAGTGTGAAAAACTAAGGTATAAGACTCAAAAAACATTATGTACACTGCAATTTACACTTGTTTATTTCAAAAGCAGTTACTTGTCTATTAAAAAAAAAAGAAGCAGAACATATACACCTTTTCCCTACAATAATTATTTCCCAATGCTGAAATATCTGAAGAAATAAAAATGTAAGTATTAAAGCCAAATTTTAATTTTCTTATGTTCTCAGTTATGGAGGATTGTTGGACTAAAGGACTGACTTAGCTTCTTATTTTCCAATGTTGCTACATCAAAGTAAGTAACTAATAGCCAGAATTGACAATATGCAGATAGTCAAACCTTTGAACTAAACAGAATTAGTTTAAGCTGTCAGCAGAGCACCAAAGAGGACACATCCTTCTGTGTATCTTATTCAACTAGTATCCACTTAAACAAATTGGAAAAAATTGTTGTAAAGCTATAAAGACAATAAAGGCTTGTGCTTTTGACATAGTTTTTCAGTTGTCATTACAGGCAGGGCATGTTGATTTTCTATTTAATTATGGGTTCAGTTAGAAGCTTTGGTTTCAGATTTCCCCCTTGGTCATTTAGCTAAGTTCCTATGAAGACCTGCAGAAGGGTGTTCATGTAGTAAATATTTTTGCAAAACTTCCTTTCCGAATTTCTCTGACTGTCTTAGTGGCATACTTTGGGGCCCTTCTGCTACTTTTAAGGAGGCCTGAAAGGATTGAATTTGGGAACCACAAAAGCTCTCTGGGATGGCTGAATCAAAAGAGACTTGAAAACATGGGGAAGTCAAAACTCCTGACTTACTGTAGTGGTGAAGAGCAGAAGGCCACCCAAAGGAAGTAGCCCCCGTGTGGATGAGGTGACGGTGCTCTTTGGTGCACAAATCCACTGAAGATCACAGCCCATCCCTTTTTTGTTCTTCTTCCCATTCTCTCTGTGCTGGAGTTGGGCATCCAGGGAGTTCTGCTATCTTCAGCACAGTCCTCATACACTAAACCATGGCCAAATTACTCCTTATTGTTCCTCATTGTTCTTCCCTCCTGGCTGCGGGAGCCAGCAGGACCAGAATTCCTTAAAGCCCAAAGCCTGTGGCACAGCCCTGAAACCACAGACCTATTCCAGCTAAATCTCTGGCTCATTCCTACTCACCAGATCCTCTGGTGTGGCAGATTTCACCAGCTCTGTTAACACTTTGCAATGCTCCTGGAACACAGTTCCAGAACAGAGGAGTGCTGATAAAGAGGAAGATGAAGAGATATTTATAAAAGCTATTGAATTAAATCAAAACTCCTTTGCTTCTTTCAACTATGTTTTAACACGGATGACTAATAAAGACTCAATGAAAACTGTCTCTAGTATTTGCTGTTGTATTATACTTCTGAAAGTAGTATAACAAGTCTCTACAGAATCTGCTATTAACTTCAAAATGCAGGTCAAACTCAGCAAACCAAGCTGCCATGTGATAAATTTCTCTTTGACACCATATGTTCCAGCTCCTCTTGAAAGAAGTATCTATCAAAAGTGATGACTGCAGGTTAATACCTTGTCAGTCAGGATACAGTATGATGTTTTGTGTCAACATACAGGAGAGGGGGAGAAAGGAGAAGTTCCTCAGGATGAGAATCTGTGCTTGGACAGATATGGAGGTCAGCTTTTTTACTTCATAGGGGCAATACTGCACATCCCTCCAGGAAATTATACTCACTACCAAATGAGTTATTCCTGCATTGTAGAATATTTTGAGAAGTGTAGAGCTGCTTCAGCATCTCTTGTGATATTCACTTCTATTTTCTGTGCAAGCAGCAGCATTATTTCTGTACACATTCTGCTGTAGTGAACCAAATGATTCTGAAAAATTTCTCTAGACTATACAGACTAGGAAGTGCTTTTCCCTGGATTGTTCCTGGACCCAGTGTCTAAAAATTGGATTATTGTTCTTTGCAAGTCTTTTTGCTTTGGTGGGTCTTTCTGGATTCACTTGGTAGTCTCTAGAACAGCAGCTCCTCAATCTAAAATATGGTATATTATCAGTATAACCTAGGGAATAATCCTTCTGCTCAAAAATTCAAGATTTTAAAATCTGACTTCATCTCACAGTGGGCAAAAGCTAGGTATTTTGAAATTTTCAGAAAGAAAAAGAGAAGTAAAATATATTGGTCAAAAGATTTTAACTGTAGTATTTTACTACAAGTAATCTTAATATCTTAAATTTGACCAAATTTGTCATTTTTAAAACAGAAAACCCACGTTTTATATAAAGGAACATGCTTTTGAAATATTTTGAAGCTCTTGGAGCTGCTGTTTCTTATGGGAAGTTTGCATAAAGCAAACATGGCTTTGAAAACATTTTATTTTGTCTTATGAAATATGTCTATTAAGTTGTATTCTCTTTGTTTGTTCACTAGACCTCCTATGAACTATCAGAAAAATAGAAAGGATTGCGAGGCTTTTTTTTCTGGAAGCTTGAACAGAAAATATGAAACAGAACCTCACCTGAAGTAAAATATTTATTGAAGTCTGCCCTCAGAATTCCAGTAGTCCCTGATAAGTGTTTTGAAATTTTTGCATCTGGAATAGCAAGAAGGCATAATTCCTGCAGCATTCAGTTAAATAGGTATTTTAATTAGGCAGTTCTGTATGTGTGAACATGTGCCATCTAATCATGGGCACAAAGCTTAAAGTGTAACTTTGACTTCTGTATGGGCAGCCTATGTGGTGAAAGCAGAGAATCTAAGTTATATTGTGGTCAATATTGCAAATGGTCAGAAGTTAAAGCTTAAATATTCAGGATTTACTTTTTAAAATTTATAATGAGCTAATTGAAACTACAGCTAAAATATTATTTTACATCTCAAAATAAGAAATTTCCCTGCACAACACAGTAAGTTTGCAGTGGCTCAAGATGCCTCTACTAAAAACTTAGAGGAAATGAAGACATAAGGTATTTTGATTCCTAGAAATACACACCCTTTAAAAAAATATATGCAACTTTTGGTAGCCCTAAAAATATGTAGTATGCGCTTTCTTAGTGCTACATTTTCCTATTATCTGAATTAAAAGCTGCTTTGCATCAAATCTAGAGTTCACCTCTCCTGGCTGCCTGCAATAACTTCTTAGTAGGGTTGTGTGCGGTGTGTATGCTTAAGAAAACAACATTAGGCTGTGCTATCTGATCTTAGCATGCTGTACTGTTGTGGTGAATTTCTTAATGCACCAGGGTGTCCATCAGGCCCCAGATACAACCACAAAGCCAAGCCAGTGACGCAAATCAGCAGCTGATATAAACAAGTTGACACAAACCAGAAACTAAGCTAGCAGTAAACCTCCGGAGATGCTTCTTTCTTCCCTTCTCTTCTTTTTTTTTTTTTTTTCCCTGCTGTTTTTTCTGAGGGCTTTTTTTAGTGAAGCGAAACATTTCTCAGCAACTGAAATATTTTTGCATTTGTCCCCAGCCTCACTACTAACCTAAATTTGGCCCTGTAATGTGCAAGTTTATGAGAAAGAATGTGATGCAGCCTGCTTGTAATTAGTTTATAGACAGGCTGTGTGTCCTAAACTGTTTGGTGATTTTTTAAATCACCCCAATGACATCTTTTCTAATTTGTATGCCACTTAGTAATTCATAAGGATACTCACAGAAGAGACCATAGTGCTTTATTTAAGTCCTATAAACTTTTCTTCATCTCCTTAATTTAAGTTATTAAGAGTGTAAAATCCTATTATTTATATTTAGAAATATCTCTCTCAGTTTATTTCTTTCCAAACTATATCCTTCTTTTAAGGTTATATTTAGCACTTTATTGTTACTATTTACTTCTCACTCCTAAGCATAAGCATCATCTCATCTGGATTTACACCAGGCATGCTTTGCCACTGTATTTACTGCAGCTGTATGTTAGTAGGATTATGTGTCAATTCAGCTTTGAGTAGCAGGAGTGCTTTTATTCCTTGATGTACCTTGTCCTGCTTTCCTTCTCCATCCAGGCAAGTAGGGTCTTCCAGCCCAGGTACAGGTTTGTCTGTGTAAGTGCATCTGCAGCCAGGCTCTGCAGCTGCAGTGTTGCAAACCCCTCACCTGGCAGACACAGCCAAGCTGGCAGGAGCACAGGGGAACGTGGTCAGAACTATCCACCTCCTCTCTTTTCCCTGTTTATTCTGCTGTGTGTTTTTATGAAGTTATGCAGCCATCTGATTCTGTATCAATAAATCATTATTAGATGTGATTATAACACTAGTTTCCACCGTTTTGTGACTTATGCTAAGAAAATTCCCTCCTGGAAAGCTGTGGTTTTATTGTACACGTTTTTCTGAATGTGCAACACTCTGGACTTATTTTATTAATCTTCAAGTTTTGTTTTCTCTTAAAGAGTATGGGACAAACAAAACAGAAGATGCAACCTGATCTGAAAGACTGACACTATCTAAAGTCATGGCAGCATGATATGTATCAGAATTTTCCAGTTTATTTCTGACTGACACTCTTGCTTGGAATGACATCAGTTTAATTGATTAGCCTTTGTTTGCAAACTAGAATAATTGTATTTACAAAGCTTAAAGACTGTACATATATTAAATAAAATATGTGTTTGTTATATTTGTTACAATTATATTTGTTACAAATATATTTGTTACAAAAAAATTATTTTCACTTATAAAAATGATGTGTGTTAATATAAGTTCTAGTGGAAAATAATGCTTGTCTCCTGCTAGGGAAATGCATATATGACCTTGCTAATGTGTCTCATCATGCTACAGATCTGCTCCTATTAAAGGGATAATAAAAAGGATGTAAAAGGTCTGGTCCTCAGAGCTTCTGTATCATGTATCCAGGTCCTCTGGAAAATATAGGAAAAGTTGTCCGTCAGGCCTCCTGGAAATGAATGCCTTCTTTTTCAAAGTCCAGATAATACTGTAACAGGAAATTGCTTCCATGTGTGGCACACACATGTTAGGAAAAGCAGGACATTTTTTGTATCTATTAATAGAGAGATGTCATCTACTGGATATTGCAATTTACTGAGGAGTTCCCAAGGTTAGTTAGGAAATGTTGGCTGTTGTTGCAATTATGACCTTTTGCAAAATTGCTTTTAATGCTTTCCCATAAAATTTAGGCTTCTGAGAGAAAGTGAGTTGATATACAAAAGATAAGGAAACAGCAGTTCATATGTCTTTTTTCTTATGACTTGTATCCATTAAATAAATTACAGATAATAGTGCCTGCAGTTTTTTCTCTTCTGTCGTTATTGTCCCTTGATCACAGTGTAACACAGAAGATGATGATAAATAGGTATCTTTAGAGGCAAAAGTGAAGTCTGACTTTTTTTTTCTTTCCCATCCAACTTTTATGGGTTTATTATCAATTTAAAAAAGATTCCCAACAACAACAAAAAAAAGACAAGAAACTAAAACTTGAAGCCACTGTCATTAGCACTGATCAGCTTTGGGAAAGGGTTGCAGGGGCTAAAATTCAGGTCTACAGATTATGTATTTAAATTCCAAAATCTACTCTTTTCTACTTAAGCACCTATTTTGCCTACTGCTCAGTTCATTGTGGCATTTGTAATACACAGTATAGTACCATCTATTTATTGAATAAAAGAATAACATTATCCTCACTGTGTTGTTGCTTTTAGCTCTGGATTTTATATTTTATCTGTTCTAAGAAGTGCTCTTGCCATTTTGGGGAAACTGCTTCTTGTGAATCAAGAATGTTTTCATGTGTGTGGACTCAGCTGGATGCTGTCAGGCTCCTTTGCCAGACAGACAGAGTGCAGGATCATCGATTTTCAGTCCCTCAGATGCTGATGGGAGGACATTGAAACTGTGGCTGGGTATAAGCATCATCAGACTAGAGCTGGAGTCTGCAGAGGCAGACTAAGAGGAGTGGCCAAATCATGTGGTTAAATAAAGGACTGAGAGGGAGTGTCACCTTGAGCTGCAGTTGTTGCAGTTTAGCTCTGTGACCATGCCATTCGCTGGGGCAATAGCAGCAGCAGAGCAGTTCTTCTAGACAAGGTTCTCACTGAGCAGCCCCAGCAGAATCTGCATTACTGGGTGCTGGTAGCCCTGCAATGTGGGCGATCAGCCCTGTTCTCCATGGTCCTCATCTCCACCTCTCGCAGCTAAAGGAGAGGTGGTGTCGTGCTGGACAGGATGGTGACAGGATGGGGTATGGAGCTGGGGGCAGCTACCCTGCCTCCTCTATGTTCAGTTCTGGCTACAGTGATGAAAAAGCTTGAATTGTCCTGACTTACAACAATGAGGTAGCCACATCCTTCATGAAGTCAGTCTTCTCCAGAAGCTCTGCTGGGGACAGTGGTTTGGATGTGGAAATCCCCCAGAAAGGAAGACAAAGAAACTACGGTCTAATGCAGAGTCTTAAAAACTGAACTGCTGGCAAGCTCCAGTGGATGGGTGGAGGGGCAGCTAAAATTTCATCTGGCCATCTTTTGACAGTTGTCCTCAGCACAGCATGTTTGGTCATTAAGGACAGCACGCCACCAAATGCAGTCCTCGAGTCAGCAGAGGGACAGCAGGATGCCAGCTACTCCGTGTGTGAGCTGGGCTGGCCGAGCCAGGAGGCCACCTGCAAGCAGCTCTGTTAGGAGGTGGGTGGGCTGCAGAGGGTGCTGTGCTCAGGACCATAGTTGCAGAAACCTGTCCACCCTGTGTTGACTTGTCCATGGAAGCTCTCAGGCAGGAAGCTTAGGAAAGGCAGAAAAGCAGAGATAATATTTTTATTGTAATAGGGACTCTATGGAGTCAGTCAGGAAAGAGGAAAGTATGCTGCATGGAAGGCAGATCCCATGATACAGAGGAGAAACTCTTGGCAATATTAAGGATGGGTTTGGACAGATTTGGACAAGAGTCCTATGATCTCACCTGAAAAAATGCCCAATATCAATCTAAAAACCATCTAGAAAAAGGAAGCACATGCACATAATGGCTCAGCCTCCCATGTTCTTGCAGGATGAACCCTAACAGTGAAGTCCCCAGAGGCTGATGGAGGACATGTATCCTGTCAGCCCTTGCCTGGAAGTCTTGCCTGGGGGACATGCAGAAAATCTAAGTACGGGAAATATTCTAGAGCAGGCAGGGGGAAGCCAAACTGCAGTTCCACAGCCTGCAGGGATCAGGGGAATATTGACAGCATGCTGGCCTAATGTGACTGTGTCTAATACAGTCTGAACAGTCTGCAGCTGAAAGGACCTTATCAGCACTGCCTGACAGGATTTGTTACAGGCTGGGATATGTGCTAACACCGCCGTCTTGCACCAGGGACATTATTCAGATGACAAATGATGCTGTCAAAATGACAATCTGTAACAGTGCTACAAAAAGGTATTTAGAGTTGTATTTTTGTGCAGGACTTGTATAAACTGACAGAAAAAAGTTACATTGTAAAATTCTGCATGCTTCTGGAGTGGAAACAATGTCAAATGTGAACATGAACAGGAGAAAAATGAAGGAAATGGACCAATAGGAGAGTACAGAATAGAGAAAGGTGCTGTGTAGAAGCTTAGAGAAAGTGGATCATTTCCAAAGTCTAATTCGAAAGTAATCATCCAGATTCTATGTTTTTCTAAATCTGGTTAAAAATATCTGAACCAGTGGACCTTTAAAACCCTGAGGCAGAAGTGTTCAGAAGCTTTTTTGTAATCTAGGCTAACTTGTAGTCATTAGTATTTCTGGGGAACTCAAATTGTCATAGAACATGTTGTACTAATGTGTCTTGTTCCAAAAACCAAGCTAAAAACTGAATGCAATGAAATTAAAATCATTAAATAATAATTGATTGAAATTTAGCATGTAAATTCATTAGATTTAAGACATTTTAGATAAAAGTAGTAAGTGAGATAGTTACATATTTGTGTATCTTCTCTCAGAATATAAACCCGAGTATACTAATGGCATTTTAAGGTAGTATATTTTAAATAAATTTTAAAATAGTAACAGATTTTAAATTTACTATGTAGAATGGATTTCCACAAGGCAGAATAGTCTAGAATTAATAAGGATTCATGATAGTATAAACTAAGAATACAAAAAACTTTCTAAATGATATTTAGAAAGTTAAGATAATGAAGTTTTGCACTTTTCTATAGTCTTTTATTCTGAATCTGCAGCATATCAGCTGAGTGCTACTGCAAATAGAATAGTAATCACAACTCCTACTCTGACCACATCTTCTGATTTGGTAAATAGGTTCCTATGTTCTGTGTTCTTACTCCAAAACCTCTTTAGGAGTGAAAACCTTAGTATCAAAGAATTTGAACATCTGTCACGATTACAAAGCTCTTAGGAATTTTAGGAGCTTCCTTTAAAAATGTATTGATGTGGTAGTGCTGTCCATCTTGAGTGGTTCTTTCAGTGGGATGAGGATAGAAGTTTTTCCTCTACTTGCTGCTTCACTGAAGCTCTCTACAGACTGTGTTAGCTTCTTTTGTCACTGACTAAGCCCAGCTTAATCTTTTTCTCAAAGATACATAATTCTCTTAAGACCTAGTCTAGCTGCTTTTGTGAGAGTTTTCATCTTCATGTTTTAAAGTCATAGAAAATGGTTTTACCAAGCTATCCATATCAAATCCAGTCTCTAGTAGGGGTGCTATCAAGAAGCCATGGGAAGATGCAGCTCTGTAGGAGAATAGCAAAGCTATCTATAGGATTACATAGTTAGGGAACCTGTAGGGTTGTTTTGTTGGTTAGGTTTTTGGTGGTGGTGTGGTTTTTTTTTGTTTTTTTTTTTTTTTTTAATGCCAGTGTATCATTGTATTTAAAAAAAAAAAATTAAATTATGGGTAAGAGTAATCATCTTACCAGAGCCACTCTGGAGTTTTAAAAGAGCTCAGGTATTAAAACAGTGAACTAAGAACCGTGTGTAACATGCCACTTGTAGCAGTTACCCTGTCTGAAGAGGTTCAGGAGGAAAATATGACAGCACACTTTAGAAATCCTTCAGTGCTCTGGCAACCTACAGTCTCTGTCTTCATTACCAGCATTACCAGCCAAATCTTTATAAATCATAATGAACAGAACTATTACCCAACACCAAAACCCTTTTGTAGAGGGAAGTCACTCCTGCTCATGTATTGAGCTTCTTAGAAGGAATCAATACCAGGTGAATGGTGGTGGGCTAATGAGTCAAGCATACTTGTATTAAAAATAAGTGTTCACAAAGTCCATCACAATGGTTTGTAAAAGGCAAAATTTCTGCAAAAATAGATCCTTTCAAGCATAATGGTCAAAACAGGAGTAAGTTTTTATGGTGTTGAGAGATTTCCATTGGAGACTCACAAGAGTATGTGCTGGAAAACTGTCCAGCTATTCATAAGGAGACCCAAAAAAATGGAGGAACAAGGATATGAAGAAATTTCCCAACAATCAAATATTGTTCAGGATGGCCAGAACTAGGGCTAGTTGCCAGAGGACTTTGTGATCCTTAACAGTGGGTAAAAATATTATTCTTGAGTCTTAATATCTGTAATGTACGAGGGTGGGGGGAAACCTCAATTATGTTTGCAAAGCAATCAATTGTAAATGAGCAGACTTCGAAGGAAAGACATCTTGGACTCCTTGGTCAGTCCTCTGAAAACATCAGCTCACATATTAGTAGCCAAGCCAAGAAAAGAATGAGGAAAGCAGCGGAGAACAGAATAAACAGAGTCATTACACACAAAATAAATCCAGGATATTCTCACATGTTGAACATTACTTGCAATCACAATTACTGCATTTCAGAAAGTGGGTATTAGGATATAAAGTACAAAAGTAAGGGGTATGAAGCATGGTAAGGAACATGGAACATAAGGAGTTAATAGGTTAGGAGAGATCCCCTCTAGTATGGAAAAAGACCAGAGGTGAGTTGAGAGGAAAAAGCATAATAAAATCACAGAGAAGGCGCGTAAGGAATCATTATGCACTTTGTAACACAGGAACTCTGAAAGCAAAACAAAGGAAGCACTCTTTCACACAATGCATAGTTAAGTTGTTGGATTCATCACCACCAGATTCTGAGGCCAAAAATATGATTGTTTTCAAAATGAAATTTAAGATTTATATTGCCAGTAAACATAATGACCCAAAAACGCCTTCTGTCTCAGAAGGCCCCTTACTAGATTGCCAAAATCCTTTCTAGAGAAAGGATCACTCTGTTTGTCTTTTTTATACTCTAAGCAACTGCTGTTGGCTGTTGCCAGCATTACTTTTGGCACCAGCATAGCCACTCAGCTCATGAATTCTCTTGTTGTTAATTGAAGTTGAATACCTTTTGAGTTTTAAAACTTTTAATCAAGGATTTGAAAACTGGAGTTCACAGAGGCCAGGGTTTTGTATGCTTATTGGTAAAATTTGAAGGATTCTGCTTATCAGAAAAGGTACGAAAAGACACCTCTGAAAAATCTAGTCCCTTGAAGCTATTGCAAAGTAAAGACATGAACAAGCCCCTGTTTTAAAATATTTATTTTTATTTATTTGTTAAAGCATATTTTCAATATCTGTATATAGACCTGGAAATACTTCCATTCAATGTTAATAGTAAAGGCTTGTTGTAGCCATGTCAGATAAATAGTATTGTTTCACTATGTGTTTATGAATGTCTTAAAATGATAAAGCTCCTGGATTCTGCTAGGATTTTTTGCATCCCACAATTTCAAGAAGTTTTCAGGCTCAGCTGGGTTTGTGCAATAATCCCCACTTGAGCTGGGGATCTGCAGAGAACAGGAACTCTCATGAGACTGCTGGTATTTCCTGTTTCTCATCAGAGCAGAAATACAGTAGCAGAGGAAGAGCTCTTCTCTTAGCACTGTATTTGAGCTTCTGCTAGGAAGTGCCATAGTGCATAAAACTGAAAGAAAACAAACAAGCAAATTTAGTGTAACCTTTTCAAACCCCAGAAAACATTCCTATTTGGCTTTTGTTTGGACAGCAGTGGTTCACCACTCCCTACTCTTTTGTTCAGAATTAAGAACTAATGTGCCTGAAGTTTATGTTTATGAAGTTAACTATGTGATTTTGGCTATAAAGCTCTGACAAGTATTTTATGTTGTAAAGAGGTATTGTACAATGGCACTCAACAAACGAAACATAATGTAAAACTATTTTGTATGACTAAAATTATTTGTCTATAGATATCACCTAATAAGTTATGCATTAAATTAAAAAAGGGTGTAATTGATTTTCATTATAGCTGTCTAGCCATGTTTTTATAAAATGTGCAGTTATGGATATAAATTGATATATATGTAGATTTTAAACCCAGAAGGTCAAACATCAATTTCAGGCAGTTGGAGAGTAGACAAGTTTGAACAGAAGGTTTCTGTTGACATAAAGGATTACAGTATCACAGAATGACTAAATTACATTTGAGTTCTTCTAGAGCTCAAGTGCATTTTACATTGCAATGATTTTTAAAATTCACATTAAAATTATTGTAAAATTCAGGGGCTTTTTATAGTTGTTTATTTTAATGGTATGTTTGTGTATCTAGATTATATATTTATAATAAAATGCAATAAAAGATAACTTTTTATAGAAAAAATAATGCTAAGGAGTAGGTTGTTTTGTCTTTTTATATTTCAAATGCATTCCAGCTGCATCAGGCTTCAGTTGTTATTTTCACCTTGCCGACCATGTGATTTTGCTGTGGTGAATATGTGCGTAAGTGAGGTTTTTCTTGTGGGTTTCCTGCAGATACTGGGGAGCTACAGATTGTGCAAAGGTAGCAAGACAGTTTATTATTCCGGATGTTAAGAGATGTAGAAGGTTTCTGAAATTTAAAAAAAAAATATTCTTCTTTGGGTATATTAGAGGAAAACCTACTGTGAGACCCAAAAATAAAGCACCTAATTATCCTATCTGTGGTGTGTTGCTATGCTTTAAAGCCATTTCCTGTGAATAAATCAGTAACAGAAGCAAATTTGTACTGCTACTGCTAAGCTGAGACATTTTAGAAACTTTATTCAAGATCTTTTCTTTAAAAAAACATAAATACGTGGTCAGATTCTTAATTTTCTTTTTCACTAGCTTTACAAAATTGGAAAAAAATTATCTTAGAGTTAATAATGGGAAGACGTAAATTTGGGTGAAACATATTGTTCTAAATCAAAATTCAGATAGCAAAATTTTGCTATACTGTGCTGTTTTTTTGCCTCGATGATAAAACTCCTTTGGCTTGAAGAAGGTAATTCAAGTCAGTAATTACAGGAAATGACAAGGGAATCTAGAGAAGATGAAGGTTCTTCACCATCTGGAGGTGGGCCCTTTCATGCTTTTAGCTGCTTCTCAGGTGAATTCAGAATTTGCACCAGCCAAACTTAGATCCATCTATCTAACTTATCATTTTCCAGTTTATCTAACTTTATCATTTTCCAGTCCATTTCTCTTGGTGAATTCAGAGCACTGAATTGGCATCATGTCTCCCTCTGCGGTATTTCTGACAATGGAGTGCACCAAAACAAAATTCTAAACCTGCATCAGTTTAAGAATGTGACTGCCTAAAATCAAGAGACAGGTGCCTGAAACTAGAAAAATGGTCAGAATGCTAGAAAAAGAACTGCTGAGAGTAGACAGCTTTTTGAATGTCTCCTTTTTCTGGAGCCCAGATATATGCTCTGGGCTTCCAGAAGGATCTCCTGCTCCTCTGCAGGTCCCCTCTCTGAGCAGAATGAAACTTTGCTACCACATTTGTAGAGACCCCAGTGCTCCAGGACAATTTAATGAATGCTTTGAGAATTCCAGCAAGACTGGTCACCTCACATATTTTTGCAGAAATAGATGTCTTCTGGATCCTGAAATTGTTCTAGGCATCAAATTGTGTTCATTGTGACTCGGAAAATTCTCATCATCCTTAGAAGAATGCAGATGATTCTAAGGGAAAGTATGAAGAGTGGAGAGTACCTGCATTTGAGAACCAGATTTAAATACATAATCACCATCTAAATCCTAAGTCCATGCTAGGGACCTAAGTTTGTTGCATCTGACCCACAAAGCCATTTTTACTTGCTGCTTTGCTTTCTTTTTTTTTTTTTTTTTTCAGTCTGTTTTGCTATATGTCTGTTTCCTCCATTTATGATGGATTACTGCAAAGACTTAAAAATCCTCAGGTCTGCACACATGTGCACTCGTGTTCAGTCATTGTACGCTCCCGCAGAACTTCCTTACACGGGATTGTATGGATTTTATTTCATCAGCTCAAATTTATTAGATAGAATACATACAATAATGCTGTAGCTTAAACTGCTTTATCATCATATCATGAGTGTACTGCTGGACAGTACTTTTAGTGATTTTAAGATGGCTTCATTTGTTGCAATACTACAGGAATGTGAGGCCTTTAGAGGGGGAATTCCCGGTCCCAGCAGGTTGAAGTCATATGAAATCATAACCAGATATCTAATCTTTAAGTTTTCTCATGTGACTCCAGGTGCTCAAAACCAGGTAATATGTTGCTGCTTCTCTGGCAATCCTTTGTAGGCTTTTAGCTCTAAACGCAGCAGTGCTGCCTTTGGTATCTTCTTTAAAGGGCACAATATAACCTCTTTTAGCAAAGTGTCTCAATTGTGGTGCAGAAGGATGATGCAACACGTAGGCCGTATGCATGGACTAACTGTATCAATCACTATATGCTTCATTAATTATTTTTACTAAACTCTTAGATTGCCATGCCTTTACTCAAAGTTTGTCAATAAAAATGATACTTGCAAATATCAGTCTTCACAGAAAATTTCTTTGCCCTCAGTTAAGCGTGATTCTTATTCTTATTCAATGTCTTATTCTCAAGACATTGCTACATGAAATTTTCAGCAGGATTCAAGATTTCATATGTGGCAACTCTTCAGCAGCACAAAAGGCTTTTAACATTTATGAATTACAAAAATTTTTATCACCCTCCCTACTCCTCTGCACCCTCAAACAACTACAATTCCGCCCCCTCCTCAGTACTTTAAAAGCAGCTCTAAGGGTTATACTGATATGAGTCTTGGAAGAGACTTTTAGCTAGGGCAGAGTGTGGCAGAAGTTTAGGTTGTTTGCTTTGCCATGTCAGCAGAACACTGCTTTACTCAATAGAGCCCAAAAACAGGATCTATTTTTTAAATGGAAGTACAGCTCCCTGTGCTCTGTGTTCCCACCAGTCCCATGGTGAGCATTTGTAAATCAGTGTGTTCCTGAAGTGGAAGAGAAATGAGATTCCTTTGTGAAATGTATGTCATAACCTATGGGAAAATGAAAACTTCCTGGTTTGTTTTATTCTCTCTGATCATGTTTTCTGTTCCTGGCTAGAACTGTGAGTGCAAATAGGTGGAAAAAAAAACAACAACCAAAAAAAGAAACAAAAAAACCCCAACCAAAAAAACCAAAAAACAAACAAAACAAAATATTCCAGGAGTAAAATACTGGATTGTTGAAGGCAGAAGGAATGAGCTGAGCTGAGCTGAGCTGAGATGAGCTGAGATGAGCTGAGCTGAGGTGAGATGAGATAATGCTCCAAGTGGAGGTATGCTCATTTATATGTTTATGTAGAGAGGGGATAAGGGAAAAAGACCAAAGCAAAGAGGGTAACAAGAACACCAAGAAGGTAAAAAGCACAAGATAAGTGATATTTTTAGTATTCTTAGAAGGTTTTTCTCCCAGATCATCAGTTTGCAGCATAAGCAAAATCTCAGTAATATCAGCAAGCTGTACCCACACCCAGCTCATCCACCTCTGGAGACTGGGATTGAATAGAAGGATTTCCTGGAATGAAATGTGGAGAAATGTTGACCAAAACATTAATAAATGAGTGCCAGGTAGTTATCAAACATACATCAGTTGTCAAAGCCATCATGCACCCTGTAAACTAATTAAAATGGTTAGTGTACATTTTCATTCTTTTTATGGTAAGAGAAGAGACAGTAATACAATAAAAGGAAGATGTGCCAGAGTAAGGTCTATAGTTCAAGCAAAATACTTGAGTGTACTCTGTTAGCCTCAGCTTATCTGAAGTAGTCCTAAAGATAGTCTGCTCTCAATGAGATGAAAAAAAAAACAAGAGAGAAACAGGGGGGGACATCTAGCGTGGACCAAAGATATGGAAGAACTGATTTTTGTTCCTCTCTCTCCTGTTATCTTTTGGTGGACAATAATGATGGAGGAGTGAAAACGTTTTCCCAGCAGCACAGATGGCCTAGCAGCACAAGAGTAAATACATAGTATAACTTTCTATCTACTAAATAATGATATGCTGCATAATAATATTTCCTTCTGTACACACATTTATAATATTTTCTTTAAGGGGATAATGCAATGAATTCTGTTTTCTACATTGTAATATTCCTCTTTCGATATTTATTAAAAAAAATTTAAACTTCTAACTTTCCAGGAAAGAGTTACTTCATTATTACAGAGTTACTAGCTGTTGCTGCACATCTTGGCCTGTTTCCACAAAAATAGGAAAATAACTTTACCAGATGCTGAGGAGTCTTTTGCACAGTGGGAGCAAGTCTATCTGAAATAGTGGAACAACATGAAGAATGATGCCATCAAAAAGTGTTTCCTTAGGAAAACACTGAGACTCTTCCTTAGGGTTCAAAATGTAAATGCACATTTTTCCACTTCAGTTCTATGAAAGGAATGCTCTGTTCAAACAAGGTGATGGTATCATTTAAAGGTACAGCACCAAGTAGTTAAATATGAACTAAATTATTTTTGCTAGTGCTGATTATGAGTGGAAGGTTACATCTTCCTTCTCTACTTTATTCCCTTTACATCCTCAGTTTTTCAAAGAAAAATTATCTTCCTGTAGCTACTGTCTGGAAGAGGTCAAATGGCAACAACCATACCACTATTGCTACTGAAAGATTTTCAAAATATATGTGAAGGAATATTGCATTCAGAGGATTAAATCTTCAGCTGACAATCAGTGGTATTTTATAACCTTGTTTAAATCAATAGATAATAATAGTGGATAACAAAGACTAATAATAGTTACAATAATAGTTACAAAATTTGGCACATTTTGTGTTACTAGTTTATTATGGCTGTGTAATTTCTGATAATAAATTTAAATTAAAAGGGGTACATTGGGCCTTTAAAGTTTTGTCTCTGCAAAAGAGATTTTTGGTTTTAATCTCCTACTGACATTATTTTGAAACAGCTTTTGTTCCCACATTTTCTTGCTCTCATACCAAAACTCAGTCTGGATTTTAATGCTTATGTCAAAAAATCTCTCATATTAGTCTGTAAGATGATGTTTAAATTATCAAAAACTGATCCACGGAATATCACAGAATTTTGTGACAGTCTGAATGGAACCATATAAATTAATGTCAAAATTGTATTTTGTAAGATTGAAGGACTACTAACGGAAGTAGTAATAATGAACAGAGCACTATAGGTTTCCTACAGTGGGATAACTAGGCAAAAAGAGGAACAGAAAGACATTCATGCTGGATTTACATTGCATGAGTTTGTGACTTCTCTAGGTTACGTGAAGTACTTTCTGAACATCTCTTCCAAAGCTGCCAGTCTCTAGGCAGAGTGACATTGCTATTCCGAGACTGTCCTAAACACATGTGTGAGTGGTATGCCAGTATGTCAAGCCTGGCTTCTTGAGATAATTGGAGTCAGCTTGGAAAAAAAACTGTCAGTGGAAAAGGAAGTTATTCTAAAACACATATTAAGTGCCACTACTATTTAATACACACATAATTAGAAATACTATAAATAGACACGTTAGTCTTCTGGTTGCTTCAGCTGTAGCAGAAACATTTACAGTGAATGATTGTGTAAGTCCCTTCTTGCCTGGCCATATGATGAAGGTTGGACATGACCTATTCATTAGCATGCTGACATTTGTATCACGAGGTTAGAGTAATGTGAGATAGATGATAACTTACGTAATGATCTCCTGAAAACCTTTTTAGAAAGGTTGGCTTATTTATTATGGAGAATCCAAGGCTGGGCCCACTGGGGAATTTGAGCAGGGATCCTGAATATGTCCCCCAATCCTCTTGCAGAAAAGAACCTCAGGAAGAGTGTTGGAAGATGAGAGCAGGATATCTTTGGAAGATTAATTACTGAATGTGGAAAAAGAGTCTTGAAGAGTATCAGTTCTTCCCTCCTCTGAAAAGTATTTCCCATGACCATCAAGATTAATCAATCATAAGCTCTAGTTCCTCTGTGTTCTGTCAACTGAAATCTTGGAGCTTTTATTGTAGACTGCATTATTAGAAAGTATATTACTTTGATAGTTTAACAGATTCCTAGTAAAAATATAATAAAAAGTGTAATAAACAAAATTTTGGAGATAGCATGAAACAAAATCCCCTTTCTGCTTCACTGTAAAAGTTTTGTGAGATTTTTCTTTTTCTATCTTGTATTAACCCATTTTCCTTTCAATTTTTTAATCCATGGTTTATACTGTGCATAACAGAATGTATTTCTAATTACTTTAGAGGTCTCAGTGTAGTTATATACAGTCATGTTTCTTGAAAACTATTTGTTAAATCAAGTTGTTAACAATGTAGTCATTAAAACACACTACATTATTTCCTTTCTTCTAATGATCAATAGTTAAATATAGCACAGTTACAACATCAAACATCTGAAAAATAAACTGAGATCTAAATTGGTAAACTAAATTATACAAAAACATGGAAACATCTGTCTTCTATTGTATAAAGCATACTTGCTTTGAAAAAAAGAGATCTCAAATCCTTAATTTGTAATTTGGGATACAGTGCATTATTTTTTTACACAGTATAGATGAGCTAATAAAAACAATATGCATATTTTTCTAAATCAGAATATTTTTTGCTTTCAATTAAATATGATTTAAAAAATAAATTTAAATCTGAAAATACTGTCCTGTAATTATACTTAGGGCTTATTTACTTTTGAATTACAGGATTTCCTGCAAGGAAGAAAACAGTATTCTTAAGAAACATTTTTGATTTTGAGTAACAAGTCCAAACTTTTCCAGCACCTATAGGTCTCACCTGGAAAATGGTACAAAATTATTCAAGGGATGTATAAGTAAGGAAAGAAGGTAAAGAAAATTAACAATGAACATGTACCAGGTCCATTTTCCCCCCTTCTCATTCCCTAACTGATAAAAAAGTTGGATCTTGAACTGTTCCCACAGGTTTTAAATTCTTTACAATCCTACTGTTCTTGTCCTCGAAAATTATTTTTTCTTGAGCTTTTCTGAAAATTTCACAAACTTCTGAGTGTTGAATAGTCAAATTGATGTCTTAAGGCAAGATGAAACTCAACTTTACAGTAGGATTTATCTTATTATCTTTATAATAGGATTTAAACTCTAATGAGCATGGAGTAGAAATGGGTGTAGAGCAAAGTAATGTCTCTGCAACAATAAGTCACACAAATTCTAGGACAAGGACTAGTCCTTGATCTTATGGCTCAAAAACATGAGTTTTTAACTAGACAGGTTAATGTCATACCTTGGTAAAATGTTGGTTTCAAAAGGACTCTTGCGTATTCTGAAGGCGGAAGACAATCACATGAAAAAATCCACCAGTTGTGTGCCACCTAAAGGTGGAGGAGTCCTGAAGAGAAAAGCTCTGTTTAATTGTTACATATTTGCTTTACACATAATGAGCAAGTAATTGTTCAAGAAATGAAGCTTTGTGGAAAGTTTGAAAGGTTAATAATTGAGTTTCAGCATTTCAAAAGAAGTCAGGGAAAGAGAAAAGAACAGAATCTTAATCTCTGAAACAATAACCTTTGTGTTACCCAGGAAGTCTCAGTGCCTTCTTGCTAATTGCTTTAAATCTATACCCATGCTAATGTAAAACCAAGCTGAACATAATCTCTTTTCTCAAAGTACTTGAATTTATACATTATAAAATAACTTTTTATGTGGAAAGAATTAGGAAGCACAGGGGGTTTTAGATGTGGGGTTTCTCCTAAACACTCATCAGGGTAATATTTAAGCAGCAAACCAGTATTTTAATGAGTAGTCTCTCTGGAAATGTGTAAATAAGTTTGGCTTGCTTTTTTTTAGCTTGTAATTTTCTTTAAATAGTTTTATAAATAAATGTTTTGATTGTATTTAGTAAGCTCAGCTTTTTGTAATTAATAGTATTTGTCCATGTCAGAGCTTAGCATGTTATTTTGTTAAGACAGACTGAGTTTTAACCCAGAATTTAATTTTTAGGATCTCTCACAAAAGAGATCACATCTGTGATACATCATCCTATATAGAGACAATTGGCCTTTGTACATCAGGAGTGAAAAAAGAAAGTGCCTTTTTATTTATTTATGTTAGCTGGAGTTCATAGTAGTATGTCTTAACACTACTAGAGTGTGAAGGAAGGAAGATCCAATATGCATTAACTACAGGAGCCATATCTCACTCTTCCTTGTATTATATCAATGTCCATAATTATGATAAAGGTCAGTGTCACATGAGCACCATGTCAGTTGGCACTCAGAGATGAAATGGACTTTATCACCTACACCCACAATGTAGTTTGCACCTAAGTCATCTTGGACTTTCTCTGCTTTTCAAGTAGCCCAGCTGCATGTAGTAATCAGTAATTTAATTCATAACTTTTATTGTTGTTTTTTTAGTCTCTTCATAGGGAAGAAGTTGCCATCCATTGTTTTAGGCATAGGATTTTCCCCATCTTGCCATGATCCTCCCTTTTATTAGAACAAGCTTTATATTTCATCTGAAGATGAAGCAGAAATTTTATTGATGTGTGATGTATGATGAGTGATGGTTGGCTTGCAGAAAATATATTTTGTTTCATTAATGGCAGCTGCATACAAGAACAGAATATGACTTAATCCCCTCCACAGTATAAAACAGTTTACCATAACTTAAGGATAAGTATGCTTAACAATTTTGCTTTCAGTTTGAAGGCAAAGTTTTCTCACCCCTGTTAGCATTAACTTCTAGCATTTTTGATACCTCTGTATTTCAAATACTTCTGCACAAAAAAATTTAAACTTTTAAGTTTAGTTTCTCTCAACTTCAGAGAACATCTTTTCCCCTAGTAGAACTTAGTAATTATGATAAATGGGTGTACTTACATGTACTCTCGTTTAACAGAAGGGCTTTCTAAATTCACTTCTTCACATGAGCAATTTACTTATCACTGTCATCTTCAGGTTTATTTAACTGAAGTTTAATCTTTTCAATTGTAGGAATAGCTGCAAAACTTATTTCTGAACTTGTAGTGTGGGATTCAGAGATTCTTTTGCTAATAAAGAGCATTTTGCTTTGCAAATCAAGGGCAAATAATCTTGGGGACACAGGCCTCAAATAGATAATTCTAAAGATGAATGTGACTCTGACTTTTGTTAGCAGTTGAATTTCATCCACACTGAATGTTAAGAACAGCAGTAAGACAATTTAATTCTGAGGGCTTGTCATATTTAGGAGTGTATCTCTTCAGCACAGTGCAGCATAGTACAGAGATACTTCTACTTTCTCACGAATGCCCAGATTCTGGAACGCAGTTTACCACTACCAGATTGTTTCAGGACCTTAGCTCTTCCTGACTCTAGGCTATGTGGATGATTTAGATCAGGTTTACACTGGCACTGAAAGGTCTCTATCACATGGTAGAGATACTCCTTTAATCCTTTTGCAATTGCTGTGTCACTGAGCAAACCTTATGTAACACACAGATTCTACTGTCATGTCCCTTTTAACCTGGAAGGCATCTGACATGTCTCTAGGGGTTGCCTGGGACGTTGACCAAAACTCCCTTGCACTGAACTCCCTTGCATTTAAACACTGAACTGCACTGCTGTGGTTACTGGCTGATAGGATAGCAAGTACTACTTTAATTAATAGCTTAAATTTAAAAATTTGTGGTAAGAGTGCCTGGTCTTACATGAGAAACTTTAAGCATTAACAGTGATTATCAGTCCTCATCATTAGATACCTGATGCACTACACAAATAGTTTTTAGGTTACACAATGTTTCCTTTTAAAATATGGATTCCATTTATATTCCATGTTGTTGTCACTTCTACACTTTATGCTATTTATATTTTTTATACTTTTGATAGGGAAATACACATCATCTGAAGGAAACACTGAAGGTCAGCAAAAGAATTAATCTGGTAGTATCAGTAAAACTTCCTTTGTTTTATATCACAGTGTATTGACCACTAAATGCCCTCCCTGCTGGAGGAAAAATTGCTGAATATTGCAATATCATCCTTGTGGGGCAGCAGGAAAAAAGACATGGTTAATAGAAACATGCATGTGGCCAGTGAATCGTTACAAACCCCAACAGGTGCTGGGCTGTTTCCAGTGGAATAATCTGGCCAGCAGCTGAGGTCCTCCTATTTTAAGGTCACCCAGTGCTACTGGCTTTTCAGCCAAGTCCTCTTGGTATGGTGCTTCTCAGGGGAGTTGATTGAAAAGTTTTATAGGCTAACAAGGGCCTGAAGGGGATTATCATTTACAGGTGACTAGGGGCAATATGGTAGATCAGACCACATCTCAGTGTCTCAATTAGCTAGAGATTTTTTCAACAACTGTTTGCATTTTTGATCTGTGAATGCTTTCTTTCTTATATTCTAGAAAGAAGAAAACATATATTTTTATGATACATAATTATGCTGATGTGAAAATTTCTCGTTTGGAATTTGCTTTTTCCTGTATGCTAGGATCTGCTTGTTTTTCTTAGAACTGGAAAGAAAATATAGAAGCCTATATTTGTGAAGATCTTGCCTCTCTATGTCAACTTGCTCTTCTGATCGGCATATAAGGTGAAGTTGTGGAAATACTTTACAGAATAATTAAAGTGATTTTTAATAATATATATGATTGCAGAAGAGATAAAAATATCAGTAGCTTCTTAGCATACAATAATTGATTTTCACAGTCATCCAGAGGTAAGGGCCCAAATCAGTCAATACTGTTTTAATGTATGCTTTATTTCTGTATCTATTTTTCCAACAAACCGATACCTGCTAGACTAGCCTGGATAATATTTTAGGGTGTTTTTTGAGATATTTATTTGATAGTTCAGTTTGTAGCCAAAAAAGAGACAACACATAACATCATTCATTGAAACAGTGGCTAAAATATTTTCCTCTTTGGCCTAAGAATTGATAATTCTTTCAATTTAAATGATATATCCTTAGGGCATATTATGTTCAGAATAATTTTTTCTTGTAAATCTCTGGTATATTCTTTGACACACAGTCTAGAAAACTCTGTAGGGATTGATAATAAATGTTATTCTCTTTCAAGTACTATATCAGAGCCTCTGCAGGGGCAGTGTCAGTATTGTATTAAATTGCTGCCACTATTGACACATCCTACTTTCTTCCGTGGGCAACTGACACAGAGGTACCAATTCTACGTCACACCTCTGAAAAATAACCCCAGAATAATATACACTTTTGAAGATGTGTATATACTTTTGAAGAAGATACTCACTGTTAGTTATGTCAAAACTACTACAGCTGCTGCTGTATTTGAGCTTTCTTCTGGGATAATGCAGGAGACCTTTGGTTACTTTTTGGACTTGATGATCTTGGAGATCTTTTCCATGTCTTTTAATGATTATAATGCTGTCTTTGTAAGGTGCTATATTTGTAGCTTTATACTCAAGAATAAATTATGAAACCAAGCAAAATAAGAATAAAAATATGCAAATGTGTGACTTGTTTTAAAAAGGTACACATTTTTTTGTAATATAACGCTAGGTTTTTGTGTCATGTTCTTTTCAGCATCTCCCGTAGCCTTTCTCACTTTTCTAACTAACTCATTAATCTTACTGGACATTTCAAATTTAAGCAGCTCAGTATGAGGGGGTGCAGTAAAAACTGTCCATCCACTCTACTGCAAATTACTAGGAGTGCTGAGTTCCTTTAATATATTGAGGCAGTAATTTTTGTTAAAACATTTTATAAAGTTGTATATGAGTGAATTACTTGTTTGAGATGGCTTTGTGGCTCTAGTATCACTCATTCCTACCACTTTCATTTCATAGGCACTGATTTCATAAATGCTACATCTGTCAGTTAAGAAAGAGTCTGAAGGAAAAAATAGTTGTTTATCACCTTTAGCTTACTGTCTTGCATAACATAATCTTTTGTTTATCTATATTATATCCATATCTTAGTTGTAAGGACCACAAAGCCCTTGTGAAAGAAAGGCGAATCCATGTTTTATCACTGTCATGGGATACTTAATCCATATTTTCTCCACCTTTAGAGGCCCATCCCCTCCTTTTCAAATTGCAGAGAGCTTTCTGACTCTTTACGTTTTTAACTCATCGTTCTAAAGCAGCTGTTTCAATCAAAACACAATTCTCAAACTTGTGTTTGCATTTTGAGGGGCTCATAGGGAATACTTGACCTTGAAGGGTGTGTGAAGGAGTGAAGGGCCAGGATTTCTAAGTATCTTCTAAATAACTTCTCTATATCACAGTCTTCAAAATGGAAAATTTCCATGTCTTAGTAGTCCCCTAGACTTTCATGATTCCCTACAGTTTGCAACCCCATTAATATGACAGGTTTTAAACTGTAAGTCTCCCTGTATTTAGTAGTCATTAAGCCTACTTCTTTGCATGCCTGCTGCTGATATACCCTTTTCCCCTTTTTCTTAGTGTATTTTTTAGTACAACATCTCATTATTTTTTCCATTGAGCATTTATTATCTTGAAGCCAAAGCAGGTAAATTAATTTAAACAACAATACTTCTTGATGCTACTCCTCTCTATAGAGAGACTCCCACACAGAGTATTGCCTGTTTCCAAGTCAGTTTCAGACCTATTTCTGGGCATTTCTCTTTGAGAGCATAAACAAATCTCCTTCTTTCAGCTCTATCACCATCTGAAGGGAAATCCTGTGTGTGCCAGCATTGTGAAGCAGTGTGTTGTAACACATTAGTGAGTACCAGGAGGAGCTAGAGGTAGCACAAGAAACATGAAAGACTAACCCACCCCTCTGGAGCAGAAGACTCTGATGTTCTTTGCAAGGCCAGCTGGACACCATCTGATCATTTATTGGAGATGCATCCCATAACTGCACTCCCTTCTGAGACTCAGGGAATAGCTGGAGATTTTGGAGGGTTTTAGCAGTGGGCTCAGTTCCACTGAATCATGATTGTTCTGATCAGGCATCACGGTCTTGGCCAACACCACATATCCACTCCCAAGGTGCTGCTGATTACCAGTCATGGCTCAGTGGCTGAGTAGTTCAGCATTGCCAAGTCCTTCTGAATGGCCATCTCTCCTTTCATGGTTATTCTTATTCAATATCCAAGACATATGTCTCACGTTCCAGGGTCATGTCACACCATGCATCCCCACCTGGGTAGCCACAGTATAATTGTGATGGGCACCTTTGCATCAGATATCATTGTAGGATACTGTAGGGCCCAAATCAGTCAATGCCATCAAAATATGTGGGGAAAGGCAAGCTCCTCTTTTTGGGAACTAGCTCAAATTCAGTACTTATCACTAGAAGTTATAACGTCTAATGAGAGGTGTTTGGTTTATGCCCAGGAAATGTCTGGTTGTGTCTGGCTTGACATAATCAATGTCTGGTCAGTCATTAGCTTGCCTACCAAAATAGGCTCTGACCTTTGCCTGGCTTCTTTTCTCTGTTATTACCACTGCCAGTAGAATAAGGTGTACTTATGAGGCAGAATGTATACAAAACAGTAATTTTTCAGAACCATTTGAAAATACTTTGATTAGGTAATGTTTCATAATAAACACTATTTAGTTATGATTGCATCTCTTTACAGGAATGGATCAATTCTGACTCCATTTTGATTAAGAAAAATTGAGTCAAAGCCAGATGAAATTGCCTCGCACCTGAATAACCAATTTATTTTTGTCCAATAGTGACTTGCTCTGTGGCAAGATAGCGAATAGAAAATGGTCTCTCTTGTCTCAGATTCTGTCAGCTGAAATTAGATAATGTTTGTGGTTATTGAAATATTTAATTGTTTTTGCTATAATGTGAACTGTAGCAGTATTGTATACTTTGGCTAGTGGCAGTGCTCTGAAATGAAATTGCTTGGGAAGTCCATCCCTAGTTTTCTGACAGATTTGTAAAAACAATTGTAGGAAATTTTCCCTCACCTTGTAGCTAGATGTCTGCATGCATATAACAGTTGTTCATCTACTTGGACATCTCAGTTATAGTTTGGGGCATTTTATCACTCCTTGTATTCTGACTACAGGCTTCTATATCAGACATAATCTTGTTTGCAATGCTCTGGGTCTTCAGTCTTTTTGCTTCTGGCTTCTTTATCTCATCTTTGTAATTGCAGCATTCTTGTAAGACCTGTGTAATACCTTTACTATTTTCTGACAACCAGAACTATGCAGATGTCAATTTATTTCAGTACATAATTGCTTTGCACTTTTTCCCAGTTCTTTTTAAATTTAGGTTTAATTTAATACATAACTTGGCTGATGCTTCAAAATGAGTTGAGAATCCTGTTAATCTGCCATATTTTCATGCTTAAAGACTGGCTTTGCCTAAAATGTAGCTGTGCATACTAGTGATTTGCTTAAACTGTATTTGTGTAGTTTTGGTATTAAGATCAGAGTGTGTGTGGCTCTCAGTAATCTCGGTGGTCATGAATCACTAATGATCTCTTTTTCCTTGAGCATAATGCTTAAACATTTAACATATGCAAACATCATTCCATATTAGTTTTTTATATCTGAAAGGCTCTGGTAGTTTAAAAATTCCAACAGTATCTTCATTAATTAGTACCTGTAGACCTTTACATACACTGAAGTGCCTTTGGCTTTTGCTTGCTGCTTTCTCTGAGGGGGTTGCCCATTTCAAAACACAGATTACTTTGGTTTTGAAAGTTGAGATTCATTTCCTTGCCTCTTAATGGCACAAATAAGAACTTTGTGCTCATATACCAGAAATTGAAAAATATACCTGAAAATGCCTTTAGAATGTGTCTTACTGTCAGAAACAAGTAGCCACACTATTTGATTGTAACATCACTATATTGTCAGTCACAGAAAATAACAGCAATAGTGCTATTGTTCCACTGCAGATTTCTAGAATCCTCTTCTGTCTCCTGAAATAAGATGAGGAATTATGTAATTATGTAATTGTCACTTATAGGCATGTAATAGACATATCTCTATCCAAAATAGCTTACACTATTTGGGCTTTGCCTTGTTTCATGGGATGATAAGTAATCTTAGAGGTTTGTTGCTCTAGACAGGAAGCTTTATTTTCATGTGGTTATCTACTAAAATTATATTCATTAACTCCTAATGCATTCATTGTATTCATTAACTGCTACTCCTATTACATATATATTCCAGAATTCATTAACTGAGAAAATAGTATTGAAGGCAGATGATGTTCTGGGTCAGTCAATTTATTCAGTTTGAGATACAGGATATCTGAAGATTGAGTTCTTCAGAAACACCTTGACAAATGTTAGCTATTTTGCTGCAACTATGTCAGGCTGAATTGTTCTCCTGGATAATTTTTGGTTTGTTTGCATATCTATTACAGTAATCATTTCTCTCAGATTTAATCTTAGGTTTCTACATTTTCTGGTTTTTTTTTTTTTTTTTTTTTTTTTTTTTTTTTTTGTGGAGATATTGACTATTGTAGTTTTTGCGCAATTTTCGTATTCTTCATACTTGTGATTAATGTTGCTCCTATGGACTTAAATTTGATTTGCCATTACTATGCATAGATATGTCATCATGTTAGAATGTCCTCTTCTGGAGAGATTTCTGCCACAATACTGGAACTGGAATATAGCTCATATGAAGTTTATTATGGCATCAAGAAATTGAAGGGAAGTGCTTTTTAGAACCCTACCAAAGTTGATTTTGAACCATGTTTGCTTTTAAATATTGTTGATGAAACCAGTATAAATATATACATATTTAAGTATCAAATGCTTTATGTAAAACTGATAATCTGCATTTCTACATCATGTCATACCACAGCGATGCAAAAATATTATTGATAGATGTAATTAGTATTTGTTACCAAAATACAGGTAAGTGCTATCACGTCTGGAATACATGTAGCTGCTGGGTTACCAAAAAGTTACTGCAGCTTGTGATTTTAGCTAGCCTTTTAGTTGGTAGTTTAAACGTGAACTTGTGGAGTATATATGGGTACATCATTAATTAATCTGGTTTCAAGTGATTGAAATAGCATAACCAAAGGAGAATTGTTCAGAAACATTTTGGCATCTAAAATCACAAAATATCTATTCAATAATAATTCTGGTACTTTATTATTGGCCATAGTGTATTGCAAGAGGAAAAATGCTATCACAAATACAAAAACACTCCTCTAGATACTGAGAATTTCTATATGGCAGCATTTAATACCAGTTATAAACATTCTGCCTGTTTGGAATGTCAGTGATATAGACTTTCTGTAGGAACAAACAATACTTATTTTGGGTCTGCATTTAGCAAACCTTAGCCTGGATAACACCTACAGATATGCTATCTTAAAGAGGAAAACATTTAACAGGTGGTTTAGTGGTGTATTTATTTGAGAAAAGTTCTGGGGAGAAACAGTCTTCAAAAGCCTTGCATGTTCTCACAGACAAGAAGTGGTTAAACTAGTTAGAGAAAACAAACAAAAAAAAGAACTATAAAATTTTTTCCCAGGTGCAAAAGCCTTTTAAGTTTTGCAAAGACAGCAAGGAGGGTATTTTTACTTGTTTCCAACGCAAGAATGGAAGGGTTTGCTATGTAAGCCCTTTCTAGCTGGGCAACTCTATTAACAATATTACTATGCAAAAGGCATTTGTTTACTTTGCTGGTGTTGATCTCTTTTCTTTTGTATTTGTTTTTTTTTTTTTTTCCTAGGGTGATGGGGTTGAAGCAACAGGATGAGAGATCTCAAGCATGTTGCTAAATATTTTAGTCTGACAAAACTGTACGGCTTCCTTTATCAAGACAGCTGTGTTTTTACATAAATAATCTTAATTTGGCCTGCTTAAGGATTATGCCTTGTACCCAAGTGCACAACCTTGAAAGGTCACCTTGACTTCCCCAAGGAGTTTACTTGGAGGCATTCAGGATGCCAGTCCAGAAAGCCTCACAGATTGAGGTATGTTCTTATTTCCTACTTAAAAGGATGGTCCTGGAATGAAAAGGACATCTTCCAAAATAGCAAAAAAAGTTATTTGCCTGTCACAGAATCACTTTGAAAGAAAAACTGCTGAATGTGCTGCTTCATTTTGACAGGCATACCTGGTATGTATCCCAAGGAATAGTTAAACTTTCTTAAATTCTTAAATTAGGCTCCCATTAAGCAGATTTTTATCTTTGTTAACTGGCTTCCCATTGTTCACAGGAGCAAGATAAGGCTGGGACAATGAGTAATTCACAGTAGTTATATGTACAACACCACAATTTGCAGCAATTAAAGAAATTGGTATTTTATTTTAATTACCATGTATTATAGGTAATTTGGCCAATGCTCAAAAAAAATCATTCTTAGGAATGTCAAAGATGAAGATACTGCCCTGTTTATTAAAAATCAATGCCATTAATATAATTATTTTATACTTTCATACCAAGCTCTATATTCACCACATAATACAAAAAGGGGATATTTATGAGAGGAATGGATCTATTGCTATTTATGGAAATATATGCTTTTCTTTGTGCTTCTGTGCCAGGCAATATCTGTAGATAACCTTTCATGTCATGAAAATTTTGATGTTCTCTTAGATCTAAATGCTGAAAAATTAATTAAATATGCTCCTGTGCCCTCTAACTACAGACTTCCATGTCCTGTGATTTGACTAGGTAAGATGCTCACAAATCATATGCTTCAGTGGTAGAATTCACAGCTGATCATGAGATCAGCAGTATTGAGGCTTTTATCCAATTTGGAACCTGGCTGAGGCTGAGGCTTTAACTTCACAGTGAAGGGTGCCAAAACGCGTGAAAGTTGGACATGTTTTTAATTTAGTGACCTTAGCAGGATGGAGAGGCTCACAGTAACCCATTCAAGTTTTCTTATTTCCAAGTTGAGATTGAATATGGGTGTAGTGAATTAAACAAAGACAAGCCATGTCCCAATTTTTTTTTATTTCCAGTTGTTTGGCTTGGTTTTTGTATACTGCCCAAAATAGTATTTGGACACTAAAGCAGTAGTTTTGAAACCTTCTAGTCTGGGTATTTTTTTTTTGCTTTGTTTTGTTTTGTTTTGTTTTTTTTTCTATGTGCATAACAACTATAAAAGACAACCCAAGTTTTTACAGTCAGATGCATACTTATTATTTGGAACAAATTGCTAGTACACTTGATGAAAGTCTTATTTTTCAGTGTTATTGTTTCATGTTTCCTTAAATATGATGTTTGTGTGGCAAGAAGCAGGAGGCAAGATGTTTGAAATGTAACTTGTAAAGTTTTCAGTATCTTATGCTTTTTTTTTTGCACAACCAAGCACAGAAAAAAATGCCCAGAAAAACTTTATGAAGTTGTGGTTAATACACCAAGCACCGTGATTAAGATACCCATGAGTATTGTGTAGAATCAGATGCATGATCACAAAACAGAAGATTATGCAATATAAACTTACACCTAAAAGTAGATGTAATGTAGCATAACCACAATTATATGCTTCATTATTTTTTCTTATCAGTAAATGTTCAAAAACACAGAGTAGGGGTTCCTTTCTGTAAGAAGACTGCCTGAAATGAAACACACGAGTTGGAATTCAATTATCCTGGTGGATCCCCTCCAACTCAGAATAGTCTGTGATTTGCAGAGTCCCAGAGAAGGGCTCTCCAATGAGACAACACCTTATTTTAGTGAGTGTTGATTTCTAAGCAAGAGGGAGTAATTTGTGTCTCAACTGAAGCTTGTGAACAAATCTAAATAATTTAGTAAAGATTATTAATATACATACTAGAATGTGCATAGTGAGCAATTTAACCTCTTCTTCTTCAAAATGGTGTCCCGAATCTGTTAGGAGCATAATTATTGCTGCAATATCTGTCATG
This sequence comes from Lonchura striata, assembly GCF_050655825.1. Lineage (NCBI taxonomy): Eukaryota > Metazoa > Chordata > Aves > Passeriformes > Estrildidae > Lonchura > Lonchura striata. Next base: position 64,225,156 of record NC_140705.1, on the reverse strand, counting down.
AAGTCTTACACCAATTTTCAAAAATTTGCAGCTAGCTGAAATGGAAAAAGTGTTCTCTTGAGTATTCAAAGATACACCTGTATGCAAAATATAACTTTTCAGTCTGCTACCACAGGGATTTTATTCTTAAAATCAAAATAATTACTTTATATGTAACTAGATGCTTGTCTACAAGAACAGAAAAAGATGAACCATTTGTTCTCAAACTTACAAGTATTTCTATTTGTCCTACAAGGAGAAATTGTGTTTGCATAATCTCAACTAAACAGAAATTTTCAGAGTGATCTTCAGAGAATAATTGACAGAATAAATTTTAAATGAAAACATTTATCTGCCTTAGTTATATCTGTCAGTAATACTTCAACTAGAGCTACATTCAGTGGTTCAGTTCAAAGTATTTCTCCCGCACTGTCTACCACAACACTGTCCATGACCTCCATTATGCCCTAAGTTTTGTGTAAATTTCTACAATATGTTAAATTTGCACAAAATTCATCAGTGTAGAGTAATACCATAACATTTTGTTCCAAAAATATTGACTCTGTTATTCATTCTTCATGATGCCTTCTTCCTGATGAATAAACAATCAGGAGAGACAGTAACTACATCAAGGAAAAGCGAGGATTATTTTTATGCACATATACAGATTAATTAATTTTTAAATGTAAATTAAGTTAATTTGTAGCCAATTTAAAAATTATTTTACCAGGAAAGATACTGAACGGAGAATGAGGAGACAATAGCTTATCATATCACTCAAGAGGCTTTGGCTTTTTATTGATATATATATATATATACTGGATTTTATGGTGTTTCTATAACAGACAAACAAGACGCAATTCCAGAATGCTTAATTTTACTGAGTTGTTGGTAACTTAAAATAAGTAATTAAATTGGAAACCTTTTAGACATAGTGCCACTTAAATCACAAAATCATATTATTAAATGTCTTCACCAGAGAGAAGAGAGATCCACTGTAACTGTTCAGCAGTTTGAACTAACTCATGGAAAATTAAATCTTCATTATGGTGAATATTAAATGACAGTTAAGTGACCTGAAGTCTATTTTTCAATCTCCTAATGTTACATGTACTTTGATTAGAATATAATGAAATATAATATTTTCATAATCAACCACTGGATTGTCTTGTCAATGGAAACAAAAGGGATTCTCACATAAACTAGAAAATTGTAAGTCCTATCTCCTCTATAGAGAAAATATAACCATGCCCCAACAATATGTCTTCCTTGGGAAAACTGGGCTATGAAACCATAGGCCATTTAAAGTCTTACCAGTATTAGTCCCTGTAAGACTTCATATTGATCTTCCTCGGCTCATCAATGACTAAATGATCTGGAAAAATTTCACTTTTTATTAAGTATGCGTAGGCTGTAAATTTGGGCACCTGTCTTTGCATTTGAGATAGAACTAACCTATAGCAGTTTTCTGAAGCATTTTCACTGAAAAACTGAAGAGCTTCTTGTTCTGTTTCTGTAAAGCACATCTGCCTCACACATTTAGATGTTGACAGCAAGTGACTGGTGAAGTTTCAATCTAGGTTTCATGGGAAAACCTCTGCTTCTTCGGATGTGATTGAATCTTGCAGTACTAGAAATTGAGAACTTAGAGTCTCTAAGAGTTGGCTAGTATGCCTTTTAATTTAGGTACTTGCAGCAGAGATATTTGAATGGCTCTTAATGTTCCTCTATCATATGAGATAGAATTACAAAATATCCTCAATATAGTCCTTATCATCTGATAAGGAATTTGATAGAATATGATTTTTTTCTATGTTTCTAGAATTATTTTTTTATGACTACATCAAGAAAAGTCTTTCATCTCGACTTGCCAGAATCTGATCCAGTCAGTATCACAGATTTTACACAAGTAAATTCTTAACTCTACCTGCTGGTTTCCATCATTACCTCTCTAAGATTTCTTCTAAGCAATACTGCAGGAGACCTAATAATGGTATGTAATCACATCTCTTCTTCAAGTGAATAATTGCTAGGTGTGAGACCACATTACAAAAAAGCATCATAGTTAAAGCAAGAAAAACATGGCAAAACTGAAATCATAGGACCTCTGAATTGTTTTATTACTGAGCAGTATAACAATTTTTTACCCATTCTTTGCAAATAGTCACATAGTGTCACACACTGTTAAGACATTTCTTTGGCAAATAGCTGTGTTTATGTTGTGAAAAGGGAAATTGGAATATGAATAGGTAATTACTGTGTCATTATTCACTTCTCTAGTATTGGACAGCTTGAAATATTTCAGATATTTTTCTGAGATTTATAAGGAGATAAGTCACATAAAATCAATAGCTACTGCTTTTCAGGAGCTCAGGCCATATCATTATTAATACGTTAGCCTTGTTAATATGTTACTTTAGAACATGTGTAAAACCACAGTTTCTGAGTGCTATATTCAATGATAGACCTGAACATCAGGTATAACTACTTGACTCCTTAGCAGTCATGATATGATTTAATTTTTACCAGATGCCAAGAAATTAATTGACACTAATTGCTGATCTGTTTTTTTTAAGGACTGTCAGTTCTGTTTGGAATGTTTTAACAACATGAACAGGCAAAAATAGCTCTGATATGGCTAAATAGAGGTTAAATTTATTTCCCAGTACTTTCATTTAAACTCTTACATGGTCAGTAAGTTGATTTGATATATATTTTTTTAAATTAAGGGGGAAAAATGCTCTAAAGCTCATTTTTGTATTCTGCTATGGTTTGCATTATATTGATGAGTCTGCTGTTTTGTCTTCAGCAATTAAAAGGTGCACACAAAAAGATAGGATCATGGTACAGCATAGCTGATTTTCATGTTCTCAGAGCACCTTTCAGACCAAAAAATTTATCATAAAATCAATGTTGTCACTAAGCTACATAATACAGAAGTGTGAATCAGTGGTCTGGAAATAGAGCAGAAATCATGCAGAGGCACAAAGTAATCATAGTCTTCCTAAAAGACACATGGTGAGATCCAGTTAGCTTAAATCACATGCAGGCTTTGGCTAACAGAATTGCTTCCAGTGATACTGAAAAACACCTTCTTTCTTGACTGTAGAGAAAGTGAAATGCTTCATTTACAAAGACTGCATCAATATATATTTATCCACACTGGGGGAGAATAGACAGCCACTCGTTTCTCAGCCTACACAAGGCTAAGAGACCAGCTACTTAAGAGGCAAACCAGATTATAGGTGACCTCATCAATAGTCATGAAGGCTAAAACTAAGGCAGAATCCATAATAAAGAAATGTAAAGTAGAAAATACAAATGTAAAAAATAAGTTTACAGAACCAGAAGTAGAAAAATCAGTCAAGTTTTAAAACAGAAGTTCATCAGGATCTGTATATAGTGCTCAGATTTCCAACCACCCTGACAGAGAACTGGACAAGGTTGTAATATGTAGTGCAGAGCCTGGGAGTTTAAAAAAATCCCAAATGAAGAAAACATAACAGCAAATAAATGCATTAATAAATAGATTATGTACCTAAACCAGATAGGCTTGTGTCCATCAATATAGCATAAAGACCATTACAGTGCAAAATGTTTTCAGATTCCTAATAAATTCAATATGCAACTATTTTTGACTTCTGTGCTATCAAGATCAGATGGCATTTTCAACAACATAAAATTAAGCCTGAATAAAGGAATCCTGAGATGAGACTATTTAGCCTGTGATTTCTAGGATCACATGACCTGGTCTAATAATTTCTTCTGTTCTAAATCTAAAAGTGTCACATCTTTAGGTATAATACATTCTGTTTTGACTCATGGTTTGTTTCTTTATGCCTTTAAATCTTAATATTTAATGTATTTTATTAGCATTATGTGTATTTATTATTGTTATTTTTCAGTCGTATCCAGTGAATACACAAATAGCGGTGGGCACAAATTGAAGCACAAGAAATTCCATTTGCTCATAAGAAAAAACATTTTTTACAGTGAGTGTATTCAAACACTGTAAGAAGTTACCCAGAGAGACTGTTCAAACCCCATCTGGTTATGCCTCTGAGCAACCTGGTCTAGTTGTCCTTGCCTTGAGTAGTAGGCTTGTACTTTATGGTCTCTAGAGATGCTTTCGATGTTTAGTTGATACTAATAGTACTATTATGGGAGATTTGTAATTATAGATCTGTGTGGAATTAATGGCAAGAAAGGTGGAAAATAATGAAAATGCAATTTCATGTTAGACTTCAGAAATACTCTTTATTGCAGTACTCACAATAGGTCACTCTGAATTTGAATGCTTTTTGAAATTATTCATTTATGAGGCCAAGTTTGGAGGAAGGTGTGGGGTGGGGGGGTTTGTACTCAGATGAGAAACATCTCCCCTGCATTGATGTAGCAAGAAATCAAATTCCAAAAGTAATTAGGGAGGGTTACACAACAAAAATGTGGTATGGACTTGCATCAAAAAATGCAGTAGAACAAAGGAGACAGGAAGGACGTAGTCTAGAGCAAGTATGATCCTGGCACTGCGGGTATCTGGATATTATGAGCAAGTGATCTTTCTCAAGATAGATTCCCAGACTAATTAGTCTTGTTTCCACCATTTGTACCTGAGGTCAACATTTCTAATTTTCAAGAATGCTCCATTTTGGGAAGGATGGCAGAGTGTAAGAGTGTATATGCAACCCTGATGGGCCGCCAGTCGGAAGTGGCTGCAGTGTCTGAGCGCCTGTCAGTTCCTGTCGTGCTCCTCCATCACAGCTCTTGGCTGTCTGTTCATGGCTGTCGAAGAGTCAAACGTTTCCTGCTTGGCAGCCGCATGGAAAGGAAGTCCCATCTGCTTCCTGGTGCTGGAGGTGGCATGGAGAGCCAATAAAAGCAATTGTACAAAGTGAGACAGGATTTGGTGACCTCTCAGAGTGAAGCTTTGTGTCATCCTGCTGGAAGGCAATCGTTGTTCCTGTGTATAATTAATTGCATGACTAAAACCATATCCATGGTCCCCAAACAAAGCAGATTAGAGGGTTTAAATATTTAGGTATTCCTGAGTCTTGTTTCCGTTTTCTTTCGTAAATGTATCTTATGATGTATTACTGGACTTGGATCAGTCAGAGTTTTATCACTTGCATATTACCTCAGGGAAAAAAAAAAAAGGATTTTACTGATTGTTTAAGGTAATTTAATGCTTATGTAAAGTGCCAGACAACTTGATAGCCTTAAAGCCTTCCTCTTCTGGAATGATTATCCTCTGAATTATGTACAGTTCCTTCAGATGCTGCTTGAAACCAGTTTCCTGCATCTTAAATCTGTCTCTTTATTTTCTGACCAGTCTTGGACCCTATATTGATTGGTGTAAGTCTTAATAACACTGCATCTTGACTTACTTTTAAAGAGCAGTAGAAGTAGATTGATTTTTGGCAGTCTTAAAGTAGATAATTTACTATATTGCTCTTCATTTCTTGTTAACTTCATTCTTTTTAAAAGCTAGGGATTTGGGCTTGGGATCTTTTGTTTGGTTTGAGGTTTTTAATTTGGTTTGGTTTGGGGTTTTTTTTTAATTTCTTTGTTTGTTTGGTTTGGTTTGGTTTTTTGTTGTTTTTCTCTTCTTTCAGTAGTCTTCTTCTGGTATGCATTTGAAGATGATTTTTACCATTATCTTTGATTTCACTATTATTCTTCACATCAGTACAGTCAACAAAGCATACAGAAAATGCTACCAATGTCAAGTAACCTTATGCTTACTTTAGGGAGTTCGTTTTAGCTTTTCCCAGGGAAAAAATGAAACAGATAAGTTGGCACTGTGAATAGTTTTTAAGCTAGAAATTTTATTGTTTAACATTTTTGCTCTCTTTCTCATAAAAAACAGGTCACAGACAAAACCATGGCAATTAGCCTTTTAAAATCTACATCACACAAACACTTTCATAGCCATTAATTTTCTGTTACAAGCGCTTTATCTGAGTGTAGTGTCTATTTTATTTGGTTACATTTTATCTGACACAGATGTTTTGCTCTGCAGTATTTAACAATATAAGACTTAAACAGTGGGGAAGAAATATGGATTTGAATTGCAGCGTTCTGTATTTCTGCAAATACTGGCAGCAGGGTGACTTGGAAGAAAAGAAAACCTAGAAACATCTACCAATAGGGCATAGGTGATGATGAGCAGTATTCAAACACCATATAATTGCTACACCTTAGTGAGGTCTTGAAGTGGAAGACATGGTGCAATACGACTTAACCCTTCAGTTTGCACTGTGGTACAATGTTCTTCAAGAACATGTTCTCCATGATATATTTGGAGGTAAGGGATGTCAATAAAAGAAGAATGGAATCTATGTTCTTCTGGAATTCCAGCAGCCACTTTACCAACAACATTTAATAATAGCAAAATACTCAGTGGCATCATGCTTTTTTGGAATCAGTCTTGTGAAAGGTTGAAATAATACTGCCCATCATTTGATGAAGCTGATACCAAACATGTCCAGCAACAGTTTCTGAAACTATGTGTGGGGAGGTATAATCATGGCCAAATTGCTTGTCAGAACTCCTTCAGAGTCCAAAAACTGATCTTCCTGATATACGATGAGAAGAAAGAAACTATAAAAAATAGTAGAAAGAAAGACAATAGAAATAGTAGTAACAGTAGAAAGAAAGATAGTACTTAAAGATACTTCTGGGAGCAGAAACAGTGATTGACATTGGGCTGACTTATAGGCAACTTTATTCTCATACTGGTGTCACTTGGAACACTTGAACCAGTTTTGGCATAGACTTTTATGTGGTGAATAACTGAGGGCTGAACAGCAATGAGATTTTAAATCAGGGCCATGCAGTTTCTCTTTCTTAAAGTATGGAGTATTTCTTGGTGCAGTCACTATCTGAACTTGAATCCATTTGAATTTTGCTGTCTTAGACTTCTTGTTCTGAAGTTGCTTGCAAACATTGAAGTGTTTCTGTTCTTTAAACCTGAAGTGCTTGGGATTAAAAGTTATTTATATAATTCACAGTACTTGCCCATTTTCAATTATTGAAATAACTAATTTACAATGGGTATTACTGGGAGATTTCAAGAAGACCTCACTTGAGGTGCTCAGACTTTGTACTTGGAGCACAAGTCAGGATAATATCATGTGCAATCCCTTACAGATGGCAGCTCTGAGGAATTAAACTGTTAAAATCTTAATCTGTTGAACAGGTGTAAACTTCCTTCTCCACACACACACACACATACACACACACACCCCACCCCCCAACAGTATGAAATTTAATCAACTAGGGTCAGATTTCAGAGGGATGCCAAAAGGCACATCCTTGATATGAAGTGTGCTTACTCCTCCCTCTGTCCCAGGTTTTAATCTGAAATGTGAAACACTCAGTTTAAGGTCACTGGAATCAGTTCACATGGACAAAACTTCTTTTTCCATAACCTTGTCCTTGAAAGCAGTCAAGGTATTTTTGCTGTAATATACCCAAAATAAACAAACAAAAAATTTAAAACTCATCCAATGAAGATGGCTAAGATGGAAAATTTTATCTAAAATGATTGAAGTTGGTAATGATATAAGTACCTGGAAAGAAGAACCATTAAATGGGAGGTGTCAGGGAATCTAAATAGGTTTGACTGTTATCTTTGGCTTTGAAGTATGTATTAAAACCGCTACTTTACAGTTCCCAAGGTGTTAATAAAATGCATTCATTTTCCTTCACAATTGACTGCAGACACAGTAACCTAGGCAGCAGCTCTATCACAGGTAATGGTGACTAAATATAAGTGATAAAACAGTGCCTGTGCTTTGTTTGGTCTTCTGGTTCTCTCTAAGAAGCTCAGCACTATTTCTATGCTTTGATGACCTATGGGATCCATATAAATCCTTAATGCATATGGTGAACTGAACTGAAGTACAAATGCTTAGCTAGGATGTTAAGGTGGCCAGAGGATGGAGAAGTACAGGGCACAGGTAGAGCAATCAAAATTGCCTGCTGTTGTCACTGAAGGCCACTAATAAGAAGAAATCCTATGCACTAGTGATAATTATCTTGAATAGATTCATATCTCTGGGTTTTCAGGCATCCTTTGGCCTAAGATATGACATAGAGGGTTAAATGGCAGTGAGATCAATGGAAGTGGTCAGTGCTATAGAATCACTGAGTTTTAACTATTGCTCATGCTAAAACTCTCAGTTCTGCAGCTACTTCTGCCTAAATTCAGTTTTCTCAGGCTTTGAGCACCTTTTGAATGGTTCGTTCCAAAAATTCTGTAAGAATAAATTTAATTCTAAAGTTTTTAAATAAATAATGTTAACCCATCCCCACCCCCCTATTATTTACAAGAAAAAGAAAATCAGTTCTAGTCTAAGTTACTTTTAAAATTGTTTTATTTGAGGAACTCGTGGATATGTGAAATTATCATTTGCTCACAACATGTGCTAATACAATTAAATCAGAGCATCCAAACGTAAATGCATTGCTCTTTTAGAGTTCAGAGGATATTCACATTGGCTCCAGTTCCCTAAGACAAGACCCATACAGTTTTTGCTTTCCCTCAGCACAGTTGATATCTCAAAAGTACTGAACAGGCTTCATTTTTGCTTCTTTTTGGAATTTTTTTTTTCTTTTGGCATGGTCATCTGTAGATATGGTGGTTCCATTACCTTTTTGAGAAACAAAACAAAGATACTGAATTTTAAACACCAGTCTGTTTCCTTTGTTAATAAAACAAACAGCCCAAGTAAAAGATTTTCTAAACTCTGTAGGAATAATTTCTGTCTCCATGAAAAATGGTTGAAAAATCAGGTGCTGTAACTCAGTATTAACATTTCCTGTGTCACCTCCCTCCACGAACTGCTGGGCAGAAACAATCCCTGAAGTGTGTAAATAGCAGCTAAGATTTCTGACAGCTGTAGAGAATTCATTTTCATCCCAGGATAATTTGTTGGAACTATAGAAAAATTACCATACTTGCAAAATGATGCCATTATTAAACTATTTAAACCCTGTATAATTTACCTGCTAATTTAGTTCTAGTAAAAACAATTTAGTATATTTTTTATACCAAAACTGTAGGCCCTGAAGACATCAGGAGGTAGGGAAAGTCCAATTTGCCCAATGCTTGTGGTTTGCTCTCCACCAATGTTCTATCACAGGGATCCCAAAATCATTTGAGTAGACTGCATTCAACTCCAATGCAGACAGTGTTTCATGATCTCACTTACCACATGATCACTGAGACCATTTCACATACCCTGTCATCATATAACATTCTCTGGAAGGAATGATTTGTTTATATGGGAAAGATCTTATGTATTTTAAGGGTTATTTTTTTTTTTCATGTGATATAACAGAGGAAAACAAAGGTAACAGTAAATTTTCAAAGAGAAATACAAACAGGCACCAAGTAGCCCTTTAGAAATACCTTTCCTAGCTTCAATACCATCAGAAACATTTACTTTGGATTTTGGGACATTTGAGATCAGATCTCCCCTTTGCAGCAAGAAATCTGAGAGTGGCATATACAGTCGTGCCAATAGCTGGTAGTTCAGCACGCTGTTTCTGACAGGGACCTCTATCAGCTGTCTTAGAAAATGTTTCCGAATCAACTAGCCACAGCAATGTTTTCCTTAACCCATGTTTGTTAGATGTTGATCTGTCTTGAAGCCTAACTCCCCCCACAAACTCCTTTGGGCTTTTAGAAATGCTTATTTTGGATGTTCTTCTTACCCACACATGTCCAAGATTTTTTTGAGTTCTTCTGGACTCTTGACCTAAATCATATTTCATGGCATGAATCCCAGACTGATTACATGTTCTTGCTAATTGTTTCATTCATAGTCCATTCCCCACACCACAACTGGGAAGCAAAGTTTAGGTTAAGAAGTTAGCTATGTATGCCAGAGCTGCACTGTTGGATTTTTTTAATGTAAAAGATTGTTGCCTGCTTTGCACTAGCATTGCAAGTATCTAATACTTAATATTTGGTTTATGTCACTTGATTTAAAAGAAAAGTTTTTCATTTATCATCATTGCAGAAATCCCCTCTATTTTAATAGCTTTGAAACCTTCTGGCGAGAGTCCAAAATTTTGCACCCACTCTGAATCTCTTAAGTCTACCGAACTGAAGTAATGTTCTAAGCTACAAATTAAATAACTACTGGTAAATATCTACAGCATAGTTAATCAATATATATATAAGATTTTATTGTGCCTTTGGCCTGAAGATTTTTACAAATGTTAGTTTTGAATCTTTCTGCTTAGCAAATGTTGAATAACACTGAATTGGTATGATAGTAATTTACACTACATCTGCATTCTTTAATGTAATACAAATATGATGCAGAGTACAGAATGTGATTACTGTAGTCATCTGTATCCACATATTTATTTCCTATTTGATTTGGAGACTGATGCTGCCTCTATATCCACAGAATGTAAACTGCTTATAATGTCACTGCTCTACTTGTAGGGGTCATGGGGACATTTGCAGTAGAGACACCAAGACCTGTGTGACATTTCCTTAGTGATGCATGAACAGGTAGATTTTCAGGGATGAAAAGTGCAATTGGAACATACCCGCAACTCAGAGTGGCCATGCAGCTGCAGAAAATACTAATTTCTGGACTACTCATCTGACAGGGTTTGCCTTCTGTAGTTTCTGACTGCTTTTTCCAGCTCCACCTTCCCTGGCTCACCCATTTTTCAAATTTATCCCCCTCTAAAATAAGCCCATTTAAACATTTTGTAAAGCCAGAGATGAGTGGGTTAACCTGAATGTTTCAAGGAAGTTTCATTTTCTCATACTTGGTTCTGTTTGTTTTTCCAGCTTTAATTTTTCAAAAGGGCTTCAAGATGAAAACATTAAGAGATTATCTTAATGCTTGCAAATTATCTAACACAACATATTAGACTCAATATTTTTGTCAGAATTAAGAAGCAAGATATTTTTCAGACACTACAATGCACCACCATTGTCTGTGCCTACTGAAACATGGGATAATATGCAATTTAAGAATTGTGTAAGGAGAGTAGTGTGTATCCCTTTTTTTTGTTAATTATTCATCTGGATGGTGATTCCATTCAAAACTGTATATAAAAAGATGCCATCATAGCTTTGCTAATTAGTCTTAGTCTGAGTAGAGTTTCAGTGTTTGGAATACCCTCCTATTAAGTTGGCCATATGTTATAACATGACATCTGTTCGTGTGCAGAGTACCCTGTACTGGCTGTGCAACCCAGGGTCTGCACTCTGCAAGTGTGAATTCTCACCTCGTACACCTGAGGTATTTCAGAGAGACAAGGAAAGGACCAAGAGAAAATGCTGGCCACATAACGTTGACCCAGGGCATCCCAGATAAATGGTCCTCAAATAGAGAGGGCACCCTCAAAGCAAAAGGGAAGAATGAATGCCCTGACAGAGACTCACACTAGTACAGAGCCCATCCTTCCTTTCACAAAACAGGATCTGACGCCGGATTGTGAATCATAGTGAATGTTGCCCATAGCCAGCTCTAGACCTGACCTGGAGTCTGCATTCACTGGGCTTGGGTGTGGAAAGAGCTAACGTGGAAGTGGTTATCTTCTCCTAAGACTGCTCAACTTGACTTTCTTGGCTGCTTCCTTTTCTCCTACGAGGTCTTATTTTGTGTGATCTTTTCTTCACTAAGTTTGTGTCACCTTTCATGCAGAGAGAGAAGGAAAGGGGAATGCAGGCATGACTAGATAGCTAAGGTTGCAGACACACACCCCCCTGCAGGACTGAGGACTGACAGCTGTGCTACCAGTGTGTCTGGAAAACAACACATCCATGTGGACTGAGGTAAAAGGAGCTGGCATCAGCATTTCAGTGTAAGAGATAGAAGGAAGCTCTTCCTCACTATACTGGGACAGGAACCTGAGGTCTATATGGAAAGGAAGGTGGTAATGTGACTACAAAGTTTAAAGGGAATAGTTTCCTAATAAGAAAAAAAGGAAACACTCATCCTGAGGTGTGATTCTTTTCATCTATGTTGGTGGTTGCAATAAAGTATTTAAATTATTGGATGCGATGTTTTAAGTAGTGGATATTGTAAAACTGCCCAAAGAAAGTATTAATGCTGCCTGAATTTCTGCCCTTCAGTTTTGCATTACGCACTGCTGAAATGCAGACAATTACATCAAAATGATTCAATAAAGGCTCTTGGAAGGAGCCAAGCTTGGAAAAAAGATATGCTGCATCTCAAACAGTCTCAGATAATTCACCTTCAAAGCAACTCAGAACTGTATGAATAGTGGGCAGCTCCCTCCAAACTAGGATAATAGTGTACAGGTTTGGACAATAGAAGGAGGAGAGTGAATCAGGGGTGAGGCAAATGCTAGGCTAAATATATTGTAAGAGAATGGGAGACTGATTCAAACCACTGTATATTTTTTCCAGTTATATCAATAGTACCAAGATTACATAGAATTTGTTTTGCTTCAAATATTTATTTTTCCTCAAAAGATGTTTGTATTAGTATAGCATTTAGGAAATATGCCTGTTTGATCTCCAGAGCACTAAAGAGGTTTACTCCCAGCACAAATGCGTCAAGGGCAGCAAAAGATCAAAATGTTTTATAATGACATACTTATGGTCTACTTAGGATCCGTTGTCCTTTTTTTGACAAATACTCTGTTTTTCATGTAATCCTTTTGAAGTCATGGGGCTATCCATTGTTTCAGGGATTCAAAATCTGACAACAGGAGATTTCCTTCTAAGGGGAAAATGCTGATTATTTGTTCCACCCTTGTTATTTTGGATAGAATACCTCACAGCCATGCTAACTGTGATGACTCTTGTTTTCATGATGTTGAAACTGTTGGCCAAAGCCTTCACCTGCGTAATTCAGTATTTGATTTTTCATCTGGAGGAAGGAGAGGAAGGAAGAAAGGGCAGTCTGATTTTCTTTAGCTGAAGAGTTTTTTTTCACAAATAATAACAAGTGTATTAGCTTAAGAGTTAAAAAATAATTAGAGATTTATGTTACTTTCAGAATTCTTTTATAGTATGTGTTGTTAAAAGCAAAGAAGGCTTGATATGGCCAATGCACAAAATTAGTCTATGCTTGATGTAAACATATGTGGTATCAGTAGGAATTCTTTTTATATACAGAAGGATAAGCAAATCTCTCCGTTTATATATTCTAGGAAAACATTTATTTGCTGAGTACATGCTGAGCATCTTTCCTGCCTTTTCTCAGAATAGGCTCTTGTCTCCCTGTGGTTAGCCAAACTGAATACATAGTTCATGTAGTTTAAGGATTACTTAATTTAACAAAATTCTTTCCTTTGTAGTTTTCATTTGTGTTGCTGGCACATCACTCCAATGGCCGGATGTGCATTACTAATACAGTGTTTTTCATTTTGATTTTGCCAGCTTCATCTGATTCATATGTGCAGCACTGGATTGTTACTGAGCCTGTACATATAGAAGGAAATTATTTTTCTTCCTTTCTTATTAATAAAGAGAGTCCTGATGGGAATAGCACCAAAATAGTTTAGTAGAAGCAGAGATAGAGTAGAATCTGGTCAAAAACCCCAAATTCTGTCTTTTCAATTTAGCTCCAGATAGTGGAACTGGCTGGCTGACAGGAGCTGCAAAGCTTTGCCAGCAAGCTTGTATCTCCTAAGGTAAATGGCAAGGCAAGATCTACACGATTAAGAGTGGCAGCAGCAACATGTGGGTGAAGGTTTTCTTGACCATTTCCATGATGAAGTTTATTAATTGATGTCAAAACAATTTGTGTATCAGTAGTTACAGATTGCTACATTAACAAATCATAGAATCATTGAGTTTGGAAGAGACTTGTAAGATGATCATATTCAACTGCCAACCCAGCACTGACACTGTAATGCCCAAACCACGAAACCACATCACCCAGCACCACATCCAGACTCCTCTTAAACACCTCCAAGGTTGGTGAAGGAACAAGCAGTGTGGAATAATAACTGCACATAACCTCTTAAAGTTACAAAGGTTTATTATCAGAAAAACAATGTACCTGGAACCCAAGTCTAAACCTCAAATGTTCATCTTCCTCTATCTTACTCCTTGCCTTTAGCTCCTCTGCCCCCAAACAACTAAGTTCTGTATATATCAGGACTTTAACCCAGAAAAATGTTTATGACACAACTATTTAAGTTACCTCTCTTGTGAATGTTCTGCATACACTTCAAGTACACTTTCCTGGGTCTATCCATGTTTCAGTTATTCTTACCTGGCAAATTCATAAGCCACAGCCTGGACACCTGAGGAGCCATTCTTCATAGTTTGCAGTTCCAGTTCAGTCATAGTCACAAAATTGGAAGTGAGATTTATTTAGGAATGGGAACAAAGGCTCATCCATCAATTTAAAAGCCACAGGGCTTCAATTGATTCAGCTCTTAATTTTCATAGTGAGGGAGGGAATGATCCAAGAGACAGACAGAGTAGCAAAATTATTTACTTAGAGCAACTGGAATTAGATTTGCTGTTAGGAGATGTTGACCTGGGACAACAGCAGGTTTAATGACAGTGCTATGGGAACATAACTACATTGATAGAGGCATTACGGAGAAGTTAGAAAAGACTTTTAAAAGGCTGTGAAAGGGATTATATGAGCAGGAAGACTGTAGCAGGTCTTCAGAGAGCACCTTGTTCTGTAAATTTGGTTTAACATGTCTTCATACCCCACTCTTTGGAAAGGTAGATACAGGAAAAAAAACTGACAAGTCCAGGAGCTGGATGTGTTCTACCCATGAGCTGGCCTTTATACATTACGTTTTTAAGGTCTTTCTTAGCAATATTTCTTTCATAAAGGGACTTATCACATAATATTTGGGCAAGTTCTACTTTGAGTGTGTCGTGCTGGTGATCATATCCTGTGATCAACTCTCTGAATTCAGGGCAGTTTCAGAATGAGTCTGATGCCAGCCCTCACCCTCCAGAAACTTGAGGAAGTTGCTGGGTACGTGCTGCTTACCCATCTCCCTGGTTATCAAGTTGCTCAAGGACACAAGGGTTCAGAGAAGGACTATACATGGACTAACATTCCTTGGGCACTAGGGAACAAGAAGAGAATATTAATATCAGGAAACCCAATACTGGTTTGCAGATCATCAGCTGCCATGTACCTATGCATGAACTCACTTGATGGCATCTGTTATGCTAATCCTAAAAGTTACAGATATCTGACCTAATTTCATCAGTCTGGTCTTCATTACCACTGCCTGACTAAATCTCTGGAGAATGCTATAACGTTCAGGAAAGATAAACCACAGGGATAGGAAAGGGAATGGAAAATGGAGAGCTGCCTGCAGTGCAAGATGAAAGGGAAGATTACAAGGCCTTCTTCACTAAAGGGACAGAATACATTAGAGACCAGCCCTGGTCTGTCTAAGGAAACAAATCCAGGAATACACTGCATAAGAGACATTAAGGTTGAATAGGAGGAACTATGTGATAGTTGCCTGCTATACAAGAAGTAGATGTGAATAACTTTTCAAGAGAGAGTAAGAAAGATCTTTCAGGTGAATAAAAGAATAACAAAGTGGTGAGTGCTTAAAAAAGACACCCCAAATATAAAAACTAATATTGAAATCAGATGAAGACTAAAATTTAATAAGAATTATGCAGTTGCCCTAAAACTGTCTCAGAGGAAGCTCTGATAATCAAATTGAATTTTAATATTTGCTGCTTTTTCTACCTTCAGCTCTGACCAATTTACTTTGAAATTACTGACATCCATCCCACCAGATTTTTAGGTTAGAACTCAAGAGGCAAAGTTAAAGTTCTTTATTATTAGACTCAAAGATGTCATGCTACCAGCACTGCAGAGGCCATGAAGGTGCAGTGATATGTGAGAAGCCAAGCTAATACAGAGACACGTAGTTTCCTTGGGTAGCTGAGAAAAACAGACAAGCTTTACAGTTCACATGCCTTTCCCAGCCAGTGCTCCAACAGTCTAGCTGGTTGAGGGTGGTTCAAGCATTCAGTTCACATTGCTGCCTGAAATTGCTAAGCAGAATTCTAGAGCCTGGTTTCTTGCAGCACTGGCTCCCTCCACCTGCTGTTTGCTTTGTCTCCTGCAATGACAAGATAAGCCACCACTGAAGTACTTATGCACATGAGCAGGGGGCAAATGTGGCAGCCAGTGCTTGTCTTTCATTGCAAAATCCATGAAAGAAGATCACTATAAAAGATGTTGGTATTTATTTTATGGTATTAGTCGTACAGCAGCTGCTAGATAGTATATGACATCATTTGAAATGTTCTCAGTCAAAGTTGCTATTTGTTCTGAGCACTGATTTCTTGGATAAACCTTGTGAGAAGTTTGTGTGGGCAGTATGTGTGCAGTTTGATCTGGGCAAAAACACTTGTTTCATCAAAAATGACATTAGTTTGAATAGAGCTATAAAGTGTGCTAAAAGTCTTTCCTTGGAGGTTTCAGGTCAAATAAACTGCCTAGGCTGTTTGTCTTGAATTTATACCTAAGTGAATGATATATTTTGAATAATTTCAATGCTACTTCTTTTTCTCCTCACAGGATAATCAAAATATATCCCGCCTCCCTCAACTGCTTTTTGGAAGTATTTAAACATTCTGAACTTTAAATCCTATGTGAGCATTTGGCATTTATTTCAGTATGTTATTTCATTGTTAATGTAAGATGTCTTATGGATTCATTATCACTCTCAAACAGGTTAAGTATAAAAATTATTTATTGCAAGTATTGTGGTCTGTGATTGTAAACCCAGCAGCTGTCAGCACTAGCACATTTAATGCAATATATTTAGATTTTGTACTCTTCCAGCCCTAGCTGCTCTTCTCCCAGATGACCCTACAATGGTGACAAATTAGAAAAGCAGATCCTAATCTTAAGAGAGCAGATTTATCCAGCCAATACATACTTTCAGATTGTAATCTGTTATTCTACAAGTTACTTCTTTTGAGTCCTTTGGAGTATTCTTTCTCAGACCTCACAAATTGACAAGTCTGTAAAATTCCCTGTTTGTGGATCAGGTGAATAATTTTACTTTTCCAGTGCTTAGTGAGGGTATTGTGTACACAAATTGTCAGAATCTACCACCGTTTACTTTGCCATTTACCAAAGGCTGTGTTAGAGCAGTGATTGCAAACCCCATTCACTATTAATTGCAACACTAAGTTCTGCACAGTGTCACACTTGTGGGGTGAGATCTGCCCTGGTCCCTACACTCCTCTGGGAGAAAAACTGGGTGTATGTTTTAATTCTTACAGATTTCCCTGAAATGGGATCAGCTGCAGGAGAGGACTGGCCATTGAGACTTAAACAGTGCAGAGTTGAGCCACCAGCACACAGATAGTAGATTTGAAGTGAAGCTTTCAGACTTCACCTAAGGTCGGATGGGTCAGCTTTGCCATAACACACTCGATGAGAACATTGCAGTTCATTGTGGAACAGTAGTACATAAACTGCACACTCCATAAAATGAAGTGGAATAAGGTGAAATTATGACATCTCTAAGTTATTGTCTCTGTTCAGTACCCATTAAAATTCCATTTTGGAAAGTGTTTTTCAGGAACCAGGGCCTGAAAAAACACACTTATTGTATAACTGTGTATTGTATAACTGTGTTTTGTAAATTGATTTTATAAATCTACTGCAGGAACACATTTATGTAAGGGCCTACAGTAGGTTCTCTTCTTTTCCTCGCTATAGATGTATGATTGCTTTCTGAGCTCCCAAGCTTGGCACAGGCAGAGGCCTTGAGACCTATTGTAGGTCACACTGCTGTCTTCTCAGAAATGCAAATGGGGGACACAGTCTCTTAATTTTTCCAAAAAAATCTGTAAATGCTTGGGGAATGGTACTGACATTAAAAAAAAAAATCTGTCTAATTAAAAATCTGGTTTTAGGCAGGGCCATCCATTGTGGAGTTTAAATGACCCCCCCGTGTTTTACAGCTGGCTTTAAAGTAGCTGAGCTAAGATGTGCAGAGGTTCAAAACAAGTAAGGCAGAAAAGGGAGAAGCTGGTTGAGAGAACAGGGGTGTTAGGGCTCTGGGTGACGTCAGAAAGTGGCTTTCAGAAGAGAAGTATAAATGCAGCTATTGAATACACCATGCAGACTTATTCCTGCTCCCTGAGAAGGTAAGATGGCCTTAGAGTCAGCATTGCCTTACCACAACCCTGGCTCCAAATTAAATTTCTGAATTTCTGTAAAAGTGAAATATTTGGAAGCTAGAAGTGGTAGTAGATGTTGATTATTCATCAGACAAAATGTATAAATCTTTCTCATAGTGTGAGAGGTCTTTTTAGGAAAACCAAAACCTTTCAAAAAGGTGCTGATTAAATTCTGCTTGTTCATGCTAGTAGATGCAGCTCTTTAGTCCCTGCAGGAGCCAAGACAGGTGGTAGCTTTCCTCTAGGGGAAGTTAATCCCAAATAGGCTCTCCAGGAACATTACAAGGAGAGCCTGGTTTAGGCAGGCAGCATTCATGGAACCACAGAATCATTAAGGTTGGAAAAGACCTCTTAGGTCATGAGGTCCCTCCACCAAACTGTGCCCAAGGTGCACCATCCACGCATTTTTTGAACGCTTCCAGAGCTTGTGATTTCACCATTTCCCTGGGCAGCCTGTTCCAATGTGTGACCACCCTTCCTGTGAAGAAACTTTTCCTATCGCCCAACCTCCCCTGGCACACCTTGAGGCCTGTCCCTTGTTACCAGGGAGAAGGGCAGACCCCCACCTGGCTACACCCTGTTTTCAGGCAGCTGTAAAGAGTTATAAGGTCACTCTTGACCCTCCTTTTCTACAGGCTAATCTGCCCCAGCTCCCTCAGCTGCTCCTCACAGAATTTGTGCTCCAGACCCTTCCCCATCCCTGTTGCCCTTCTCTTAGACTTGGTTCAGCACCTCACTGTCTGTTCTGAAGGACCCAGAAGTGGACCCAGGATTTAAGATGTGGCCTCACCAGCGCCAATTACAGAGCCTGCTATGGGTATGCCTTGTAGTTCTGTCCAATGTGAATCCAGCAAAATAGTGAATTCAGTTTTAGGGTTTTTAGTGTGGGTCCATTTTAATGAGGGTCCAGATTGGAGGATGCAATTTCCATTTGTTGTGAGCTGGGAACGACAAGGGAAGCTTTGCCTTTGTAAGCCCTGCTGAAAGCATGACAGAAACTCTACAAGCACAAAGGATGTGACCCTGAAATCCTCTCCCTAGGTGCCCTGCCCGTGGGAGGGCTTGCTGCCCTGGAGTCTGGCCATCACTCTCAGTTTGTGGGTGTCATCATTAGTTGCTAACCTTAATAAAACTGAAAATACATTTGCACTTTACTTTTCTTAGAAACCCAGATACAAGAGGCGCTGGCTTTCATAAAGTGCTTTGGCAATATGCATTCCCTAGTTTATCCCATCAGATTGGACTACAGCTGTGTGGGACATGCTGTACTTCCTCAAGGGCACTCTTTTACACAAGCCAACAATATCAAAACCTCGTGAGCAGCATGAGCCACAGCTGCACATGCTTTCAGACTGCACAACCATTTAATCAGCAAGTGCTGCAGTATCTCTGATTAAAAATGGTACATATAAAACACTTTCTGATTTTTTTAATGCATTATGGGGTCCCCTTAAGAAATGCAGGTTGTCTCCCAGGGCCTCACATCACAGGGAGGAGTGGGTATCAGCAGTGGCTCTGACCTAATCAATACCCAAAGCAGCATAGGTGTGATGATGTAAACTGTCCTAACAGTTTAATTTATTTTGCTTCTGCCAAGTTTTATGTTTGTGCTCTGAAGTTTGGAGGCAATAGAATTCACCAGTGAAACATTTGCAAGTGTTGAGTAAAATAAGAAAGTTTACATTTCTTCAACCATATTGAAACAAACAGCTAAACCTTTTTTTTTTTTTTTTTTTAATGGGAAAAAAGGTCAAGTATGAAGAAATGAGAAAAAGAAAATAAATTTGAATAAGATCATTAAGGTCTTAAATTCTGGCTAAATTTATAAGCAACTTGATTGGCTCCAATTTGACAATTTTTTGGTTGTTAGTGTTAGTCCATATATTAAAGAAAACAAAATCCTCAGTGCACTTAATAGGGACACTGTGCTTAAGGCAACAAGGTAAGTCCAGGCAATTACTGCAGATCTGTTTATCAGCAGTAGCAACCTATGTGTAATTTCACATACAAATCTTGGTTTACCTAATTGCTAGCAGATGCTGCTGTCTGGATAGAGCATCTTCCCTGTTTAGGCAGCAGTCCTGTAATCTGAGCAGCCTGAGGAAAATCAAGATTACTGGTTAATCTGGTAATCTCCCTCCTTGAAGGCATCTTTAGATAAATTCAGGAAGCACAGGTATTTCCAGACAAAGACAGTAAATATTAAACAAATATTGAGATTATTGCAAGGACTTTATTCTTTGTGATAGACAAACTTAAGACTTTGTTTCAGACTTGCAACTCTTGAGCACTCTCGATGGAACAGTTCCTGACCTCAGAATGAGTAACCCTTTGGGTTCCAGAATTTTTCACATTTACAAGTACTCTTGTCTCACTGTCTCAGCCCTCTACTTTTGTTTGGTTATTGCAGCATTAAAAGAAAATAGTCTTGTCACTAAACTGACATTAATAAGTTGTTTCTTAAAAAAAAAAAAAGGAGATTTTTAATTCAGACTTCACAACTGTTTAAAAAATGTACAATGACTTGTTAATCAAAAACCGATTAATTTGCTTTTTATATGGAGAGACGATAAAATGCACTCACAGCAGAGAAAGTGGCAAGATACAGATTAACTTACTGGAGATGTATAACACATTGCAATTTAGACAAGCAGTAAGTGTGACAATACTGAGCTTTCATATGACGTGTCCCAAGAAAAATATAGTTCACAAAGAAAGAGATGAAACATATAATTGAGTTGACATAGTACACTGAATAAATTTAACAAAGTTGTCATATTCAGTAGAATAAAGAAAATGTAATATAATGGGAGCCAACCATACTGAACAGGGTAAAAAGTCTTCATGAAGCTGATATGGAATTCACTGCACCAATACAAACTAATGAGTCAATAAACAAAGAAACTGAATAACACTTGTAACAAGCATGTGAAAGATACTGACTCAAAAGGACCACAGTAACTGAGGAGCTATGCAGTAAAAGATTTCGCTTTGCAAACTCTATAGGTGTGTTGGTTTTGAACTGTGTATCAGTTTCATGAAGACTTACTCTATTCAGTATAGTTGGTACCCATTATATTGCATTTTCTTTATTCATGTTACTCTGCTGTGGCAATAAAAGACATATCTTTGGAAACTGTTCTAAATGAGGGTTCTTACAATGTCAGATGGTGAGGAGCATTTGTGCCCCATAATTTCACTTGAAAAGGGTCTGAAGGTGTGTGGATGCAGTGTTCATAGAATTTAGGAGTAATTCAGTGACCATTTTTCTTTCCACCTTGTTACACTGTTAATTGTGCAGTAATTACTTTTTTCTGTCCTCACCAAGATGTCAGTTTTTTTCAGCACTATATTTATATTTTTACTCCTTGTAGGCTACTTGTCATTTCAAAATTTTAATAAAAATAACCAAAAGAAAAGTTGCTGGTCAGTGTTTGTATTCATGGTTTTCATTCCTTTGAAGACAGTCAAAAGGTGTGCCTGTGTTAGACAAGCAATTTCTACCGCCATTCATTTTAGTTCTTCTAATTTTGTCTGTCTAGATCTTCTAAACAGTGTTGAAAAAACCATGTGACCATTCAGCTTTTGCTAGCAAGACAGAATCCTGGAGCACAGAACTTTTATCTCCACTTTCAGCACTTCTACCACCATCAGAACAGGCTGTATCTCCACCTTTAAGCACTGACTTTTGTGAACATGGGGAGAAGGTTTAATTGTTCTGTGTCTTTGTTCTTCCACCTTTAACATGGAAAAATCAAAGTATCAACAGTTTTCTTAACATTTGAAATACATAGATTAAAAATTCTGGCTAGAGACATGTTAAATTCTAATAAAACTGCAATTCCAGTGTGCTGGGGAGATCGGCTTCTTTAAACATCCTTAAAAAATCTAAGTAGTTTTCCAGAAGGAGGCTATGTGACTTCTGTGGAAACTGACTATTCAAACTAATTTTGTTTTTTCTTTTTGTGTTGATAATTTCTGTACTTCCATTCTATGTTGACATAGTTCTTTGCATTTGGTGTGAAAATTTAATTTCATTGTCAGTACTGTACAGTATAATCTAGAGTGTTCTAATATATAATCATTGTTGGAAATAATCTAGAGGAAAGCCTTTTCTTAATAAATTCTTTGCTTTATACCTTGGCAGGCATTTTAGCAAGATTTAGTCATAAAAGGTTTCTGAAACTTGAAAAAAGTTCTCAAGGGCAGTATACTTCAATGGAGACTCCTGGAAATGGTTCATAATTAATGCAGCCCTTAAATCATTATGGGAAGGGCTGCTATCAAAATGAGAACACTTTGATATCACTGTTATATGACTGTTACCTGGTTTACTGCAGAAGAAGCTTAGAGTGAGAAGGGTGGCTGAATGACTGAGAAGTACTTTTGCCATAGTCACACAATTAAATTTCAGATCACAGCAGAACCAGATCTAGAATTTCTGGCACAGCGTCCTGACAGGCTAGAAAGCTGCTATAAACTTAAGACCTCCTACCATGATCTGATTTCAGACAGCTGTGTTAGTTTAACACTTCATTATTTTTTTGTTGTGGAATGTGATAAAATAGAGGCAGTGTATTGAATTTTCTCCTTACAAGAAATTTGTAACACAGAAAAATGACTCAAATTTAAGTATTTTCAGATAAAAACCATGTTTTACAGATGAAAAGACAGTTACATATTTAAGCCATTGCCTCTTGATTTTTGTCTACTCCATTTGCACATAATATTTGCACTACAATATTTAAACCTTGCAGAGTATTCATCTTTGCTAGGATACATATTTGAATAAATATATGAATGTTCATAACAGAAAGAACTCCGTCTTGATAAAATATTTTTCTTTTCTCTCATGATTAAGTCCAGGAAATAATTTTATAGGACAGAGAAATTTAACAAAAGAGAATTTACTTTAAAAAGAAAATTCTCCTCACCCATGAAGAGTCTGAGGCTGAAGTGTCTGTCAAGATTATAATTCAGTGTCTGGAGCAGGTCAGATCTGGAGTAGATTAGGAAGAGTGTCAAAGAACGAAACCAAGCACAATTGCTTCTTGTTTAAAGAGTGGTAGCCTTTTGCCTGAAGCCTCTGTGTAGTTTCTGACAACTTGTATGCAAGAAGACATTTTCTGAATAAACAAATTACACAACAAAATTACTTATGATTGCTCATAAATGATTTCTGTTCTGAATGCAAAATGCTTTCCCAAAACATTCATGCTACTATTGTAAGCCTTACTGCTTCCTTATTCATTGTTGCTTGCTTTCTCTCCTCATTGGATTCACATATTTGGAAATGTTCAATGGCCAACAGTGAAGCAGAAGATGAATATGTTAACAGCCTAAACAACCCAGAATCATTAATCCTAAACTTGGCTTTGGGATATGAGTCAACATCATATATGAAAAAATGTTTTATCAAGGAAACTAAAACAACAGCTTCTAGAAGTTCAACAGCTAAAATGGAGGGCCCACAGATAGAGCAGTTCTCCATTAAGAAATTATTTTAATTAAATATACAGATAAATAGCAAACAACAGCAGACTCAGTAGATCAAGAACAAATTACAGATTCCATCAGGTGAAAATGTCTTATTTACATGAAGATTTTACTGACTCAAATTCATGCCTCTGAAAAATTCTGGTTGTGTAGGAGAAAGTAGTGAAAATGCTGAACTTTTTATGACCAGAAATTAAGTTTTTCTAAAATTAAAAAAAATATTGTAAAAAATTTCCTCCATGTAGAAAAAGAGGAATTTTTTATACTGCTAGATAAGTATTCTACAATTTATCTTCAAGAATCAGGAATGTGCCATAAAAGGTAATAAAGACAAAAACCACACATTTATGTACAAATAAAAATATTTTATGGATATAATATTTTGTCTTACTACTGATAACGAGGATAACCACTGTCATAGGGATAGGCAGTATCTTGTTAGAAGAAAGTAGAGAAAAAAAAATCAGCATAGATTAGTTACTTGGACTGCAAGTCCTGTACTTGTCGTGGCTATGAAGAAAAGCCAAACAGCATCCCAAAATATATCCAGAGAGGTATCTCCTGGAAAAGATAGCATGTGGAAGACTTTATGTAGAAAATTTGGTGCAGTTTTACTCCTTATTTTTTAGGTACATTTGTTCAAGTGAAATACAGATGTAAAGGAGGCCTGCAGTGGCAATCAAGGACATGGAGAGATTGTTAAGACAAAATGAGAAAAAAAGACTTGGCCTGTACACCCTAGCAAAGTGAAGACTGAGAAGAAATAACAGGTTTTCTCTATAAATGCATGGGTGGGCCAGAAAGAGAATACCTATTAAACTTGTCATAAAAAGCTTAGGCGGGAGATTAGAATAGAATTTCTAACCACCAGAGGTACAAGACTCTAAAAGAGGATCCCAGTAGGAGTGGTGTAGGTAGGCATTGTAACCACTTTTTGATTTCTTCATGAAAAGGACAACATGACATGCAAAAGTAAGAGATTGATATGCTTTTATGCTGTCAGATATGTAAAACTAACTGTATAATTCCACCTAAATTTCAGTTATAAAACTTACTTTTTAGAGAGAGATGAATATTACTTGTTTGAGTAAAGGAGGAAAATTCCAGAATGCTCATGGTTTAAAGGGGGAAAAAAACTGAGAAGAACTTACTTCATACAATTTTCTAGGTGAATGCTTTCATGGACTATTTGATATTTTTGAGAAAATACATCTCTGGACACATCTCAGGATTGTGTATTCAATAGCATTTTCATTAGTTTCATAGAAACAAATGGTTTGGGTTTAAAGGGAACTTAAAGAGCATTTAATTTCAACCCCCACTTGCCATGGGCAGGATCGCCTTCCACAAGTTCAGGTTGATCAGGTTGATCTCATGCAGCCTAGCCTTGAACACTTCAAAGGATGGGACATTCACAAGGTCTCTGCACAATCATGTTGCAGTGTCTCACCACCATTACAATGAGGAATTTCTTCATAATATTTAACCTAATTCTCTCCTCTTTTGATTTCAAACCGTTCCCTTTGGTCCTATCCCCTTGGAGGAAGTCCCTCTCCAGGTCTCTTATAGGTCCCCCGGGGGTACTGAAAGGCTGCTGTAAGGTATCCCCAGGCTCTTCCCTTCTCCAAAGTGAACAATCTGAGCTCTCTCAGTCTGCCTCCATAGGAGGTGCTTCTCCATAGGAAAGGTGCTCCAGCCTTCTGATTGCCTCCTCTGGATGTGTCCCAGCAGGTCCTCATCTTTCTAGTGCCGAGGGCCCCAGAGCTGTGGTCTCAGGGGAGCAGAGCACAGGGGCAGAACCCCTCCCTCTCCCTGCTGCCCACACTGCTTTGGATGCCACCCAAGTCTCCCAGTCTGCGCTTATATCTGGATTTGTCCCAACTCAGGTGCATAACCTTGCACTTGCAGAACTCTTCAATGTTCTCATGTGCGAAGTTAGTTCTCATACTCACTTCTCAAGTGTGTCCAGCTTTCTCATCCTTTCTTCACAGTAACAAATAATACAAAAAAATAGTTTCTAATTAGCTAACCTGGGTTGGGGTTTCTTCATTCATTGTTTTTTTGGTTTTTGTTTTTTTTTTTAAATTACCCAATGCAGTTTGTTGCTTTGTTATGCTTTCCATGAGAAAGACATTATGATGCAATGAACTGTCTGAAGATTATGATTTATTATAATATGTGGAGAATATTTCAGAACTTCACATTATTGGTTCCACTCATATAATTCAAAATTGTTTTATTTAGAATTTTTCTGGAATTTAATATAAGATAACAATAAATTAGTTCAATGCCAATGTTTGTAGTGTTTGAGAGTGATCCTAACCATCCTTGTGCATGATGTTAGCTAATTGGCTGGCGTTCAGTCCAGTCAGCCTGAGGTAATCTTGGTGAGCTGTAGGAACTGTGTATATGGAGTGACCCTATCTCTTCTTATTATTCAATGTTTCTGTTTTTCATAACTTATGTTTACCAAATACTCTAGTGTTGAGGCCAGGGTGCTGTAAAATTATCACATTCCAGTATTTCTGGGGAAAGCTATTCCCGTCTTTGGCTTACAAATGGCTTTGGTCTGCTTTGAACACAGACAGGACTTCTTCCATTTTGAGATAGATTGTTTGCACATTTTATGAGCCTTTGAATTTAAATCAATCCAGAACCCACAGCTGGTACGGAATGTCACACCTGACACTTAACCACTGCATTTTGGCAGCATAGAGGCCAAAATGAATTCTCACAAATGACCATGTGGGTTTCCAGATGCAGTTGAAGATATGGATTATTTTGCAAGAATGAATTGGAACCTACACATTTCAGTTTTATGTTCTCAATCATCCTGCCACAGCTCTGCCCAGTTGAAGCATTCAAGCTGGATCAAGAAAATAGAAAAAAGGAGTAAGTGAAAAAAGAAAGAGAACGTTTCTTTCAGGAACTTTCAGCTTTGAATTTAGTTTTTTCTTTCTCTTTTTTTTGGTCCTATAGTATCAAAATTTAATTTTCTTGTGTGTTCATGAGAACATTAACCTCTTTACCCAGACTGTGAAAAAGACAAAACATAAAAAATTGACGTTTGTAAAAAATGGAAGTATTGTTGGATTTCATTTTTATAGCAGAGTTGTTTTGTTGGTATGAGTGTATAGAAGGAACGTTTAAACACCAGGTTAAAGATTGGAATACATACTTGGCTTTTACATGTCAGCTTTTACAACAGAAAAATATGTGTCTGCTTGCATTTTAGTAGGTAATGTGTGACTGAATCCCAGGAGACTCAAACTATCACTTCTCTTTTCCAGAATACAAGATTTCAGTCATAACTTATTTTCCCCAATATCTTCACTACTGGTACTAAAAACACTTATTTATTACACTCAGGATATGAATGATATGTATAAAAATCTAATGTCAAGGCTTCTTCTGTTTGTTTTTAATTCCAAAGAAAGGCTCTCATTCTTTCTTGTGTGGGGATTTTGAGGAAGATGACAAATAAATTACAAAGCTTGAGAAAATTGCTTCCAGACAACAGTAGAAAAGAACAAAAAGCCACTGAAACCATTTGACTCAGCCTTGGTTTCTTCCAATGTTTAAAAAAATTCATCTGGTCTCAGAAACAGAGGATTAAGTTTAGAGTAAACTGAGATTGTGATGAATAAAATACAGGTTAAATAAAAAGCTTTGCTTGTGTTCATATGGGTGAAAAATATAGACATCTAATTGCAACCTTCCAATACCTGAAGGGAGCCTACAAGAAAGCTGGAGAGGGACTTTTTACTGTCACTCTGTCATGTGGTGACAGGACAAGGGGAAATATCTCCGAACTGAAAGAGGGGAACTATAGATTAGATATTAGGAAGAAGTTCTTTGAGGGGAGTGAGGTGCTGGAAGAGATTGCCCAGGGAAGCTGTGAAGGCCAGGTTGAATGGGGCTTTGAGCAGCCTGGTCTAGTGTAAGATTATCCCAGGCTGTGGCTGGGGAGTTTGTACTAGATGATCTTTAAGGTCTCTTTCAATAGAGGCTGTTCTATGGAACTATGGTTTTAATCAAATGTTGAATTTTCTGGGTGTTTTTAAAAGTGTTTATAGTCAGTTCTTCTAGGAAAATATATATAGAGAAAAATCCAACATTGTGGTACGCTTTTCTGTATGTGGAGAGCTCTGTTAATCTCTCTCACAATTGTCTCTTTATATGTTTTCTGTTGGCAGCTCTGCATTGCAAAACTTACAAATTGCATCAGAGCATCATCAGATCACATAATGAAAGTAACAAAACAACTCATAGGGGAAGGGTTGCACATCTCCTTGCTGCATTTATGTGCCTGGGCTTCTCCTTGTTATGACCTAAAAATCTAAATGCATCTAGTTAACAGGTTGCCAATGTGTCTAGCAGATGGCTGTCAGAATATGCCAGAGATGCTTCAGAACTGCACAGCATAATGGTACAATGTAAGTCTGGCTGGGAGAGTAGTCCTGGGAGACAGTGGGAGTCTCATACTCTATGCATGAGGCCTGACATCCTGCTTTCAGATGAGAGACTTCTTCATGAGCAGGTGATCATATCAAGAAAGGTATTAGTATGTTCAGTATTTCAGTGATAGCCTCTTCAGAGAAACTGTATTAACATTTAGTACAAAAACATTGGTATTTTTAAACTAACCATGCTGAACGCAGTACAAAATTTGTTTATTTGAGAAAGTGCCCACACTACCCAATCCACAATAGAGCTTCCAACAGAAAGGCATCACTCTTGGAAGCTGGATACACAATGAAGTGAAAGGCCTTGCCCAAGTAGCTGGTCAGGGAATACCACTGCCTAATGCTACTCTCCAATGCTACTGAATATGGGACCAGCAGTTTTCTAAAACTTGTTCTTGCTAATAAATGAAATTGTGAGAAGCTTTCTTACTCTAAACATGTTCCAGTTTATGAAAACATCAATTTGTCTGGGGGAGATTTGATTGTGATTTTCAAGCATAAAATTCAAACTCTTGCCATATTTAAAATAAATTTTCAAATGAAAAATATATGTTGTCTCCTTACTAAGCTACAAAGGCAAATGAAAAATGGAAGATTTTCCTTTTAGCCAATTCTTCTCAGACCAGAAATAAGCCCCAAAGAGAAACAGCAGGGCTGACTCTTTCAAAAGCAAGGGCCTGAGGCAAAGCTAGAGCCTGGTAGTGCTGCTTTCATCTGGCTCAGCTCAGGCAAACAAACGCACTTCTCAGCTGAGGAATGCAAGGTCCTTGCCACTGGGTCAAGTCCTCGGAGAGGAGCGTGGGCAGTGCCCTTTCACTCCACTTTAACAATGCAGTGGAAAAAAAGACATCCACCCAGGGACTCGCACGCACGTGCCCACCACACACGTGCACTAAAGTATGAGCATGCACATGTTCTTCTCAGTGTTTGCCAAGATACCCAACCTGCTGCACTTTCCTCTTGGTTTTTTTATGTAATCCAGCTAAGGCAGACTTCTCTGAGTCGGAAAGGAAGTATCAATAATGAGAGTTTCTGTCTCACTGGAACAACACCTGACAGCTTTGTATGAATTGCCTGTGCTGCTGGGTAGCCACTCCTACTTCACAAGGACATTCTTCTGGCATTTCTATTGTTATGAATTTTTAACCATCCTCCATCACCATCTGAAGTGAACTGACATTAGTCGTGGCAGAAAAAATTACAAGGCAGAAAAAACACAGTTCAAGTAAACCTATTTGAACCTTCAAAACTATTTGATGAAAAATCAAAACACAAATTAAAAAAACCCATATTTTTCAGGAGAGGTCCAGATTAGATATTTGCAAAAGAAAATCACCAAAAGGGTGGTTTGGCATTGGAATTTGTTGGCCAGGGAGATATTGTCTCTGTAAGTATGCAAGAAGTTCTAGGTTGATGGTTGGACTAGATTTGAAGGCCTCTTTCAGCATTGATGCTTGTATGATTCTGTGATGTGTAAGAAGGTGTTTTACAGTTTCCTGTGTGATCATAGAGACACACATCCTATAAATCACTGAAGCTGCAATGGGGATATGACAAGGGCAGTGCCAAATGACACTGGGATGCTTTTAATCATGATTCTCATCTAAGCCTATGGATATTTTTGAACTGTGGGATTTACACTGAAAGAATCCTTAAATACAGTTATTTCTGTGATCTACTGCAGTGGGGCACTTAGAAACTTAGGCCTACATTTTGTTGAAAATCTCATCACTTTCTGGCCAAGAATTCTTAGGAGAAAACCCCGAAGTTGCAGATGAGGACTCTGTTTCTGGTTATCAGTGGTAATAAATCAGCAAGTACAAGGTCAGAAATGAGGTATTTGGATTGAGTGAGTTTGACAGCTGATTCTGTGAAATCTTGTTTCCCAAAACAAATATGCACACTTATTTCTTTAGGCAGAAGATTTGTATCCTCTCAGCCCCATCTCCTTTATTTCACCAGCTGTTCTCCCTGCTTGTGTGGTCCTAGCATACTATATATTGTTAGTTGTTTTGATTGTCCCTAAAGCAGAAAATCTTCTCTTCTTTTTGGTTTAATTTTCATTCAGGACTTCATTAGCCCTCCTGGAAAGCAGCAGAGTACAAAACTGATGCCGTGTGACTGCTTTGCATAGTCACTCCATTCAAAGGCTGCAGCAGACCAGCTGTACCAGAATGCAAATGATCGTTCCCAGCACAGCTCACTAAAGCTGGAAGCAAGCTGTTGGTCATGCTTTCCTCTGCCTTCCCTTTGCCACTCAGTGTACGGTATGGTATCAGCACAGCAGCCGTTTGGAATAAAGGAGGGATGGAGTCAAGATACCAACATTCTCAAGAGGATTTTGTAGTGGACTTGCAAGATCTTCTAGTATTTGATATTAACTCTTGGTTCTGAAGCCCTTTCTCCTTCACTGTTTTTCATTAGTTCTTTCTGATTCCAAGTGAATGGATAATAACACCTAAATAGCAGCATTAAGTCAAGGACAGAGTGCATACCATTCCTTAAAAAAAAAAAAAAAAGAGCCATTGATTTTGTTAGGATGATAGAGAACTGTACACATTTTTAGAAGTAGGTTTTTCCTATAATCACTGGCTTATCTCACAAGACATGAAAGCAAAAAACAAACCTGGTCTTTGTGTGATCATATTATAGCAGCCAGAGCATCAAATACTACCTTCTGATAAAATGCAACCATGCAACCCATAGATATTCTTTCATTTCTGACCTGCATTTGACACATTTTTTAAACCAGACAGCGCCACTAAGTTGTCTTGTTTGACTTCCTGCATAAGACATACTAACTCCATCTTTCATTCTCTAACTCCAGTAACAGGATGGTTCTATGGTAAAGCATGTTCTTAAAGACACACTCAGATATAATTTGAAGACATCAAGAGAGCAATTGTACGTTGCTGAAAAATTATTCAGTAAAATTAAATATTTATTCTTTGCAATACCTATGAAATTCTGGCCTGGGCTCA
Organism: Lonchura striata; assembly: GCF_050655825.1. Taxonomy (NCBI): domain Eukaryota; kingdom Metazoa; phylum Chordata; class Aves; order Passeriformes; family Estrildidae; genus Lonchura; species Lonchura striata. Next base: position 64,194,080 of record NC_140705.1, on the reverse strand, counting down.
AACCTCATTATGACAGGTTCCACATGCATGTAGTACAAAAAGAGTGAATGGATGGCCAAACAATGCAATTACTCAAAGTGCTAATCCCTCTCTTTTGGCTAGACTCCTATCCAAATTGACTCTAAATTCTCTTTCAGGCTGTTTTGCTGGGCTTACTTATTTCTGTTGATTTAGCCCACAAATTCAAGTTTTAGTAATTCATTATTTTGTTGCCAAATTGCACAGTGTTATAAGATGTTTTCTTCAGACTTACAGATTACATTTTGGGTAAAGCAAACTGTAATATGGAAATTTTCTGTAGCTGTACTTACCCACCTGGATCTATGTAACCTAATATTTGAAAGAATTCAGTAGAAGAGATAGAGATGATTGTGTTTCTGGTAAGTAAAAGCTAATGAATTGAGTGTATAGTTCAACTGGACAGTGCCAATCATAACTCTTAAAACACTTGCAAGTTGCTTAGGATAGAATGTGCTTGTGTTTGGATGGGGTATAAGTTTTAAAAAGAGGAGATCAAACAAAGCAGTAATGTGTATTACCTTTGTTTACTTTTCAACACCTATACATTGTACACTACAAGCATTTTTGCCTCTTCTTCATAAGTCACTGTATTTTGAATATATAGTCAATCACAACCCCCTCATCTGCTGTTCATATATCTCAAGTCAGAGTTCACTGCTTCATTGTATGTGAGTTATTTCATGAACATTTTTTGCAAAGGGAGATAAGACTACAGTGAAAAGAGCAGTTTTCAGGACTAACAGTTTGTACAAATTCCTTAATAAATTTAAGAAATAATGTGAAGATTTTCTTAGACTAAATATTATATATAGTGAGTGTCAATTGCAATGGAAAACTTAAAAAAAAGCAGTTTTGATCTTTTATCTGGAACTCAGACGTCTTCCAGCTTTGCCTTTCAGCATGTTATACTAAGTATTGGCCCCAAATGATTGAACAAACCTGTACTAAGACATCTTTTTAGTTTTGAAAAACATAGATTTTGAAACCTCTGAATGTTTGCTTTAAAAATGAAATCAAATTTCTGTGTGGTGTATTGTGAAAGAAAATTTTTGCCAAATGCCTCCTATGTTTCTCATTCAGTTACTTAATTTGTGGGTTTTGATCTGTGCCACAGGCTGCCCTCAACCTTCTCCTTTGCTTTGAATATTTAAAAGGAGAATGGATTTAGTTGTGCTGTAATGCCTGCTGAATGAGAAGTATTTACTGATGGAAAACTGAAGTAGCAAATCTTTAAATCCTATTGGAGCAAGAATATAGCCAACAACATTTGCATACAAAAATACCTTTTTAAAATACATGTATCATTTTTAGTACAGTCTAGCCCTTAAATGTCTTACTTATGCTAACAGTTAGTCTTAGATGGATACATTTTGGATGTCAAATTGGACAAATTCCATAAGCCTCCTCAACTGAAACATGTAAGTAAAGCAATTCTCTGTTGAATGTTTTCTACATGTTTATTCATGTTATGATGTGTTTTTATTTTGAAGGTGATTAAGTCAGACCCTGTTTTGCTTTAGATATGCCTGGAAGGAGCTGTTCTTTGTGCACATGCCTGTATCCCTTGCACCATCTAAGCTACTCAGCTGAATTAGAACACTTAGACAGTGGAGAGAAATATTTTTGACAAAACAAAATTCTTTCTATATTATGTCTTTTTGCCAAAACAAAATGTTTTTCATATTATTTTGTTCACGGGTTTTGGGGTGGAGTTCTTTTTTTTTGTTGTTCTGTTTGCTACTAATTTTTCCAGCTCTGTAAAACAAAATTAAGGTTGCACTCAGCTCTTACCCCACAGTAACGTTTTGTGCCCTTTTTGCTTATTGTAACCTGAAATGTCCATTCATGTTAATTAATATTTTACCTCTATATTTCTATCATGATCTTTCCAGTTTCTGCAGCTGGTTTCATCTTTCATCATCACCCTTTTTTGGAAAGATGACGTAAGACATAAGAAGACATAGACACAAGTTTAGGTTTTGAACAGTAGTTACTGTTCTTTTAATTCCTAGGTACAAACAGTGTGATCTGCACATGCATAAGAATTTCTTGCTTGGACACAGTTTTCTTTTTAATCTGGATAGTCAATAGACTTTCAAACTGTCAAGAGGCTTTGGTACTCCAGTTGACTACTAATCCATCTTTATTGTCAGTTGTGGAGAAGACTGATGACCTCAGCTCTGAGAATGTCAGGTCTTCTAAACTGATCTTGCACCTTCATTCTCCTTCTATTTTCCAGGTAGATAAGAGGACACTTCCCTTCAACCACAGGAGCACATGCAGAAGAAACATGGACAGAGCTCTGAAGAAAAGTGCAGAGGAGCCACAGTCACTGAAAGTAAGTTTTCTTTCTCCTTCTGTACTCATCCATATGCATTAACACTGTGGGTGATCCCATGCACTTCAGATACTTGCTAATTATCTAAAGGTAAAACTCGTGTTATAGCTTCTTCTGAAAGACAGGGTGGGGGGACAGGAGTCAAAACACCCATTATTGTGGAGATCCATAAAGTGTATTCCTACACAATAACAATGCCAGAGAAGAGATGAGAAAGGGAGGATAAGGTTCTGTTCTGAATAAAGAGAGAAAATAACTCACAAAAGAATTTGATGAACTCTAGCAGTGGGGGAACTTCTCAGGTCTTCAAACTAGTTCTAATTCATACTAGGAGCAGCAGCAAGGATGAGCATGAAGTGATATGAGATGAAACTGTTCCTTGAGTAAGAATGTTTTACATAATCCCTCAAGGCTCATTGTGTAATACTGCCAGGTACAATCTATAATTACTTCTTTTTTTTTTTTTGTTTTGTTTTGTTTTGTTTTTTTTTTTTTTTTTTTTTTTGGTTTTTTGGGTTTTTTTTGTTTCCTTCACTTCTATAAATTTCCAGTCTTGAAACGAAGAACTTTAGCTATTGCTTTCCTTGGTTAAAATTTAGTTTTTGTTTCTAATCTTTGTGGTGAAAAGCCTGACTCTGGACAAAAATTCAAAGAAAACCATCTGTCTAGAGAGAAACTAATCCAGTAAAACTGTTTGTGCAGGGAACAGCCTTCCTCCTGTGATAAGCAAAAATATGACTTCAGCAGGGTATAAGGACAAGTTTGAAAGTGCAATGAGCAAATATTCGGGTTTAGTGGCAGAAAGACGATGTATAGCAGCAGATGCATCTCAGATCATCATTGTGCTAATATTTAAAATTAAAGTAGCATGTTATTGAAAATTTCACCCTAAATCTTCATGATTTTTTGAAAAAAACCTTTTAAATCTCATGGTTTTGGAAAACAGAAGAAAACTTTGGAATTAGGCAATGTTAATGAATTACCAGAAAGATTATGTAATCAATCTTATGAAAAATGACCTGGTAACAAGCTCTGGTCTTGTTTTTCAATTGTTGTGTAATTTTTTTTCCCACAGGTCCAGTAGTATCTCATTACCACTATTTCTAAAATCATCTACCATCAGGAATGGAAAATAGGTGAATAATTTTTCTTCAGTCCTATGGTCCTTCAGGACAGAACTTAGTACATAGCTGGGAGTGCATTACTACTCTGATTAGGATTTGCTACTATATTCTTATTAGGATGAAAGATTATGCTAGACTGAAGCCACAGGTGATCTGATTCCAATGACCACAAAATTAAAGGTCAGCTTGAAGAGCAGGAATCAAATTTCTTTCCTTATAGTTTACTTCAGAAATCTATGAAAGTGTTGTGCATGTTTGTTAACATCTGTTGCACAGGATTTTTTAATCTGCTTGATAATGTAGATCAAATGTCCCACATTTTTCTCTTGCTTGACACAAACAAATTAATTTAAATTCAGCAAATCATACTGAAAATCCTGAATTTAGTAGGCTTATCTGTGGTCTGATTGAAACTAAAATAATTGAGTAGTGGGTGAAAATTAAAAAAAAAACTAATAAAAAACAATCACCTAATAAAAAACAATCACTAAATTCACCTTTTTCTCATAGGAAATAAATGTTTGGCATTTTTTAAGTTTAGGCAGAATAGGATGCTTGTAAACTGAATTTCTCGATCATGTACAGATAATAAATATTGGGCAACTGAGAAATTCTGGGGGAAAATATTTGATTTTCAATAACTATATCCAAGATCCATTCAGCCACAACAACATTTCTATTTGTGACACTGAATATGGCTTTGAGCTCTGTACAGATGAGCTTGTCGTAAGATTTTCAGATTTCAAGCCTTTTGATGGTAGCCAGTTGTCCACAGAGTCTGTGATACCTGTTTGATGCAGCTGCCTGTTGAACTGCTTAGCATCATCATTTCCTATTCCTCTAAACATAATCCTAAAAGCAGCTTAATAACAAATGTGTTAGCAAAGCATTGTGGATATCTGTGTCCTGATATTCCAGCCTGGGATTACTCGGTACTTATTCCTCTCTCCTGTCTCAACACTTAATTTGCTAAAATCTAGAAACAGAACCACTCTACTGTTTTCCTGTCATATATTTTTAATGTAAGCTACAAAATCTCCAAATTCTAATACTACTTGTGCCATTAGCACAAAAGCAAACACAGTTGGAGAATATGGCTCAGACAGTAGGGAACATCAGGGCACTGGATAAAGGAAGCATAAAAAAATCAACCCCAACCAATGTGTCTTGCCGGATGAGAATCCTTTCACCAAATCCTACCATAATCAGCAGGTGCCAGTGACTTTGTGGGTTGAAATAAAGACTGAAACCTTCTCCACATTCCTAGGAATTGTTCTCTGGTCTGTTTTCTCCAGAGCTCAGCTTTGAATCTGTAGGGAATGCCATAGGCATAGGAATATCCCAGTCTGTAATCATGCTGCTCACCATTTCTCCTGTTGTCTTTTCCATCTGCTTTTAAAAAGTTCTGCAGAGCTCATCTTGCTCTTGAGAAAAAAAACAATTCCCACCTTCCTTCTCCTTTCCAGAAGCTTCCATTTTAGAGTACAGCAGCCAGAGTGAGGTAAACAGAGCCTTCTTCTTGCTTACTGTCAACACAACCTCTTTAAGATAACAAAAAATATGACTCTTGATTCATTCAATAAGCTGGAAACAATCTATCATTTGTAGACACAGAATTAGAGGAGCAAAGAGTTCCAAAGTTAGACAATTTTTAGCAACAACTTGGATTTAAGGAGACCTTATTTCACTATATAGAAATTGAGCTTTGTCCACTATTATTTAACTAGGTCCAGAAAATACTAGTTTGTGCCTTTCAGCATATAGGACACCTATTCTCATTTCTAAATATATTTTTCTTTGGTTTCACAATGGATAGAGCTTATTATTAAATAAAAGCCATTCAGTTTAGGTTTCTTGCAACACCTTTGGTCCTCAACAAGGTGTTATTTGTTCTATAAGTTTATTTTACACAGGTTGCGGCCAACGTTGTTTTCTGTTGTGGTCAATTCCTTTAACACACAACTATCTGTATGCATCTGGACAATTTCTAATTATTTTAAATCACCTGAGGATTATGAAGCCCAAGGATTTCCTATTCCTGCCATTGGAAAATAACATACTAGGGAAATTGTTCTTCCAGTGTTTGTGATACTCTCTGCTAGTCTGTAAATTATTTGATTCAGATTTTGTTATTTTGGATGTGTTTCTACACATTCTATCTGGCTCCTGCCTTCATTAGGATATTTAAATACCAAAAATTAATATAATGGAAGTGTCTTATTTTTCAAATGCTCAAATTGATAGAAGGACTCGGATTTATTTTGTTTGCAAATCTGGATTTTAGGATGAAGAAAGTAATGTCAGTTGTTTTCAAACACGGGAAGCAGGAAAGTTGTTACTAATTTTAACTTTAGTAACTAATTTTAAGAAAATTTGTGTTTCCTATAGTTAGACAGAATCTTGTGTACCTCTATAAAGAATTTAATAAATTGAACTGATCCCATTTATTTCTATTGTGACTATATTGATATGACAACTAGTACATTCTACACAAAAGCTTTTATACCAGCAGTTTTGTAGTCCCACAATGCCAGTAATTTTTGGAACTTAATGCAAAACTAATTTCTCTGAATTAACTTCTTCTCAGTAAATATTTCAGCAAATGTCTCAGTTTAACTACAAAACTGATCGGTGGTAAAAGTTAGAACTTTTAAATATATGTTTCTGTTTGAAGTGTCAAACAAATTAGAAAAATCTGTTTCAATGTCATTGTCTTACTAATAGTTTTTGTGCTGAAACTATTAAATTAAATAGAAGTTATTGCTGTGCTAGGGGTATTTTAATCTATTTATTAGGAAATTAGTGAATATAATCTAAAAACCTCTACAACTCCTTTCAGCCAAGTGTTGCCTTCTACGCTGTCAAAATGGGCAGCTGAAATGAAAAAAGCAAGACAAAACTGAACTAGAGTGTGAGTGAATGCTTTAGAAGAAAAATGGTTTCCATGAAAATCCCTGGTCATCAGATGCACCTGCGCATTGAGGATAGGCAAGAAAACAGTTCACCTTGTCAACATTGGGTTCAACTACTCTGTCCCACTCAGCTGTACCTCAGTTTACTTGCTGAGTGAGGAAGGAGGGATCTTCAGAGCTCAGAATCCTCATTGGAGAAATGGCTGCTGCCTCTCAGCACTTGGCTGGCCACATGAATGGGTCTGGAGCAGCGTACAACCTTCAGGCACTGTTTTGTGTGGGCTTGGCTGAGAGTACATCAGTTCTTTTCTTCAGAATATTTTGACTCCTTCAGTGCTACTGATTACCCAACTGAGAGCAAAAAATAAATAAATATAAATTAAAAAAAAAATTCTCTTACCGCTGTGTCAAATATTTCTTCATTTATTCTCCTTTATAAGTTTTTTTGTTTGGTTTTTGTTTGGTTTTGGGGTTGGGTTTTTTTGTTGTTGTTGTTTTTGGGGTGTTTTTGTGGAAAAAAACAGCCATCTCAAATATATCCACTATATATTACTGCTGAAATCTGTACACTTGCAGCACTGAAACCTGCAATTCCTTGTTATATAAATGTACTAAACATTACTTTCCAACACCAGTTCCTCGTATCCTTAGCAACACAGGCTGCAAAGAGCTCACCAGCCTGGTGTTCTGCTGCATGTATGAGCTTCCAAGTCAACTGGAAGAGTTTTGGTTTAGGATTCAGAATCTTCCTTTGACCAGTTCAAGCTATAGGTGAGGGAGACTCTCTTGCATATGGTCTCATGAAAGCTATAATTTCAATGTTTATCAATGGAGTATACAAGCAATGAACCAAGAGGAGCTTCTGAGAAAATAAAATTTTCATGGCAGAAGCCTGAACAATTTATTCTGTCCCCCCCACCATGACCATAGAGCAAAATATTTTAATACTGAAACTAAATTTTTTAATATAGCTCCCCTTAATAACTTATAAGCATGCACAAATGTATGCAAGATCAATATTATATCTTTCCCAAAGCTTCTAGAAACTAATAATTTTCCTTGTATTATAAGGCAGAAATGTGAGAAATCTTATTACAGACACACTTGTCTGTGTCACTGTAGTAAGATGCTGCTATAAGACTAACAGTTGACATTATTGTGCCTGGTTTTAGCCAGTGAAGATTTTAATTGGTTCTGGAATGAAAATCTCCTTTTAAATCATTCCTCCCCTGGTGCCTTCATGTTAGCCTGAGGTTTTGTCCATTTTCATGCTAGTTCTGTACACACACAAAGTAACAATAACTTTGTTTAGAGTTAAGATTGAGTTTTGTTTCAGCAGCTGTCGCTGGACTCCACTGCATTCCATGATGTCAAAAAATTGATGAGAAAATCACTGATGAAGGCAACATCACATGCACTTACTTTCAAATATCATATTAGGCAAAACATTCATGGTCTTCTTAATTTTTTTTACGCTGTGTTGAGAACCAAGAGAGGAAGCCCAAGAGCCCATCAGTTTTTAGGTCAGGTGGCTTTGAGCTGCACACACCAGGATCCTGCCTCTGCCTCCAAAATAGACTGGTGAGAGAAATGATACAAACATGAGGTCATTCTGTACTTCTACAGAAATCACTTCTTCCAAAGTATACAAGGAATAATCTCTCTATTAAAGTGAGGCCTGCTACATGAAGATGGGCAAAGGTTCAGCTGGAGGGAAAGAAAAATATGTTCTTATACCAGGAGATGTTCCTGCCTGATCAGTAGGGAGCAGCTTGGTGGCTCATTTGCTGGAAAGCCTTGGGACCTGGAAGAACAGGTAAGCATCTGTCAAACAGGTCACACATTTCCCTCGGCAACATGAGTAGGGATTGTTTTTGTTTTCCTTCAGGGGTTTCCATTAAAGGAAAAAGACTTAAAGGTCTGTGAATGAGGACTTCAAGTGGAGAAGTTACACTGCCCAACTGTGCTGGTGATGCCAGGTTAGACATCCCCCTAGCCAAGGTCTGGGAGCCTGTTGTGTCTGTACTCTCTGCACCCTGATTTTTCAGCAGCAAAACATGGCTGGGTCTAACACAGCTTTTTTAGCATTTCTGCTCCAGGGCAGCACAAAATCATCATCCCCAGAAAACAAAACAAAACAAAAAATTTAAAAAACCCACCACCACCACCACAAAAAAAAAAAAAAAAAACAAACAAAAACCAAAAAACCAAAACCAAACCAAACCAAACCAAACCAAAACCAAAAAAAAATCCCAACCAAAAACCCAATGTAATTAGATTTTGCCACCACATTAATTTTGACCCAGAGAACTTGCTGAACATTGTGCTGCCTGCAGGTAATACAGGAGAAGGACTTCTCCAGTCTCTAACAAACTCTTGCCAAGAGGGGTTTACTTCTGTTACTGTAATGCTCTTTAAAATAAAATTTAGTCTGACAAAAAGCAGCTGCAAGAGAACAACAATACCAGTTTCTGATGAAAATTTGAATGACTGGATTGTATGCTGGGTATTATTTTAAGCAAAAACATTTCTTGTGTATAGCTTGTGACTAAATTTGGCTGTCTTACAGCAAAAGTTCAACTGAAATAAAAGCAAATGATTTTACAAATGGACTTTATAGCCTCATCACTTACAGGATATGTAGTACCTTAAACCTAGAAGAGCATATATAATTTTTCATCCTTAATCTGTAAGTAAATCTGAGTTAGTGAGAATAGCTCAAATTGGAAAAAGTAAGATATTTGAGTCTCATTTTTCCCTCTTTTCATCAGATGAATTCAGAATAGGAAAAGTGGTTTGCAGTCATTGCAAAATAGAAAACAAAAGAAAGAATATAGGAAGTCTTTCTGTATGCTGTTTGTTTTCCAGTCTCTTTTACCAGCTTTTGACCTAAAGTAGTTTCCAATGAGGTGTACCAGTGAAAAACAGGGAGAAATTTTGTAATGCAGCAAGATAAATGTTAAATCAGCATTGATAGATATTAAATCATCATATTGATTGTTTTTTGCCAGTGACAGTGCATTGAAGAGATCTGCTCATTTTCATTTAATGTTTTGTTTGAATGAGTGATCGTTTCATAACCACCTAGCTGCCTGAAGTGAAGCAAGTCCTGATTCAATTGCCCTTTGCTTATGCAAAATACCAGTTTTGAATAGTTATTTGACTCAGTAGTAAGTGGTACCTTAATGTATTATTCTGCAAACTAATTTATTAAAGATTTTTCAAACAATTCAGATTGGCTTTGTGTGTTCAGCCTATGTATGAATTAATTTGGTTCGCACCTTATATTTATGGATCGGCTGGTTTCAATAACAAAAAGCAGAAAAGCACCTGACATTATTTTGGGGAGGTTCAGACAAATCCATACCTATGACTAACCACACTGAAAAAACTACCTAAATTTGAGAGCATGCCTAAACCATGCAGAAAACCAATTAGGTTTTACTCCATAAAAGCAAAATCTGAAGAGTAAATGAATACGCACATGGAATTAGAGACACATTTCCATGTGAAATTTCACCTCTGACACATCCTAATTTTTGGGTACTTAATTGTGCTGTTTCCATGTTTTTTTAACTTGGTGTTTTAGCTTTTTTGAATTTAATGTTTATTTGTTCTGGAGATGGATAATGATCAAACATCTGCCTTTGGATGTACTGGTCAACTGCTTGCAGGCTTCACCAAGAGAGGAACACCCCAGTTTTGGGTCCAGAAACATTAGCCCCTAGTCAATCAGTGATTACTTTTCCATAAATTTGCTATAGGATTTATTCTCTCCAGCAGAGGGCAGTGGAATGGTAGGTGTATGTATATGAGACAGAATTTTAATTTAATTTGGAGAGAAAATTCAAATATTCAGTAAAAAAAGTTGAAATGAGATAGGCAATAAGCAAAAGAGATCATCTTCATTCCCCTTCAGGCTTAATGTGATTTTGCTTTGGCTTTATTCCAAGAAATACAGAGGAGACCTCTTGATTAACAATGGTATGACATTATGAAAAATATTCTAGTGCTTAAGGATTAATAAAACGTGAATTTCTGAACGAGAAAAAAAAGTGTTCTGAATTCCTTAATTACAAAAAGTCTCATTTAAAGTATTTGAGAAACATTTTTTTCTCTGAGGAAAAGATGAGTATTTCTGTCAAAAGTATAGACCCCTTTGAGATATCCACAGCACTACTGGTTTTAATAAAAAAATATGCAGACACATAAAGGGCCCAAGTCTTTAACTATTTATTGTGAGATAAGGTGCTGTTTCAGATTTCTGACCTTTGCAAAGCTGAAAATGCTCCCAAAATGTCAAGACTGTGGCAGATTGGAAATGGCATGGCTTGAGCCTGCAATTGCCTGGTTAGGAATAAGTAAGACTCAAAGCTTTTATTGATGGCTATGAACCACCTTTTCCCCTTGCATTTTCATTTGTAGTATCTGCTCCAAGGGTTGGATGCTCAGCATCTGAACCTTAGCAGCTTTGGTGGCATGTGGCAAGAGCTAAATAAAAATGATTTTTCCTGTGTATGCTGAACTTCTTTTCTGTTGGAGCTTCCCTTAGAAATCTGGTAAATGAAATTGTTCCTTCTTATGGCTACCTTAATTTAAAGCAAAAGAACAGCAGAATTTTCAGTTCAATTGACAGCAGGATTCAAGTAAAGTAGTGCCACAACTAATAGCAGTTTTTGACAAGAATGCATGAAAAGAAAATAAATGTAGTTGCCTGAATCTTCATTTTCTAGTCTCTTTTTGCAGGTGCCTGATTTAATGCCCATTTTTTTTTCTATAAGTGTAGAGTCTGCTTTTCTTAACCTATTTTTATTGACTAAATTTTATCTTGGCAGTTTGAACAGTAAAATTCTGTAAATAATACAGTTATCCTGAAACAAAAGAAACTGAAGAAGGAAGAGAGGTAATAAAAAATGAGAATTTTCAATCTGAAGTGAAAAGAAATATTGGCATGATATTGAGCTGCCTGTTTTTTCCCTTAAGTCATTATTTTGCAGAATAGCTACATTCCACATCTTCATGAGTCGAACCAGTTGCTAGGTCAGGGTGATACACAGTGTTGGTCTATCCCTAAAGTTGAATGACTTTGCAGAATAATTGCTGAATATCCCAAAGTTTGCCTTCTAAATATGCTATGATGTCATCTCATATCTTCTTTCATTTACCCTCATGATACTGTTTTTTGTGGGTTTACATGGTTGTCTTTTGCATTTTAAAACATCATCTGAAGGCATTTTACATTTTAAAAATATTTTCTAACTTTTTTCTATTCCATTTGCATTTGTGTGAAAGACATTGATGGCAATAAATAATTGGAGTTAGGAGAAAGATAGTGAGTTCTAGATATGAATATAAAATATAAATTGCTGTGTGTATGTTAGGTTCTGAGCTAAACTCCTGAAAAACACTTCAGGTTTGAGATATTACTGGCAAGCAAAGAATCAAGTTTTCAATTCCAGTTATTTACTTTATGTAAACATCCTGGTTGCAAATGAACCACGAAAATGTTGGATGAAATCATGTCCTTCATCTAAACCTACAATGAACCTACAAGCCAAAAGAAGTATGTTCTTTACAGCTACATCTCAAAACTCCTGATGAGCTTCCAGCCTGTTTGGGTTTGCATGCCTTACAGTTTCAGCCATCCATAAGCATTGCCCTTTGATGTATATCAGTACTTTCTACTAAAGTAGCTCTGGAGCAATAGCTCGAGCCTCCTATTAAATAAATAAATCTGCTCTTAACTTCCAGAATTATAAATAACATGAGGAATGTCAAGGCAACCTTGGGGGTTAGCCAAGTCTTGGAACAGCTGCTATGACCTTGCATATCAGCATCTCAGCTTTTATTAGTGATTAGTTTGTGCACAACATGGAATTTCTTGGATTTTACATTAATTTAATTTTTTTTTTTTTTGCTACATATTAGGAGAATTTTAGGAAATAGCAAATATTTACAGGCTGCACAGGACTTCCTAGGAGGTTTGCTTGGTAGGTCTCTAACTCTTTGTTATTCATAATAGAGAAATGTCACCAATTTGCCCTGGTACAAAGTAATCACTGTGGCTGTACTGTAAGATTCTGTGAGCTAAAGCCACTGTCCTTACTATAAAATTTTATCCTCTGTGACCAACCACACAGGATGCAGGACCAGAAGAGAAGCTTTGCTTATATAGAGAGCTGTGAATAGTAGAAGTTTTGTAGCAACAAATTCTCTTCCCACTGCAGAAAGACATTAAAGTGTTCTTTAATTAATGTCTAATTTTAAACTTGCAATTAGTCAGAGTGAGAACAATAGACATACCTATGTTAATTTCCTTAATGTGTCAAAGCTGTACTGATTTCAACAGATGTATAATCAAGATTCTACAGTTCAGTAGCTGCTGGATAAAAGCTAAAGTATGTGCTCAATGAAAGGCTGAATTGAACTTTTCTTTTACAGTTCACTAAGGTTTTATGAACACCTCTTATTAGGTATGTAGTAACTTATTTTGCCACTAGACTTTTCTAAAACTGAAGCATCACCCAGATGCTTCTCCCAGTATCTCCACTGGGCTCAATTATTCCAAGCAGTAGAAAGCACACTGCCTTAGTTTTATAGTTCTTGAGGCTTTTCTGAACAAGAGCATAAAATTTTGAGGCTAGAATATCTGTAGTATTTAAAAAACCCACTGATAAGTATATAATTTTGTCTCTGATTTTTAACATTATTTATCTAATTTCCATCACTTCTATACTATATAAAGTTTTTTGCCTGCTGTGTCCACTTTATGGTTACAACAGAGGTACTTTTGCTGGGAATAAATATGTAGATGCTACATAAGGACTAGGAACACTGTCCAGTCAGCAAATTCTATGTGCCAACAGCAATATGGATTCAAGGTGACATCCAGAGAAATTCAAGAAGATATTCAAGAGAATGGTTTGATTTCTATGTCAAAACTCTCTCTTGTGAAGAGGATCTTTTTTTTTCTCCATTTACTTTCGATATCAATACTTCCCATACATTCAGTCTAGACTTCTGCTTGTACCGTATTTGACAAGTCACAAAATTTACAATCTGAGTCAAAAGTTCAGATTTCCAAATACTAAGAAGGATACTTAAATAATTAACCCATGCATGCCAAGAATTTATGAGTACACAGAAACCTATTTTTTGATAAACTTCCCTCTTATGACTGCTGAAGGACTCATTAAAGAAAGAAAAACCATAATTAAACATGGCCGACATGCCTATAACATGGTAGATCCTAAAGCAGGATCTATAAAATAAATATCAATAGACTGTTCTTTAGAGATGCGTTACCCTTTGAAAACGTAGCCATGCAATGATTCTGCTGTTGTTTCCTGGGAGTGCAGGGATGATATTTTCCAAAATATTCCTTGACACTTTGTGCTTAAGTTAAAGATTTGCTCATGTTTTGAATTATACACATGGGGCTTAGCTTTACCTTTGGTTTTTCTGATTGTCATAGGTCTGAAACAATGGACAGGAAAATGCTTCTTATATTCTTTTCAATATATTATGCTTTCATCTTAGCTCAGATAGAACAAGAGGAAATCCGTTAACTCTTAATTTTATGCAAATACACTGAAGTTTAAGTTGTAGGAGACTTCATTACAGTGCACAGTTTTCTAGTACTTTTGTAGCATTTTCTCTTCTCAGACTCTGCCTGAAGGTGAATTTGTGTACAATCCATTCAGCTATACATGGAAGTATCACAGTGCAAAAGTCATGTTACCTTCAGTGAGGGAATTTTTCCTTTGATTTTCTTTCTGTCACTCCTTCCCCTATCCCTTATTTCTTCAACACACATGTTCAGGGAGTAGTTTGAAATGCAATATTTAATGAGAAATATGCTTTCAGCTGTGCAAAAGGGGATGTTCACATCACTGTGGGCAAGCAACCAAAATATGATGTATTTTCTTTGAGTATTTGTACTAGTAAAACTGAAATGAACAAATGTTCACCTAAAGGTATGCTCAAAAAATGCATTACTGTGAATGAAGTAAATGTACTTAACATTCCAGGCTGTTGCCCAAAGACTATGTAACCCTCTCTTAGTCTGCACTTGGCTTCCAGCAACAGTACTTCTCAAGGAAGATGCCAAGATAGACATAAGACTGAGTGGCAAATATTTTTACAGGTTGTCCTAAGGTCCTGGCCTCATTCAAATCCAGATGCCTGAGTTTTACTCCTGCAGAAAACAATATTCCTAAAGACACTTGCTTGAACACCTCTCTGGGACTGGGATACAACTGGGGTATACACAAAGATCTGAGACCTTCTCAGCAGTGCAGCCCAGGCTACATTCATTAAATTCAGGCTTCCAAATACTTCTCAGTATACTTGGCCTCCCAATGCTGTGAAAGTCTTTCCTAGTCCCCAATAAGGCATGCATTGCTTTTTATTGTAGGTGGTTGTTCAGGTGTAAGTAAGGAAAGAGTGAGATTTGATCAGATCAAAAATATTGCATTTTGGGCTACTATTACACATATTTGTGTGAGATGGTTATGTCAGGCAGTGTGAATGAATAAATATTCATTTAATCTAGCTACTTTTTTTAACTGTATGTTTGGATATTGCCAGCTAGCTCAGCTACATGGAGTGGCCCATGCAAAGACAAAAAATGACAAAGAGGAAAAAAGAAAAGCAGGCCAGCAAATGTTTCTTTACTACATGGCTTTTCTCTGGTAAGATGAAAAGCTGCATTTCAGCCACTGCTTTTTGCGTGAAAGCACAAACAGGGTGCAGAGGTTCAGTGCCAGCACATCGACAAATGGAGCAAAACACGTGGAACAGTAGGTGTCAAGCCCCAGAAGAGCAATTAATCATGTGTGCTGTTGCTGCACACTCTGGAGAGGTGATGAGGTTCATTCTTTTTCAGCTGGGCACTTTCAAGAGCACAGCTAATTCAGCATGAGCACAGCAGCTGGACATGAAGCCACATTAGTGCAGCATTGTGGCCCACTGGAGTAATTGAACAGTAAACTAGGTTATTTGCCCACCTACTTTTCCTGCATATTAAATGGGAGATAATGAGTAATTGCTTGTGGTCTGTTTGGAAAAAAATGACTGTTTGTTCAGCACTTTGAAATCATAAATCAATATATGCTGCAAATGCAATATGCCACCTAACAGCCTCATTCAACAGAGAGCTGCGCTGGAGAGGGAAAAAGCTGCCCCTCCCTGACTCTCACATACTGCCTTCTGCAGAAAATGGTGATGGGAGTGATCCCTTCATCTTAATTTGAGAACAAATATGTCCAAGGGGGCTTAATCACCACCTTGGCCTAAATGACAAAGCCTAAGTGAGGCAAGAGGAAGATAGAGATTGTGGCTGCCTGTATCACTTTGACTTCCATCAGCATGACTCTTCAGTTAGCAATCAGGTGGCCTAAGAATTTCTTTTGGCACTCCTAAAGCATTTCCAGGCACATCAAGCTGATTTTTTCAGTCAAGGCTCTAAAAAGAAAGGATATCTTTATGGAACTAAATCTGAGGGTTTCTTCCAATGCTGGCTTTTGGACTCCTGATGCAGGCTGAGGATTCCTGGTGAGATAAATTTCTCTAGCTCATGTTGATGAACCAAATAAGCTGGTGCATTCCCTGAAAAGGCTTACATAAGCTTCCAGGGCTCCCTGACTCAGTGGTTTTCTTGAGATTTTTCACAGGCACAGCATTTCTGACCTCTTTTCAACACCACACTGCTCCCTGTTTCTAGTGGTCTCCTTTTTCTGCACTCCAGGGATCTTCTGAGGGATCCTCTGGAAACAGGATTGCAGCTGCAAAGAAAAGAACTGAATTAGGTTCCTTGAATTCACAGCATTCCAGAACTATCTAACTGTTCATACCACTGTACAATATTCTGTCAAATAACTGGCAAATCCTAATGACTTCATGCACCAGTATGTTTTTTTACTATAGACACAAAAAGCTGTAGTCGGATTTTCATTTTCAAGATTAACTCTGCCCTTCTGTTTTCTGCCTATGCCATAACTATAACACTCCAACTCAAGGAGTTAAACCAGTCTTTATAGTGAATCTAGAGCATATACTGATCTGTGTGATTTTATAAATATAATTATGATCTATGGGGTTTTTTTCTCTTCAGCTTGCAATAATGTACGGGCATGGAGACACGGTGGCTGAGATGGAAATTCACTTACATTCAGTCCATCACACCTTGTCCAAAATACATGAATGACTGTTGCAATACTGCAGTTATTCATAACAGAGACAGAAAGAGGGAGAAAAAGAGTGTGATTTTTAAAACTTGTAACTCAAAAAATTCCTTGTGAGTTTATTATATTAACTTGATATTTTTTACTGTGTGACCTACACTAAGCAATCCTCACAGCAAAATGGAAGGAATAAGGAGAGACTGGTTATTCAGGAACAGCTGCTTGTTTTCAGCAGCATCAGTTGAGAGTTTTTCACATTCTCCTTCTCCGCCTCTCCCCAAATGTTCAGCCTGCTGTGTGCAAGCTGGGTGTTTACAGTTCAGGACTATGGAGGAGGAGGAAATATTTTGCCTATTGTTCAGTGACGTCAATGGCTTCGCTCCCAGTCACTTGAGGGACGCTGGTGCTCAGCAAATGTCAGTGCACTGCTGCTACTGCATGTGCCTCACAGTCTGCTTGCAGGGATTTAAGGTCTCTCCTTCAAGATAGATCCAGCTGGCAGACGAGGCGGGTGTGAAAGGCAAGGAGCAGTAGCCATGGAAAGCTGCTCTGCTGCTTTTTGCATGCGAAAACCTCCATACTAGTTTCTCGTTGAGGCATTAATATGGCATCTTTATTAGCATTAAATACAGAATTCAGCTTAAAAATGTATTTTATTCTGCACCAAGGTCTTTCTTTTCACATTCTTTTCCTCTGTATTAAGAAGAATTTTCAAACCTTGTTGTATATTAAAGACCTAAAAATCCCCCACAGGATACTCTGACAATTTTAAAATTAATCAGGATAAATAATTAGTTAACTCGAAAGCTCAATTCAGTGTTTTCCTGCAGCATTCTTACAACTATTTTGTTGCCAGATATTGAAAACTGAATGGAAAATGTATTTTGCTGAAGATTTTTTAAGCTCTGGGCTGAATTTTTTTTTTTTTAATGCATGTTTTTTGAAAGCATGCTACAGTTGATGTTCCTAACTGCAACTGGAAAGCCATTCTTCAATCACTTTATTTTCATTAAAACATATTCGAAATAATTTTTTTTTAAACTTTGTTGCTAATATTTGAGATTTAAAAATTTATATCTGCATCCTTTGTACATATGTGCAGGAAAATGGGGTTTTAGAAAACGCAGAAATTTTTCCTTGGTGTCAGTGTTTTTCTGTTAAGTTTTTGTAGCTGATATCGGACAGCTTGGTTTTGAAGAAATAATTAATTATATTTATGAACAGAGATGTGATTATGGACCAGAAGATCAGCTTACTAATTATCTTGATGTAAGACCCTGGATTTATTTCACATTAATATAATAATCACCATGAAAATGTCAAGTATTTTGAGGGTTCATCAAAGCTTATAGTATCGCGTAGCACTGTACTGATACCTTAAGATAAAGGGAGAACATAAATAGATACTGCCATTTTGCAGGAAAAAATGGAAAAGCTAAAAGAAAACATCAGTGAACAAGGAGTCTAGCATCAGGGTTACAGTGGAAAATAAAAGGGTGAGACAAACTATTGTCAGTGCCTTTCAGGTCTTGACTTAGCCAGGGATCATCATCCATTGCTGACAAGTGTATACAGTCACAAAAAAGATTTAATAGGTAGCCTGGCTTTCTGTGCTGAGAAATAACTTTCGATGTTTTGAGATAAAATGTACTTAAATCTGCACACTTTAGATTTTAAGTTGCTCATATACATAAACCATTCACTGATTAACAGACAAAGTCCTTACTCCATAATTATTCCACACAGTAGATGACTGAGGAATGTATGAATGGCTTTTTTTAAATACACATTAAATTATAGGAGCAATTTTTTTTTCTGGAAAAAAGACATATACCTGCTTTATTTGTTTGCTTGCAAAACCTTAATCATCACTCTTTAGATTTTCCCAGATCCCAGGTGGGGTTTTTTTTGATTCATTTTTATATACTGTGATTTTAAAGCAGCAAGGATGTGCAGAATGTGACCCTATAGAAAACTGTTTTGCTTCTATTTCGTCAAACCACCCAGATCAGAACCCTTCTTCAAGAGAAGGATAATCAAAAAATCAATTATGGCTTTTTTTTTTTCCTGATATACTGTGCTGGGTTTGGTCAAAATGATAAATACCTGGCAAGATTTCAAAGTATTCTAAAAAATATGTTTTAAATCCGTGTTGAATGTTGGCTTCAACATCCAAATATAGAGAAAGGAAAGCCTATTATAGTCTCACTGCTTTTATTCCAATCACTCTATAATCTTTCAAAATGAAAACAACTGTTAAAGGCAGATTTGTTACCACCACCTCTCTTTCAAAGAGAAAGATACTGAATTCAGTCTGTAGATTATTCCTGGTGAAGAATGTTTGGTATGGCTTCTGCAAAGTATTGCCAATATATCTGTGAATCCTTCATCAGTTTTCATACCAAAGGCAATAAATATTGAATTCTGCTTTATCTGTTAATTTCAGAATGCCCTTCCACTCCACTTAAGAAGCCTTTTTTATAATATTAACTCAAAACAAATAATTATTTTATAGAGAAAAGGCACACCTTTCTTATTTTCTATGTAGTCATTTTACCTCATGGATAGAAATAGGGGAATAAAATGTCTTCTGAATTTGGATCACAAATGAATTACTGTTACCACACTCCCCCAGTAATGCTTTCCTGACTTTTCAAGAAGTTTCAGGAGCAGATTAGTATCACCTAATATGAAGGAATATAAAGATTATAAGACATAATATACTGCAGAAAATGTAGTACTTTGTTTTCTTGAAAGATTTTTGCATAGGTGCACATATATATTAAAAATCAAATTAATGTAAGATGATGTATCAAACTAACATAAAATACTCTTGTGAAAATATAGTTATAATTATCTTATCTTTACAGACAAAGACTATAAGTCTCAAAAGACCAATCCCCAAACTATAGTTTGTACTTAGAAATCTTTTCATAACAGACATGTTCAAAGATACATCCAAAATTATTTGTATAAATAAGAGATGAATGTTGAAATACTCTTCACTCAGCTTTGTTTTCTAGTGCCCCATTAACCTGTAAACAAACATATTTTTGCCTTTCAAATTCTAGAGGAGTTTCAAAATCTAGAGGATTTAGAAATCAGGCTTACATTTTCTCTATTTGTCTTATAGGGCTTTTTCTAACACCATCAAATAGCTGTTTGCCAGCTTTCAGCTGTAACAGGAGGGAGATCTGTCATCACCCATAGGAAAACAATGAATTGTGTCTAGCCAGAAAATAAAGTGAGCACTTTCTTCACATAATAAACTAGCTCTTGACAGAGCTAGTTTTTCAAATAGATAATACAGAAGTAAGAATATGTAATTAATTCTGTTGTTATAACATTCTCCTGTATACCAGGTATAAGAGTTTTGGAAGCAAAACCTACTGCAAGTTTTCTGGGGAAAAAAAAAAATAGTAAGTGATTACATCACTTTCTGCTTCAGTGGGTATGGGTAGGGACATAAATTAAGAGGGAATTTCTTTTTCTCCCTTCTTCACTCCCTCTCTCCGCCTCCTTCAACTCCTTCCCTTTCCATCTGCCTTCCCTCCCCTTCCAGCAAGACAGATGTCTAAATCTGTTCTTCTTTGTACTGTGTCTCCTTAAACTCCTGCAAAACAGTTAAAAAAATCTTCTTTAAATTAGTGTATAATGGCTAGGTACATCAGTTGTTAGTATGATATCCATATTGTTAGAAAAATAATTTTGGAGTACATGAAAAGTATGAGATGTGAAAATTTCATCTGCAGACAACACAAATAATTTACATGGTTGTTTTATTTCCTGTGCTTGTAGTCTATGTTTTGGAGAAAATCTGAGCTTGTGAATTGATATTCTTTACAGTATTCTATCCACCTCTTGACCTTTTCTAGTGGCTTGGGCTTTACTCTTCAGACTCCTTGAGAACTGCTTCAGGGTAGTTGTTTCTGAGAAGATTTTTTTCTGAGCTTCACTATACTACACATAGTGATGGCTCACAAGCCAGACTTGCCAAGAATGCAGAGGACCATTCTAAAGTGGGCATTTCTCTCACTTGGGCTCAGAGTGAAGACAAGCTTTGCTTTTTAGGCGTAAATCATATTTTTACACAACATTTTTTTCAGTAAGAGAGCAGTCACTAAGGAATAAGTAACTAGCTGTTTTCATGAAAATCAAACTGAAATGAAATGAAAACATAGTGAACCTCTTCAAATAAAGGAGGAAAGTACAGTCCTTGTGGTGAGCAATAATGTCACTATTTAACACCATATATGATTCCTAAATAAACATTATCATAGGATATTAACATTAAATATATTTATAATAATGTCTCAGATCTTCTGGGAGTCCCATATATTTTGCAGACTATTTCTCAGTCACAACTGCAATGCAGTGGGTGGAACATTACAGCTTTCTGCATCCAAAAAAGTACACAGAATCTTTCAGGAGCGTGCTGTGTGCAAGAAGGATAAAAAACCAAGCTAGCAATCAAATCAGAAATTTGCAAGGAAATACAGATGGGGAGGGAAGAATTTATTTTTTTTTAAATTTCTAAACAATAAGATGCTGTTTCATTTCTCCTCTGCAAGATTACATGTCAGCATGACATGCAAGTCTCATGTCAGCATATTAGCCAGGGCATCTTCAAGTAGCTGCATATTTGATAATAAATGGGAAACAGATAGAAGGAGGCTGGAGGAGGGGAAATTTTGCATATTGTTAATCCATATAAAAGTTTGGGAGAATGGTGCCTGTTGGAAAGTACCTCCTCCCCTTTCCAGGATAGCATGAGAAATGGAATAAACACCAGATGCACTAATACCTAGAGGGAATTGTGTCACTTGATATTTGGAGGGGTAAGTGGTCTGGAAGGGAGAGAGCAGGGAGGAATAAGACACAGAACCACATTCAGTAGAGGAGCTGTTATGGGTCTAGGTCTAGTGCTTGGCAACAAGAGCTGCTTAGAGCTTAGAGGGTAGGGATCTCACTCAGGCAGGGAAGTTTATCACAAGAAAGGATCTGACTCCAGACTTCACTTCAGAAATATCCACTAATACAGAAAGGGATATTTGTGTCCAGGCTCAGTCTGGCTTGAATGATGAGCCCATTGTCAGCATGATGAAAATTCAACTTTGGAGAGGCAAAATATTATGGCAGTTTTTTGACTGGTTGTGACTCTGCTCTATCATTTGCAGCAGTCAACATCAGGCTGCATTGCTGAACTGCTTGGACATGCTGAAAACCCAAGAATCAGCATGAAGCCATGCTGAAGAGCAGAGATCCATGCAAACCCAAAGTTGAGGCACTGCTCTTACTCACACTCCCAAGGCTGTGCACAAAACTGAAGGGGTAGCTGTCAGGATTGCAGTGGAAATTGTGAGATGGCTATGCATCTGTGCCATATATAGCATGTTAGCCTGTGCTGAACAGATCACTATTGATCATAATTTAACCTCTTCCCATAGTAAAATAGGTGATATAGATCTCATGATAATAGAATCAACATTATATGTCAGTCCCCCTATCTGCCATTCTATGCTTAATTCAGCAGTTATCCATAGGAGACAGAAAACTTAAACAGCCAAGTGCTGTAATCTCAATACATCCCATGTAACTTACAGCCATTTTTAATTTCTTTTCCTTCACAGAAGATTTTTACCAGCTTTCTGTTTCTTATAAATAGCATTTACTACCATAGAAATAGTATTAGAAGCAATAATATTTGTGTTATATTAGTCTCCAGAAATTCCAGTGGTGGTTGTGATATGTGTAAATACAAAAAAAAAAAAAAAAACAAAACCAAAACCAAACCCATAATGATCTTTGCCTTGAGCAATTCACATACTGAATCTTGTGTTTCATCTGTTCATCACCAAATCAGAATTCTTAATAGTGAAGTAAAGGAGTAATCCTGTACATACAACAGGATTCTTGTAATGCATTACTCTTTTTCAGCTCTTTTTGTCCAGGTAATTTATTGTCTGCAGTTGACTTACTTTGCTTTTTCACTCTGTGCCAAGAACAGGTAGGATTCTCTTGATAAGCAGATCAACATAGAAAAGCTTATTTTATTTTCCCCTGTGTGAAAGCTCTTTTACCTGAATGATGAATGAACAAAATTCTTACACTTAAAAACACTTTTAATTTCTTTCCTATACAGAAGACATGCTGTTTTATCTTGACAGTCTAACATGGGAATTGCCACTTTGTTCTGTTTTCTTTGGCAAGTAACCACCTTTGAATATTGCCTTATTTTCCTAGGGAAGGATGGTTAGGCCTAAAACAGCAGTGCTGTTACAAAATGCTATTTCATGCGGGTTTTTGATGCAGGTGCTCTACATGGGAAGCCAGGCTAGGGTGAATAACCCTATCAGGCTTGCAAAGAGGATTAGCATGATCGGCACAAGGTAGAAAAGATTGTTGAACTATGTCAACACGAACAGCACATCAGTCCTGTTGCCTCCTAAATTGCCACATAATCAATATTCTCCCAGACCTCTCTTCCTTTTCTGATGGCCATTTAAGGCACCCCTGTCTGCTCAGCTATCTTCTGCTTCCCTTTGGTGCCTTTAACAAGGAGCATCAGGATCGTTTTCTCTGGATAATTGAGCCCTTATCTTAATGTATCTGCTCATGGTGGGTGTGTGAATGGCACAATTTTTCTGTGCCTCCCATCAGTATTTGGAATTAAAGAAAGGAAAGGAGTGAGACAGGGTAAAGATTAAATTTTGCAGACCTGTAATGACTATAGGGCAGTGTTGCCATTTCACCTCATGTCTCTAGCTGCTCAAAGAGGAAGCACAGGTGAAAGATGCTGGCGGGCAATTGTCCATCCAAGTGCATCTGCATGCAAGAATTTCTTGCAATAGAATATGTCCTTTGGAACAGTGACCAAATATATGCAAACTGAGGATAGGATGGGCGTTTTCTAAACAATATGAAAGGATGGAAGAAACAGTTATTAAGGATGGAGGGCAACACAGCCAAGCGAGTAGCTGCACTGAGGTGAGGCTCAGCAAAGCAGAAAACAGATTGGGCTTATAAGACATTTAATTTTATTTTATTAATTTATTTTGTAAATAAATTAATTTAGTTAAACTTAAAAACAAGGAAGAAAGATGTACTGAAGTCCAGTCACACCTTAGCAAACATTTGAGTACAATTAATGGCAATGACATAAGTGTTGGGCTGAAAGGGTTGGGCTCAGTGTCCTCATGAACCTGATGAACAGGTTTGGACAAACAGAGGCAAAACCTGACAATGAAGCAGGGCCGAGGAACTTTGGCTGGCTGAATATGATCTCTCACTGGGAGAGAGACACATGTAACAAATAAACTTCAGCAGGGTGCTTGTAGATGGAATAAAACCACCATTCTATTTGTTTATTGTCTTCCTATAAATGCTTTGGTTTTAATTTTAGATGTTAACCATGTTCAAGGAAAGCTGAACAATAAAACTGTCAAATTTCCATGTTCACCTCTTTCATACTTTCCAAAACCAGGGGGAAAGAGACTTGGTGGTTAAGTCCAGTGGACAGGTGCTGTGGACTAACCTTAAACTGTACAGTAACTACAAATTCCAGCCCTGGTAGAGGCATAAGACTGAAGAGAAGAGAGGTTCTTGTAGCAACACTGGCCAAAGTAGGCAGTGAAAGCTAGATTTGTGTCAGATAACCTAAATTAATGAGTTCTGTTGCTTTTACATTTTAAAGAGGATTGTGTACTTACAATTAGTTAAATGCCCATCCGAAAACCAGCATTCTCTTGGTGGTACAGTGCAGCAGGATGTGTTTCTGAAAACACCCATAATGACTAGGGAGCTTGATTTGACTCTAAGTTCAATGTAAATTGTTGTAGGAAAATAAAACCTACTCAGGGATGTTGAATAAAATTAGGATTCCATGCACTGCTTCAGATGGATATGTTTTTCTGTAGTTTTTTGATTTTGCTGGTGTGCAGGTGGTGTGTAGGGTTTCTGACACCATTATTTTAATGACTTTCTCCAATCCTATAGGCATATAGACTACATTTCCAAAACTATTTCCAAAATTATTTCTACATGTATGTGCCAATAGTGAATTTTTGAACTTTCTTTCTCTGTACATTGACTACAGCTATAGCTTTATTATCTATAGTCTTTATTACAAATCTTTTTTGACAGCAAGAGTCTGAAGGAAGTATGACTGGACAACACTTTGCCTTGTTAGGCATGTACCAGTTTGTTTGGTTGCTATGACAAATGCTCCAAAGCCACAAGTGATGCTGAGCTCTCATAGGACAAATGATACAGGGCAACATTGAATAAAATAAAACGTTCAATGGTCTTTGCCTGCTTTCTCCATTTTCTAAGGTTTCTTCATCTGACCACTGTGGAACAAAACTGGAAAATTTTTGGTGTGTAATAAAGAATGAGCCAATGTAAATTTAAGTTAATGCATAAAACCAGGCATACCACTCTTTCCCTCCTCACAACCTGCTGCTTTTTCTATCCAGTACTGCTGGAGGAAGAATTTTTGTTGTTGTTGGGGACACATTTTGGGCCATTCTCATTTCAATGTACCAAATGTATGTCTTCATATAGTCAATTGAGTTAACTTATACAGAGGGTTAACCATTTTTTTAAACACTGAGAAATTTTAGGAATAGACTGATGATCAACTCATATATTCATAGTCTCAGTAAACACAAGTTTATTATGTTAATAGAAGGTGGAGAAAAAAATCCAGTACCTTCACTTAGACAGAAGTTGTTCCATGATTTTAAATGAAACTAAGTTGAGCAAAATTGGCCTTCCAGGAGGCAAAGTTAAGTATGCAGAAGAACTCCTTCAGAGCAAGCAGACATTCATAGTGTATAAAGAGCAGGGTGCTAAGGAAAACAAACCAAAAAATCCAAGCAGTCATCAGGTCTGCAGGGTTTGAATGTTCCAAAACTCACAGACAGAGTTGGCAGTTGCTGCTCATAAGGTAATTCAAGAGTGGAACATCATATGGTGTTAACTGTCAGGACTGGAGCGCTTTGGTAGCAATGTGTGTGGGAAGCCTGCAGAGCCTGCCTGCAATGTGCCTAACAACCAAATTGTTTTGCATTACATTCACCCACAAATTGAAAATATATGCAATATTTATTCTAGTATAGTTTTTGGCATAGGTTGCACCTCTAACACTTTGAACAATTTAAGCAGGACTGGGGATCTTATCAAGGGCAGTGATTTAGAACATTTTGTTTGTAAAAAAAAGGATTTGCTGTACTCCACTGCAGAAGCCAAGCTGAAGTTGAACTATGTCCTTTAAAAAACAAAATAAAACATTTTTATAGATAAACTGTCTCCATCTAGAAAACAGTTAAATAATGACCTTATTGACAGCAGCTGAACAAACTTGCCATAGAAAAATGTGTCATTTTCAACACATTTGGATTAAGGGGTTTTTGTCCCTGTTTTGCTTTATATAAATATATTTATATAATGTATACAGACCCTCACTGGCATTTAAAAAACAAACACAAGTCTGGGAAAGATTTTATCATGATTTCAAGTTTGCTTTTACAAAATCCTAAAGTACATATGAACTATTCTGTCCTTATACAATAATATATATAAGGAGGTACAGACTATGATTTAGACTGTGAAAATAAAATATAAAAAATATATTTCTATGACTGAAATCTTGTAATTTGCATGGACATGGCCACTTGAAACTACTGACAACAACCACTGCAAGCTACATAAATCCTCAGTGAGACTTTGAAAACAAACAGGGAAATTAGGTTCAGTCTACTTCTGAATAAAATTTACTGAGGTCCTTTGGTACTAGCCCAGAAGCAGCTTTTTTCTCCTCTGTTTTTTGTCCAAGCAGTTGCCTATCTTCTCTCTACTGTAATTTACATTAACCCCATACTTTGGTGCTGAGTTTTATGCTGAATTTTATGAAGATTCTGTGAAATAAATACTTTTATAGTCTCATTATAAGAGAACAGAAGCATTGTAGATCCAGAGTACTTGCTGAGTTTTCACAATAAGTTTTGTAGTAGATCAGTAAAGCTCACTCAGCATCAACCAAATCCCAAATGGAGTAAGTCAAACATTGCATCACTCAGGGTAATTTAATGAAAAAGCCTTGTTTTTTTCAGGAATGCTGGACATCTTTTTTATTCAAAATCTTGTTTGGTACAAGGTACAGTGATTTTGTAGTAGAAAAAAAAAAAACAAAATTGAAAAAAAAAGACAGAGAAAAACACAATTTGAAACTATAGCTCAAAACTAAATCACCGTTTTAGTAGTATAAACTGGTCAGCCATAATGCTAAAATTCAGAATAAAAGTTGGGCAAGCAGAGGCTTGAGTGGATCTCAAAGTGGATCAGATTGTCAGCATTTTTTCCTGGCAAGGAGGCCTTCTCAAGTGGAAGCAGACACCCAGCAGAAGATGCAGTCTTTAATATTTTTTATCCTGACCTAAGGCTGTATTAGTCTTATGCTCCATGAAGTGAAAAGTTAAGTAATGTAAGAGGAGCTTTGTGTTCCATTTAAAGAACCAACATCCATAGAATTTCATTTCTATCTCTACTTTATGGTGTTAATATAAATATTTCTATTTTCTGCAATTGCTTTCTTTAACTGCCTTGTGATAACCTGTGGCAGAAATTGGGGTATGGGATGTGGGGGGAGGTAGTCTATATAGAACCCAGCTAGACCCCTCATTTTCTCCAGATTTTTCTTCCTATTTTTAATTAATTTCAATCAGAAGAAGAAAATGGCAGTGTTTTTCTTCAATAATGTGAAAACCAGGCTGAACATTTCAAATTTATTTGGATTTATTACATGTATTTGATTTATTTGGTTAAATGGCAACTTCATGTGGGAAACTCAGCAGGACATCACATAGCACAAAACTGTGGTAGTTCCTTCTAAATCTAGTTATTCTTTTGCCATTCAGCCATAGGGAAACCTAGGCAGAATGAGAAAACTGGAGAAATTTCTAGCAGCAAATTAATTCCTTGTCTTACTTTGCATGTTTAAAACAAGAGTACCACAGAGTAAAAGTAACTCACATATATGAATTTAGTTGGGTTTTTCCTATGTTTTCAAACATTGGTCAAACATTTGTTTGTCTCTATGTTGCTACTATGATTAAACATGTTAATTAAAAATATTTTTAAAGTGCATAGTAAGAAGTGACAGACAATTGGAAACTGCTGGAGTTAGTATGTATTATTAAACTGATGTGTTCTGAGGTTTTGAATTGTTTGAATAATTTATTGTAAGTGGTTTATTTAGACAAGACAGCAGCAACTTGTAGCAACTTGAAGTACTCAAGCCAGCCTGATGTGATGCAGCTTGAAGACCAGTGGCAGCTCAGCCGTGGCACTACAGAAGTCTGCATGGGATACTTTGTCTTGTTCTTGGCTGCTTTTCTCATTGCTATCTTCTGTGATGGTCCAGATTTTGTTTTAATGTTCTTGTTAGTCATAATTATTCTGCAAATAATTTATGCAAATTAATTTCAGTTTTCAGATAGCATTTTCTGTGCTCACTTACATGAAATATGGTGTCACTCACCGAGTGACATTATTGTTTTTGTCCTCTGAGTCGATACATGCCATTGCTACAAGAAATAATAAGAATAATAAGACAAAATGCAAACAATGCTCATTTGTGTAAACTTTTGAATTAGTTTGGGACTTACAACTCTACTATGAATAAAACACTGAGTTTCTGAATAGTACCATAGTATAAATAAAATAGAAATACTGAAAAGCAACAAAATATTCTGTTTCAGTGGAACTTTCTCA
The DNA here is from genome assembly GCF_050655825.1 of Lonchura striata. NCBI lineage: Eukaryota > Metazoa > Chordata > Aves > Passeriformes > Estrildidae > Lonchura > Lonchura striata. Next base: position 64,165,729 of record NC_140705.1, on the reverse strand, counting down.
TGTTGAATGGTAAAATTCCCACTGATTTCACTGCATTCAGGAGTTTAATGTTATGCATAATATGTATCCTTAGGGCTTTTGTACCATTCTGCCAATTCATTGATATCATGATTCATTGGATTTTTAGCATTTGACTCTACAGCACTATCCTAGTTCTAGCCAGGACAGGATAAATTTTTTCAGCAACCAAGAAGGGGCATGGCCAGGACACAGAAGTTATTCTATAACACCTCACTTCATTGCTGGGGGTGGGGAAAAGAGAGACTTTTCTAGCAAGAAGGGATTCCTGCTTGTTGAGGAAACATGGCAGAGGGAGCCATACAATGTTTTCTATTATCAGGTTGGCTTTTTTCTGTTTTTTCCTTTCTTTTCCCCTCTCTCATTAGTTGCTGCTACTGTTCTTATCTCATTGCCATTTCCAGTAAATTGTTCTTATCTCAACCTGTGATCTTTGTCTTTTATGCCTCCAGTTCTTGTCTCCAGCCACACTCAGGAGGGAAGGGAGAGGAAGCAGCAGCATGGGAGCACTAAACTGGAGAATATCATCCCTAAACCAGGTCAAGCACCATCACTTCAGCTGTAATATTTTTACTTGAAATGAAAATTAAGAATGTGCTAAGAGTCCTTATTTTTCTAAAAATTACAGTTGTTAATAATAAATAGGACTGGGTCCTGTAAAAGGCAATCTGGAATTCTGGCTCTGTGAGTTTGTTTGCTTGATTAATTGTCTCTTATTTACTACAATACCAACATCTCAATGTAAAGGAAGATCTGACCTGAGACTGGTTCAAAACCCCAGCAGAGCCCTGTGAGGAATGCTCAGCTGCTTTCTTACACATTATTGCAAACATGGGATTAACACAGCTCAACGTCAATTATCAGAGCTAGAAAAAACTCTCTTCTGTTTTTATTCCATTTGTGTTATAAAATCATAGGCCAAAGCGAGAACCCTTTTTTAAAACAATGTAAGATAAATAACTAAAGGACAAAGCCTTAACTAGAATTTAGGCTAAATCAAAATCCTAGGGCATTCCTATTATCATTGAATGGTCAAGGATGAAAAATTGTCTCCTCAGCATCTAAGGTGCTTTTTCTAATTTCTTTGAGATTATGCTCTCAGTTATATAGTTTAGTTTTAGGTAGTCCTGCATGGAACAGGGACTTGTACTCAATGATCCTTAGGGGTTCCCTCCAACTCAAGATATATTCTATGACTTCAGATGCCTAAACTGGTGTTTTAGCTCCTCAACTCACTGTCAGATCTGTCCCTAATGTCTAATTCATTACATAACAGTAGGTTCTCAACCTAAGATTGCATTATGCTTAACAGGCTGGCTTGACAACAGGTCAGGAAGACATAACTTCTGTAAGAAGATTGGGAAAAGAGAAGATAACTGAAAAAATCTGTAGGCAATTTGGTTTCAGCATGGCTTTTTGATTATAGTCAAATAAGCAAGAAGTTGACTCATTATGAGTGCAATATAGAAACAGATAAGCAAGGAAGTTACAAAGGGCAAGAAATATTCTTAAATGAAGAATGTTTGAAAACTGTTTGGAAAGTTTCTGCTGTTACAAATTAATTAGTCATTGCTTATTAATGTAATTAATTACTCCAAATAAAGTGTTAAAATAATTATTTTAAATCATATTAGGAGCAAAAAATGAAACTAAGGACAATATTCCGTTTGCAAAGCCCCCCAGTGGGTGAAAAATACTGCAGCAAGGATTACTCACTGTCTAAAATGCAGTTTGAGAGAAATAGATTGGCAAGTACATGAAATTAAAATCTTCTTAAGTCAGTTTGAGGCAGATCTATCAGATCAGTCTAGACCAAAGCAAGCAATAGTACTTGCAGCTTGAGGACTTGCAGCTTGTTCCCTTAGTGCTTTGGGTGCCACTGTGGTATCCAGAGTGAAGGATCTTGCCTGTGCACAGGTTTGGCTCCACAAGCTCTGAGTCAGGGGTAACTGATTTTTAATGATATAGCTCACATCTCAGGCACCTCTTCTTCAATGTTGAAGATCGCATTGTCCAAGTCAAACCTGTAAGTGTAGAACATTTTTTTTATCCATTCAAATTGTTAGCAATAGTGATGGATTAAATACTATTCATGGGGAAAAATATCTAGCAAGAGATCATTTTAATGAGAGAGTTTGGAAAGAGTATTACTGCTTTTGGAGGATGTGATCTAATTCTCTTACTAGGTTGCTAATAGACTAGAGAGGACAAGAAGGGTTGTGATTGATTACATGCGATAAATACTTCTTGCTCTAAATTGTGAACCCACATCATTTAACCTTATGGTGTTTTATAAATTAGCCCAGTTTATTCCCATTTGCACTGCAGAATTCCTTAATACTTTTACCTTTTAGGGCTTTGTCTTGTCCACTTTTCTTAACTGCATAATGATATACTGTGAACTGGAAATAGAGAATGCTCCAGTGTAAAACAAATGAGGTTTATCATGATGCTCAACAGACACCGGCTTTCTTTAAATGTAAGCTTCATTCTCCCATTTTATCTCAGAACAACAAGTCCTCTTGTTGATGGGCTCTATGTCCTTCTATTGCCTTTAATAATAATTATTAATTTATATAATGTATAATATAAAATATACAATATATAATATACAACATATAATATATAATATATAATGTATAATGTATAATACTATATATCTATAATTATATAATATATATTATATAATTTAAATTATAATGATATATTATTATATATTGTATATTATATAAAAATAATATAATATATAGAATAGATATTATATATTCTATCTAATTTAATTATTATTATTAATTTTTAATAATAATTATTAATGATTATTAATATTGCCTATTAAATAATATTTCCAAAGAGTTTGCAGTCAGCCTTATTATCTACCCTAAATCCTGTTTCTTTGCTGCCTTTGTCTATAGCTTCTAATTTTTTGTTATAGCAGAGTTCATAGTGTTCTCAACATCTAGAAAGCTTTTGAATTCATCAATATAAATCCTGGATAACTTCACTAACAGTATGAGTAGTGTAAATTCTCACCCAAGAACAGGCTAGCCTGATGCACACAACAGTCTGGAAGACTGATAGGACTGAAAAGATGTATCAGATACTTGCAGCTTCTTTTCTCATATTGTTATGTGTGCTGTGAAATTTTGCAGGGGAGTTGGCATTTGCATTCATCCTTTGCATGTAAAAGCTATATGATTTCTTTCCAAAGATGGGCTGTAGACACATGTACACTTATTTTCTTGTTTGGAAATTTGCTGGCTGGATATGGCATTTGACTAGTGTTTTTCTATTACAGCAAACTTGGAAGGAGCAAAAACATTCATTGACTTTGTCCAGTTATATCCTGTGTTAGCCTAAGTCTTCTTTTAGCTTTTTGTATTGAAACACATACTTTTCTTTCTGTCTCACCCCAGAGCCCGATGACATCAGTAGAATTGTTCTGGATTTACGGCAGTATAACTGACTACAGAACTTGGATCTGTATCTAGCTCATTAGGACTTTCATTGTAACAAACTTCTAAGTTAATAAATAATAACTCCTCTGCAAATCCTCACCACTCGACTTACTGAAATATTCAGAACAAAATTTAAAGCAAAATTAATTGAGTATTATTAACTTTAAATACAGCTTAATTAATTAAACTGTGTGGAGTTATACAGGCACTTAAAATGAAGCACTATTTAAATAGCCCAGACATATTAGATCTCTTGACTTTGCATGTGTGTTTATTTTAAAGAAATTCTGAGTATTAATACTACTAAAGTTATTGCAAAATAAGATCCTCAACACTTCTATCTATTGGAGCACTGGATTGAGACATTTCATTGTATCTCTGACCCCAGTACCTAGCACATGAAGTCTAACTGGAGATTTTTGATTAAGATCAGTTTCACTTCATCTGTTCATAATTCTAGATAAACTGTTCACCTATGATTAATAGTGGCACATAAATCTGAAGTCATACTGCCCTCCTTTATTTCTACATTATTTCTGGTTATGATCATTCATTGTTTGGCATGATTCTTAACAGTTGTATTCCACGTTTCTCTCTCTCCTATTTGTGGCATTTTGCTTTTTCCTTCTCTAAATATGATTGTATTTTCTTCTTTGCATCTATGTATTTCTAATTATTCTTTCCCTATATATTATTTATCTTTCCTTGTAATATTCATTGTGGTTGAGTGTCCATTGTAAGAATTGTTTACCTTCTGTTTTACCAAACTTACTTTTGTCTTATTTTCTGTACTAATCTTGTTTTAATGACTCTTATCCATTTCAATTACCCTTATTTGAACATAAAAATTGCCCGAGTCAGATTGATCCCTCTATCTTAATGCCCTAATGGCGCTGGAGTTGCAGTTGTTAGGGAGAACACCCAAACCTGGTGGCTTTCAGTCACACACTCACCTTCTACTCCACCATTACTCCAGTTGTTGTATTAGAGACATCAGAACTTTGCCTCTTCCTGACACTGTTTATAGACCTGTTTTCCATGAGTTTGTCTAATCCTTTCTTATATCTGCTGAAAGCCTCTGCAGCTTGATTATGTGGCCTCTTGCAGTAAACTTTATTTACTACTTGATCTGGTAAGAAAAGCAGAAAGCAGAATACATCTGATTTACTGTTTGTCTCAATCTTGCTGTTTTGATTAAAGCAAGATCTTTAAGCAAGATCTCAAAGAGGAACAAGTAATATTTGGTCCTTATACATGAAAATTAACCTGACAACTGAAATAAGTGATGATATAAAAATGTTTGATTTCACAAAAACAGAAAAATAGTGAGTCTGAAGAGTGATTATGTGAGCATGAGATTCTAAATAATACCAGCATGACTAGCCAAAATACATTATTAATAATTTTTTTGCTTTGCTTCTAGACCTGCTCCAGTGTGAAGCCCTCAATCTTACTAGATCTTAAACCAGTAATTTTTGAAATAACTGGCATATGTTTATTTCCTTCTCCCCTAAAAATGATTTGGCTTTTAAATTCATAAAAAGGATTGAAATAGCAAAGGGAATCTACATTTCACAGTGCACAGATGAGGAAAAGAGAAAACTAATGTGTGCACTTCTGACATTCACTTCTGCAGTCCTCCCAGCACAGATTTTGCCATTATATGCTCCTTTAATCTGGTATTGTGCCAAAACTAATCAGAATTTCATGGCAATACAATGTCCTCTCTTGGTAGTTCATCAATGTGACTTTATTTACAAAGCCTAGTATTTAAACTTCATAAACCAGTTTTACAGGCATTCTGTGATTCCATGTGCGCTCCTAATCATTACTGTTGCACTTTGTTTGGTGTGTGTTGCAAACACAGTAGCATATCAAGCCCTTGGTAATTGTGTAGCCCATCACTTTTTTATTTTTACTGCAAATCAGCACTTGAAGTTTTTTGCCATACTGCTTTTTTAATAGGTTTGGAAATGTATTCTTATAATTTTCAATTGCATTGAAATCTTTGCTCCATGTTCTTTGGCCACTGTTATGAGGCTAGAATTGCATTAATTTAATAACTAATTCAATACAAGGTAGAGCGTCAAGTAAGATAAATTCAGCAGAAAAGAAAAATGAGTCATAGACAGAGGGGAGTAGCAAGAATTCAAGTATTACAGAAATTTCTACAGAAGAATTTGTACTTCCTGAGTCACAATAAACAACTGCTGTAATGAAAATGAACTGCAGAATATTTTTCCAATATTTGAAGTAATTTATTTTTATTATTTGTTTTTTTAAGCATCACTTCACAGTACATGATTCACACATACTCTGGCAGTCAGTCCTCAGAGCTAATAGGATGTTCCAGGATCTGAGCCCATTCAAAAAGGGACAGTTTGGTAGATGTGGCTCAAGGGTCTATCTAAGATGAACAGTTCATAGCAGTGGATCACTAGATTAATCTCTTCCTTGTCTTTGGAGTACTGTTATCATTAATGACACTGTGAAAGAAGTCTGAAGACAGACAATAAATAACAAAGTGATCTGGACACGCACTTTTTGTCCAGTTTTACCTTAGAGATAAATATTTCAATGTTACACTGACAAAATACCACTTTCATAGTACTTTCTGACTTCCAAGAAGATCAGCTTCTGTCTTTCCTTCCCTGAAGTGCTTAATAAGTGTTCAGAATGTGTGGACCAATTCCCACTTCCTAGAATAGCCAGAGCATCTTATGTTTCCAGTTTTAGAATGAAGATTTAGGGACAGGAGCAGCGACTCATTCCTGTGCTGTGGGAGCTGCTATTGATGGAATAAGAGTAAAAGAAAATAAGTTTTTTAGGAAGACAGCATTATTTTCACCAGTGAGGAAGGGAGTCTGAGCCTTTCACATCTCAGCTCACTGTTGATGGAATGGAAATGTCCAACTTTTTCATTACTGCTGTTGATGGCAATTTTAATCTGTCTCTGTTGGTAGAGAAGAGAATAATTGGAAAGACTGGTCACAGGTTGCAAGAGGCCCTTGCAGACACCAGCAAAGAGGCTCTAGAACTTGTCTTGGAATGCTACAAAACCTCAACAGGGTGGGAAGAAAAACAAAGTCAGCATTTAACAGACTGAAAAAAATTAATTCAGGCAATAATAGGTCTTGCAGATTGACATAAATCCTGGAGAAAAGTGAAAATCCTGATAAAAAAATCAATTCAAAGAGGCTTATATAAACGATACTAATTTATGTAAAATTGTATAACATTTATAAAAATAGAATCTGGACAACTGGACATGTCAAATTATGTATTTTAATTAGCTTTTAAGTTTTACTTATAATGTTAATGCTGTTAGTACACATAGGTTTTTGTGGAACATTAAGACTTGAATAGAACTTTCTGCTAACAATTCAGAATTGTACAAAATTAAGGTTTTACATGTTAAATACATTAAAGCTGACTAATAGATGTATAAAAATGAAGTCAGAAAACCCATGTTCTTTTAATACAGCAAGTAAAAATATCTGATTCAAAGACCACACATGAATCTGAAGAGCAAAAGGACCTCATGTCAAAATCACCAGAGATATGCAGCCTGGAGATTCTGCTTTTGATTATTTGTCCATAACTGTACAATAGGCACTCTTCCAGTCAGAGGTATGTCAGATATATCCAAAACATAAGTCTAAAATTATGCAGCACTTCATAATGGGTGAAAAAGTAATGACCATATTTTAGTTAATGCACCCAACATGTGCTGCAAAATTGCTTGCTACAGTCCTAATGTTGCTCATTCCTGTTTTCTCCTGTTTCAGAGAAAGGAGACGCTACAGTTACTGCTTAAGATGGCAGCTAAATATATCTAATGAAAATATTTGAAAATGGCTTTGTCTCTTAGACCCCGTGACCTTCACTGCAGTAGCATTACAGGCCAGTGAATATGTTGTATGTTTTTAACGAAAGTTAAGGAAAGGGGACTGAAGTAAAAAATTTCCTCATAATGGTCCTTTACCATCAGTGAGTTCAATCTACTGAAGTGACATATTTTTCCCAAACCACAGCATAAACAGAAGATACTCCAGAAGTCAATTCTAAGAAGTACAAGCTAGATAAGAACAAAATGTGGTTTTGAAATATTTGCACATCATCCTTTCTCAGTATAAGGAAAATTCTGCAACTGCCTTTTAGAAGTAACAGAAATCCCAATATATATCAGGAAATGTAAAAGTAACATGGGTTTTAAGATGTCTGTGTGCACGGGCAACTGCACAGTTGATTCAGTATTCCACCATGAGATTGATTTACATAGCAAAATATCCAAAAAGATTAATGCATTACACACAGCACAGAATATAGCAAATGCAGTTATTGAGCCAGTGATGGTGATGAAGCCAAAGGTAAATCATATCTGCTCTAAACAAGGCTTTGCAAGGCTTTGTAATAAGTCTGTATTTGTTAAGCAATAAAATTGTTCTGGTATTAATGCTTGGCAGTTGCAGTAACTTTATGTAGCACATTATGTATTTCCTTTTTCCTATATGTGCAGTTGATTCCAGTGGTCTGAATCTCCCTTACCATTTAGCTAAAACAGACTCTTGCTTTAACTCCGTCTTTGACAAGAGCACATTCAAAAGTTACATCTGGCTTCTTTAGAAAAACTTAAAAAAAATGAGTAAAAATGAAAAAAATCCTCTTTTACTGTGTATTGTTAAAGGCTTCTCTCAAAAGTGCAGTTCTCAGAGCAAATTGCATGAATCTTCCTGTTGTAATTCCCATCTGTTTTTAGATGCTTTCTGTAACAAAATATTTAAGAATGCTGATATTTTAAAATACTATTTACATGAGGTAACAGTCTTGAAATGAATGGGGCTGTTCATGCCTCAAACTATGGTTTCTTTTTTAATCTCTCTGTGAATTCAAAAACTAGTTATGTTGCATACACTGGGGTCACACTGGAAGTATTTAATTTGAAAACCTGAGAGATACAAACTAGACCTTTACCTTTCCTCCAGAAAGCAAAACAGAGCCAACACAGAGCTCTGATGCCCAGTCAAGTTATATCAAGACTTCATCTGGTAGACAAGCAATGGAGGAATGCTTATAACTCAATGCTTATAACTTATAATAATGCTTATAACTCAAGTTACAAGCTTGTATTAATTTTACTGGTTCTGCTCTGAAGTAACCAAGGGTAATTTTCAGCAATTCAGAAATCAGTTTGTTTCTCTATCAGAAAGACTTAACACTACTGACACTATCAATAATGTACTTGTCAGACTGAACAAGAATGTAAAACAAGTACTGGGACACACTTGCTGTTTATATTGCAAAACCTTACCTGTGAGACTGACCCATAAAAAGGTAAAAAAAAAAAAACTTCATGTTGAAGATGTGATGCTTTAAACTAGTTATTCTAGTTAGTTATTCTGAAATATTTGTGAGAATACATGTGATAGTAATAGAAAGCAGATTAAAAATGCTTCAAAAATAGAGTAGTACTGTACTTTTACTGACAGTTTGTTGTCAAAAGTAAGTATGATTAGGCCATCAGTTTAGAATAAATAGTTAATTCTTCAGTGAACATATTTTTTAAAATATAAACATAGAGGAAATAAATTTTGTTTAAACCTGAATCTGTGTCTGAAGTGATATACATGGCATGGAACATCATATTAGAGCTACCAGAATATCTTTCAAAACAGCGACTAACAAAATATGTATTGTCACAATATTATACCTTTTGTCATTAATTTGTTTACAGTACTAAATAATGGGAAAAGTATTTTGACTGTAAAGGGTATAAGAAGAATAAGGCAGGCTTTTTGACTGATAAGGGGTTGGTTATCAAGCACTTGGTGACCAAAAGTTTCTGGAACTCACACAGTTATTAAAAGAAGAAGTAATGGTAGAATCTGGCTTTCGTCAGAGAAATAACTGTGTCTAACATTTTAATATAATGGCAGTACAGGGAGAAGGTTTAAGGGGAGAAATGGTATTATGCAGCCAGAAAGTAGCCTTATTATTTCTCCTATGAGATTACACGTCTGGAGTGTTGATATCTGAATAGAAAGATTCAAACAAAGGAATTAAGCAAGATAAGTAATAACTTCAGGATGCACAAGTTGCAAATTATGCTACACAAAAGCACAATATAAAAATCAGCCTATGGAAATTTTGTTTTAAAGACTGTTTATAGCAGATTAGCAGATTAATATAATTTAAATATGCATTAAGACAAATAAAGCAGTTCAACAATTCCTTGTGTGTGCACTTCTATATAGAATTTTATATTCTGACTAGACCAGAGGTTTCTCAGACTTTGTGCTAAGTAATCTATATATGTTCAATTTAGTTAATTAGCATACAAATCACCTAGGTTAAAGTCAGAATTACAAGTTTGTGATTTCCCAGATATGTGACAAAATACTAAAATATATGGGCAAGAAATTCAGGCTTAATTGATGATATATTTTGTGTCATTTAAAATGAAAATAGCAAGTATATGGAAAATTTTTTTATCAGAAACAGCTGTTCTAGATTAGGCCAAAGGGCCATCCATCTAAATTAGGACACAAAATTCTCCATCACTTGAGCAATAATATACCTCTTGCCCAGTTAAAACCATTTTGCTAAAGAAACAAACCCCAATACCTCGTACCACATGTATCATATTCCTTCTAGTACCAAGTTGCTCACAACTTTTAACTAATATCTACCAATGTGCCCAAACCTCAAATTTACAAGCTTGCAAACCCTTCACCCCAAGCCAACCCTGAAATCACTTCATTATATAGTTGCCTTGCTGATTACCTTCCACTCTTTGTGCACCAAGCAGCTCTAAGCAGGAGCTACACATCACCACCTGGATCTTGTGATTTGGTAAAACAAACATTAACAGTTTGTTCTGAAATCTCCTTTAATGAGTTTTCAGTTTGCATCAGATAATCTAGTGTGCCTGCCATATAAAAACTGTGCAGCATGAAGGGACACTCAAGCTCCTCTATAATGAAAAAAGCTAAAATGTACTGAAGTTTTTTGTTTCAATGACTATTTTCTTTGAGTACTTTAGGAAGTGTTATAAAAAGTTGTGGGGTATTTTTTGAGTTCTGTTTTACAAGCTGGTTTTCAAACTGATTTTTCTTTTAATCATCTCTCAGCTGACTATGATACAGCTGCTTCCAAAATTATACAGGTATGCAGTCTCTTCTACAAAAAATATGCTTGTAAAGCTACTTAGAAATCTATTGACACACACTATTTAAGCATCACTTTTATACCTGCTAACAGTTTCATGCATTATCAACAAGAGGAATTTTTTTCCCGGTCATGTGGCCATTACAAAACACTGGAAACATTTTAGAAATTAATTCTGATGGTGCAAAGAGCAATTATATGTCTCTTGATATTTCAGTCACAGAAAATAATGCCTGGTGGGAAAAAAACCCTTAATTTATAAGGCAGAGCACTTGAGTTTAATTTCTGACTGCCTGTGGTCATTTATTCTGTGCAGACAGAATATTATTTAGAAATACTCTCCTAACCAATGGCCAGGCAGGATGCATCTTGTGTCACAGCATGGCTGGATACAAGTATGAGGCCACTAACAACTCTCATTATCAAAAATCTGTCAGATAACTTCCTCTTCTTGGTTGTTACTTTGTTTTGGTTTTTGGTTTTTAAGAACAAAGCTGAGCTAGTTCCTCTTCCCTAGAATGTTTCCATTGGTACTTCCCCAGAGAATGAGGATGGGCCATCCATAGTTGAGGTCATCAGTATTACCAAATGAGTTATACTTTAATCATTCCTGTGTGTAAGAAAAAACACCAATTTTTCTCTCTCCAGAATTGTAATCTGTTGCACAGAGTATGTGTATATGCATACAATGAAATACGGTCTGCAATATTGCCAGCATATCTGTAGGACTTGGAGGCATTTAAGTTTGGGAAAAGGAACATCACTAATGTTCTCCCAGTTTTAAGTCCCACATAAAGAATCTTTAAATAATGCAGAGGTAGGAAATACTAACCTTGCAATAGTGAAGGCCAATGCTATGTCACTTCAAAACAAACATAATGTATAAATGCAGTTTCTCACTTTTTGGAGTTCTCCATAGATAGAGAGACTTCTCTTTTTTCAGAACAGCACCTCACTAGAGATGTTTAACTTTTAACTGTAAAGAAGAAAATAAATATTTTCTTCCTAAATTATATCTGGGAATTTAACAGGGAAAAGAAGGGGGAAGAGCCCTGCTATCAGCAGAAGCTGTGATGGCTGCCCTCAACAGAGTTGACTGTGTTTGGCTTGCTCAAAGTACAGCCTACTGCTCACCTGGGGCCTCAATATCAAACCTTTGCATGTAGAATGTAAAGGTGGTTTATCAATCACAGAGTTACCTTTTGGCACTCTGGTCATGACTTACTAAGAAGAGCTGCCCATCAGGACAATGTAGGTTTAAGTAGCACTTGTCCATCATTTCCCTCTGACCTATAGTAATTCATTGAGAAAACACATCTAATACCTATTTAAAGACTCCAGATGATAGACAATCTTATATGCTTAACTATCTATTCCATATCTAAATTGGAAAATTACTACAGATAACCACTAAATTTAATTTTCTGTCCAAACTTAATTGTAACCCATGTAGTTTATATAGGGAAGACAGGGATTTTGAGCCATAACTTTGAGACCTGTAATAATTGTTTAAGAATTAGTCTGAATTATTTTCTTATTATGAGCGTAGAATTAGTTTTCATTTCAGTTAAAGGCTGAAAGCCTGTGAGTAATGCAACATAAAAAGACAATCATAGAGTGGTTTGGGTTAGAAGGGACCTTAGACACCATCTATTTCCAATCCCAGTTTGTTGAAAGCCCCTCAAAGATTTGTGCTTACTCAGTTTCATCAGATGGTCTAGAACTGGCTCTTAACTCCAGCCCAAGAGATAAAATGTGATCTCAGAATAGTTGAGTAAATTGGAGTGCTTTGAACAATATATGATACTTCACACACTGAAAGGAGTTTGAATTCCTATTTGTTCACTGGTACTATTGGTGAAATTGTTGAAAATTGATAAATTTTCTTTTATTTCACTTGAAGTAATTTTTCCCCAGTCTCTCCACAGATTCCAACTTATACAGCATTTATACTGTAATTTGGAATAAACCTCATGTTCAGATGTTTTGGGGGGATGGTGGTTTTAATTTTCACTTTTTTGTGTTTTGCTGCAGTATTTCATACAGAGATGGATTTCTGATTTCAGTAATTGTCTGTGAAATGTTTCACTTTGTGCCTGTGTGTGGCTACCAACACAATTTCCTGAATAGAGCACACATCTGTATGTCTCACCTTGTCCACTGTCTCAGATAAATCACTGGAGTGCTGTACCTCTTACTCTGTAAATCACAAGGGCAATAAGAGAGATGGGGTTCATATATAAACACCTCTGAATGGCACTGAATAAAAGCAGCATATAAAAGCTAGATAAAACATGTATTGGGGAAAAGAGAATAGACACATATAAAAACAGGGATCTAAAACAGAAGTATGGCAGTCAAAACACTGCAGAGCATCTCAAATTTAGGTATTATCTATAAACTATCGGTGACTTCCTAGTAGAAATGGCTTTCTTTCTATAACAGAGTTGCTGATGCTTTTGACTTAGGAATCCATCCTTGTGTAGCTCTCTCTCAAATGTTCTAGTTGTTTTCATAGGAGCTTTGCTGATTTAATCAAAATGGTTTAAGTAGTTCTCATTGTAAAGATCAGCTTGGTTCAGCATCTGATAAATCTAATTTCTACATAAGAACGTCTCATATTTGTGAGCCATAACCTGATGAATTGCAGGCTTACTAGGAGACTTAGTCTGTGAGATAAGGAAAGGAAATTTTTCCTCATGATTTTCCTTAGAGACAGGATAAAATCACAAGTTTTGCAGCTGTATTCTACAAGCTACATTCAGAGTTGCTAATTACAAGGCAGGATTCTTCTGGTGCTGTGGGGATATTCACAAATGCAATTCTAAATTAAAAACACTTGTATAAAATGCTCTAGTGGTGATCCAGGGGTGACTGCTGTATGTTGGGGCAGCTGGTGCATTAGATATAAACGAAGGATTTATTCACTTTGCCTTGAGGTGGGTGGCATTTTTTCACTCCAGAGCTTTTTTCAGTTTACTGAGAGTTTGCATTTTGAGATTTAGTTATGCATTTTAACTATTGTCCAGAACTTAAGCAATGCCAGTATGCGCTGCCTGGTGAGTGATATGTATGTTACTCTGTTCAGAGAGAGTGTTATAGCAAAGGCAACAAGCTTTCTGCTGTGACATTAGAAAAAAATATTATTTAAATTCTCAGCTGTGGCCTTCATACTTCACTGCAAATGACTAGTTGGGATGTCCACAGAAAGCAGGTTTCTGTCTCTGATATATCAATAACTGTCACGATGGCTGTCAGATGTATAAGGTTTATGAAAAGACCACCCTGTGCTCTCTGCTTTGCTCACCTGTGCAAGGGAGGAATTGGTTTTGCACAGGCGCAGTTATTAAATCAAATCATATACATCAAAAGGAAGCAACAGAATGAAAATTAATGGTTTTCTGGTTTGTTGATTGAGCTACTTGAAGTTGTATTCCTTATGTGTGATATGTACTTTTGTTAATAAAGATACCTGGCTTATCTACAAATGACAGTGAAAAAAAATCTGTTTCTAGTTCAATTGAAAATCTTACCTTCAGTGTAGTGTATATAGTAAAAAAAAATGGAGTTTACGGTATATATTAATTTGCAAGTCCATCTCAGATATTTGATTGCATTTTTTAGACAAAATTAGCTAATCTTATCAGATAGTGGGGAAAAAAAAAAAAAGAAAAACAAAACCAAACAAAAAAATCAGCAGGAAGGAAAGTTGGTTGTCTGTACGCCTCTTCTTCCTTGGTCTATGGTCTGCCAAGTGTGAATCATGGTACCCATGAAGTTGAGTCCATTGCAGTTCAAAATTAAGGTGCTGTTGGGCAAACCAAGTACTTGCTCGGTACTAACAAACTTCTGCTAAGCATTCATTTACCACAAGTTAAAAATGGAAAGTCTTTCAACACATAACAGTACAGAAGTTGTAATGTGAGCATTTGATATGAGCTCTGCAGTCACACACAAAAAAGGGAGCAAGAAAGGACACCATTCCACTATCAGTGTTTCTTCCCTTACAAAACATGTTTGGCATCTGCATCTTGCAGTTTCCCCTGGCAACTCTCTACTATCACAGAATAGAATGTCCCAAGGCTACACTCCATTACACTGCACCATCTTTTCCTTTTTTTTCTTGCTCCACAAGCTTTAATGAAGCCCATCAAATTTGCACAAGTGCCCTATTTACTGTACAGAGATTACGTCAAAAGAAATGATGTTGGCTTCCTATTAATGCTTGAAGATTGGCAAACAGTCACGAAAGTCGATTGCTGTTCAGTTTGCTGAGTGATGCCATGTATTGCTGCCTTGCCTAATTACAGCAAATCAGATGTTTCCTGTGGTGGAAAACAATGCTAACAAATTACTAACTCTGTGTGTTTTAAGGGGAATAGTATATCTCAAGACTCAATTGAAGCAGAGCATTGGAACATGAAAATTCTGTAGCTGTTTTATCAGTTTATTTTAATGTGTATTTATGGTTAGGTAAACTAGAATTCAGGAGAAATATTACATCTTTAAAATATACGTGACTAATTTACTGCACAGTAATAGCTTCAGTAACTGATTCAGAGCTGAACTGTATTCAGAGCCAAATTCTTTACTTTTGGGTTTTTTCATAAGGTTTTCCCCACAAATCTGTTGAGTTAGCAGAATAAAGGAACATGTTATAAGCAGTGAGGTAAGCATTAGTATGCAGAATAACCTACAAACAATTTTCAGGGTTCACAGAGATTAGAGAAATTGGCATTTCCACAGGAAAAACAACAGGAATTTACCTTACCTCTATCTGAGATTTTTAGTTCTCACATCGAAGGCAGTAAAGATACAGCTGGCTTTGTGCATGTGCATATTCACTCTATTTTTCAGTCAGTAGTTCCCCAGGATGTGTTTTTACACTGAGGGATTATTAGAACATCATGATAACTCCTACACACAGTCTTAGCCTAACTCCAGCATGTAATTTCAATGCCTGCAGCTCTACTTTGAACAAAAGCAGTTGGTGTGACAGCCTTTGCTCTTTGTAAAGGATGACACTGATTTCCTTCACTTTTTACTTCACCAAGAGAAAGGCTGCATCAATCAATCAAATCTTTGGAGTGTAATATTAAAGAAAACAATTGTTATTTAAGCCCTACTTACAGTATAGAAGTCAGCCTGAAGAAATATCTGCTAAAAAAATTTTAGCTAGAAAACTTAATGCTTTTTATTTTCTTGAGGCTGAGCTGAGTTGAGTAAGTGAAATAAAAATCATGTTTGGGATTTCTTGCTTTAGAAAATGCCTGTTAAGTCATGACTTTGCTCACACACCTCTCATTTTGCTTTTGCAGCTCAGGGAAGGAAAAATAATTTTGTGAAGAAAGCTTCAAGGAAGTTTCTTTAATACATATGCCAGCAGCAAATCATTGCTACATATGAATGTAGTGAATATTGTTTTCAGGATTTATCAAAACATGTATCTACTCCTGTTGGAGGTTTCTAGGCAGATGCCTCCCCTGGCCTCTCTGGAAATTTCCAGTTGGATGCAGCAGCACACGGGATGAGAAGAATCTCAGTACGCTGGGTTCAGCACTGTACTGAGTTTCTCTTTTGCTCTGCTGATCAGAAACTGTTGAAGAGCTGCAGGAGGAGGGGGACCTTCAGGCTTGATTGGAAGGAGTGGAAAAGTATTCTTCTTGAGCCTAAGGGAAAGATCAAGTAATGTTTTGTTGGAGCGTTTGAAGAAAGGTCCCTCTTACTGCTCAGTACCTTAATTTATAGCCAGACTGATGCAAGGTCCCTTGAAGGACTGAGAGCTATAATGTTCATATCCATTCAGAGGAATTTGTAGTAACAAAGTCAGATCTCTTCAATTCATTTTGTTCCCATCAGTTTCCCTTTTTGCCATCTTGCTCATGATCAAGTTCTATGTGTTTGAATTCAAACATCTGTGCTTTACTCTAAAATGAAATTACTATAGTTCTCTACAATTTTCATACATAAATAATTTCAGTGCTACTGAAATGGAAAAATTCTGAAGCATCTTCCTGGCTGCTCTTGTTTAAGGCAGTTGTGACGTAAATGACACAGACTTGCTGTCTTTTCGCTCTGTCTCACATTTCCTTCCTTTGCACTCCCCTTTAACATTTTCTCCCATCTCTTTCCCTGCCCTTCGTCCAGAGAAGTCAGTGTCTCATATCCTGTTCTCTGAATGTTGTTCATTTGCATGACCTTTATTACTCTTGATTACTATAATGAGTGTTTTTAGTAATTATCTTCATCCTGTTCTATTTTTCCACAGCAATACCCACTTTAATGGGTTTCAGATTTATAAAACATATGTTATATTAGCAAAAGCTTAAGTATTACCTCCCTTCCCCAGTAATGCTTGTACACATAGTATAAATAGTAGCTTTCTCCAGTCCTGAATAAATTTACAGTTGGCCTTAGGGAAGGGTATCAGCTGAACTAAGCCACTAAGAGTGTCTTGCCATCAAAGTAGTTCATGCTTCCGTTTTACTGACATGCAAGGAATTTTTCTTTGCTTGCACACTTTCATGAGCACCTCTGCTTTACTTAATAGGTATTGATAATAAAATATTCAATGCAAAAAAAATTGATAGTGTTGAATGTGGATGCCTATCACACATGCTTTCTAACTAAAATGGTCAAAGAAATCCCTGTCCTCTCAGATCACATTGCAATAAGAGAATGCAGCAGGGAAGTGCAAGAAGAAATTTCTGCTTGTTACTGGTGCTTTGTGTGTTATGGACCAGGATTTTACAGTGACAGGTGCTAAGCAAATACAAGCAAAATATGGGACCCACTTTTTGAGACAGAAAACAGTTTCATGTTGTTGTTGGTAATGCTAGTGGGATATACTTCTCGATTTTAAACTATTTTCCAGTATTTTAGTACACTATAGACAAAAAATTGTATCTCAATTACAGCCATTTGCTATTACTAATACTACTGAGTGTAGTTACTGCTGGGTCCAGCTGCTCTTTCTGGAACGCAATGTGATTGTGGATTCACAGCAATGTGAATGCATTGTCTGGAGAACTTGAAAGAGCCACCAATTCTGGAGCTGGATTCTGGGGAATTCCCCCCTCCCCCAGCTGGGGGACACAATGGGTCCTGAGGAGCTGCAGTTTGTGCAATCATCCAGGAAAAACATCCAGGGACTCTATAGGCAGCTATGTGGTGCTGTTCTAAGTGGCTTTATGACTTACCACAGTAAAGTTTAAAGTCCCACTTCAAGGGTTTCATACAGATCTTGTCTACCTGTATGCATTTCTGTGATGCTTATGTCTAAGCTGGCCCATTCAGCAGCAGCACACAGTATGGGCAAAGCCATAACAGGCAGCCTGAATCTGCCCTGGATTAACATAGCCTAGCACAGACCACAGCATTTCCTTTCCAAACTTGTCTGGAAACTTACAAATTCCTCTAGAGCTGTAGTCAGGGAGAACCAGAAAACATTGTTTCTCTTGGAAAGGGGGACAGCAAACATCATGTTTGGCGAATTTCTGATTTGGAAGCCTTGCCTTGGTTCTTCAGAGCCCTTCAGAAGCTGTTTGTATTTCAGGTAGGGGAGGATCTCTTTACTTTCAGATCTATACAGAGACCCGAAAGACCTGATTGCCCATTTTTCTTATACTTTGCTTTTTCTCCTATAATTCCTTTTTACCCAAATTCATTTCCTATAGAGCTCTGGATCTGAAGGTAGAAATGCAAAGTGGTGCAGACAAATGTAAACAGCAGGGTCCTAAGTTTTGGGAGGTGTCCCCCCCATTTGCATTGCAATGCATGGACACGGCATCCAAAGAGAGAACTAAGCCATGTTATGATTTGATATATCCAGCAGGAGTAGGGGAAAAACCACATGGTGAGATCTTCCTGTAGTCATGTAATGGATAAATTCAAGTCCTAGGCAGAACCTAACCCAAGCCAGATTTTGCTTTCTCTGCTTACTGCTTGGTCTCGTTTCTTCTCTCCTTTGTCCATTTACTGCAAAATCTTTTAACCTCCTGCAGCAGCAACTTACAAGGGTTTCACTGTACACAGTGGAACTAAAAAGTTCAAGTACAATATGAGCACAAGCTCTGGGATGGTAGCAAAGCTTGGATGAGCCCTTCTGCTCCTATAACTCTTTAGTGGGGTAGAGATGACTGACATGCAAAAACCCCCAGTATCCAGGGTTGTTTCCCGGACACATGCTCATTATTTATAGTGCTGTATCAAAGTTCATCCAGGCAAGTCTCTCGGGCTTTTCATGACTGGGCAGAAGATGCCTCCTCAGGAGATTTCTAGTGCTTCCACACTCTGTCGCAGTGGAAAATCTTGCTCATAGCTGTACAGTCCCAACAAATAATAAACAAATTATTGTTTATTTTTTGTTGGGACTGTAAAGTTACAAGAAAGGGTTTGCTTCATGCTGTGAGTAAAATGTAAGTCCCTGAGTCCAAATTCCCATGTTTTACATCAACCAAATCTTCATATATCTTCTCTAATAACAGTGTTTCATCCAGTACCATTTCTACTACTTAAGATAATAATTGTAATTGCTTGTTGCCTCTATCCATCTTCATGTGGCAATTACAAATGTATCTAAGCCAGACAGGAGTGAAAACAGAAGATTCAGAGAAATATTTTCTCACACAAGTGTAACAGCATCTTGTGTTAAAGAATTGTTCCTTCATTTGATTTCCAATGTTTTTAAAGATAGATTAATTTCGAACAACTCCTCTATAAACCTTTAATAACATTGCAAGAAATTATCCTTCAAGATCCTCTGATCTTGAAATCCCAGGGATGGGAAGTGTAGCTGACTGAAAGAAAATCACAAAGTTCACAAAACTCTCCTTGCAAAAGGAGATTTTCAGAAAACAATGTTTCCACAGAGTGACTAACCAATGTAAAAAGGAGTAGGTACTTTCATCAACATTTAAAATATTGACTTTTAAATATTATACAGATCATTTGAGCTTTATAATGGTAAATAATGACTTTGTGTTGAAGAGTAAGAAATACTTGGTTGTATGTCTTTGTGTGTCTGTGAGAATACAGAGCTGCAGTCCAATGAGGAGTTTGTATAGGCAGGGAAGTCTAAATTGGAATTTCAGAAATAAAAATAATTTTTTGTGTTAAGAGATCAAACAGGCTGATCAGAGCAATGTATGTTTCATAGTCCTGATCAGACAGCTGGGATCTCAGTTTGTGAGAGTGGTCTGCAGGGCTGCTGTTTTAACAAGGCATTGGCTGTCAAATCTCTCCTATCCTCAATGTGTAGCTGAATTAATCTCTAAACATCACTGAGCTCATCTTCTGTGTCAGTGCAGGCCCATGTTTGCTTTTGTCCTTAAGCTGGTCATGTTCAGGCTGTTTACGTATCTCATCGGTGTGACGGGTGTGACATTTTGCTTTTAGGATTAAAAGCTAAGCACATTGGAAAAATTTAGGACCAGGTATAATTACGTTTTCCTCCTCAGAAGCCTTGTTGTTGATAATATTTTCTCTCTTTTTTGCTCATTTTTGTTCTTTAATAATTTCAATTTGTCATGTTTACCCTTATTAGAGATTGGTTTGTCTCATGATACATGGTGGGTTTAGTTATCACAATAAAATATCTTAGATAGAGGGCAATTGAACTTCAGTGTGAATGGCTGGGCTTCTTTGAGTATTACAGCTACAATTCCTAGTATTTTGATTCTGTGCTATCTCTTTACTACACAATAACCTGGAGCTTCAGGTATGAACTAAACTGTAAAAGAATGCAATACGTTGCCATACCTGACAACTGCATAGAAAATAAAGTAATTTTGGTAGTCCTTACCTAGCTATTATTTTAATATTTATTGTGTATTGGAAGATAGTTTGGCTTGACCTTGATTCCTAATAGTTACTGCTGGGTAATAATTATAAAAACATATTTCCATGAGTTTAGCAAAACTTGTGACTCTGAAGGTGACGTTCAGACAGAAGGACCATGAAAGACATTTACACTTTATGTACCTTGGCATTGCAAGTATCTGGGAATGGGATTGCATATTTTAAGAGTGCAAAGCAGGGACAGCAAGTGCCTGGTTTACAGGCTAAGTCTAAAGAGCTTACAAGGAAAGAGTCTCGCTCATAAAACAAGTGTGTGTGCAGGAAGAGGGTGGGTCAGATACAGCAACAGGGGCCATTAATTGATGCCATTAAAAAGTAATCTTAAATTGCTCTAAAGGAGAAACCTGGACTCCAAAATCTAGGAGACCTTGGTAGCTATGTCCTATCTTTAATGTAGTCAAATGGCTGAATGCCAGAACAACTTTGTAATTAGTGTTGTGTAAATGCAGACCTCTGATGCAAGTAAACAAATATTCATATTGTCAGCTGCATGTGTTACTGCTGTAATTGTTATTCTCCCCATCTGGACCACATTTTTGTCCTCAAAAGTTTTTTCTGAATACATAATGAGTCCTCAAAAACATATATTTGTAATTTCTTACATTTAATGTCACTGCAGGTTACTTTTCCAGTATCCTACAAGAACTACCAACTGAAAACATTTCTAGATTAAAAAAAATTTGAAAGATCATAAGATTTACAGCAGTTCATAGGAAAGGAGTCATCTTTTCAAAATATCATTTACATTTTTTTGCAAGTCTGGAGTATATGTATAAATAGAATAACATAAAACAAAATTAAAATCTAAGATTAAGGTAAAATAATCTGTCCCTTCAAAGGACACATTGAAACAAGTAACCTAGGTTGACACATTTTCAGTAACCTAGGTCTTTACACACCCTGAATTTTAAACCAATACAACATATTGGTGGGTGAAGTAGGCAAAGTCAGATTGACAGAGGAGATGTTCCTCCTGGAAGCCACTGTCCTCAAAAGAGATGCTGAATTGTACATGAAGAAGCTCCAGAAAGCACAACAGTGCAGAGAAGGCATTTTTCAAGTGATACATAGGCTGAGGAATGTAGGGAATACTGATTCCATTACCCAGGTTCATCTATTTACTAGAAACCCAGTGGAAAGCCATGGTCTTGGTTAAGGTCTGTGAAGATGTGGATTGGAGATGTTTGGAATTAGAGAACTTAAAAAGTAGGAAGTAAGCAGCTGACAGAAAATCAATGGTTTGTTGTCCGTCAATGTCGCTGCCAAGGCAAGTTGTCTCAAAATGTTACTGCATTCTGTAATTTAAAAAATTACAGATGTTTGGCAGGACATCAAAGCAACCGGTATTTGTCCTTAATGAGTCTGCCTTCACAACAGGAGCTGAGCATTTACATGCTTTGTGTCTTACTTAACTATTTAGCCCATTCATCCAGATTCTGAATATACATGAAGATGTGAAGATTAGACGATTAGCATCTTGAGGCATCACTACACTGCTAATACTGAATATATTCTTAGTATATAATTTTAAAGTATAGCAGGTGTAATCCATTGAAGTAAATGGTGAAATCCTACTGACTTCAAAGATTTTATCCATTATGTAACTTCAATAGATTTCCACTATTTTCCTGACTCACTTACCTTATCTAGAGTTTACATCTTTAGTATTTGAGGGGATTCATACTAATTTTAACTTCCTCTTTTAAAAAGTTTACAATTATTCATTTCAAGTCTCAAACTGCATGGAAAAACATTGCAAATCTTCACTGTTCTTTGAAAGCAATGGCTCTATTGCTGCATAAATGGCACTGATTGTACGCTGCCACATATGCTTTAACTTTGTGGACTGTTTGACATGTATGTGATGATAATTAGGGGTATTTTTGTATGAAATGCTAAGAAAATTAACTTTTGACCCCAGAAATGTCCTTCTTCTGGGGCACTTATACTTTGGCTTGAATTTCAGACAACAAAGCACTGAGGATATTTTAATAAGAGATTACAAAAGATGCAAAAAATTAAGACTCAAACCTTGCAGTCTGGAGGAGATCAGCATTGAGGTCTACTGAGAATTTGACTCTTGTTTATAAGAGAACTTGACCCTTTTGTTTGGCTTGGGAATGTTTTTCTCTCCCTTCTGATTATACTGGTTTTATCACTAGTTTTATCATTGACCAACATCATGTAATGAAATAAAATTATTAAATTCTTCAGGGACTTACAGTTACTGCTCAATCTGTGCAGTTACCATTACTCAGTGCCAGGGAGGGCACCAGCCAGGGCACTGTACACTTACACTTCTTTCCTTCTTTCTGATAAGGACATAAACCAGAACACTAATTTGGGCTCAGTTCTGTCTATTAAAGACAAAACTCAGCATGAATTAAGTACAAGTTTGTGGACTACACAGAATGTTTTAAGATATCTCATTTAATGCCTGTAGACTCTATGGGACTCTCAAAACACAGGAGTGTTGCACACTGTGGAATGAGGAGGTAAGGGAGGAAAGAAATACATGGACTGGCCAAAGCATCATTCATGTGCAAATGATGGGCAAAATCAAATTATTTTCACTTGTATATCTCAATATGCTTTTCACCCTCAAGGCCTGTACTTGCTGGATCACACTACCATGTTTCAATTCAATAGGATAAGAAAGCTACTCATTATTAGCTTTCTGTGAAAGCTAAAATTGTCTTTGATAGTCTAAACAATCCATTTTAAATTATGTTGGCCTAAGCTTCCTTTCATGTAATGCCTATTTCACAGAAAACACAATGGAAATAAGAAAAAGATCTTAAAGTTCTGAAAACTTAGTAAAATGCCTAAGTAGTGAAACTAATTGAAAGTTGTAAAAATAGGTCTCCTTCACCTAAAATTTTATAGGTGTCAGAAAAAAAACCAAAACAGAAAAAGCAAGAATGAAGCTTTTTGTTGTTCATATATGTTGAAATGAAAACCTAGGAGTTGTGTATTATATTCCTCAGTATTTTTAAAGAAATCATCTACCTGTGTGTTTATCGGTCTAAAATATTGACCCAGTACAAATTCTTAAATAATATAATGAGGCTTTGAATTGGAAACTACCTTATGATTATTTTTCTTTTTTTTTCTTATTTATTGATTATAGAATTTAAGATATTCAACTGAACAAAAAAGGTTTTTTTCTTGCAGTACCTTTTTATTTTTGGTCACAGTGGTTGATATACTAACCTTTCTGACACTGCTTGTAACCCTTTGATGCAGAATTGCATCTGGTTTGGTTTCTCTATTGTTTCAACTACCTCTGTGTTATGTAAAAACATTAGTTTATTTCTTCTTTTTCAACTGTTTTAAACACCAAGATCCTCATAAAAACAACCCACTGACTAAAAAGGAGATACACAAAAAATTACTTGCACAGATTAGAGCTGGATGAACTTGGAGAATTAACAGTAACAGTGGTATTAAAAACATAAAGTTTTGGATTTACTGATCTTGCTGCTCTTTACGACTTCAATTTTTTTCTGAGCATGTTTGTTTTTTAGGCGGAAGTTTTGCCACCCACCTATGAGTGATACAGCAAAGACAAAAGTACTCAGCATTGGCCAAAATAAAAGCTTGCTCTCTTTTAGGCAAGGAAAAATATTTGAAATTTTCATCTGTGTGTTCTCAGTTTTCCTGGATTTGAAATCAAATGTCAAATATTATTGCATTGGGTCTGACAAAACAAAATGGTTTTGCATATGGTCTGATCACTAAAACAAATACAAGTCATTGACAGCAATGTTTTCTCAATGCTTGGGAACTGTGTGTCAGCTCCTTTGTCCCATGTGATGAAGTCCTTTGTGCCTGTGCACAGCATTTGTGGGAGCTGTGTGACCTGCACCTTTGCTGGGATGGCTTAGGCTGACTCTGGGACTTTGCACTGCTCTGAGGCCAGGAGATCTCACTCCGAGGGCAGGCTGTGCTGTGGTCCTCTTCACCAGTAAGCCAACTGACACCCTTTGGAAATCATTTAAATGCTGCAAAACAGAAACCAGACTATGACTGGACCTAAAATAAGTTCATAATATTCATGTATCCACTTATTTTTTTTATTAATTCAAGGGGCCCATCTGCTGAATATAGAGGTCCACACAATATTCTAGATCACTGCCTCAAGGTAATGGGCATTTGAAATTCTCTTCCTGATGTGTTCATCAGCCTGGTTGTTGGTTGAGCTCATCCAGTGCTATTTGCATGACGAATCTAGGCCATAGATGAGAAATTATTTGTATTCTCTTTTGATAAAAAAGTGTCCATTTTATTTGGGATATTTCCAATCACTTAAATCTATGAACAAGTGTATAGAAGTAAAAAGGAAAAGTAAAAAGAAAACTAAAAGGAACAGAATTACATAAAGACAGACTCTTTTTTTTCTAAATTCAGCAGTTCATGGGCAGAAGATTGGGAACTCTGATAGGACATAGAGTACAGTTGGATGGAAATTTTTGCCAGAAAAAGCTGAATTTCTAGCTCATATTTGAAAAGATTTCTAACAAGAGGTAGGTGGCATCAAGGCTGGAAAGCCAGAAAAAATATTGCATGGATAGATTTGAGAAAGCTGGAGAGAATTCCCTTTTGGAGACACCTTTCTTGGGAGCAGTGTAATCTTATGACAGCACTTGGAAGCCCAGAAGTACCATGTAGCAACATAGCAGCTTTTAGGTCAAATAAATGAGGACAAAAGTCATGTCAGCAATCTGTGTCCTCCTGTGGGGACCAGCTCACTCTGAACAACACCGTGAACTTACCAACCTCCATTCTTGTCTGACCCACATGGCCCCAGGTAATTTCAAACAGCCCTGAACCTCAGCTGTATCAGCCAACAGCAGCTTCTGACAGGCTCTCTGTAAACACACCAAAAACATCACACAGATCCCAGGAGAAGAAAAGGGAGTCTGCTCTGCACGCTGTGCACCAAGGGTCATTCCAGCCATTCATTGCAACTGTAACAAGATTAATCTGAGGGCATAGATTTGTAAATAAACAGGCACAGAACCTTCACATCTAGTCACTATGGGCAATTTCACATAATTCAGCCTGGAGAAATTTGCCTGTAGAAGTTTCCCAACAGCAATTAAAGTGTAAGATATGAACTCATCTCCAACAGTAGTGTGTCTGCATTTATGGGGTGGGATGAGCATAAACTTCCTTGAAACTATACTTTGACTGGGATTTTTACCTTTTCCTTCCTTTGTTTTCATGAATGCAGGCCACTGTCACTCTGCACTTGTCCACCTTTATTGTGTCCTGACAAAGAAAGCTGCAGCTGGCTTGGCAAAGAGCTACTTTGGTCACAGAGTTTTCAGCATCTTCAGATTTACATGTTTATGCCCTAAGGAACAGCAGAAATACTTTGGGGAATCACTGTAACAAGTACAACTTGGCAATTCAGAGCACTTTTGGGGGGAGAGGTGGAAAGTGGAAAGGAAGAGTCAGGCATGAAGTCATTCATCTATGGTAGCAGCTTGAACAAGATGCCTCATTTTCCATTCCATTGTCCCAGCTCTCATTCAGAGGTCTTTGAGAACAATAAGAAGAGCAATATTTGGTCCAGTTCTGCAGCTCATCCTAAAGATGGTCATGGTAGAAATAAAGCAGTGGAAAGAAAGTGGAAGGTATCCTATGAAGGAGCCATGTTTTTTCCTCTCCATGCACGGTGCCTGCCATTCTATCATGTGCAAACAAATTTTACTGGCACTGAGATGAATTTATCTTTAAGTTTCAGGGATTATATCTGGTTATAAGGAGTGTTGTTTGGATGAGGCCAATTAAGCAGCCTCTCTAATATCCAGCTTCCTTTTCAAAGACCACAATGGAAGATTGCAGATTTGCAAAGAGGAGTACCATTCCATGGTAAGAGAAAACATTTCTTGGTGTGCCACCTGTATCAAGAAAGGAGAATAACTAAAAATAATTAAATAAATTAGAGCACCTCCAGTGCTGAACCAGGACTGTTAAAAGAAGTCAAATAAATTATTTAATCAAGTAGGATTGCTCAAAAAGACAGGCTCATAAATTTGAGGGGTTCCCATATCTACTCTGTTGCTTATTCTGGAGATAAGGAACCATGGTGTCTGAGGCAAGTTTAGCTCATTTTTCAAGAGCTACATGGCTAAAATCTCCCCTTTTGACCAAGTTCTATGCTTTGGACATTCCTGCTAATTGCTAACAAAAAGAGTTATCTACTCCATCTGCCTGGATCTGCAGCAGATTCCCCAACAATGCCTATATTCTTGTCCTTTGTACTATTGCTAAAACTTTCAATATATGTTTCCTGCTGCATTCTGAACTTCTCAGTGAGATTTGAGGCATAATCTCCTTTACCTTTTTTTCCTCTTCTGTTTCTTCCTCTTGCTCCTGAACAAGCTTTGGCATTAGTATTCCAGGCACATACTCACATGACTCTACCCTACCAAGTTTCTGTTATGTCAATTAAGTTGTAATTTTGATCTTGCTTTAAGTGTTTTGGCTCCATTGTATTTATTTGGATACAGTTTGTATCAGTCTAGGCTGAGCATCAGTCATTTTGTTTTCTTTTTTCCTCCTTCAGTGACTTTTTTTCAAAAATCACTTTTCTTTTTTTCAGCTTTTTTTGTTAGCCCAGTGTTGGTCACATTTATCTGGACATGCATGTCACCAGCCTGACAGGATATTTTAGCATATATCAAATCACATTAGCAAATCTATGCTGAAGTTTTTTCTTTGCTAGGTGAAGCCCATTTTTTCTCATCAGTCCCTCCCACCCCATCATGGAAATGCACAGCTATGCAAAGGTAACAAAGATATTCCCTCTCATTCCCACCCTTGCTTGCATCTCCTCATGCAGGCATTAAGATTCTTTGTCCAAGTAGAAACTGCAATCAAAAGTGCTTCCAGACCTCTCTTCACCAAAGAAACCTCTACCTCACAAAACCCACAGTGACCACTCACTGTCAAAGGGCCACTTGGCTGCAGGAGGCTGATGTAACCTCTAGTTTATTTAGGAGAGAGACAAGACCTAAGACTTTGTGCAAAACTGGAATGTACCTGGACCCTAATTAATGAAATGCAATGTAATGTTGTTAATGAGATTGATCCTAAAATGCAAAACCAAGAAAATAATTGGACTGAAATAGACATTTGAAAATCTCCTATTCTTACATCTATACTCCACAGTAGGATCACCTGTATCAAAACGTCTCATGAATTATAGTTGACTAACCATACTTATAAAAATAGCCAGTAACAAGACACTTCAGACTATCACAGCCCACCTGTTTCAATACTTCATTCTCCTACCTTTAGTTTTACCTAAATCAAACAACTTTCCTCTGCTGCAATTTAGTTGTCCTAACCACAATTCATATGGAGAAAAATTTCATCCCTCCTTCTTTGCAAATTGTCTGGTGCTATTATAGTTAAGTATACAGAGCCAGAACTCATCTCAAAACAGTGGACCTTGATTACCTACTATGTCTTGTTTCTAGAACAGACTTTCACACATTTTGGACACTGCCCTGATTGCTTTCCAAACACACTCAGACCTATCATCAGCTTAGGTGAAGCTATGTTGCCATAAAGGGTGAAGAAGTTTAAAGGCCAGATAACGTCTCCAGGACAAAGAATAAACTCTAGTATTGTTTATTTTCTTTCAGAGAAATATACCCTTTGTACACTTAAGAATATTTATCAACTCTCCTTTCTTTGACTAAATAATGTCAATCTCAGTCTTTCTTCATAGACTCCAGATCACTCCCACTGAAATCCATTTAATTTTCAGCTGACATTCCCAGGACTGGTTCCTGAAGTGCAATTCCCAAAGTGCACTATTCGGTTGCCTGCTCCCCAAAGCTGAGTAAAGATAAACACAATGATTTTCTGTGCACCACAATAATATTTCTCTTTGTGCATTTCAAATTTCTTCATACAGCTCTCTAAGTACAGTCATTGAACTTAACCTGCTCTAATTGATTTTGTAAATCTCTAAATTATTTAATACTTTTTAATATGTTATTCTAGCATTTACATCCCCATAACCATTACATTTGTTTGTGAAGATGACTGCATTAGCAGCAATAGCACAGACAGACTTTTTGGTAAGCAAAAATCACTAAATATTTTGACAACTCTGGAGCTCCATTTTGGTAGAATCAATTGGTGGTCCTGGGGAAGTTCCTATGACTTCTAATGTATTTGTACATGTTCCATGAAATACTGAGAAATTTTGTTCTCAGGAGCTTTCTGCCTACCCATTTATAAAAGCACTTCTCTGTGTTTTAAAATTAAATGCAAGACTGTTAAGACTTTTTAGAAATTAATTGTGCCTCAGAGACTAAGATTTTTGAAAGGATTCCCTAGAAGAACAAATTGGTAAAATTAGAATGATGCAAGTAACACAACACTTTACTGTTGTCAACTGACCTCCTATCAATTATCTTGTGGTCTTTTGGCCTTTTTTGCCCCTGCTAATTGATCTTGATGAATGTTATTTGTTTCTTGAAGCTTCAGCAACGTGGTTTCTCCACTGCCAATGGTGTGGTTATACTGAAAGCCAAAGTCTACCTGCCTCTTGCCTTTTGATGTGGACTTTGGTACTAAATAAAACACTGTATGGTGGCCCACAGCAGAGCTCACAGGCAAGCACAGCTGGACTGCGATCTGCTGGTGGAAGGAGCAATTGTTTGCCCAGATCTGCCCTCAAGGGTGACTGTATCTGAGACTCCAATGGGGTAGAAAAGCAGTTTGCTAATCTGCAGTGTAGCTCCTGCTGACTGATAAAAGGATGTGTACAGTAGTCTCAGTCTTATCTCTTTAGCCAGGTTTACACTGGTGTGACACTGCTGAACTTAGACAAGCAGTTCCTGATTTACTCTAGGGCGAGGGCAGAATCAGGTCTGATTTTGCACCACAACCCATAGAGATTACCCAGCTCACCCTGGAAAACATTTTGTGTATATTTAAGAATACTTCAATATATGTAAGCATATTTATAGCCTTTCCCCATGTCGTGAGGGCATTTTGGATCTTTCTAGTACCTCTGGATATAAAATCTTTTTGAGCTGAATCCAGGGCAGATAAATCATGACTCCGGCTTCTTTCGCCTAGGGTAGCCCGCCTCAATCACTGCCACATTCCTCCCATAGTAGTCGTTTAAAATTAATAGCACATGCAGAGGAAAAACTAAACCCTTTGACGTCACTCCCGAAATGAGGAAACATAAACAGAAAAGGCTTCTCGGCGGCGCTGGCAGCAGGGCTGGGATTGGTCTGCGCTCCGCGCCCGGCGCTGCCAGCGCCTCCCAGCCCGGCCGGCCGCGCTGCCTGGCAGGGCAGCCACACTGCCGCAGCCCCAGCCCGCACCCCGCGCTCGCCGCGCTCTCTTCCCGAGCCTTTTCGCTTCTTAAGGTGGTTTTACTGGCTGGGTTGGGGGACTTGGGGAGGTTTTCCTTTCCTTTTTCTTTCCTTTTCTTTTTTTTTTTTAATTATTATTATTTTTGTTTGCTGTCGTTACTTCTTTCCGTTCCCAATCCTGGATGCAGTTACTGGATTCTGCAGTACAAGTCTTCATGAACAAGCTGCACCGCTTAGAGATTTCACGGCATTCAAAGGTCACAGAACTGCCACTATGGTTAAATGTCTTGTTTAATGGTTGAGGTACGTACGGCAAATCTAAAAGAGGCAGCATGATTATTTTTTGAAGGGGAACTAAAATTGTGAGGGGGAGAGGCAGATAAAACTATTATTTAGTGGAAAAGATTTTTACTGGTGATTGTTACTACAGCAACCGTTTTTTGAATTTCCTACCTTTTTCTCTTTATTCAAACTAGATGAAAATGTTAACTTATGTTGATTTAACCATTTGATGGTTACAGAAGATTGCTAAAAGAATCTCTTGTAATAGTCCTTTCTGACTCTGCTGGGAAAAGTGTGGTTGATTTTTCTATGTGTTTTCCTATTGCTCTGCGGCAGGAGAGGAGATCTGAGACTTGTCTGGCTTAGATGAAGGATGGAGAAAACAGAAACTTGTTCCTATCCTGAGGGGGCTGTGAGTTTTTCTGAGAGTCAGAGCAGAGAGAGGAAGAGTTGGAAATAAACAGGTCAAGCAGAAAAGAATATCGTCTTCATTTTTAGGAGTACATGTACTGCTCTTTTTTTTTTTTTTTTTTTTTTTTTTTTTTAATACATTTAGATTACTTTACTTGGTTTGGGTTCAGAAGTTCAAAATTAAGAAGGAGCCTGAGCTCTGACTAAGAAACAGATCCCCACTGGGAGGGGAGAGAGCTGGTTGTCTTATATCAACACCAGTTTTCATACAGCTTTTGCTACCTAACCAGAGAAAAGTGGGAATTTGTTCAGGAGTTGAAGTGATGTAACTTGGCATCTGTTTGGTAGCAGATAGCTTCAATTCATATTTGAGCCAGCAATCTGCCTTGAATGAGTATTGCAGCATCACAGTGGGCAGTGTGTGCTGCAGTAAATGAAAGCAACTGCTACCATCAAACTAACATTGTTTCCAAGAGTGTGATTCTAAATTATAAGAGTAAGAGTCACTTGTCAGAGCTTGTGTGTGTGTGTACAAGTGGTCTTAAAAATAACTCCAGCCAAGACAGAAGATTTCTGTTGTTAATTGAATTAATATATAGATACGGTCAAGGACCAGCAGTCTTCATATTTTTCTGATTTGTGGAAAGAGAATTTTCATAGGTCTGTTTGAAATGTTGCTGTAGATATAAATCCTCTTCAATTTGAAAATATTTTGGTTTAACTTTAAAAATTATACCTAAAAAAACAATTCCTCTAACAAGAAACAGAACAGGAGCACACCTATCTCCTGCAGTGTACTCCATAGGGTTAAAAACATTAACTACACTAGGCTAAAGCATGCTAGCTTAAGGACTGCAAAAATATTAGCTCTGAAATGCAGAGGATGTGCTATGTGCTGTGAATGGACAATTGCTATTCTGCAGTGCCTAGTGGGAAAACAAGGACTTTGTGTATTGCAAATGCATAACTGCAGCTCCTCCATTTCCTTTGCTGTATCTTCACTGATGACTGCAGAAACAAAGAGGTTTGCCATAGATAAGCTCTGTAGTGCCCCATCTCTTTGAAGATGCAAGAAAATATTTTCTCATATCCAACAACCCAAAGTCAAGCTTAGTTGGGTGAACTGTAATTCTGTAATCTCTGTCATTCTCTCTAACTCAGCCCTCCCCAAATTCTTACTATGTGAACTGCCGGCTGTTTTCAAAAACTAAAGTAATACTTCTCTAGGCTCAAATTCAGAAAGGCTAGCTAACAGAGTGTTGGTTAGATGATTAATTTGTAAATTTAACTGAGTGTGTCTCAGCCTATAGAGACTATAACCTGTTTTGTAAGGAAAACCCCTGTAACTACATGAATATATTCAAGTTTCCAAAAGACAACCTGTAAGATATGTATTTCTAATAATTTCAGAGAATTATTCAATTATTTTGATAAACAATTTTTAGAGAAGCTTTGGTTTTAAGCTCTCTGTCTACATGTTGGTGCATCCGTGTTCCATAGCAACTACTAGTGGTGGTACTGATAGAAAATATGGTAAGTGGACTTCAGCTGAGGAAATGAGTTATACTGATTTAGTAAGAAAAGTTTATTTGCAGTGTTTCCTCTGAACAATCTCAGTTCAGCATCTAGAAAAAATACAATTTAAGGTTGCCCTCTCTGCAGTGGACAAAACACTTATTAACATTTGCACTCATATTGTCTCCAAAAATTGTGTATTGCAGAAGTTTCATGGGCTATGAATGGCTGCTTCTTCTGAGTTAATTTCCATAGGGTGGACACCAGTGTCACCAGTGAAGTTCCCGTGATTCCATCAGACCAAGGCACAGTCTGCTGAGCCTAATCCAATATACTACAGATCACTTTTTAAAATTCTAATATGTTTAATTAGTATATAAATATATCATTATATCATTATAACAGCAGCTCCCCTTTCTCCCTGTTTATGTCCTTTTCCCTTCTGAAAATGAGCTCTCTGCTTGCCCTTACCAGACTTCTAGGTAAGTCATGGTAGCAGACTGATTTTCCAGTGTCTTCTTTGCAAGTATGATGTATGTTTGAGACATTTGATCATATGTAATTCCTTTTCACTCATCATGTGGTTCTTCTACCAATAGCTAAAGCATATTCTAAAGAGAAATGGTCTGAAAATTGGTCTTCTATGACAGATATATGATTTTCTTGTAATTTTTCAATCTTAGGCAAAAAACTGCTCTTGTACTGCTAGTTTCATTTATAGGAGCTGTATGAAGCAAAAATGCCAGCTACTAACCAAGCCATTACTGTAAATAGAGCAAAATGTGACACATCTCTATTTAATAATAAGAAATATTTGAGACTTAATCTCTCCTCAAATTAAGGTAGATATATGCTCTTGATGAGATTGGCTCTGGTTTCTGAGTTAACAGAAAAACAAGAAATTTGCTGCAGCCCAGAAGATATCCCATGTAAGTAGGAATTCTTAGCTACTCCGTGTTGTTCATCATCACATTGTTACTTCATTTTCATGCTTGAAATTATTACAACATTCCATGTGCTTGTCACAGGGTGAAAGTGAAAGGGACGGCTGCGATCCTACTAGCTGCCAGAATAAAATTAAGTCTTTTGTAATCAAATGATGGTTCAGTGTTCCTCCTCTCTCATCCATATAGGGTAGAAGGTGTCGGAAGTATGAAATTCATCTTTCTTGTTCCTCAGCCAGCAATCTGGCTTACCCTTGCAGGGACATCAGTTCTTACATTTCCAATTAAACACTAGCTTTACTTCTAGTGTGAAATTTGCACTTTTCAGTCACAAGCTTCAGGGTGTAGAATTGATGCTATTTGGAGTTTATACCCTAACGACACTGGGACACAGATAAAGCCTAAGTGTACAAAAGTAGTTCAGAAGTTCTGATGTTTTTTTCTTTCTCTGGCCACCACAAGGTGCATCAATTTTGACATCTAAAGATGAATAATTCTCAGAAGATGGCTCACAGTGCCAGGTACCACATATGCAATCAGATAAGGATTGCTAGCAACGTTTTGTGCTTCACAGTAAATGAGTGGAATAAAATGCCTTTTGACAGTAGTAGCAGTTTTTCAGATCTGAAGTATTAGTTTTGTATAAATACTAGAGAGATAGAATGCATTTGTTCTATTTAAGACAATTTGCTTAAATAATTAATAGAATTTGAAAATGAAAAGACAACTTCTGCAAGGATTTTTCTACAAAAAGAATTCTGTATCATCCTAGAAACTGTGGAGAACTCTGAAATTTAATTTTTACTATTATTCTTACTACAGTGACATTCCAAAAAAATTGCATTGGAAAACAGTATTTGAAGCTTTGAACCCTGTCATTTCTGTTATCCTGGAATAGAGTGTGGGATTCAGAAGATGTATTGCAAGGGTTCACAGTGCTCAGGTAGTGATA
The DNA here is from genome assembly GCF_050655825.1 of Lonchura striata. Classification (NCBI taxonomy): domain Eukaryota; kingdom Metazoa; phylum Chordata; class Aves; order Passeriformes; family Estrildidae; genus Lonchura; species Lonchura striata. The sequence continues at coordinate 64,131,771 of NC_140705.1, read as the reverse complement.
GCTATCTGTTTTAAAGTAGAAAATTAACAAATCAGAGCCAGATCAGATAGAAGAGTGTATTTCCAGAGGCCAGGCTTCAGCAGCAAAACTGTGAGTGAAAAGTTTGTGACAGAGACAATTCTCAAAAACCACCAGTCGAGTGAATTAAGCATTTCTTTTGCATGCATTGAATGGTATGATATCATCAGTCCATTGATGCAGTAATTTTGATATGCATTTGGCCCTTGTTCTGTTCTTTAAAAAGTGAAAAGTCTAGGGCTATCATTTAAGCATGTAAACAGTGTCAAATTAGAGAAACTAAACTTATGAAAGGGTTCTATTGAGTTTCATTTTTTTTATTCTGTTCTTTCTCCCAGTAGGAGCTATGAGTGAGAATGGATAAGAACTCCGATCAGCTACTTATTTAAGTCACATAGGCTTGTGGTGGCATATGATATTCTTCTGACAGCTTGCTGTCCAGCCAAATAAGACACTCGGGTTGCCTGGATGGATAAACATAGCAGATGACCTCTTCCTCTTAATAGGTGGGCATGAACAGTCAGGATTCTTCCAGTCACACAGAGATAAATTTGTTACATTTTAGCTAAAGAAGAATTGCCCTCAGACACAAGCAGCAAGATTTACTTCCCTTGGAGTAGGTTATATTTTAAAAAGTAGAAAAAAAGTAGAAAAAATATTTTAAAGCAAACAGTAGCAGAGGCTTTTTTTTCTGCTTTTTTTTTTTTTCTTTTTTCTTTTTTTTTTTTTTTTGTGGCTGGTAGGTTTATACTAGTTACCCACAAAAATTTCTGGTATGAGAAACCTCACCAACTAATATCTCACTATGGTGTGTGTGTGTTAATGCTGGCAGTGTAAAGTTTTGAACACAAGAGTAGTGAATCTGCTGTCAAATAAAGTTTAGGTAATTGTTGCAGTGGCATAAAAACACACTTGCAGGGCAACTGCTGTCAGGACCTGTATACAATTTTCTTCATGGCTGTTCACAGCAGAGTCTACGATACTAACCCCTCTGAATGTAGGCAAGGTGTTTTGAAAAGGATGGTCATTAGGTTTCAAAGAATAAAGCAGGAGGTAGACATGTTTTGACTAAATATGCAGCAACTCAGAGAAATATACATCTGTATAAATGAAATTAAGAAACATCAGCTTAACTAGAGAGCTCCCAGAGGATGGTATTGATCTACTGTGTGATCAATTCTGCTCCCATTGCAAATTGCCCTTTATTACTTCTGAAAGAAAGGATACGTATGCTCTTGTTCTTATTCCTTCTCTTTTCCCCTGCACAACTTAATACACTTCCTACAGGGCATGTAAAGACTGGCTAGGTTCTGGGGCTTGTCTTAACACGAGCTGGCAGAGTTAACATCAAGTGTGCAAGGATTCATCCCTTGGTAAAAGAGGTGTGAATCCCCATGTGGTTGCTGTGCAAACAAACACGTATTGACATGAAACACCTCAGTATTTTCTCAAAAATTCCGCTGTCATCCAAAGGGTGCAGCTATTTTCCCCCTTTATGTACAGTGATTTGGGTAGAGAGTGACAACTGGGACCTCTGCTTGCACAGTCCCAGAGGACATAATCTGCTTCGTATTTCTGTAGAGGAACATGTATTCAGCTGCACAAAAGACGGGCAACACCTGATATTTGGTTTTGCCTTTTCCTTAACTTACCACTTGGCTTTGAACTTCGGAGAAGGTTAGACAGAATGAGGGCTTGGTGCATGCCATGCTGCTGGGATGGAGGAGAAGACCTCACATTGACACCCAGAGAGATGAAAACAGATTCATGGAGAAGGAACACTTCTGGCTTTGTGTTGATTGAAAACCATGTTGAAACACACTATTTTCTGGAGCTCTTTCTGTTTCAAATGTTGGAATATGACTTAGCTCTGTCTGATGTATGCAGAGTCATTCTTGTTTTACACACTGCCACAGCATCTGAGTATCTATTAATAACAATGTTCAAGTAGTATCAGAATGGCCATCATAAGTGCAGTTAGGCAGTGTATCTCCATTTAATCATTATGGTCCTTAGAACAGCCAGGAAAATAATAATTATTCCTTATTAATAAAGAACTTGCACAGATCAGTGAAGGTAAGAGAGGAACTCTCCATGTTCAGGACTTGGGAGGAGAGCAAGTTGCTTTCTGCTTCAGCAGATCTGAGAATACTTATTAAAATTGTTTGAAAATGCTCTTACAATACTAAATAAAATTCTCTCATTAAAAAATAATTTTCTTGAGCAAAGTGTAAGTATCAGCTAGACAGATATAACTGGAATGTATTTCTTCACAAGCAAATTCCTCCAGCTCAAGTTGGTTTGATTTACCAGGACTGCTTTGAAAAGCAGAACAACTAAAGGACAAAAACAAGACTTGAACTGGAGTGCTGTGGAGTGCATGTAAAATGTCATGATTCCACCACGTTTAGTAGGACTCCTTCAATTTATACCTGTGAAAGATCAGACTACACTGAGCTTTCAGGCCTAAAATGCATTCCTTCTCTGCAATGGTTAGATCAAATTTTAGGCTCATTAACCTTGCATCATACCTGCTTCATACCAGTTTTCCACAACCTCCTCAGCACTATGGTACCACAGGGCTGCTTTTTTGGTTCCACAGAAGCTGTGATGCACTCTTTTCCTTCCATGGCACTCTAACCCCATGCTTCTCTCCTTTCCTTTCTCACAGAAAATAAATGTTTACCAGATTTTATTTGAAATCAGATACCTACATTTAATGTTTAGCTTATGTTCTAGCATCTGCAAAATTTTAGATATTTGTAATACAGAAGGGGCTGATGTTGCTCATTTTCAGAACAGACCATGATCTGTTTTAAGGACATAGCTATGTAAGTAATATTTTTAAAAGCTGAGGAATAACAGGAAAACAGTAATTTTGTTTAGGAACCAATATGCACTGTGCTGTATCACAAGAAAATTTTATGCAGTAGGATTTTAACATCCTGTCTCTTTGAACCATGAAACTATAACTATAGCAATCCTATCCACTATGAAAGTGTAACCTCTGTAATAGTATGGTAACAAATACTAGTGCAACATGAGAACATTGAATAAAGTTCATCCTATATATCATCATCAAAGCTGTTAGAAATGGCCAGGCTTTCTAAAAAGCTAAAATTCATTTTAGTCTCTAAATGAAATGGCTGGATCTGAAAAATTGCTATGTGTTAGAGGCTACCTGGGAAATGTTTTCCCTTTCTACCTTAGACAGACAGAAGTAGCCAGTAGCCTGCTGCTAGTGCTTTCAAGAAGGCATGGAAGAAAAGATACAAGTTCCTTCTCTACTTCCGTCAGGCTTTCCTGAGGTGGATTTCCACTGTAGTGTCCCCTAAGGATTGAGCTGGGTCTTCATGGGGCCTTGTAGAGGCAACCACAGTCCACTGCCCCAGCTTTAGCCCCAGCATGGAACTGGAGCTTTTACACTGCTGAAGGGGCACATTAAGGTGGTTTCAGACATTTACCTGCAGCTCCAGTGTTGTCCTGAACCCAAGAAACTTTTCTGATGGTTGTTTTCTCCAACTGAGCACCTCCTTCTGAACAACTTTTGTACCAATGAATAGTTGTTTTTAAGAAGAAAGCTCAGATGTATTTTACAGAGTGGGGAAAAAAACATCTCACCACTTCTGAAGAATGTCGATCTTGCTTGTGAGGACTGAAGAGTACAGGGACATTGTTTGGTTTGGGTGCCTGCTCACAGGCAGAGGTGAGTGATAGATGGTTGGACTACATGACTGACAAGGTCTCTTCCCCTCTGAAGATTCTGTGAAATTCTGGTGATGATCCAGTGACCACTCTGAAGTGTCTGCTTAGTTTTTATTTTATAGACCTGAATTGAAAGTCTAGAGATCACTGAAACCTTTAATTTTTAAATGTTTCAGCAATCCTCTTACTCTCCTACCAACAGACTTAGTTATACTTCTGCTTCTTATATTCAAAATAAGTGGGGGGGAAATGATCAATCCACACTTTATTTGTAGCTTCCCTATAGTGCTGAATAGATTATTTCTGCATGAAGACCTGCATGTAGAGTGCTCTTTTTTTTTTAACTGTGAAACACGTTTGCTTTAAAAAGAGGTTTTCATATGCACTACAGGTATATTATTGTTCTCATACATCACAGTTATCTGGACCACCTAATATGCCACTACAGCTTGGTCTTGCTACCTTAGAATTTTTAAATTGTTGTTCATGGTTTCAAAGCATCACTTGGATAATAATTTAAAAAAAAATTAATCATGTTTACTACTAATGTGAATAAACTGGTGCTGACTTCTGCTATTTTCTAATTATTATTGAAGACTCTTTCACATTTCACAAAAAAATAAGGCTAAAATCATTCAGTGCCAATTTGTGCTTGGCATTGCACCTTTTTATAACAGCTGATGAAAATTAGTTTGCCAATAAGCAAACCAACTTCTAAAATGTCTCAAAAGGTCCTGATGTTTATGATGTAGAAAATAATTAGCAGACAAGTCTCAGTGCTTTCTAGACACACTTTAATTGTCATCTGTTGACAATACTTTGACAGTTGAACTTCTTCAGTTCTGACTTCAGGAGAATTTTACAAGTCTCTGAGCTATTTCCTTCATTTATAGAGACATTTTCTGAAATATTATATTAAAAGGGCACTTCTCCTTTTTGAATCTGCAACCCTTATTTTCTCCTGAGAACACTTCTCTTAAAAGGATATTTTCACCACACTGATTTATAGGTTCTGGCATGGAAAATAATGCTTTTTCTCCTAGCAGCAGAAAGAAAATTAGTCACAATCTGATGTTAAGATAATCTTCATTACCTAAAGAGTTTTACACTTTTTAAAGTTCTACACAGGAAAATCTATTTCCTTTGAACCAGGGAGTTCTTGCCCATGTTGCAAGTATGCAAGACATTAATTAATTTATAACGTAACAATAGGAAGTCAGTCTCTGTAGCAAACTGGGATCCAAACTGTGATACTACTGAGTTCTGCAGAGAAGTACCACTTGAGTGCAGCAGAGAGAAAAAAAATTGGTTTAGCTAATTTACATTAAAATATCAAATATGAATAATGCTGTCAATCTAATTGCTTTTGTGGTTCTTCTTGGGACATGAGATTCAACATATTTTACCCTGATATTTGACACATTACATATTTGTCTGCACTGGCAACAAATAAAGCACAATGTAGAGAATGATAGGGTGTTTCTGAAATACAGGATACTGTAGATTTCAGTGACAAGCAGAACAGAAAAGCTTTTATGAAGAGTCAGCCCACCATCAGATGTTTCTACTAAGTCACCAGTGGTGCTATAATTTTGGTCCCTTAAATTGCCCTCACTGCTTTTCAGATTCAAGTACTTACTGAGCACACAGGTTTTTTACTAATTAATGTCCCTCTGCATCTTGCCTGTGAACCTCAGGCAGCTCCTGCAGTTCTTTGCAGCTGGAAGAGGAGCTCATGGAGTCACAGAATGGGTCAGGTTGGAAGGGACCCCAGTGGGTCATCTGGTCCAGCCTCCTGGCTCAAGCAGGATCATTCTAGAGCGCGTGGCAGAGGATTGCATCCGGACAGTTCTGGAATATCTCTGGTGTGGGTGACTCCACAATCTCTTTGGGCAGTATGCTCTGGTGTGCATTGGAAAGCCAGTTATGTGAAGGAAATGGCCTTAGTTTTAGCCCAGGCATATATGAAATGGTATCAGCATAAGTTCTGATATTACCATATAGGGTATAAGAAATTATAAGGCATTTTTCATGTTTCATGCATGCAATGGCATTCACTCTTCTCAGTCTAGTGTAAAAAGCTGTGTTAATGAAAACCCTCATATAGAGAGAAGATGTTTCTGAACACACTGATGAATAAAGCAAAAATTGTTTTGTTTTGTTTTTTTTTTTAAGAGAGGTTTTGCCTCTATTAGTTTTCCAAATAGAGGCATAGAAAGAGTTTTAGCTTGTCTTGGTCACCTCAACACTTTTACTTTAAATGAAGATTCTTTTAAGGGCAAGAGTCAGAATTTTCAAACTTACCCTCTTCTTTAAAATGTTTTGGGGAGTTAATTTTGAAAAGTGTAACCTTTCCATCCGTATTTTATATTACATTCATAGCAGCTGCTTACTACTTCTAAAAATTATCTTCTTACTTCATTTAGGGATAAAGAATCTTTTATCTAACTGATTTTTAAAAAGTGAAATATCAAAGGAAAAATAATTTTTTTTTCCTCTGATTGCGAACCATTGCAAGTACAGTCTTTCTGATCTGTGAACAGAGTTATAGGCAACTGCCTGTAACTCTGTTCACAGATCAGAAAGACTGTACTGCACTGCACTGCAGGCAGGCTTCAGAAAAAGGTCTGGCCTCATCTATCAGAAGATGTCAGAAGCATTTCTGATTGTGACTGATAAGAGAGTGAAAGAGAGAAAGGCAAGCAGATATGGTCTTAGAGACTCTGTATCCCAAATGGGAACACGATATCATGTTCAGACTCATACCAAATGAAATGCTAGCCTAGGAAAAATTGTATTGAGCTAAGAGATTATTTAAGGCTCTTGCTCTATGTTGCAAAGTGTGTTGCAGTAGCAGCAGAGTATGAAAATACTGTATGTAAAATGTAAATCAGATCAGTAACAGTCGTTTAAGTAAGACATGTGTATTCCCCACAGGTAGAAATGCAGATATATTAAAGGCTGTTTTCTGGAAATGGCTTCCCTCTCTGTGCATAAATCTTTTAAAAGTTTGGAGGTTCAAGTTTTGTCATTCCATATTTTCAAACTCAGGAATTAATTTTCTTTATTAACTAAGAGATCATTTAGTTTTTAAATACAATACTTATGCTTTCTATTCTTTGTGAATCTAGTTATTTGACTGCAGAACAATCAAACATTTGTTTAAGCAGTTTATGTTGACACAGTTTTCTACTATGGAAATTTGCCATTTCATAAAAGAAATAATTTGTTACAGCAAATTGCTCTGTGTAGTAGGGATTTGGAACCCTTGAACTGACGGTAGAATGAATTAATGTATCTATTTGATTTTTACTTTTTAAAAAAATAAAAATGAGGTGTTTAGTTCACCTACCATATGCACCCTGAGTACAAACTGTACCCATCTCCCTCTGAACCCAGAGCACAGACTTGTTCCAGCAGGCAAGTGGAAACCTCACATACCCTGGAGCTTTGTTTCCTCTAGGCACCCCTGCAGCAGAGGATGAGTGATCCCATAGCTCTGCTAAGAGTGCAGCTTTCCTCAGCATCACTGGGCACAGCTCAGGCTGCGAGCAGAATCTCCCACAGAGAATTTGTCATTGCTAACCCAAAAGCCCTGGCTCTGCTTCCCATTGTGCAAGCAGGGTGGGCGCAGATAGGGAGTGAAAGAGTAGAGGAGGAAGAAATGGGAAAGGATGGATGCAGAGAATGGGGGGGGGGGAATTGCACTGTATCTTGCTATCTTAAACATCTCTAATAATGCACCTTTCTCTATCTGATATTGATACTAAAATTGCCAGTATTAAGTCTGTATCAGCACTCTTTCTCCTTGTTTCCATCAAGTCTTGATCTTTTGACTCTCCAGTATTTTTACACAAGTTGTTCATAAAAAATCTTGCTCTGTTAAACATTAGCGTTCTCAGGGGCTTGGGTCCAGCTTTACACAGATTTCTTTACCATGGTGGGCTGCATGTCTGTGGTGACATAAAGGCTGTCTCCAGCATCAGGATAAAGATTTTATAGGAGACATCTCTGAAATTTCAAAATGAGCTGCTAAGAAACTGAGGATTATCATATTCCTCAACACTTCCCTTTCCAAGTACAATAAATATTTCTCCCAATTTTTCTAAGAAATTATCACATGTTTAAAAGAGAGTAATTGAGACTACAAATGAAATGTAACAGATACCACAGTCGTAGTTTATTGAGTACTGGAAAGTACTCACCCTTGAGGATGAGGGACAAAACAGAACAAAACCTAAGAAGACTGTTGGAAATGTAAAAATTTGTCCTTTAGGAAAAAGCAACAATGAAAATCAGTATTTTTTTTACTCCAGAATGCTTTTTTACTGCAGTGGTTCACCCTGTGAGATCCCATTGCATGCAATTATCTGGACTGTTCACACAGTCTTTGAGAATTTGTTGTGGCAATTTTATTTGATGTGTGAAATAAAAGTAATTGTGGCATTACCTGCAAATAATGTTTCACAACAGCACGTATATGCTCATTCTTTTTTTTTTTTTTTTCATATGGAGAACTGTGATTTTAAATACTTTGAATGTTTTAGGTCTTTAACAATGTATTTAATTAGGTGAATAGCTTTGCATCTAGGAGTGTTTAAATACTGAGGAAGTGCCAGGGTCTCTGCAAGATAATACCACTGCACAGTACCAACAATTGACTTCTCAATTACTAAATACTTTTTAGAAAGTCTGTATGATATTTAGGCAATTGTTGCTTAGGAAAATTGGCGAACTAGATCTATGGATTTTAAGTGTTTCTAGATCCTTCTATATTTTATATCACTATGAAAGATTTCACCTATTAATTGTTAATAAATACAGATATGAACAAGAAATTAGGATCTAACACAAACTCCTAAGGTGACTGTATACTTAAAATGTCAGGATATCCTGAAAAACTGCATGTACAGAAAACTTGGTAGACATAAATAAAATTCTCTTTATATACATGAAAGGAGAAGACTGCTTGGCTTCATGGTAATCTTCCATGTATGGAAGAGGGTTATGTTAATAAAGAAATTAATATTGTTTCCAATTTTAGGATTCAGCATATATATGAGTCTAATAATAAGAAAAATCCTGCTCTCCTGATTTATCAACCATGCCTTGCTGGTTTACATGCTTTAAGTAAGTTCTGTGTTAATGTGCTGCCAAATAATCTCTATTGCATTTTACTTTGAAGAGCCAAATATCAAACAGTTTATGTGATTAAAATGTCTTTGCCATATCTCCAAACAAGTATTTGTGCATAAATAAATGAATTTGGCAGAACTGTGAATTTGGCAGACATCTTCTTGTCACTAGCACATCAGCAAATCAGGCTATGCCTTTGTCTAAATTCCAGATTCCTAATCATTCTGAAGAAATCAGTACAAATTTAAAATAAGCTTGCCTACAGGCACCTGAAATTATTGTAACTAATGAAATAAGCCCTAGGAACTGTAGTAGTTGTTCTGAAATTGTCATTTGTTTCTTACTTTAAAGACATATATTCTGTTCTCTGTTCTGTATATTCCTCTCTCTCTGCTGTAGTCGTTTTGTGCTTAATCCCCTGATGGCATCTTTCCCTTTAAGCGATTACCCTTTGCATCTTCTTGGCACCAGGTTTATTTTCAGCAAGCTGTACTCAGAGTGCTGGCAGCCATCCCAGGGAAGCTGCTCTGCCTCAGTGGCATTTGGTACATGGGAATTCCAGAGTGAGGAATGGGCAAAGGTTACCACGTGTTTTACATCACTCTGAGAAACATCAAACTAGACTATTAGTGTTTGACAACAAACAATGCGCGAGGCCTTTAGGCATTGCGGTCTGTCTAATTCTTTATTTTCCCTTTCCTTGTAGCTCCACTCATACCAGCCACACTGGAATATTACCTCTGCATTTTTCTTGTAATATAACCCCATGATGTAGGAAGTCCTAATAAAATATGCAGTTTGACACAGAATAATTTAAATGCTAGGAAATAGTTTAACTCCTATGAAACAAACCAGTTGCTTAATAAGATTTGGATAGTTGTACTCTCAGACTTTTCCTGGACTTTGCTGTTTTAATATTTTAAGAGTCTGATTTCATCCTGGAAGTTACTTTCACTGTATGTTCCAAATGCAGACAAGCAGCAGCTTTCTTTGCACAGCAAAGCTTGTTGTTCGTCATAATCAGAAATATCCTATCAAGAAGCAAAAAATGCACAGATTTAATAGATATATACATATATATATATCTGTTGCTGAAAAGAAATGGCAGATCACTTTCCACAGCTCTGTTTCGTAGTGAAATTCTAGCGTAGTTCTGCCTGATGGAAGTTTAGCCCACAGATCTGTTTAGCTGTCTTCTACATGCTCCTGCAAGCTGATGGTGTATCAGGTGTGCTGCCTGGTTTGCCTGCCTCCAGACCATTTCTTCTGCATGGTCTGCCTGGCTGTGCCTCAGGGTGTGGGTGGCAAGTCACCAAGATCACCAAATGGTGCCATTGGCGACCTTTGCCCGTGCTGGCAGCTCCTGGGAACTGCTCTGCCCGTCACACGGGTGCCAGGGTATGTCACTGCTCTTTATCAGCTGTGTCTGCCTAGTGTGTCTGAGAGGTTTTTTGGGCTTTTCCTGATATGACAGGTCCTGTACTAGTGAGTTACAGTGGTCAGGTGAAGAACGTTGTTTGCTGAGTAATGTCAGAGATTAACATTCACTAAAATAAGGATGGAAAAATGAATAAATAAATTAAATGGTGTGGATGAACACAGAAAAAACTGAAGTGGGCTATTAATTCTGACTGTACTGGTGATTGATCTTAGATCAAACTCACTAGAAGTTGATTCATACTTGATCCTTCGGTACTGATCCTTAATGTAGAAAATCACAGACCACAATCTTATTTTTCTTTTTTTTTAAATAAGGAAAAAAATTATATGCTCCTTTCATTTCATTATTTCACTTTGAAACCATTTTCTTCCCTAAAATAAAAAGGTTTTCTTAAAATGTTATGAAGCTCTCTGTAGGAAGATTTATAGTAATATAAAACCACCATAAATTAAAATGTATATTTATTCAAGTCAATGTTATGAATAATTAGGCTAGCCTTCCAGACCTACTTAGGGATCTCCTTATTAAATCTTCATAAATAGATTTGTTACTAACAGTAGAAGATAATTTAGAATGCAAATGGGAATTTTTACATTAATGAACTGAGAATAACTCTTGTAAAAACAAACATAACTAGGCACAGGTTCAATACTACGAAATAAAAAGTTACAAATCCATAATATCTTTTTCTAGTACAACATGTAGGAAGTCTAAAGTGCTGATTTTCAAGAACAGACTATAAACAACTTTTAAAAATCACATGTAATAATAACATAACTTCTTGCTACTTCTGATTTTCTGTATGCACCATAGCCATGTCAAATTGGCATTTCTGTAGCTATTTAGGAACACTCTCTCAATTTGAATTTAAGTGTCAAATGACCACATGACAGTTTGTTAAAAGACCAACCCACAGGAGCCATCTTTGCAAAGCCACAGGGCTTCCCTGTGCTATTCAGGTTCTGCATAGAGTATTTTCTTGCTTCATTTGATTCATTATTTTAAAGCTGTGGAAGTTGTTCTTACCGTGAGAAAATTTTTGAGTTTTTGTTTGGTTTTGTTTTTGGTTTTTTTTAATAAAAGTGAAGGGTGGACTTGAGAACTAGAAGAAGAGAGTATAAATTCCAAGTAATTAGTATCTGAAGGCATGTTTGCTACTGGAAAGGAGTGAGAAGGAAATTGTAATACATATGTGATGTTTGGAGAAGTCAAGGGTAGTACATCCATATTTGAGGGTATGAATTTGTATTCTGTGAGATCAGAAAGAAGTTTTGACCACCAACACCAAGATGTATGGTATCAAGGTGTAAATAGACATTTTCTATCTTCATGTGAATAAATCAATATTGCTCATTCCTAGAAATCTGTTATCTGATTAAACACTGGACTGCTTAATTCTGATATACAGAATGATTTGACAGCTAAACTGACTCTATTCCTATTTCAATATGTGAAATAAAATAACAGATCAATGCCTTTTTAGACCAGTGAATTTTTCTATTGTGACAAGGCAGATTTTTTTTACACTAAATTTTGTCAAAGATTTCTAAATTACTTCATGATATCACAACAAAGTTTAACTTTCATTTAAAATGCAAAGCCAAAGATAGACCTGAATGAAAAGAAGGGAATATTGGTTTTCACTTTTCCTATATTTTTGTTCCTGACGTATTTACTTGCATTGCAGCTATCCTCTCTCCCTCTGCCATCTCCATTGCTCTAGATGCTGTGCAACCAAGGTGGCACAGGGAGAAAGGCACTACTTTGGTCATATAATTGGAAGCAAAAGCCAAGTGTTGCAAATGAAAGGGAAGAAGCAATACAAGCATATAAAAGTAAGATTTGATATTTGCATAGTTGAATTGTTGCATAAACTGGTATCTAAGTTTTTGTATGTTAAAATGACCTAATGAAGTACAGAACATTTTTTTTCAGTGACGTAGATGTTATCCTTTATATTTACTTCAGAGCAAAAGCATTTTTTTTCTTTTTGGGGAATTCAAACGATAGTTTCACTAGAAGTTATTATTTTTGCTGCATGCTGGCTAAGTTAAATGGTTGGCCCACCTTTAAGTCAGTCTTGATTTAATCTAAAAAAACTTTGTAAGCCTTCTTAATTCGTAGTCCTTAATGACAAGTTTTATTGCTGTGAACACATATCAGCATCCAGTTCTGGGCTCCCCAGTGTAAGAAAGACGTGAAGTTACTGGAGTGAGGTCAGTGAAGCACCAAAAAGATGGATAAGGACTGGGAGGATCTGTCATGCATGCAGAGGATGAGAGAGCTAGGAGACTGTTCAGCCTGGAGAAGAGAAGAGAAGGCTTGGAACAGACCTTGTCACTGTGTATAGATAGCTGTGTCACTGTGCATGATGGGGTGTGTTAGAGAGAGACAGGCTGCGGGCCAGACAATCGCCAAAGGTCCCTTCCAACCCAGCTGTTTGGGGACTCCAAGAGTGACACACATAAGGCCAGCAGAGTACCAAGCCCCACTGCTGTGGCACTGCCAGCAGGCATCAGCTGGAAGAGTAAATGCCAGTAATATCATTTAGGGAGAAGATAGAAGGAACATCCCTCTATTTACAAGTTTTCTGTGACAGGGAGGTCCAAGCCAACGAATGATTTCAAGTGTTGAAATTAGTACCTTTGCTTCTTTACCAAAACAATGCAGATAATTTATGTTTCTGTTATCTTTCAGAATATTTTGAGGATATTCTGGATTATATTTGTTCCTGGTTTTATTAATCACATCAAATTATCTTTCAGAACATTTTATCCATTAATTCACATTCAAAACATAGCCTTTTGCCACTGGGCATTCTAGGTCATCTATGCTTTGATATTTTTCTGGCACATCCATTAGTATACTATTAGAGTTCAAAAGGAACACGATAGTAAATGTTTCAAATGTAACATATGCTTTCAGTCAGTATTTATGCTCTCAGAAGATGATTAAGAGTCCCATTTCTTATGATGTTCCAAATAATTGCTACTACAGGTAATTTGAAGGCTTGATTTTGTTTATGTGTATGTATGTGTGTGTACATGCCCAGGCATTGGTACTTGTATCTCTTCCAAAAACTGTGAAATCCACAGGGAAGCCACATTGTAATTTGCACATAATTTACCTTTACAACTTCTAATTTTTTGAGCATATCTGCTGCCTGTGTTTTCTAGATTTATTCAGAAGGGAAAATATTTCTGATCCCACTGATTAATAGCTTGTATTAGAGGGACAAGGTTATGTAAAAGCATCAGCTGCATGCTCTCTGCTCTAAAAGCCTACTACCGCAAAGGTTTTTAATTTATAATTCAGATATTTACATCCCTGAAAATTCCTGGGACTCTCAATCAAAACAAATGGAAATTTACTACAAGCAAAGCATAAATCCCAAACAGCTCTCAGTTTAAGAATGACCTTGAAAAACCTAGTATGTTGTCCCTATCATCAGCAGGTAAACTAGGAAGCCTGCTTCTGTGTGGCAGCCCTGCTTAAGAGTCTACATTTGAAGATGAGAAGCAACATGTCATTCCATGAATCTGATCTCACACAATATATCCCAGGTCCCTTGTTACGGTTATCTTTAATTAATATTTTAATTAAAGTGTATCAAATGAATGTAATGAGCTCTGTAATAAATCTCTTGTGAACTACAGCAGAGCCAGAATATCAAAATAACCATGAGGAACTAGCGCAACAGTAGGAAGCAAAACTCTGCAGAACTTATTAAAGCTCCTGACATGTCCCAGTCTGCCCTCTTTGATTAATACAATCATCCATGTGGTACATCTTGATCAAGAAATGGCAAAGAATCTTTCAACAAAATTATTTTTCACTCCATTAATGTGGGGCTCTGTATCTATTATCTCAATGTAACTGAGCTGGGTTTGTTCTATTCTCAAGTAAGAATTATTTCTCTTTTAAAACGGTCTCTTTCTAAAGCTGATTGCTACACTGTGCTTATTCCATTGTTAGGAATGTCTTTAACTTCAACTAGTTAACTAGTTGTAACTAGTAACTAGTGTTACTAGCTACAAGAAACTAGTAACTAGTCAGCCAAGAAACTTCTTACCAGCTAAGGAATTGAGGATCTGAATGCAGAACAAATAGGCCTGTGGAATTTTTCAGAAGGTGGCATTTCAACACTGTGGTCATTAGTCATTTTGGCAACAATAGAAATATACCTACCTGAAACCTCTGAAAGAAATCACACCTAGGGGATGGGTTGACTGCTTAACTTACTTCTTAAACTTCATTGCAAGGTATGGATAAATTGCATTTCCCAATTCTTGGCCACCAGCTGGCAATAATGATCTTGATTTTTGTGTTGAATTTCAGGAGTATCTTCTTTGTAATGCTGTTAGAGGACACAGCCAATTGGAATGTGTAAACATGGCTCTTCCTTGCTTAGCAATTAAAATTGCATTCAATACAGTAGAATTGAATGTGTTTCGATTTGTACGGTGTCTGTATGCAGAGTTTGCTGAAATTTTAATTTCACATGGGCATAGATTGCAACCTCATACATTGAAACCTGATGATGTAATTATCAGCATCAATCGAGATTTTATTAAAACGTTACATGGCTTGCTTACATTTCAAGTTGTTACAGTGTGTTTTTAGCAATAGACTACTTGAACCTTCCAAGTGCAACCACATATTCTAGTTACAGAATAATTAATAAATCAAAAAGCCATGTTGTTTGTACATAGTTCTATGTAAAGAGGGTTTTCTGAAACAGTCAGCATATTAGCTGGATACTAGTTTTGTGAAGACTTTGTTTGACAAACATAATATTCTAAATGTGTTTTTTGATCAGTGCTCTTCACATGTATATATGACAGAATTTGCTTTTCTTCATTTTTCTACTGCAAATATAAGTTGTAATAGCTAGGTAGCAGCAGGCCTGGAGTTACAATAGGTTGGGAAAGGTGAATTCAGTGAATATTTGGTGTAATACTTGACAAAAAGAGTAAGAGGCTTACTAGTTCTTAATGAGCCAGACTTTTAACACTAGAGCTGTAAAAAGCTTTTAAGTCCTACATACCATATTTGTGGTCCTTGCATAGCTGTGTTTGTCATATTGAAGAATTTTTAATTATAATACATTTGTAAACTCCTGCTTGTCTCCTGGTTAGTTATTGACATGTGAATTCTCTTTCTGTATGACACATACTTATACAAAGTAATCAGTACATGTTAGCTGCTCATGCCTCCATCTCCTTGGTGTCTTTAGTAGTTATACATTCAATAATTTATCCTCTTTTTGCACTGTATGAAAGCATTCTCCAACATTTAAAAGTCAAATTTATTGTTCAGTATTTTTATCTTCATGTTTTGTTTGTTTGGCAAAATTCCTTTTTTATTGTGAAATTTTCATTCTTCTACCTCCTCTTCCATTTAGTAACTATGTAAGTAGTCAATTTTTACCTGCCTAACCTGGCTTGTTGCTACATGAGACATGTTATGTTCAAGGGTTCTATCACTAGTATAAATTCGCAAAATATGAATCAAAGCTGAATACTTCTAAAGTTATAGGGGCATAATCTTCACAGATGACAAATAACCCTGTTCCCCAAATCTGAGCACACTCTTGTCTGATTTTCCCAATTTTTAATGCCTGAAATTTGTATTTCCAAATTACACGTATTATTTTGATATTTATATGTTAAAACACAATTCCCATTGAGTTCATACTTGGACCCTGAGAAAGTAACAAGTAGAAATTCATAACTTGCTTTAAAAAATATGCTTGAGCTATTTGTAAAGCTGATGTTTCTCATCTTGAAATCCCTATTGGCACATATTTGAGTCTTTATGAAGCAAAGTAACAATCTATCCCTTAATTAGGAGGCATAACCCAGGAACTCCATGTGAGCAGCAGGAACCAAATGATGGTTAATCCTCAGCACTGTCACTGACAAGGCAGACGTTCAGTGGGAGAAAATCAGCAGGTTGTGAAGTTAGATTTTTTTCCTCAAATACAGACTCAGAAGAGAGTGTGGGGATTTTTTGTTTTAACTGAAGTAAATTGACGATTGGGGTTCTTTCCTTTTAAATGCTCTGTAGAGTCTTAGTTGTTTTAAGCAGATAAAGGAGGAGAGGTTCCTGAATTTTTAAAGGAAATAACCAAAACTTAAGAGAAGTGTTTCTATCTGTTATGGATGTGATACAGCAAGGTAACAGGATCAAGGTTTCCACTGTAGCCAACAGAGTAACTCCTCACCTTCCACAGAAATGACCTTCAGACAAAGCCAAAAGTAATTTTCAGAAGGCTGCAAAGATATTTGTTAATAGCAGGATCAAAAATGTACAGGGGCCTCATAATGCCACAAGGGGAACCTGAAAGTGGACACCTTCAGCTCATAATTCTAGTTTTACTAGCTGCAGCTCACAAAGAAACAGCTGCATCTACATTGCAAAATACCTCCCACACATACATACACACACAGTGTTTGCACACAATACTTATTTTTTTTCCTTTAATGTGTGGGAATAAATTAGAATCTAAGGTCTTACTGAAAGAAAGTGTATGCTGTTTAGTTTAGAGGGCTAAAGATAATACAGCTCCCATACTTTGATCATGCATGCTGCAAATGGAAGAGGGGGTCCTGCAAAAAGAGCTATTCCAGCAAATCCAGGTAGAGTTTACTGAAATCTTCCATCTTCATGATTCTTTTTGTAAAATTATCTTTTTCCTATATTGCCTAGTTGTATGCATTAATTAGGAAAAAGACTGCATAATCAGAATTGTGTGCTTTGAATGAGTACTAATGTTTGCATATTATCTTTTAAAAATTTTACCAAGAAAAAAATCTGAAAATTCTTGCACCCAAGCTTTGTTCTGAACTTGAAAGTCACAACAATGGGGGTCTTGTTTGCTGTCTTTGCCCTGTGAAGATCTGGTCTAGAAATTTCTCAAGGGAATAGGATTTTATATTACTACCTTATTGTATAATCTGGCAACACTTTGAAAATGAATGTTGACATTTTCTTTTCAAAGTCATTAGCCAAGTATTTTTCCAAGAAGGGCTCCAGTCTAATTCACTTTTATTTAATTAGTTCATCCATTGCTGCAGCCTAAGCACCTAATGACTCTAGGGAATGGTTGGACTTTTCACCCTTTCTAGCTATTATACTCAGTGTGTACTGTACTTATAAGTCAAGTGCAGAATCACATCTCACAGGCTACTGTGCTTTTATTGCAACTGAAGAAATTGGTCTTTTCCTCAAATCTGACAGGTTTATTTATTAAAGAAATGTAGCAAGAGGACAAAGTACATGTGGTTTGTAATAATTGGTAATATTAATACATTATTAAAATGTTTTCAATGCTAGTAGGATGTTCCGTCAAGTTCTTCCAGTTTGATATTTCTGAAGAAGTAAAGAAATCCTTTAGAAAGAGTGGCAAGCAATGTTTCTTCAGATGCCAAGGAAAATGTCTTCTTCTTGATTTTATTAATGGTGTGTGGCTGGTTAAAGTAACCTCCAAACAGTATCTATTGTGGATTTGGACTGAGTACAGCTTTATGAACTCACCCAGCTCAAAGCAGCAGATAACAGAAGGTTACCATTGATTTGCAAGGTCCTGACAAGCATAAAGCACTCATGTTCTGTGGTACTTACTCCACTAAAGATTAAACAAACAGAATAAATGTACACCTTTTGACGTGTAAGTTAATGCTTCTGGCAGCCCACTGTGTCAATCAATGCAACTGGCAACCTTAAATATACATTAAAGGTACTTTGCTCTTCTCAATTGAAGGAAATGTCAACTTCATTGTTTGTGGCAGAGAAAAGAGACTCAGGAACAGAAAGTCAGCTACTGCACATCTCTAAGTGACACAGAGACTTAGTAATGAGGTAGACATAGCTCTGTGGAAACAAGAAAAGTTCTTGCACTTTTACACAAGGGAAAGAAATAACACAGAAAAAGGTGCAATAATATGGAAATGTGTTTGGTTCACAAAGACATCTTTTCTGCTAAAAATCAAGCAGAGAGTTGGAAACAAATTCCGCTGAAAAGGATTTTTGTTATATATCACCACATTCTTGATTGGAAGGTAAATTTAATTGGAAGAGTTGTTGCAGAATTTGTTTCTTTCTGGGTATCTCAGGATATAACACATACTGTAGCCAAGGGCAACTCTTTCCTGCCAGCCCATCCTTAGCCATGCTGTTTGCCATTAACTGTGCAGGAGTGTCTGCTGAACTACAGAGCATCTGTACTGCCCTTCATGGTGTCCTCAGCAGCCTGTGCCAACTCAACATATTTTGGCCAAAAGCTTGGAGCTGTTCACAACTTCAAAGAATCATTTAAGTTGGTAAAGACCTTTAGGATTGAGTCCAGCCATTTACCCAGCACTGCCAAGTCCACTACTAAACCATGTCCCTAAGCATCACATTAGAAAGGATTAGTAGCAATAACAAATTATTTCATTGCCCTGCTCTTCTCCAATTATCCACTGAGATCCTAATGCACTATTTCAGAACAGTCAATCAATCTATAACTAAGAGGAAACAGTGTCTTACAAGCCATTCAGTCAATTCAAAATAGAATTATAATATGGCATTATCCTTACTTTAAGACTTAAATAACATGGTGGGAAATAGAGTAGCATGAAGGTTTTGAAGAGCCCATTTGTTCAATTTAATTTTCCATCTCCATCATTTAGAAATGATCTGTCATTGAATGAGGCAGAAAAGATGATAGCAAGTAAATAAGTAGCTGAAACATTAACTTCTTGCAGCATACAGAGGTTTTGCGCTCATATTTGGAACTGTAACAGCATTGCTCACATTGGCAGGTAAGCTTCTCCTAGAAATAATGAAAACTGAGTCCCATTTCCTAAACTGAATTTGCTGAAATTTTAATTGTCTTTTGTCATGACCAGTTTCTCTGTCAGAGATGGAATGTTTTCTCCTGCTGACATACCTTCTGCAGAGGGATGAGGTCCATCTTGTCATCCTTTCTGTTCAGCAGACGCTGGGATCTTTAAGGGACCTGTTTGAAAGTAGTGTAAAGTGTGAGTGATACCCAGCACTGCAGCCCCGTTTGCACCTTGATTGCCCAGCCTAGTGCTCAAGGTCTCCTTGAGAAGCAGCTGATGGAACAACAGCTGAGTGAAGTGCTGGAAGGGATGTTGGTGCATTACACAGGGAACAATGCAGGTGATAGGATGAAGCATTTTATGACTCAGGCAGTGCATTTAGTTCTTACATGTTCAAAAAGCAGGGGTCCCAAGTCCTCATTTACTGATGTGGGTTGAAAGAAATCTTTTTGCCATCTGTGTATGACCATATATTTCTGACTTCACTCTTGATGTGTTGATCTGATTCCTATGAATGCTATTTTGGCCACAATCCAAGGCAAATTTAAGTGGAGAAAGTAGCATAGAAGGGTGTGAATTTATGCTTTGCCATATATGTTTGTTTTGAAGTTGATGAAACTTCAAATTATTTTAACATATTGAATTCCTAGTCTTTGTTTTTTATATTTTTTCATATAAAGATTGTCTCCACTGTCTACAGAATTTAAATGTGAAAACAACACTAATTTACACTAAGGAAATATTTTTATTCTGCATAGGTAGGTATTTCTATGGCTGCACTGAAGATTGCCTTTGGTTTGTTGTGCTTCTTCCATGATTCATCATGATCTTGTACTTTCAGCTACAGTGACTGCCAATCAGATTTTCAGAGAAATGCAGGATGTTCCTCTTTTCTGATTTCTCTTTTCCAATTCCTTTCTAAGAACTACCTCCCCTTTTACTTCCATTCTTGTAGAATTTATGATGATTCTGCAGCACCCTCAAACTTACCCACATCCCTGTTTCCCATTTTCTGTGTCAAATATCAACCTCATCCTTTATTATAGTCAGTACATATTCTTGCTACAGCATTGGGTTTTTCCTCTTTGTTATATTGGTATTCTCAAATTCATTCAGCCAGTTTCCACAGATACTTTTCCTAAGCTTCTGGTACAGCAGCATTTTCCATTCACACTTGTTCACATTCCATATCTCTGCTTCTTGTGCTAAATTGTTTTCATGATCTCCGTATCTCCTCCTTTCTCTTCTTTTTCTGCATTCTGCATCAGTGAGATGTCATATCCATGTATTTAGCAGTGAAATAAGCTGCTGCTGCTGCTGTTCCAGGTTTCTCCATTTTTAGTATCACAGTAGAAAGTTCCTAAAACTTGGTTTATGACAGCCTGTCTCTGAGTAGTGCTACAATTAGTTCCAGGAGCACAGTTAGTTTCTGCATCCATACTTAAGTGCAGCTTTCTTTAAAGCTGATGATAGACACAGTTGATAATTACTCAGCCCAGGCTTTTTTGCAACCAGAAAGAAATTGCTTCAAGATTTGTACTTGTTGACAATTTCACCCTTTTTCCCAAGAGCACATTTCAGAGGCGTCAGTAGTATAAGTGAAAGATGGTTGGTAGTAGAGAAAGTGGTTAAGAAGTCAGTTTTACCTTTTCTCATCGGGCTAAGTGATTAATGCATTTCTCTCAAAAGCCCACAAACAGTCTGTATTTGTCTGCCTTGTGTTCCATTCCAGCTGTGTGTTGACAGGGAGGTTGAAAGTTCTGGAAATAAATGAGTTTTATGGTGCAATTGTGAAACTGATGCCAGAAATGTCATGTAAATTCAGAGACAAATACTTCTTATAGAAAATTGTTTCGAGCCTAAATAAATGAACTGTGATGATAATTCCAAACAGTCAAAGCTAAAATAGTGATTTACCAGGAACACTTACCCAGAATAAAAAGAGAAGAATCTCCCTCTCCCCCAGACACTAAATTAGGCACTGACTGGGAGTTTGTAATTTTGTACACATCAAAAAGATATTATTTAAGTACAACTGAGAATGGAATTTTCCCCTGTTTTTTTAGAGGTTGTCTTCCTTATATTAGAATTTGGTAACACATTAAAGAAATGAGGTAAATGTTATGCTCAGTTTTCCCCCAAACTGTAGCATGAAGTCAAAGGTGAAGCCATTTCCACAGACCGAAGTGCACTCTATTACTGAAATGTAAAATACCACCTAAATGAACCCTCCTTTCATGGAGAGAAATTGTGATAGACCATGGCATTTTAGATTCTCAGAGAAAAGCTCACTAAATAATGCATCCATTCTAGCCATGTTCCGTATTGCCATGACAAGGTCAGGCTGCCAGTTCAGCCAGAATGCCACTGTCTTGCCCTGGTTGAAGCAGGGTTTGTTGAGCATTACTACCTAAATGGATTTGGCTTCCAGGTGGAAGGAAAGTGATGGAGTGAAAGAAGTGTGATCACCAAAAAAGGGAAGGATTTAACAGAGGTCTAGAAGTTTTGCAAGGCTTGGAATTTCACTATTTTTTGTATGGCAGGAATAAGGAAACACTTAATGAGAATGTGGGAGAGCAGAGTTGGTGAAAAGGAAGTACTTTTTCACACAATGCATAATTAAATCATGGAACACCTTTCCACAGGATGTTGAAGAGGCCAAAAATACAAATAAATTCAAAGATGAAAGATGCCAATCTATGGAATAGATCCATTAAATGCAGCTAAACAAAATGGCCCAGTTGCAACCTGCTCAGGAAATCATAGTCTTGCCAAATTCTAGACAGAGGACAGCTACTGTCCTGGTTCCTGCCAGGACAGGGTTAATTCTTTTCAGTATCCAGGAGGCAGCATGGCCAGGACACTGAGGTTATCCTATAACACTTGTGTACTCTCTTCTGAGGAGAAGGGGTTCTGGTCTGGCTGAGCAGAGGCACCAGAGAGAACCAGCTGGTATTGCCTGGGGGAGTGGGGGGAGTTTGTATTTCTTTCTTCTACCCTCTGTCATTAGTATTGTTGCTATTGCTGTTCATTTTCTTATCTCATTGCTGTTTCCAGTAAGTTGTTCTTATCTCAGCCTGTGATATTTGCCTTTTTTGCCTCCAATTCCCCCACTAGAGTGCTGCAGGGGGTGGGGAAG
This sequence comes from Lonchura striata, assembly GCF_050655825.1. NCBI lineage: Eukaryota > Metazoa > Chordata > Aves > Passeriformes > Estrildidae > Lonchura > Lonchura striata. The sequence goes on along the minus strand of NC_140705.1, from coordinate 64,109,501 downwards.
TGGGGAGTGGGCAGCACACGGTTTTATTGGGAGTGCTAATTTGGAGAACACCATCCCCAGACCATGACAACTACTTACCAGGGGAGCTTTAAAAACCCAGTTCTATTTCTTATGGTCTTTGCCTCAATATCTCTTCCTTGTCTTTAATAAAATACATATACATTATTTACAAAGCAGAAGGATCTCTAACATGACCCAATTTTTTTTTTTTTTTTTTTTTTTTTTTTTTTTTTTTTTTTTTTTGCTAATTGTGAACAGAATCAGAACAATTGTAAACTTCAGGGACCCCAACCACAGCAGCCCTGAACAGCTGTCCGCAGCAGTCCTTGGTAGTGTCATGTTCTGCCCTAAGCTAAGCACTCCCTGGCTGAGGGAATATGTCAGAAAAAACTCAATTTTCTTTCTTAAAGCTTTTTCTGGCTTTAATTTTTTAGAGCCAACCCAGAAGTATATGATCCTATGACTATTTACATATCTGCTTGGGTTGATGTTTTACCTATGTCATTATTTCAAGAATTTTCCATTTTTTTCTTTTAAGAAAAGCCAAAGTCTTTAAAAAAATCACCTTCTTGTTATTTTTTTTGTGTGGTTTATATGAGGAGGGTGGACAGAAGTAAAAAAAGTCAATGGATCCTATCTGAGATATCTTCATAGGATGGAAATCAATCAGAGAAATATACAATTTTCACACAGAACAACTACTCAGTGCTATATTTTGGTAAAAGCTTTTACTGGAAAGGGTCTGTTTTCTTTGAACATACTTTTTTCTTAATCAGAAAACTGAAAAAAAAACATTTTCTGTCACAGGTGGGGACCAGACTAGTTTTGGCTCTTCTCAAGGAGAGCTCGGAGGAATTCTGTAATTAAACTTTCCAAATACAAAAATCATTACAAGCCCCTACCTTTGTTTGAAGTAGGATTATTTTAGTTAATAGAAACTCTTCAGATGCAGATATATTTAGATCTGGCGTAAGTGGTTGCAATTCCTTGGAACTCCATGAAGCCCCAGCTGCTGGGGCAGTTTGAGCTGGTCAGTGCCCTTCATCACCGCTCACCACCATGCCTTCCCAAAATCTGTAAACTCTTTTGTCACCAGATTTACAAAGAAAAGATCAGCTAAATTATACATCTGCAATAAATTATGTATAGTCATTATTTCAAAATAAGAAATTGAGAGATTTTTACTAAGAGTGGATGATGTTTTGTAAAATATTCCTTTCAAAATCACATTTTAGCCAATGATTTTTTTACCCAATTATTGCTCTTGGAAAAAAAAAAAAAATCTTCATTTTGTAAAAATCTCCTACATTTCTCGTAAAGGTGTTTTTAAATCTTCAGTTTTGTGGGCTTTTTTTCTTAATATCTCTCATTAATCAATTTGTCATCTGTAAAGGACAGGAGAGTAAAAAAGCAAATAGGACAAACCAAGGAATTCATCTAATAATGGTCTCACATGCATTGTTCTGTTTCAAATATGTAAAAAATTAGTTTTTCTGCTTGTTTAAATTTGTGAAAGAAATACCAATATTGCTTCTTGAAAAAAAATAATTATTAATAAAAAACCATGAAACAAATTAGGTCATAGATTAAAAAAAATATTTTCCTCAAGAAAATAATTTCAAAACTTTTGCCTGAGATATTTTGTTTGGCAAGAATTGCATGTTAAGTTGCTAAGACAGCTTGTTTTCCCATTCCTAACTTAACTTGGAAATACTACATTTTATTTAATCATTTTGTGTTTTAATAATTCTACAGGTTTGTACAGTAATGAAACCAGGCAAAACACTTTGTGCTTCAGGAGCAGAACCAGAAATTCAAAGATGCAATATAGAATTCAGTATCATTTTATTATACTTGTTTAACTATAAAAACTCATTGTGGCACTTTCTGATAATATTTCTGTGAATGTCACAAAAAAAACCCCTGGAGGTTGAAGTAATTCCAGTTATTTACATATTAAACTGAAGAGCAATGTTGATTGGGTTTTTATTCAGTTATATCACTTAAATATATACTTTTTTTGTAAGGATTTGCCATGTATTATTACACTCAAACTCACAATGGTGCATCTGTCTATCTGTGATGCTGTCTATCTCTACAAAAAACTCAGTGTTTATGTGTAATATGGACATAGGCAAACAGATGGCTGTATAACATAGCAAATGTGACCATAACAACTAGATTCCTTTGTTTAGAGGCCTGACTAGATAGGTGTCAGCTCAATGGTGTTTCCACCCTTTTCTGGAGTGAAGTTAAGTGGGGTCACTTTGCTATTTTCCTGATTAACAAAGGAATAGCGACACCAAAGAATACTGCTGTGTCGCACAAGGGCTCCAATTGTTTCTTTTTGTTTGTTTGTTTTTTCCCTATATTGTATTTTATAGATTTTATTTTGCATTGGTTTTTCTGCCACTGGCCTGGAGCCTATAAACTCCAATGTTTTTAATTAGAAAGTTCTCCATGTATAGATAAATGCGGCAGAATTATTTTCACACAGACTTATAAACAACTAGTTATATGAAAGCTCTTGGGTCACTTGGCCTTTTACAATCTGGATGATTTTATTTTCTTGCATTCCTACTTAACCTGTCCTTGCATGTCTGGTAACAGGACCTACAGCTCCCTTCCTGGAAATTCTGCATGACAGACAGGACTTCTACTCAGAGCACTTCTGCTTTTACCCTGCTTTTCTCAGTTGCTGTGAACAGTGGGTTTCTCCTGGGATCCAGTTTCCCCTGCCTTCAGGGATTCAGCAGAGATATGGTGCTGTGAAGTGTTTCTCCTGTTGTACATTATCATTTCTTTACTCCTTTATCCATCACACCAAGTAAATGTCAGAAAAACAGGACAAGGACTACTTTGTGCCTCTGATAAATACCTATACTCTGGAGCATTATTTCGGTACACCCAAAAAAATATTTTACTGAAATTTTCATGTTGGGGAGGCACACAGTTTTGGATACTTCACTTCCAAGAAATATTTCACACAGATCTACTTCCATCCAACATGTCTGTTTTGGAATAGTGAGAAAAACAGGCAGTCATACTTGGCTAAAAAATACTAACATCAGAAATATCTAAAATATATATTATTTTGTTGACACCAATTCGTTGTCAGAACACTCTTCACTAAGAAGGATAGTCTATTGCATCAGACATTTTAAATGGGAAATGAGCATATCTTGTAGAAAACAATGTAAAGTGGAAAATAAACAGGTTTTCACTATTTCTCAATTAATATATTTCAAAACGAGCCACATAGGTCACTTTTTTTTTTTTCCCACCACACCAGTTATACTAAAGGATTAGAGGACTTCTGCTATATGTTGACATTTGTTTATTAAGGTTCCATAAAGAAATGCTTAATAACTCTTTACCAAAGTTTAATACTTAGTGGTTGTCTTCTGCATGGACAGTGCTCTTTTTGCTTGAAGTTTTACAAGTTTTCATTTAATCTGTCTTTGTACAAGTTAAGAAGATTCTTCATCAACATTCTATTTTTCTATTAAGACTGCTTCATGGTAACAATCAGTTTCCATGTGTAAAATGTATGTATTACACTCTTATCGAGTGGTCCCAGTTTTCTCTATAACATGGAAACACTGGCTCTCTAGCATCCTGTTTCTGCTATTAGAAGGAGAAAATCATAAAATAAAATAATTTAGGTTGGAAAATATTTTTAAATCTATGTCAAGGTTCACAGTCAAGAAAAAATGACAAATCAGATTTGAAATTGTATGCTATGATTGCTTCTTCCCAAAACTAGATGGAGTATGTCCAGGCTGTACTATACTCAGGTGGGAAGTGGATATGTTGAAATGTTGAATAATTTTTCTGGCAGACTTTATACTTTTTTCTCCAAATATTTACTATAGAAATTTCTTAGAGCTGAAAAATCAGCACCAGCCAATTAATAAAAAAATGGAAGTGTTCCTCTGAAAGCAGGGCAAAACTAGAATTAGAAATCATTAGGGATGGGCTTCTGTGGAGGCAGTCCTTGTAAGGCCAGACTGGGAAGAGTACTTTCTGTAAAGTTCTTGGAAACTACTTTGTAGGAAAAGTCTTCTAAAAAGGTTGGGGTGGAGGGCTTTAGATCACCCTTCAGTCCATGTCATATTTTAGCTATCCCATATCTTCATTTTAAGGAGCAGAAGAATTATGTGTTCTTTTACCAAAAATGAAACTGTGGCAGATAATGGGGTAACCTCATACTCATAATATCCCACTTACAAGTTGGCCCTATTTGTTTTACTGTTAGGCTCTAGAAACTTTTGAGATTATCTAAATTTAGAAAAAAAAAATTGTACTAGATATGTCTATTCACATTAAAAATGTATACAAGTCATGCAGGTTGTTTCTGTTAAGGCACAGTGTTGCAGACTGGATTAGTTTGCGAATGCCATGTGAACAAAATCTTGACATTTTTATGTACTGAATATTCAGGTTCTCAGGTATCAATGTTGTTTGTAATTTGATGATGAGGACTTTCTTTGTATTTGATTGACAGTTTTCAATACCTCCTTCTACACAAAGCAAAGAGAGCTTTATTAAGGACCATGAGGAAGGTATAATTATAGCACCACAAGTCAAGATTAGAACTGCTATTTTAAAGAGAAGGTGTGCCAGATAAGGCATGCTGTGGTAATTAAGTCCACAACCACATGCTGTGCAATATCCTGATGATTCTTTTACACAGCATCACTCTGGCATCTTGGCCAGCCAGATAAGGAAATCACTGGTTCTCCCAGAGGAGTGATCTCTAGCAAGAAGGAATCTGGAGGCTCTGCTCGAGATAGAACACAAGTATCAGATGTACAGGGCATATTACTTTATCTGGTACAGCTTGTTTAAAGATAACACCTGCTTTTTTACCTTCACTGTGATAAAGTAAATTAGTTGTTTATCTTATAGCTTTGACTAATAATCAGTGTGGTCATGATATGAAGCTGTTACACCACAGTACAATTTGTTCTGACAAGTTATAAACAAGGCAGAGAAATATACAGCCTAGACATATTTCGAAGTGGTGTCGTGGGCCTCATACTGCAGTATAAAACCCAATTTGGAGAATGGTGATGACACTATCACAGCTGAGGAGATCAGTTAATTTTAGAAGATGATAACAAGTACCTCACTGAGGTGCATTTTGGAGGACAGGGGTGAATAGTTTGTGACTTACCATAATCATGCCTTCTTGGTGTCTGCACTGTCTAGTCTCAAGGAAAAATTCTTTCTGATTAAGTTGTTTTAGCAGATCAATAGCAAAGTAAAACACAAGCCAAAAATGTTTTCAGAAATCCAGGTGTGATTTCAAGGAATTGCCACACTTTTTTTTCTTCCTAGATTTCCATTTTGATTTTGGATCTTCAATTCCATTTTTGCTACCCTTTAGACAGAAAAAAAAAAGGTAGAAGACCTGATGTCTTCTATCTGGTTTTGGATTTTTCTTCTTTTTTTTTTTTTTTTTTTTTTTTTTTCATCTATAAGTAAAAGACAGATATGTGCTAGCAGGTGTAATCCCACATGCAGATGATTCTTTGATTCTACGAAGCACTGGTCCTATCTAGGTCTTTTTTTTGTGAAAGCTCAGTGGTGACCAAATGCAGCTGCTTTTTTTCCCTACATCCTTCTTGGAACTCCACAGCTTTAATGTGGACTTTACTTACTCGTTCTTATTTCTTTTATTGATAAATCAGGTCAACTATTTTGGTAAGAATGAGCAAACACCACTACTGTGGAAACTAAATTGTTAACTAGAATTGCAGAAAAATTGCATAGCAGAAGCTTACAAAGTCTTTTTGGTGTATCTCAACAACATAACTGCCTCATGATTATTGGCATATCTCCCAGCTTCCAAGATGTTGTTAGTGGCAAACAAAAGTACAGCACAGCTTTATTTTGTGGATCATCTGCCATGCAAACATACTCTCACAGGCTTTACACAGTAACACATATGCAGTATTGGAATGCAAGTAAAACAAGGTTTTAGCAGTAACATTTTAGTTTTGGTGAAGAGAGCTTTTTACAGCAACTTTTCAGACAACTACAGCTTTGATTTGAACAGTCAGCTGCTGAATACTTCAGAATATCAGTATTCACCTTTACTTCTCAGTGGGTTTTACAAAATCTATTTTCATGGGGATTTTGTTGCTTATATTAACTGAATGCCTGTGTACTGTGTAACCTTTCTTTCCCATTATCAGTAAACAAACATTCAGGGATTTTATATTCTAGTGAGCCCTAATTTTTTTTTTAAATTATGTATCTCTGCCTGACCAAACTCAAACCATTTCCATAAATGCAGCTCTTAAAAGTTGCTAAGGATCTGTTCAAATGGCTCTGTTGCCTACAGCTCCAAGGATACTTTTGCCTTCCTTTTATGCTGTACTATTGTTTTGCATCTGAATCTTCCCGAAGCATGGATTTCTAGCAGAAAAATATCTGAAAGCATTACAATATACTGGTAAAAAGGGCTGATTTTCTTCAAATCGTTTTCTTTTTGAGACTTACCAAATCAAGCCAATTATAAACTGAGCCAACTGTGACAACAGCATTTTCAGATAGCAAAAAGGATAAGTAACAATAAAAGCATCTCTTGAACAGCATTGTTTCCACAGGCTTGTGTTCATACCTCTGTCCAAGGCACATAGAGAAACTCCTTTCACTTCTTAGTTCATCCTGCCTCTGCTGAGACACAGAAAAAGTGTATGTTTCTATAAGCAGGCCACTGACAATAAAACATAGCATCACTGCTATATTGAAGCCAGTTCTATATGATCCTGTGCTAAGAGCAGTGATTTGGTCTGTGACAGACTGACATCTCCTACCTTCCCAACCACCAGACCACGAGCAGTCTGGGGTATGGATATGCTCCATATGACCGTGAATGTGCTCTTCTTTGCCTGGTGCCTTTAAAGACTGACTGGACCAGGGCCAGGAGTGAGAGCAAGCACAGATCTCATTCTTTATGATTTGGACAATGGTGTTAGGAGGCAAAGGGATCTGTAGTCTTTGTTTTCTGGATTGCTTATACTTATTGGTCAATATCTATCTAATGCAAAATGCAGAGCAGAGTCAGGAATCTGAGTCCCAGCCTTTCCTTTGGACAGTACCCTTAGTGACAAATGCAGTAAATATCTTCTTTCTCCATTGCAAACCAGTCCTTGACTTGTTACTTCAAAATCAGTACACTCCAGTTGATTAACAGTGTTTGATGTCCTAAGCTGGCCACTAGCTGCAGTAAAAGGGGGGCACTTGCTATTTTCATACCTTTTGTGGCACATTAGGCAGCCACATTGCTTTTGGATGATATATTTATGCATATTATTAAACTATCTTTATTATGTCAGTGCCTTAAGCACAGACCTTTAGGGCATGTCAGCCCCAAGGCACATTTCAGTTCTCAAATCAGATATTCCCACATGAGACAGGCAGGGATTTTCTGGAGATAATCCATATGTAATCAATATAGTCCAGTAAGACCAGCTGTTAAAATCACAGTAATGAACAAAGCTCTAAAAAGTCAATTTCATCAAGTTTTGTATCTTATTGCCACTGTCATCTCTCAGGAATACCTCTGTTCAAAGCTGGCCCAGCAGATAACTCCCCTTTGCCTTCCCTTCCATGTTCAGACCTAGAAATTTCTTATTCTTTGAGGATGATCCAAGTTCATATCAGGTTGATGTGCACTTGTCAGCACACCCTTGAAGACAGGCACCAAACTGCTTAGTGATGATAAATATACCCCCAGAAGTGTATCTTTAAGGAGAGGGGAAAAGGTGCTGTCAAAAACTTATGCAGCAGGGATTTTGATGATGGCATATTCAAATATCTGAATTTCAGATGTCCTACCTTAGAACCTTCTTTACATCTGTGGTCTGCTGCAATTTCATTAAACTGTAAACTAGAAGACATAAGTTTCTGGAGCAATTTGTGTTAGTTTATGTCCATGTTCATAAAAGATAAATATGAGAATCAGGTAGAGGAGATAGAATTAAACATTTAGGAATGGATAGAGGATGACAGTATTGGAAGAAAGTATAGCAGTCTATAGAAAAGGGAAACTAAAGGGAAATAATTCAACAGAAAGAGCTGGGAAAAAGAGAAAGAGCTGCAAAGCTGTGGAAGAAGAAATACGGCCTATCCAAGATTGAATGTATAACATTATACCAAATAGCAGCAATATTTTGGAAAACTCCAACCAAACCATTAAATTCCTAGATAAATATTTTAAAAATGAAGGACCTGATTGGCCTCTTTTGGATATTAAATTTAATGGGCCTTTAAAATCAAAGGCAAATGGCAAATTTGGTCTAAGGAAGAAAATAATAACAGAAGAGAAATACTAAAAATTAAAATGTTTGGGGAGAACAGTCTGGACATTTTTCTCTTATACATTTATATGTGTTTTTAAATACATTTATATGTATTAAAATAACTTATATGTATTTTAAAATACATATGCACTTATATGTAATAAAATACACTTGTATGTATTTTCATTTTTAAGAGTTTATGTTTCCTAGGTACAAGATAGTCTTTCATGATTTCAAACTTTCCACAAGTATTTTGTCTTTATTTATATTCTTTTTGCCTTCCTTTCACATCATGTTCATTTGATCATGTCAATAGCTTCACCTTCATTACTGGACAGATCATTCCAACTGTAAATATGAAATAGCAACAGATGTCTTTAGAGATTTCAGTAACTGCATTAAAACAAAGCTTTTCTGAGTATTTCACCATCTTAACTTTAGAAACTGTGATGCCCATGACTAGTAAAAATAATGTTAATTTTAGCAGCACTGATGTTTCTTCAGGGTAGAAGGATAATGTAAATGCCAAGAGTAATAGTTAACACTATAAGAACAGATATGGAGAAAGCAAGTTGGGTAAATTAAATTATTTCATTTTTTAGACTATGGATCAAATTTTACAGGCTCTGTTCAGAGCAAGTCAAACTAAATTCATATTTCTGCAATTCTGTTAATTCTGCAGTGTTAAATCCAGTGTAAATTAACCTCTCTTATGTGCCATATTAGCTACTATCAATAGCTGGCATTGTCCTAAACTCTCAGAGGAGTAATAAATACTTCTCCCAAGCACTTGGCCATCTTGTTCCTTGCTTGTCTATGAGGTACCAATGTCCCACCAGCTGAAATCACTTGGGTTCTCATGAGTCCCTACCCCATGGGAATGGTACATTGGATTTAAATGCCAAGATTTCATCTCCTGGAGAGTAACCTGGCTGTGCTTACTGGTTTTAAAGCACAGGAGTTGTACATAACGACATCTGTAACAAGAAATAACAGAGAAGGCTGCCTAGTGTGAGTAGTAATGAAACCAGCTCACACCTTCTGCACTGCATACTTTCAAATTGGGTTTGGAGCAGTCTTTGCTTCTGTGCTGAGAGCATTTTGCAAGTGCATGGACCCCAGCAACAGGTGATCTTATTCTGAGAATGATTGAGCCAAATGGCCTGAACAGGAGATACATGGAGATTACAGCTACGTGTCTGCCTACTTAGACTCTGAGGATTCAAAAACCACAGGCTAGCTTTCTGCAATTTCAGCCCTTTTAATGCATTTGAGCCAATATAGGCAAGGTAAAACGGAACTTTAAATTGTAGGATATTTTTGTTTTCTGGAGAGAATGGTTAAGGCAACTGAATTTTTGTCTCCTGGCTCTCATGATTCCCCAGGGAGGAGCAGGGTATGCCACTGTTTAATAGGCAGAGATTTTTCTTGCTGGTCTCTGAAAGCTGTCAGACAGAAGTGTGCAGTCAGTGGGCTATGATGCCTCTCTAGGACTTCCTCCCAGCTGTCTGCAACAGTGGCAATATTGTGTCCTGCTTGAACAGCCACCATTCACACTAGATGGGTCTGGCTTTCCCCGATTGCTGGGAGCCTGCAGCGAATTCCCCCGAAAACGAGCATAAATATCACTGTAGTAATCACTGGCAAGGACTGTTACAATTCAGTAACAATATTTCCCTTAACAATGCTGCTTTCACATATATTTCCTAAGCAGTTTCCTTAGGAGCTAAAACTGTCCAAGGTCAGGTAACTACATGGAAAATCCATGCCACTCCGTGTATAAGGGCAGTAGCCATCCCAGGATGTAACATGAAGCAGAAAACAGCAGCCACTTGTAAGCTGTCTGTAAATTGTAGTCTTAAACAGGGGTCCTTAATACACTTTATACCAAGGAAATAATTAATTAATTGTGAGGCTGTGCTACCTAAACATCTGCAGTGCAAAAGCTCCCAGCAGAGTGAACAGAAGCACAGGGACCCAGAGCTCTATCTCCTGTTCCATCTCCACCTCAGTGCCTGGCTCGCTTCCCTACTTTTCATGTGCCATACACTGCTCTGCAAACATTACTTTGCAAACATTATGTAGGTGGGCCTCACAACATCTCTGTGTGGTAATTAAACAGAGAAACCTCACACTGCAAACAGGGAAAGGGAGGCTCTGAGCTTGCCTTTCTTACCAGGTCGAATGGGATAAGAAGTTTCACAGTAATACAGTTTCAAGGCATTGCTATATTCTAGCAATTGTGAGGACTGTGCTAATCTATGGGGTTTGATTTGATTCACAGAAATTTCATCCTCCCAGGGTGGACTTGGTCTCACTCCATTTGTCACTGTGGGCTGCTTTGGACACTACACCAAATTTAATATGATTGAAGTCAACTTCTTTGTGCCAGTAGGCAATAAAGAGCTGCCCCTGGTTTCATAGTTTGCTAATGTCCAAACTGTGAAGTTCAGAAAACTGTGAAGTTCATAAAACTTCACAGTTTTATTGTCCAAATTCCAAACTATGAAGTTCAGAAAACAATTATGTTTTACTAAATCTGTAAAGATAACTATTTTCCAGACAATATTTTGTCTTAAATGGAAGCACTGATCAGATCCAAAAAATGGATGTAAAAGGACTATATAGCAAAGTATTAATTTGTGATTATATTTGAAAGTACTTTTCACAAAAACATGAATTTAAATTCTTTATTCAGGTCCTTATTCTAAATTCTGTCCCAAGACTGGTCTGATCTGCTGGTCTCCACCTCTTCTGCAATCTGGAGCTGTTGCTTTCAGTCACTTCGTTTACTCTTCAGACAGCTAGGTAAACACTGTGAACTGAAGAGCTGTGGCTGTAGCTTGTTCATGTTTTCGCATGTAAATTCACATTTGTTCATGTACATACTCTGTTCTTGGCAAAACATTTTCCTCTCCTTTTTAATAAGCTGTAAAGAGGTTTAAAAATATGTTAACATCTTCTAGTTTAGAAGGAGGTCAAGATATCTGGTAATTTTAGTGTTCTGGAAGCAGAGATAACTGATGTCACTGGCCAACAACATGTGTTTCTTCAAAGGCTTGATGATGCTCTCTCTTTGGGAGTAAAGCTACTTTATTGTGATGATGCATGGAATAAAGAGTGTTTCTGGCAGTCTTTGAATGTATCAGTGTTTTGGTATAAAGGCTATTGGTGTTTTTTGTTAGTAATCTCTGCAGGAGACAAGGTAAGATAGTTTGTTCCTTTTTGCTGAGTGATAGATATCAGGTCTCCCAGAGGTAAGATGAGTTGCCAGGATTTGAAACAATGGTTGGACAAAATTTTCAAACACGGTTAGAAAAAGCCGTGGAGATATACTTTTGTGGTTACTGTGCTGTGCTTGATCTAGCTATGGAGAGCTGAGCACTTTTTAAAAGAAGCCTTGAGTTTTCACTGTGCCTTGTGGTTTTGGCAAAGATTGGTGAAGAACCCTCTAACAGCATACTTTCCCTATTATCTCTTCTCAAGCAGTCCCTGCATGGTCCAAATTTTCCCTTTTAAAATACCATATTAATCCTTTATGTAGCTGACTGGTGGGTGGAGATACTCATGTCCTGGACACTTGTGGTGAAGGCCAACAGAGGAGAAAAGGTTGCCCTGTCTTGTGTTTATTTTGTGAAAATGTTCAGGAACAAAATCATAAAATATTTATTTTATGTATTGTTTCAAGTATTATGCAAAACCAATAAAAGTAAGTTTAAAGAAAACATCAGCATTTCTGATTTTAAATATCAAAGGACAGGAAATTCTCCATCCTTGATTTTCCATTGGGATTATAGCAATTTACTGTTTTGAAATTCCCTGCTTTAGTATGATATAATGTGTAAAGGATAAGCAGGATCAGGATGACATTGAATTTCATCTTTGTTTAGTTTCAGGCAGACTACATCATGGCTATCACACCATTGTAAGGTGACATCCGTAAGCTTCCAAAGATATCACAACCTAAACACTTTTTGATATTGGATTAACATCCTTTCCATGAGAATGACATATTTTTAATCTTATTCCAGGCTTCTGTGTTATTACAATAGGCTTTTTTAATCCCTTCTATACAGTCAACAGATAAAAATAAATATGTGTTTAAACAAGGTCGAATCTCCATGTCGAGAAGGGAGGTGAACTTAGGACAGAGCTTTCTCTCATAAAGCAATATAACAGTGGGAAAACCACCATACTTCAAAATGCTAACCACACTGGCCTATGTCATATTTGGAGATGTTGCTGTTAGTGAGCACCAACAAAAGAGCTCAGCAGCAGCTAAGCATAGACAGTTTAAACAGAGGTGAGCAGTCAGCCTTGAATGAGGGGCTACGTTATCACAGTAATGTCCAGAAAGCCACGGATGTGTTATGGCTTTGATTTTTGGTGGACATTCGGTGATGAACAGGATCTGTTATTTAACTCATATGTGCTTAAAACAATAGAAGACAGTAGTTTTGTTTAATGATGGTGGTTTAAGAGTTAGGCTTAGAGAGGAAAGCTGCCTTTCTGCTCATCAGAAAAGTAGGGTTGAGTCTTGCTTGGGATCTGAGTTGATGGCTGCTGTCTCTTTTGGCAGCTGTCTCTTCTGTCTGCACAATGGGGGATTGCTGAGTGTTTTCTGCATCAGTCCCTCTGTGTGAGAACTGGAATTTCTAAGCAGCATTAGTCCAGGTGTCAGTAGACCTTTTAATTTGGCCGGAGCATGATTTCCAATGGCCAAAGAGGGCTGACTGTCATCTGTAGATCAATTTGTCAATGGCTGAAAACTGAGCTACTCAAGTAGCCAACTTCCTCTGTTAGAGAAATCTAACATTTCTGGCAAACAACCTCTTTTTTTTTTTCATTTACAGAATCTAATATTGCAATGGATGTTTCCCAATGCACTGAGGAAGGAGGCCCCGGACAGTTGTGAAATATCACACTAAATACAAGAAAAACATTGAAAAACCCACACAATAACTTTCTTATTCTCCTCTTGGATTACTGTGCATCCAGATGGGAAGATTATTTTGACTTAGAGGTTTTTTTCAACTTAAGGAGTTTCTGCTTGATGATTGTTTTCAAAATTAGAATCTCTTTGGTTTCAGTTTTAGATCTTGTTACAAAATCTGATTTTTCTGGAAACAGAAATTTCATCAGGATAAACCCCTCTGTGTTTCCCCTTGAAGGAAAATCCTCATACACATTTTTGTCCAAATCAAAATAGTTTCATGCAAAACGAATGTGTCAATACAAAATACAACACAGACCACCTGATCTGCAGTGCTGGAAGTTCTCACCCCCTCCCCACAGTTCCTTTTGCTGTCAATATGTGATTCTGGCTGATACTCCAGGGACTTATCCAGTGGCTTTCAGATGGGGAGGGAGGAGTGTGGGGGTTGGTGTGTGTGGTCATCTTTAGATAAACAAGCACTGTTGTACCAGCCAGGGTCTTTACTCCCTCTGCAGATCAGAGTCAAACAGAGCCTCTCATGCTGACCGAGATGGTACCTGTATGTGCTGGATTTACTTGCTACAGGTTCATAAGGAAGAAAATGCCCGACAAGCACAGGACTATTTTAATAACCGTGCTCTTAAGTCACCCAGGTGCCTTTCAAGAATAAAATCTTCAGAGTTTCTGATCTGATGTGATATTTGTTTTCAAAATATCTCCCCTCAAATCTGATTTTTCTGGCCTAAGTTGCTTAGTTGTCTTTATGGGGTGAGAGTGCTCATCACTATTAATTCCTGTATTTAGTCATCCATTACTCAACAAGATAAATGTAATCATACTGTTCATGTAAGAAATAGCACACAGAATCACAGGCAACAGGAATGTTACTCCCTGCTCTCTGAGTGGGCTGGTGACCTTTAGCAAGTTTGTGTAAGCAGTGCTTTCCTCCTTTTCCCATCTGTACAGTACCTAACTGTAAAGTCTTGCCTGCCTCAAGGATAATGTTAAATAATATTGTAAAGAAAAAATGAACAAAAAATTGAAAGAACAACAAGAAAACAATTACAAAAATCACAAGAGTTACCAAATGTTTTTCAATAGCAGAGACATGTTAAAAACTCATTATATTGTTTCTGTCAGGCTCAGCATGACAACTGCTGCAGTCACTTTAGTCAGTAGGTCAGCATTTCATTGCCAGCATTCAAATAGGAGAAGTGTCTCAGCATCCATAACAAAGATTTACCTGAGCAACAAGAGTTTGCATCCAAATGCAAATTTCATATATTTAAATATCAATAGGGACCTCCTTTAATTGGAATCTGGCTCATTTCCACTCAAAAAGTTTTTTGAACTGGGCAGAATTTTCACCCGAGTTATTAATTAAGATCATGTAGAATAAAATGAACAGCACCTTAAGATTTCAAAATAAAGTCAGCAAAGATAATTAGATAAACTTTATTACTTATGTATTATGTAAAATCTATTTTGAAATAATTTTTTTAAATGCTAGGAAAGTAAGGTTAAACAAAGTTTCTAAAAGCTGTAAAGAAAAGTCATTGCTCCTCGTAAAAATTATGTGGATGTACCACTTGTAATATGTGCGATTTTATCAGTCACGTGGCTCAGGAATATTGCAATATATGGGGAACCATGACTCATTTGTAAATAATGACAAAGGCCTGCCATATGTAAATACTAAAGATACCATAATAACGTATAAATGTTTTCAAAAGAGAATTCTTAAAAAGAAGTGCTTGCCAATTCTGGCAAGCAAAGTGCTTCTTCTCCTTGCTCTCAATCACTGCACTGCACAACTTCTAAATGTACCACTGCTTCCCACAAAGTACAATTTACTCAGCAAACCTTACCTCCATGAAATTATAACTGTATTTTTATGCTTCATTATAAGAGTTGTATTTTATATATAAAGGTATATAACAACATAATATAGGAAAATGGGAAACATTATTTTACTTACTGCTTTAGCATTTTTTAAACCTGAGAGGAAATAACAGGATTTACCCCTAGCTTCAGAAAAGGTTTTCTTCTTACTGTGAAGAAAATGGCATATTTTCCTTCGGCTGTTAGTGAGCCTTGCAGTTGTATTCTGCTATTCACCTCATACTCTTCCCAAGTGATTAATTAGTCCTAATAATGGTGGCCATAGCAGTATTAAAAACATCTTTTTAATTCCTTTACAAAAGCACAATGAATTTAGAGCTATTAAACAGTCCATGCTGCCCTCCCTTTATGACCAAATATGTGGATATCCCACATCCCAGTGAGACCATTAGCAACTCCCTTAGCTCTGCTTCCCTGACAGCCACCTTACTGGAAAATATTTTTCCAGCTGTGCAGATCCAACTTCTAACATTCAGGATTAAAGCTGATTTTAGGGTCCAAATGTGCAGCCAGCGTTTACACTGAGAGTCAGCTAAATCTTTCTAACTGCATTTGATGACGAGTTAGGCATCCAGGCTTTTCTCTGTAATCAGGTGGGCTAAATAAGTCTCTAGAAATTTCTCTCTCTCTTTCTTTATGCACATCTAGAAAACATCTAGAGCTCAGTTCCCTCAAGTGAGAGTCAAAAAAGCCCAGCATAGTTTTAAATATTATGTTCATCCTGCGAATTTTATAAAACAGACTTCTACAAATAGACTTCATTTAAAGAAATAGCTTAGTAAGACATTCAGTATCTTAGCAATTGTTTGAAAATATATAGAGAGAATTATTTTTCCTGAAGCCTATCATATAAAAATTGGGAATTAAATGAAAAAAAATCAAAACCAATTGGTTTTAAATCCCATCTTTAACATAAATACATAATAGCAGTAACACTTAAATAGCACAAGACAAAACCTAACAGATCTGAGAATAAAATCTTCTGAGAACAAAATTATAGATAATGAAGCCAGTTTTCCCTTTGGAGGACCAGTTAAAGAATAAACTATGTATGCAGGTATTAGTCACATTGTTTGATATGCCCACTGCAAGAAACTCAGCTGTGTGGTGATAAGAGTGGTAACAGACACTGAAGAGAGATGATGCCATGTGTATTAGTCAGAATCAAATTGATTAATACTAAAAATGAAATGGATTGTCTGGTTTTGTACAAACAGGTAGGAGATATGTGATAGAAACTCCACCAGTGAAATGTTCACCATGTTGACTTTGGCAGGTAAGAGTGGAAGGTATGAGCAAGGGCAGGCCAAAAGGCAATCTAAGATTATTCCCATGACAACAGAGGTTAACAGGTTAACATTTCTCGATTCTACAGATGAAGTGCAGTTCTCAGTTTTCCCCCCAAAAAGCAGTATCCAGTTAGATAGGGAGTTACACCAGACGTCTTTGCCTTTTTTGCAAAATTCTTGAGGTTTACTAGTTATAGCAGGAAGACATCTCTTCAAGAGAACAAATCCAGATGAAAGGAGGGAACCACACTCAACTGAGTCCTTCTTTAACCTTTATTTAGATCACATAAATAGTAGGTGGTGTTGCCTATTAGCAAAGTCTGAAAGAATAGTAACGACTTCCTTTTTCCTGTTTCTGTTGCAAAGAAAGCCAGTTTAATAAAGAGGTATTCTATGAAATTAATTTGTATCCTGCCTATTTTAATAAATATTACCTTTCTTATATAATGTACTTTACTGTATGTTGTAGTTAAAATGTGAGGTACATTTTTCTACTTTTCTACTTCTTATTTCTACTGGAAAATGCAGTTGTTCATAATCAAGTGTAAAATATTTTAGTGTTTTTTATTTATGAAAACTTACTAAGAAAACAAAGACTGGCAGGTAAAACACTTGCAGTAGAGTGTCTGCAGAGGTCTCTTACCCTCCAATATGATCAGGATATTGTTTGAATTACATATGGAAATGAATTCTGTAATAAAATTTCTGACGTGTTTTAATATCTGCTCTCAAAACAGGATTATGGCAGCAATTGCAGATAGCTATGAAGCCATGATGGCTTTATTTGCTCTAGATTAGAGATTGATGGCTCAAAAATACCTTGAGTGCACACCAGGGAACATTTTGTTCCCATTAAGTGTTTTTGCTGGTTTTTATTCCAGTTGTTTCTGCAGTCTAAAATAAGACTCTTTAGAATGAAAAGCTTGTACAATTTTTGTAAAGAGACTCAACAGGCAAATCACTTGGGAAGGCCTTGGGACTGCCAGAGAAGAAGGAAGATACCTGGGCAATTAATTCCTTGTATAAACTCCTGGGTATTTGATTCCTTGTGTGAACTCCTATGATGAGTTTTACCACAGTAAAAGAAACATATGTAGGTACTTTGTCCTTTTCTTTTACCTTCTCAAGGGTAAGCATGGATGTAGTCTTGGCGAAGAGATTATAATCAGAATATATTCAGAAGTGAAAGAAAAGAGCAGTTTTGTGTAATACTTGCCATCAATAGACCTATTTAATGCTGATGGTTCCACACATAAAACAAAACACTCTGCTTCTGGGAATTATTTTCAGGGAGAAAATTAGTCTTCTTAGTATTACTCCAAAAGACTGCAACCTTGGAAACAGTAGCTAATGTGTCAAAATAATGTGGATATTTTGTATCTGAAATATGTTCATAAGGATTACTGCAGTAGTATCTAAGTATATAATGGCATTTGTATGGCTCCAGATGTTATGAATCCCACTTTGAAAGTTGAAAAAGAGACATTAGTACCAATAACACTTTAATGCAGAAGATGTTCTTCCACAATGTCTAATATGACAATTTTTGAAATGCAAATTTTTCCTGTCAAAACAACACTTGCTGTTTTTTAGCTCCATATGTTCTGCACATAGAAACATGATGTATGCTGGCTGTACTTGAGTTTATAAAAGCCGTGTTTTCGGTGTTGAGGTCACTCAGTTTTTTGGTTTGATTTCCTCTTCTAAGCTGCAGTGGTATAAGAGTATCACTGAACCACAGAATGGCTCAGGTTGGAAGGGACCACAGTGGGTCATCTGGTCCAACCTCCCTGCTCGAGCATATCCTAAAGCACATGGCACAGGATTGAATCAAAAAAGTTCTTGAATCTCCCAGTGAGGGAGATACTCAATGAGTATTACATATAAGTTCAGTAAGTACTTCTAATGAATAGCTATGACTGTAGAAGCATGTGTTAACAAGCTAAATAGATGCCCATTTTTACAATATGTGTTTGGTAACATGGCTGGGCATGTGCCCACAAAATTTTGTTACTGGGTCCATTTTGCAGAACTATGGAAGGTAGCACTTATATATTAATACTGCTTGTAGTGGCAAAAGAGCTTTAAAATAAGTACAGTGCAGGAGAACTCAAAATGTAATGTTTGAAAAGTATAACCAGGATCAAATTTGGGTAAGTGGCTGGCAATAAACCCAGGAGATACTGTGTGACACGAGCTATTCGTGTCGTGACGCATTGAAATCATCTAAGCAGCTAATCAAAGGAGGGCCTGTGGCCATCCTTTGGTAGTGTCCTCTTTTCACAGAAATTGGGCCTGGAACTCCTTAGGGCATCGCAGAGCCTCAAAGTGTTGCAGAACGGACTTTGTTCATGCAAAGATTTCTTGCCCAGTTCCGTATGGATTTTACAAGATGGCAAATTCTGCACTCCTTTAGCAGCTGTCCTTGAGACCCTACTGCCTTCAGACCTAGGCACTGTGTGGTGCACAAGCAAAGAACTAGGGAAAAGCATTTTCCTGCCTTCTGCCTCTAAGTGCTCTGTTTTCACTTCTGCTGAAGCTGTCAACTTGACAAGATCTTCCACATGTGTTTTCAGGTTTGTTTGATGATTTCTAACTCTCTCCTATGTGGTTTGTTTGGTCCAGTGCCAGTTCTGTTACCTAAGTATGCCAGAAAGTGAGTGAAAATGGTGGGCTCATGGGCACATTACTTAATTGTTGGTATGCTTTTGGCATGGGTTGTTCTCACCAACTTCTATTCCTTAAAAATTAAGCTCTAGAAAGGATGAAACAAGACTGCCCCAGTACATTCTAATGTTTTAGGGAACCAGGAGTGCCCAGCTCTTGAGAAGCAGGTGGCCACTGGTTCTTGGTACTGCTCAGGAAGTGGTCAGGGAGACGGTCTTGTTAGACAGATGCCTGTGTCAACTCACTGGCACTCAGTCTTCCTGTCCTTCCTGACACTGCACTTTTGTTTGCAATCCATATGGTATGTAGTGGGCACACACAAACAAGCAGGTGCCAAAATTCATCCCACATTGCTCTGAACAGCCTGAGGAGACTTTTCAGGAGGTTTATTCTCCCACAGACCTTTGATTTGCTTATTGGAGAGAGTGGTGAGTCAGCTGGTGCTTCCAAGGCTTCGATCCAGTAGATAGGTGGGAATTATGTGACAAAAACCTGTGGTTGAAGTTGAGACCTAAATTTTCACAAATTAATCCCATATTTTCCTCCCATTACATATTCCAATAGAAAGTGAAAGTTAAAATGGCTGTGACCATGGAAAGCAACCAGGAGAACAGCCCAGCTCTACAATTCAGAGGAGGAAAGATAATTATGTGGTTCAGGAAATGTTTTAAATACAAAGAACTTTGATGTTTCACATCAGAGCAACAATAAATAGAGAGAACATATTTGCCTTTTCCCTAATACTGATATTTCCCTCCCATCTTCCCTCCTACTTAGAACTGTTTCTGTGGTGGGAGGACCTATTAGGTAATCTACAGATGTTTTACATTCTTAAATGTAAACTAGAAAATTAATTGTAATACAGGTTCATCCCATGAGGGTTACAAACTAGTCTGCTCTTTAATGTTTCTTGGATGTTGGCACCCCTTCAGAACATGCCTGAAAGTTGTGCCTCACCCGTTAATGCACACTTGACTGTAACTTACTGCTTAATAAAACCCAACATTTTTATTGCTTAGTAATTCTGTATTTGGCTCCCAGTGTCCCTGTTATAAACACTTAAAAGTAAGGATGCCATATTGAAACACTGACAGATTCTCATGGGGGTCAGGGCTGCTGGCGCCTCCCTAATGAACTCACACGCTGTTAAATTTTTTTTTTCCTTGACTCAAGAAGAAAACAAAGCAGTTAAACTGCTATATCCATTTTCCAGCAACATTAATCCATTTAAAACCACTCTTAACCATATTAAATCACAGGTTTGTGATAAAATGAACTGCCTAAAGGTTCACCTCAGGCTATTTAGCCCACAAACAAGATGCTGACTACTGGCAGCAATGGGCAGTTGGCAATTATTGCTCAATTTAGTTGCAATTACTTAGTTTGCTGTGTCTTCTGTTCAGACTAGCTGAGGGTCTACAGCATGGTAGATTCCAGAGTGAAATGCAGTGCCAGGGTTCTGCTGGAGATTGACAGTGACAGTGTTGAAATGTTACTTGAGCAACATTTTAATTTCTTGGAGGGAAGAGAAACCTTCCCTTTCAGTGGGAAAACTTGGAAAGGGATGAACTCTCTGAACAAGTCTGCCCAGATATAGCTATTCTACTCTACAGAAAATCATCCAGGTGTTAATAGAACCTGAATTTTCAGTTTAAGTATGCCTCAATGCTGATACTAAATAGGGAAGTTGGAAACTTTACCCATGAAATGCAGTACAACTGCAACATAATAGTTGCAATGAAATAGCAGTAATTTTAATAGTAAAAAATGTAGCATTCTAGCTTCTAATAGTATTTTAAAGGCAGTCATCAGCATGCTGCGATTACAGCATAGTTGTAAGTGGATGGACATAGACGTAATACATGCCAGTTCAAAAGAAGTGTAGTGATTTTCAGCCCAGTTTAGTGAAACCCTTAACTTGCCTAAAGTAGGTCTAAATTTTCATGTAAGTATTACATTTTATCTATAATTATTATGGGAACTGTTACTAAGTCCTTGGGAAATAGTACATAAAACCAATCACAATTTTTTATAGATCTTGGACAATTTATTAGCTGAAAGATTCTGGTAATGTTTGCTACCAATGGGAAAATTTATACATGTAATTCTCAAGCTGTATTCATTATACACATGCTTTTATGTAAGAAAGGCTAAGTAAAATTCTTGAAGAATGCAGAGTCATCAATTCAAGATCACATGAATAGGGCAAGCTTTTGCAATTACCATCTTCAGAGAAAATTAATCAAATAGGACCTGTTAAAATATAGTGTGATATAGAGAAAAGGAACTTTTGTCTCTAAACAAATAAAAACAATGGTTTTATTTCCTTTGCTAAGGCCAACAAAGACCATGGATAGGGATTCAGCAAAACTGAGAAGTATCTGACATTTAAGTGCATCTCAAAATTACAGAGTATCAGTAGGGAACTTCCTTGTTTTGCATAAAATTGATTTAATAACTACTCAGCTTTTATTTTTGGGGAGGTGATAGCAGAAAGGCTTCAGGTAAGAGACATTAGACATCTGTCTGCTTTTGTAGTGTCTGTACTTCCTTTTGTCCCTGTCAGAGAGGAGAGGCAGAAAGGGAAGCACAATATCTTGGATACCCTACAGTTCCTACACTCTGATAGTTTATCAAGTGAATTAACCTTAAAAGTACTCCCATGCAACCTGAAGATGAAAGGCATGTGGCCTGACTCTGAAATACTGCCTCTAGATTTCAGCTATTTATGAGTGGCCTGTTGTTTTATGGAAGCTTGCTAAGACTTACAAAGCAGCATTGTTTTCCACACTAGCAGATTTTACATCAATAATCCTTAGGCAAAAAGAATGATATTTTTACATGCTAGAGAAAATTATTCATGTAATTTTTACAGGTAATGGGGAAAGGAATGTAACAGGAAAACAGAAATAGGAATAACACTAGCTTTTTTTTGCCTCTGAGATTATCCATTTATTCATAAAAGCATAGAAGCTTTTTGCTCTGCCTTGAATTCTTTTAATCAGTTGTTTATGAGTACATCTCTTAACTTTTCTAAAGGAATAACAAATTATATGTAGTATTCTAGTAAAAAAGAAAGAAAGAAAGAGCTCTTTCACCCCACTATATTGTTATGTGGAATCTACGTCCATCTACTATTGATAAGAGCAAAGCATACTAACTGAAGGTTACTTTTAAAACAGAAATCAATAGATCCTTAAAAAATATTTGGCATGCAATCAATATGCAGTTAACACATCTCCTCTGTTTGGCGGTACAATAATCCCTGTCACCTCCTGCAAAAAGAAAGTGATGCAATATTCATTGCCATGTTTGGCTGATAATGTACATCAAGTACCTCCCTGATTTTCGCCATGTTGGAAGAGACATGTGTTGAACACCATACTCAGGACATGCAGAACAAAACAAATTAGAGTGAAGAAGTGTAAAAATATGGTTCCTATTCCAATAACCTTTTAAACTGGCTTTAAAAACTTGATTATCTGCAGCTTAAAAAGGTCAAATTTCATACCAGAAAAATTCCTACTGTATTTTTAAAACACTATACAATCTAACAAGATTAAAATAGTTAAATGCTAGATCAGTGTTAATTATATGCCTTTAATAAGTAGAAAATTAACATGCCACTTATTGCAATTTTCATGAAAAACACTTTCAGACATTTAATTGCTGAATTTTGTCATAGAAAAGAGTTTAGACCCACGTATTTCAATTACTTGATTTGCATCTTCCTCCTTAAAATGAGTAATGCATTACTTTATCATACAGATAGGAGTTGAATAGGATGACTTCAAAGCCAGTTTTTCCATTTGTAAAATTTTCTCCACAACATTAAAAAAGAAAACAACCCCCCCCCAACAAACTAAGAGCATATTCTGGCTGGGGTATGTACACCCTGTTTATTGCTACATATCTCAAATCCCCAAATGCAGCTGGTGTGAGTCCAGGCATGCTGAAAATGGAAATCTAACCTATGAATGATCACGTAATACCAGAGGAGTAACATGAGACACATTACTGCATTAGTACACAGAGAAGATTTTCCATCCATTCTCTGCATGAACCTTTTTCCTGCTAGTTATGCCCTGCTGTGTTGCAGTTTTACTTACACTGTTTCTGTACAGGGCTTCTTGTAGATGGCTGCCCATTTTCCCGTGTACTCCTCATAGTATCTCGCTAAATGGTCATCTTGCCTGAGAGCACCCTTCTCCAACAGAGCCTCTCTCTGTGGAAGATGATGCCTGTGCCTTTCGGTGTTTCCCTCTTCTGACAAGTGGTACTGGGCCATCAGAGTCATCCAGGCTGGTTTCAAGCTCTCCAATTCACTTACCTTACTGAGTTTGTGACATATTTCTTCTGAATTCCATGTCCTTTTGTTCCTATTCTCATTTTTCACTTTGTTTTATTTTAAGCTCCACTTTCAGCTGCTCCATGATTCAGTCTCTTTTCCATGGGGACGTGTAAGTTCCATTCCAGTTAGTGTTTCCATTGCAGCTTTTGTAAAAGGCTTAATATCATGTCATGCATCTGATCTCAAAAAAGGGAGTAGAGAGTAGGTAATGTATTAATTCATTTTCTTATATAAATATAAAAAATTTTCACATATGTGAAAATTGCAGGCTGCAATTCTATGTGAAAAAGCATCTCTATTACTGAAAATATTATTAACTGAAAGCACCTATGCTTCCCTTTTCTCCAGAAAGAAAAAAAACCCCAGTCTAGTCCAGAGTCCAGTTATTCAAAATATATGAATGTACAATGACAACTTGGAGGGTTGAATTTTACTTGTATTTACCCATTTCTTTGTTAAGTCTGACCAATTCAAAACACAACAGTTCTTTTAAGATTTTCAACAACAAAGGCTCTCACAATTCAGGGACATGGAACACTGGTGGTATTATTTTCAGCAGCGCTGTCTCTGTGAACTCACCAGCCTGACACTGCATATGGCAGAGCCAGTCCAACCAATACTATACTAGGCCCAGCCATGAAGCCCAAACTGAGATTTAAAGTATCCCATACTCAGGTATGTCCCAGGTCATTCCTCCTTCTCTCTCTGTAGAGAATAAGTAGAATAACCAGCATCTAATGCCAAATTCCTATTTCTTCTCCCTGACTGTTTCTTTACTGACTCTATAACCAACTTAGATGTTTTCAGGAGGGAATAAGCAGCTGCTGTAAGATTAGTTTGGAAATTGATTGGGTCTGGAGAGACTTTTGGCCACATCTCATAGTACCAACCACGATGTACAAGCAGGCAGAACAAACCTAAATGGGAAAAAGAAGTAAGCCAGGAAAAGGGCAGAGGAAACTTATCCAGTCCTGGAAGGAATTCATAGCACTTGTGGTAAAGTCCCAGATTAATCCTAAAGATTAAATCTTAAAATCATTCCTCGCTTCTTGTTAATGGAAAACATTTGCTAACAGCAAAAGTGCTCAAACAGCCCTATTCTGTGGATGAGAAAAAGTGAGTTCCTGCTGTATTTCTGTGCCATTTTACTCATCCAGGATTCAACTAAGTCCTTTTCAATGCTCTGAGCACTTTGTTAACAGTTTATTTTTCACCCTACTGATATGTACCTATGAACATTTACCAACGACAGAAGTTAAATTGCTGCAGAAAATCTTTTTCCTGGTATTTCCAGCTGCAGTGGTAGTGGTGAAAAATCTCCTAGGCTGACTGATGTAAAATGATTTTCAACCACTTCTGTGGACTGTAGGCATAAAAGGAATTCAGATAAGGCTATGAACTTGTATACAGTTATCTGAATCTTACTTGCAAAGTTTTCGAAGTTCATCCATCATCACAATGCATCCCATGGGATGTTAGCTGGCCCTGGGCAACGTTAGCCATTTTCCCAATTTCATAATGCTAGGACTGGTGAGTATTGCTAGATATTGTAAGATACCATTTGCCAGCCTGAAATGTGAAGTTTGTGTAAATATGTCTGGAACATACAGTACCTTTGAGGGACTGAATCAAAAACAACCAAAGGTTTTTAGAGAGCACCATAATTCCAGGGGTAAGGTGGGCAGTGAATTTTGACATGCTTTTTACCATCTGTGTTTGTCTAAGTAGGCTTGCTTGAGAAGAAGCAGCTGGGAGACTTCTGTGAAAAGAAGCCCACATTTTAGCATTCTTCTCAGAAGAATAAATATCAAGTTTCTGTTTCTCCTGACAAGGAGCTGGTATAAGAGCATTCATAAAATTAACTTTGAAATGCAAGGTGTTGTTTTTCTTTTTCATTGTTTCTGTAGTACGTGCTCCCACCTAGGAAGGTTAATACAGGCATCTGTTTGCTCTTTTTAGATGTAATGATGTATAAAAAGACTGTGTGGGACTTTTGTTTGTTTATTTGTGTTTATTTCAGTGTGAGGGAGGTGAAAAGTTTTTAACAATAGTGAGTTCCAAATGTGTTGTTCATTTATGAAACTGCTGCTGTGTTTCATCTTCTTTGATGCTCTGAGGATTTTTACTTACCTGGTTTGTAGGTTTTAATATTTGCTGCAATGTCATCTTTATTAATTAAAAGAAAGCAAAACAAACCCCCAATTCTAATAATTTCACCATAGGTGCTGAAAAGAAAAAAGTACATAAGAGAGAGAAAGAAAGAGGAAGGGAAATGGACAGCTCTCAGTTATTCTTTCAAACTTTACTCACTCTGCTTTTATTCCCATTTGGTCATGGATACCAAAACCATAAGTATGTAGATAAGGAAGTATAAACCACTTTTACCTAGAAAATATGAGGCTGTCCTTAAGACCCTCTCATGAGCTTTGAGTGTAGTGATACAAAACTGTATCTTTTATGTAGCACCTGAAAAAACCACCACTGAAGTTAGTGGATCTGCCCACTGATTGTCTTTAATTGAAGCTGGATCAGACCCATAAACCACACCAATTATGTTTCTCCTGGCAGCTAAACTGACAGGTCTGTCTGCATAAACTCAAAAATGATATCTTTATTTCAAAAACAAGGTAACACTTCTGTATTCTCATCATAACTCTAATGATGTTCCTTTACTGGGAATATACAGGGAGAAAATCATCCTCAATAACAGGGGCAGACATCAGTCTTAGCTTAAGACAGATCCAAAGGCACCAAGACATTACCTAGTTTTCCTCAGTAAACACCCTGGAGTACAGTGTTGCAACAACTATTTATTTTTCTCGAACTTTGGCTACTTGCAAAAGCTTTTATTTTGACATTTTTACAATGTGTCTTGAACATCTCTGGTTCCAAAATGTAAAGAGAGGTATCAGAGGATGAGGACAGGGGTGCTATCACAGAGACTTTAATGAAATATATCTTTTTTTTCCCCCAGAGGTGCGGAGAAATCTCATTTGATAGTCCTGACCAGAATGCCAAATGTGTTCGCATGCTAGGTAAGGGTAAGAATCTCTTCCATTTTTTATTCAAGTGTATGGATATGAAAATATGTTTAATTGGGAATTTCTTTTTAAAAGTACATTGTAATGACCATGATGGCCCACAATGGCATTTACATAGCTCATCCACATGTGATTCTCATGAAAATATTCTTTGCAATGAACTTTCAATTATTTAAACAAAGTACATATATTCCAGTAGTGTCCATGTGCATAGATGAAAACATAGCAGTACCAACACTGTAATTGGAAGCTCTGATGAGCTGAAGTCCCTAACTCATATTCAAAAGCTGAAAATATGTACTTCCAAAGACAGTATTAATTCAACAGGCATGTATAAAAAGTCTCTAAAGCAGACTTTCAGCTGCATCAGTCAGGGAAATATTAGTCAATGTGGTTTTACATATTTGCACTGGTGTAGCTTTGTAGAAATTCATATTAAGTAGAAGTGCCTATTCTTTAGAAACAATGCAAAAATATTCTACTATTCAATAATTTCTGTGACCAATTTCATTGTGGTTGTTTGTTTTGCCTGTAATGCTGGTATTGAAACATTAATAGCATGGCTAGTTCACAGTGAAAGGCGGGAAGTATGTGTCTAAAAACCTAAGAGATAATGTTTACTCAGAAAAGAAAATGAAATCACAGAACACTTGCAGGACTAAGCCTTAAATTCTGACCTGCCAGGGAAGAGATAAATATATGCTGTAAATTAGAGCATTGCATCTAATAACATGAAGACTGAAATAGACACAATTTTTAAAACTTCAACTGGCAGTGTCTAGGAAATGTATTCCCATCTGGGTGCATATCTGTGCTCTGTAATAACAGATTATGTGTTTGTTGTTTAGATTCATTAAATCCTATTGTCACAACAGACTATAATTGCTGCAGAGGAAATCTGTCATGCCTGTAGTGCACAGATCCTAACTGATGAACTGGCACAATGGGCCATAATGATCTGTTACATCAATGATCCATGGTTAGAAATGGAACAAGATGACAAAAAAGGATCCTTTATCATGCCAATTATAATCTACAATGTAAATACAATTGAGTTGCTAATACTCTAATTCTAAGGAAGTTATATCCATGAAAATTTTATTATGCATTAGGGGGAAGAATGGAGGGTGGAAGAGAGGAGAACAAAAAAAAACTCCTTCTGCACAACTTGGTTCATAATTTCATTTGGCATTTTTAGAACAAGTGAGTCCAAAACTGGGAGCTTGACATCCCTCTTAGTGCAAACAATTCTTTAGGAGAAGTGAGAAGAACAAGATCTTGTTTCCATTACATATGTTCTTATCTATGTCTTCTAGTATATACATGCACAAGAATGAGAACATATGCTGTGCTGTGTAAAGAAGATGCTAGGAATGTAGAAATGACTCCAAGAGCACATGCCAAAGCTGTAACTGATTCTCAGAGCTTGTTTTAATTTTTCTGTATATATTTTGCTTGCTATTGTTATTTTTCAATGCTGCTAACAAATTAAGGACTGTAGTGTCATATATAACACAGAATTTTTATTTCACCCCAAGGTATTCCAAAGTACAAACACAGCAGAAGCTATGGTTTCTCTGAGAGTGACAGCTGGAGACAAGCTCCATTGTCTCAATTTATCACAGAAATCTCTGCGGTTCTGGTAGTGCTGTGAAGCCAGAGGGTGTCTATTCTGGACACCTCTCCTCTGATACTGAACTATTAGGGAAGAGCAGAAACTTCTGGGAAGCCAGAAAGGCCCAAGACTTTGTGTTGAATGTGTCATGCAGTGCCCAGTCTCATATTTTACAAGGAAATTGAATTTCCAAGAGAATGTAACACAGTTTGCCACTGATCAATGCAAAGCTGACATTATTAATGTCTGTGGGTGTAGCCAGCGAACAAAGCACAGTGTGCCCTCAGAGAGGGACGTCTTTCTTGGCTGCTCTGTCTTTGAAATAGGCTGAAACTGTCATGCTGTCATTTAATGTAACAGTGACACAGTGGTGACAGAAATCTAGAGGGCAAGTCCCAGCAACTTCAAGAGGATAATTACCCTACTAAGAGAAGAAACACAGGAGCCTGGAATACTGTCTGTATTTCTTCATGGATTTTTGATGCAAGATCAGTCCATATTTGAAACTGTACATTATCAAGCTGTACTCTAAAATGGCAGTAGCTGGTTTTGTTCAGAAAATGTCTATATCTGCTTTATTCTACTGGTTCTGGGCTAGCTTCAAATTTAGTTTTTTAGAAGTAATACCAGGCTTGCCACTGAGTCCACATTTCTTGAGGTAACATGGACTATGTGTATGAAATTCTGTAATGGCTGAGGAAGAGGGGTTTGCAGTAAAAATCCTGTCTTCTGCTGGAAAACAGTAAATAATAGATTTAAAAATGATAAAATGTTTATATGCCTAGAGTGAAGTTAGATAACTTTTCAAGGCACTGACTAGATACTACTCAACCTGAGATTAAGGGCATAGTATCAGCTTAATGCCTCATCTTTCTGCATCAGTGATGGATATTTATAATTCAAGTGTAAAAAAATAACAAAATTAAATGGTCACTTAGCAGTGTTTCCTGAGGATATAAAAGATAATAGCTATGTGCTCTGACCAGAATATGTTTAGTGTTAGTGTAATTATCTGCACTATAGTCATTACAGAAAATTCTGTTCTTCCTCTTATTTTTTATATTATGCTTGTCTCTTTACACTTTTATCTGTGTCATGATTTAATCCCAGCTGGCAACTAAGCAACATGCAGCCACTCACTCACTTTCCCCCCTGCAGTGGGAGCTGAATTAGAAAAAAGTAAAAACTTGTGGGTTGAGACAGGAACAGCTGAATAATAGAAACAAAATAAAATATAATAATAACAATAATAATGGTGGTAATGAAAAAGACAGAGAGGAATAAAACCCAAAAGAAACAAGTGATGCACAATACAACTGCTCACCACCTGCTGACCAAAGTGATCAGCAGCTCCCAGCCAACACCCTCCCACACACACACACACACAGAAACACAAGTTTATTTTCTGATCACGATGCTGTATGATATGGAATATCCCTTTGGCAAGTTCAGTGCACCTGCTCACAGTCAGAGTTTAGAAAACCAAAAAGTCATTCACTTAGACCAAGCTCTATTGAAAAAAAACTATAACATCAGTGTGTTATCAACAACTTTCTCATAGTAAATTAAAAACACAGCACTGTATCAGTTACAAAGAATAAAATTAACTCCATCCCAGTCAAACCAGGACAATGAGTTATACCAGTTAAAGCAACACAACTTTGATAACTGTCACAGAAGAATGTTGGTCAGTGGCCTACCTTAGCCCATTGAAAACCTGAAGTGTTCAGATCCTAAATATATCACAGCTTTCTCAAGTATTGCATTGGATAATATTTCAAACCCTGAACATCCATTGTCCTTCAAAAAATGGGAAGATAAGTGCTTCTTCACTTAGGAAAAAGAAGAATAAATTTATAAGTACAATGGGGCTGAAGTTCTGCAGTAACACAAGTAATGAAAATATTACACTGTCAATGGAAGTGTGTTATCAGAGGTTTCCCTTGAGTCTCCAAGTCTGTCAGGAGACAATGGCAGATCATCAGCAAGATCTTCCAGGGCAAGGAAGAAAATCTGAACTGTTCTACTTAAATTGGAACTGTTATCAAGTTAGTGAGGGCACTTGGCCATGAAAACTTGTCTGATAATGCTGAACAGGGTGTCAAAAAACATTTGCTTTATGCTGCATTCTGCAAGTTAGAGACCTGGGCTCCTCATGCTCTTTACCTTTAATGACTTTGACTTAAAAAATTATAGCTAGCACAAAAATTGATATTCTAGAAATGTATTCACTACATAGTTATCAGTCTAGAGATTGGTATTATGAAAGGCAGAAGGGAACTTTCCCTCTCCCTAGAGCACCCATTGCTATTTTCAATGGCACAACCTGAGGTTAATTTTTCCCATATGCAGAGACATAT
Organism: Lonchura striata; assembly: GCF_050655825.1. Classification (NCBI taxonomy): domain Eukaryota; kingdom Metazoa; phylum Chordata; class Aves; order Passeriformes; family Estrildidae; genus Lonchura; species Lonchura striata. The sequence continues at coordinate 64,079,025 of NC_140705.1, read as the reverse complement.
TCTGGGCTCAGACATAGCACAGTATCATATCATGCAGAGATAATTGGGTTAGTTTGCTGTGAAAATTGCTGGTTGGATGCCTAAGCTAATTAACTCTGCTGGGAAGGACTGTATACAAGCTAGTAAGAGTCCAAAGTTAAGGCAACTTAACTGGTTCTCACTTCCTTAACTAGCTTAGTTAACAAAGTTGACTCAGTAACCTCTACATGGCAGAGCACTGAATTTTAAGAATCTGTCTGGGAAAAAATTAGTTCCCATAGCTGGCTCTAGGACTAGCACAGAAGCAAAGAGGTCTGCCAACTATAAGAGAAACTTCAATTTTATATATATATATATATATATATATATATATATATATATATATGTATGTATGTATGCAATTTTGTTTATATAAATAATTACCTGTTTATACAGAATAGATATGGTTATAAGATGTATAGAAAGTAGGCAGTAGAACCTACAACAACACATAGAAAATTAAATAATCCCTTCAGTTTTAATCTGTTCAACCTGATTGATGATAGTGTAGTAGGGAGAAATGGATGATAAGTGCAAATTATTTAGTTTGTTACTCCAGCAAGCAGTTTTTCACCACCAGATTTAGTCTTTATTCCTTAATGAAATGCTGGGCAGATTTTGAAGAGATCACATCTCTTGTTGGCCAACTCTGCTGTCTGCAGAAATTCTTCCAGGGGAAATGTGAATGGCCCTCCTCAAGGAGCTGGTTAGTATGATTAAAACACAAGCCTTCCAGACGCCCCATGGCAAAAGGCTCAGGTGCTTTCTTTTCATTACTGTAAATTCCATGCAGACAGGAATGATGTGGCTGAGTTTTGCTTCCCATTTGGTGCAGACTTAATCCTCGCAAAAGCAGACAGATGAATCTTGCTTGGAATAAAAGTAGTTTCCTCACAAGTAGCTGTTTGAAATTAATTAAAAACAACAACAACAAAAAAAGCAATTATTAAAAAAATTGACATAGTGCCACTTTTTTTTAATTCTCCAGTTTGTTGCTTTGAGGCAACAAACTTTTTCATATTCCAGCACAGAGAGGTGTCTAGCTCCCTCATCTCCCCAAAAAAGTTTTTTGTTTTTTTTGCATACTTCCACCATTTATTGTCTATGAAGAGTTATGGGTAAATGAATCATCATTTAGCCATGAAATTAGTTCCGTGGATCCAGCTTCAGTCTTGGTGGCTCTTTGCCCACAGCAGGAAACCACCACACATTTGAACAGAGTTGGCAGCCACAGCTTGAGAGAGAGAGACATTACTGGAATAACAACTGTGTTGAAAGCCAGGAGAGAGGGGTACTGGCAAGGCTCTGGCTGGCTGGTCCCTGCCTTATATAACCATTGAAGGCACCTTCACTTGTGGCAGAAAAAAAATCTATTACAACTTTGCAAAACTTGATCAGGTAAATAACCAAATAACTTAATGGGTAAAAAATCCTGAAGAGTAATTAAATGTGTCAACTTGCCCTGCATCAAAGGGAGAAAAAGAAATGAGGCATCAAGTCCAATGGTTCTGCACTGCTGAAGAACCTGTGAGCTATTCCCGGAGTTCTCTCTGACATCATTTGAAATGTGACCTTATACCTCTTGCACATGCAAAACTTCTGCTGTAACTGATAGTCATGCATGAGCAATAGTGTTCTAAATAGCCAAATATATGGACTATTTATATCCCAGTCACTTGAAGACTTACACCTGTACTTGATCTTATGCAGACATAGTATTCTATCTGTGCAAATGAGACACAAATAAATACGTTAATTATTTTTTGTAAAATTAAGCAACATATATATATTGGGAAAAGGCCTAAAATCTACAGTGACTAGGAAGAAATCCATGCTTGTTGCTACACTGCCCATCAGGTTTACTCAGAAATTCATAGCTGTCGGAAGGGAGAGGCTTAGGATGTCTGCTACAAAAAGATAGACTTCTATTCATGAACGGCTTGCAACACAGGATGAAGAGAAGCAGGTTTTTTCCATTTAGAAAGAAATGGTGTGAATGCATACAGAAAGATAAACACCATGTGTCCTTTTGCTATCCTGTTAATGTAGCTAAATTCAAATTTTAACATATAAGTCAATGCTTCAGGTATTTCACTTACATTTCATATTTCAACTACCACTCTCTACAAACAATTTGTTCTGATGAGAATATTTATTTTGATGAAAACAGGATTGTGTAGACAGCATCTATGGAACTGTAGTTCTTCTACCCAACTGAGTAGAGATTTTCAAATAACTTCTAACATCTTTTCCCTTTTTCCTCTGAAATAGCATTCCAGTATATTAACACTATTTAAAAATAAGATTTAACTCCTGTCACAGCAACTATGCTTGTAAATTAATTTTAAAAAGTGGGTTCTCTGTGTCCTTACCACTACTGAAACAGGGGATTATTGCTCCTTCATGTCAGTTAAGACCTCGCTGAGTTGACTGTATCTTCCTGAAAAACATTTTCTGAATCTCACATGTTTTCTCCAAGAACTCTCGTGACTTGTTGGCCATAGTGTCTCAGAGCAGGCTCCAGACTTGGGGTACCACCTATGCTTGATGTGGAAGGCCAAGATGCCAGGCTGCCACTCCAATGGGAGTGGGCATGAGGCCACAACAGCAACCCCTTTGTCAAGGACTTTACGGTGTACACATACCATCATCGTGCCACTTCATCACCATGTTACGGTCTCAGGCTAAACAAGTAGAAACTCTTTGTCTTTTCTATGACAAGATTTTTGTCTAAAACCACAAAGAATGTAAATATCAAATCCAACTTTTACTTCCATGACTGATTACTTTGGGTAAGAAATAATAAAAAAAAATTAAAAATCTGATGCCCTAAGAATATTTTTAAGAGCAGTTTTCTAATAACATCTTATTATTCAAGTAATTTTGATCTAATTACTATTTTAGGTAATTATATAGGCTGGTAGTTGAATGACAGTGACCACTTATTTATCCTGTTCTGTCCTGTAAATCAGGTCAGACTGAAACTACTTCTCTTGCAGTATTCTACCTTTTAGAAGGGTGCTGAAGAAGACAAAAACTGGCCTTGTCCATGCTTGTCAGAGCATGAGTATAAAAAACTTTTCTAAATTTAATTTAGGATTCTTGGTTTTCTATCATATAAACATTAACTTGAATCATATATAGTTTTATCCTATGTCTGACCCTGGTACAGAAAGAGATGGGAGTGTCAGGGCACTTGTAGAGAATGCAGTAATCAAGATTTGGCAGTATTTTTATAAGGTATGCACAGCACATGCTTTCTGGAGAAGAGAGTGTTACTCTGTTGCCCATGTCTGCAAAAGCCATTAATTTGGATCAGGAGATCCAGCTGAGATTCAAAACCTCAAGAGATGATTAAAAAAAAAACCTTCCAGTCACCCACCTAGAGACCCCAAACCCCTGACTCTATCAAAAAGATATTTTTGACTTGTCTGAGAATTTAGGAAAAAGCTACACGTTTCCAAGTCCTATCCAGAAACTGCACTCAAAGCATGTCTACAAATACTTACAAATTCTACCAGACTGCAAAACCAAGTGTCTCTCTTTTTGTCCAAAGCATGTTGCAAACAGAAGGGTTGCATTCTGCTGCCCATTTATGTAATAATCTAGTGAGAGATTAACCTTTTAATTCTGAACTTTCATCATCCTAAAATAGTTAAACCTCAGAGCACTCACTTTTTTCTTACCTATCAAAATAAAGGTAACCTAGGTTGGGATTAAGTGTACGCTGTTCCATCTACTGACCCTGCACAAGGACAAATGCTGACTATGGCTGCAAGAGGATAAGAAATAGCCCCTGCATCTGGGGGGCATACACACATAAGACAAGAAGAATCTGGAATTTTGTTCCACAGACATTTCCTTTTTCTTTTTTTTTTTTTTTAACTAAGCACTTCTTAGAAAAGCAGAGGAACAGTGGCTTGATTGATTTACTTAGGATGATCTCATATGTTGTTTCATGGTATTTGTCACATGAGTTATTGCTGATCCCCTGTTGGAAAATAGACTTCAAGTGCCTATTCACTCTGCTTCCTCACAGTTTGATTTTTCCTCATGCCTAACCTCGTGCCCAAACACGGACTGCATTCATGTAGTTTCCCATCTTCTGTGTCCAAAGTGTTATGAGTGGGTCGCGTTCACCCAAAGTACTTACTGTACAGAAAATTGCTGTGACTAACCATGCTGCTATAATAACGTTCTCTTAAAAGATGGGGAGGGGGAAAGGTTCTTCAAATTTGGAACCAAATTGAAGAAGAAAACACTTACTCATAGTTTTACATCAGCCATCCCTTCATGATATCATACATATAATGAAGTCTCCAGAGCTAAACTTTTCAAAATTATATTTAAAAGGTTCAGATTTATAATTTGTCATTTGAGCTCATCTCCAGCAATTAAACTTTGCTTCTTTAATTATTACTTGGTGATACCTTGGAATTTCACAGTCTCTGCAAGACAGAGTCCTACAGATTATTGTCCTACAGATTATTGTGTATCTACCCTTAGTAAGAGTGATTTATGCCTGAGAAAGCTATGGATTCCTGTGCTTTCAAGCACTCACTTTCTGACTGTATATGCTCATAAAATTCTCAGGTTAAGAAGGCATTTTCCTATATTCTTCTCTGCTCTGTGTTATAAGGATTCTCATCTTCTGGAGCTAAAAATTTTTGCTGCTCTGAAATAATTAATAATTTTAATAATTTTCTCATTCTTACTGAGAACTGGCAGTGTAATATTTGTAGGAATTTTTTTCACCTCTAGTATAAAAAAGGAAAGCTACCAAATCAAAATCCTGATGTTCTTTTTCCTGGTTATTTGGGTAACTGTTTTTCCTCGATGGCTTCAGATTCCTTTTCCTTTTAAATTTTTTAATATTAAAATATAATTTCTATTATAATCTGTTGTCTTCTTGTACATCTCATACTTCTTAAAGTATAAAGTTGTTCTCTTAGATCATCTGTTGATCATCAAACTATTTAAGCATGTATTTGCATACTCTCACTGGAGCCAAAACATGAGTAGATTGAAATAAGTTTGCATGCCAGGGTCAGTCACAGTGTCTAGCACTGATCTGATCCAAACACTTGAGGCTCTGGGCTTATAAAATCATTGAGTGTAACTGTGAATATTGGTAGTAAATGATGGAAATTCTATTTAGCAACAAGAAATGGAACTTCTGAATCGCAGCTGGCTATGCCAAGAAATTAATGTATTTCTTACAGAAAAGTTCTGAGAGTTTTCTCCTAGTGGAATTCCCTCACAGGGCATTCTTCTCACTCTGCAGAGGAAGTAATGCTGAAGACAGCTGGGATACAATTAATCTAGCAGAATGTCTGTAAACATCTGTAAAAAAACCTTCAATTTTAAAGTCTACAGCCATCATATAATAATCCTTTCGTAACAGAAAAGAACAAGAAAGAGGTGTTTTCTTCAGACTTAGGTGTCTAAAACTGGTCTGAGGAATCTGACTCTCCCCATTGACTCCTCAAGAAACTGAAGTGTAGATGAGAGTAGTTGGAGGAGAATAGTCTTACTCCTGGATTACACTGCTTTTCATGGTGTTCAAAGCTCTCAGGTTTAAAGTGGAGGGAATAATAGAAAAATAGGCTAATCAACTTCATCTGCAAGATCATTTTTTTTAACATAAAATCAAGTCTCAAGTTTTCAGGACATTTGTAGAAAAGTATTTGTGGGAAATTGTTTTTATTAACTGAATTCTTTTCCTCATTGCTTTTGGGAAGTCTTAATTTCTCTCTCTCTCCCTTTGACATAGCTGCAGGACCTTTTCTGACATCTGAATAGCTCCTGAATTTGAGTTGAATAAAGTAAATTGAAAACATGACAAAGAATTGTTTAAATGCTTAAGGGATTCAGCACACTGTCCCATGGGAAGAAACTTTGACTGTATGGTGAAATCTTTAGATATGAAGACTAAATTCTGCCATTACTGTGTCAAATATGGTTTTGATTTTCACAACATTGTGAATATCAATCCACAGTAAAATTTTTATGGAGGGTACTCTAGAGCTGATTTTTGTAAGGAAAGAGTACACATTAGTGTTTTAGATCATCTCAGCAGTGTGTTCTTGAAATCCTATCCCAACGTCTGCAAATTCTGGTCTGCCTTATGAAGCAGTCCCGTAATAGATAAACTGGACAACTTTCACATGTAATAGAGCAAGCCCTGTGCTCTGGGAGCACTTCTAGTGTATTCTAGCTGCTCCTGGACATCTAATCCATGGACATAGATTAGAAGTAATCCAAACAAAATCCTCCAAAGCATACACAGTGCAGACCTGGAGGCCTCCACTGCAGCTGTGTAACTTGGCCAATTTGCTCTTCTTGTGCTTCTGCTTCTCTGAACCTTGACAGAGAGGCAACACCCATTGGGGCTTCAACCCAACATGCTCTAACATGCAGATTTCTGTAGCCACAAATTACCTTCAGGACCATTCAGCACAGTTAAGATTCAGCCAAGAATGTTTATGATGTATATAATTCATAATTTATGATGAGTTGTAAGCGTGTGTTTATTGTTTGCCTACTTCGAGTACACAATCCATCAATTAGTGCATGCAACCTAAAACTTTATCAGGTTTATCTTTATCTTTATCTTATACACTCATATGAGGAGAGGTTTATGGGGAATGGTAAATGTAATTCAGCCCAATGAGAAAATTGTCCTTTTTGATACATAAGGTGAAATGATTTTTAAGTCTAGATCAGGATTTCACACTGAGCTTATAGATTAATACAGAGCAAATTTAATTTAACACTTAATTCAAAGGAATTATTCATATTGCAGAGCTTTGTTTATTAACATACAATAATAAGATCCTTGATTTTATTCATGCATATCTAGGACAAATTATAATTGAGGTATCTTTTCATTTTATAACAGAAAGTGCTAATGAAAGGACTCAGAAATACAGGGATCATACACTTTATTAGTAGACTAGAAGAAAGCAAGGATTAGTGGACTAGAATTGATTTCTCCATCTGAAAACAGTGCAATAAACTAACAGCAGAAATGTGTAACGTTCATATCAAGAAGCATATCATCCTGCAGACAGAAGAAGGGACAGTTACTTCCAGTGTCTTTTCAGACAGTTAGATAACCATATGTAAAGATAGCCCATACATATATATAGATATGTATATACGTTTGTCCTGTTATAGCTTTTGTTAATAAATAATGTATGAACATACTCTTAAAAAGAAGCCTGTGCATTTCCACTCCACAAGTTAAATTTCAGGTTTCTCCAAAAGTAGGAAGACAAATTTATAGTTAAGATACATGACTGTTAAGTCCCAGAATGCTCTGGAACCTTGATGGTTGAGACAGGCATTTGTCAAGAGAAGGGTCATTGTCTAAGAAAGAGACAGAAATTTTACTTTCCTCAGCTCTAACTGCCCTGTGAAGATTTTCTTATGGAACTTAATTTCTTTAAATATTGAAATCCACAGTTTTTATGCTTACAAACTTGGTGCAGTATCTGCAATAAAGAAAAAAAAAAATTGTTAAGCTGGTATTATTTGGCTTTGCTTTGTAAACCTCAAACAGAGTTGCCAAAACACTCAGCCACTCTGAAAACATTCAATGAAAATCACCATGGAACTTCTCCTATGGAAGGAGTTGTGAAGATGTGAATGAAGGTTAAGGGGCAGCATAAATTATTTGAGTCCCCAACTAGCAGCTACATGAAGTAACAACAATGGCAGTCACTGAGAGTTCTGCTGGAAAGGGAAGATGAACGGCAGATGCCTCATTGTAATTTCTTGTTATCAGCAGGTAGTGTAACAACGGACATTAATCCACTGGTTTATCACAGGTAATAATATGACCAGGAAGCTACCAGATTAAAGGCAAAAGTGCAATTGCTGCCATTGTACATTTGTCCTGGAGATCTCTTGAGGCAATTTCATGTCATAATACTTAAGAAGCCAGAATAATCAAAATTTGCATTACTTTAATTATTAACATACTACATTTTTCATTAAAAAAAAAAAGGAATAGAAGCATCATAAATCATGATATCAAGTCTGATTTATTTTCTGTTGTTTGAGAGCAAGATTCAGGGCTTTTGATGTCTGTGTATTATTTGTTTCATGGGGGAAAATGACATTATAATAGCCCTAAGAAGAGATTACAGAGAAAATGCTGTTGGTTTTGGATATTTTTATTTTAATCCAAACCAGTTTCTCTGTGCCATGAAGGAATCTGTGTTTTGTTTAGGCAGAACCATCTTAGATACCACAGTTGCTTCAAATTGTGCAGCTCTTTGAGACAAAACAAAGTCTCTTGATAATTGATGACTGAATAAACAAAGAGGAAACTGGAGGCAGATGTTTGCTGGAAAGCTTTCTGAAATCCTAGAATGGGATGGGGGAGAGTTTGATTTTGATTTTAATCATAAGCACCACAATTCTCTCTTCACCCTGAACATTTCCTACTTGGCATTTTTTGTTCCTAATCTTTGTTGTGGGAGGGTGTTGCTGATGTTTAAGAGAATTTCCAGTAGTAGATCTAGAAAGGTTTTAGGCTGGCAGCTGTGCAGCCTCAAGCCCTCCCTCTGCAAAACAGCATAAATCCCTCTAACACTGTCCTGCCAGAAATCATCTTCCTTGCAATGGAAAGATCATCTGCAGGAATTTTAAGCTACCAGCACATTTATTTTGTATTCTTGCTGAAGCTACCTCGAGAGTAACAATATGTGATGCAGGATCTCGTACTACGGACATATTTAACTCCCTTGATGTGAGCTACACCAGAAGTTTAGGTTCACATAGGCAGGGCCCATCATTCAGTTCCTGTCCTTATTTTTGCTGTCGCTATGCCTGCTTCTTTTCCACTAAAAAACTTGCCTGCTTTTGATAGCAAGTGTACACCTAAGCTGGCTGGAAGGAGAATTTCTTCAGAAATGTTTGACAAAAATCATCTTTCTGAAATTAGATTTTATAATTACATTTCAGATGAAAACTTGTGACCCAAATCCAATAGCTTTTAGTGAAGTCCTTTGGCTAGTAACAAGCTTTAGATTCAGAAAAGCTGATGTGGTGTTTAAAAGGCAGGTTGTTAAAGGTCTGTGTGCTTCAATCTTTTATGTGGGAGGTGCATCACTGTGTGTCTCACTGAGTTACTCCAGCATATGACTGGAGTCCCTGGTAAAAGCTCACAGCAGGTTCAGCTTGCCTGAGTAACCTCAGTCACAGAAGAAAGTGGGATAAAGAGACTAAGGTTCACCTGCTAAGGTGAACCTGAGGAATTCTTATAGCACCTGTGAATCCAGAATTTACAGATGAAAACTGAAATTTCATTTGTGGAAGAAAATGAGCAATAGACCACTCTAACAAACAGGAAAAATTCCCTCTGGAATTCAGGATTTTTTTTGATAAAAATAATTTATAGCCAACATTTCAGTTTCTACCACGTTTCCTAATTGAGTTCACTTAGAGCTAACAAGTAAGATCTCTAGTGAGCCAGCTTTGTGGTAGCAAACTTATCTGACTGGTAGTAAATCTTTGTGGTAGTAAACTTAAGGAAGATGAGTTGGATTAACACAGTGACATGGGTGATGTAACAGGAGAGATGGAGCTGCTCTAGTGCCTGTGTCAGCTGTAGATCAGTGCTGTTTGTGAGTGTCCTGCTCATGGAGGAGCTATCTGCTTGAAAAGATATAAAATTCTGCTCCTAATGCCCTTTGCTCACTGATCCTGTGGCATCTCTTTTGTAAGACCAGTTGTTATGGTACTATAAAACAGGACTTCTTCAGTTTTAAAATAAATAAGTCAGGAGTTTTATCCTCTTTAATTGTTGGTGCAATATATAGCAACACATTGCTCTAAATTGGATTTAATTTGGCAAGAGATGAGAATGAAGGAGGGTTTTAGTCATCTTCTCTCTGTTTCAAGTTGGCCAATGCAACACCTGCTCCCACGTTCCAGGCTGTTTTCTCCCATGAGTGCTGGTGCTCAAACATTTGCCAGTTACCCTTTGACTAAAACAAAAACAAACAAACAAAGGAGCTGTTTTCAATCAAGTTTCTGAAGCCAGACCACCAGAATGAATGCATCTTTCTTGGTAAAACAGCTCTTTGTCTATATTTTCCTTGTCATTATAAAGCTACCCTAAAGTGCTGGCTGGTGTGTAATGCAAGACTTTGTGGCAAGTTATTTGTAATTTTTCCGAGGCAAAACATGACAGCAATTGGAGTCTGAGTCTGCCTCAGAAGTGCAAATGTTGATTCAAATGGGGAACTCAAACCTGTATCCACGAAAGAAAGCAGCAACACTGGAACAGGAAAACTGCAGGTTCAGTCTTTTAAAGTTATTAAGTATTGAAATAGTCACTCCTGTCCCAGAGGGACTTTGAAAGCATCTGTGTATAGCTTATCAGCCAGTTAGAAAAAGAATATGAACAAACTCATTGCAAACAGTCCCTGTTCACTTGAGGACTCTCAGTCATTTCATTTGGCTCACAAGCACCTGACCAATTTTTTAACCATAAAGAGCTATTGTAAAGCTACTTTAAATCTAAAATTTAAAAGATCTTAAATAAAAAAGGCTGACTTTAAAAGCCAAAAATAAATTAAATTTTAAAATTACAGCTTAATCTGCTCCAGTTAAAAATCACACACTACTGAAGAAGCACTCCTAAAGTGTGGTCTCTGGAGTAGATGTTCCCCATAGAAATCATGTAATAAAGTCCAAGAAGACTGTAAGTTCAGACAAGACTTCCATTCTCACTCATCCTAGGTGCATGGCATAGCCATTACACTACATACCCATTTCACTCTTGCACACACATACACAACTAACCTTTAATTCTTTATTGCATAGATAGGCTGCTCCTGCTCAATACACCTAATGCTGCAGGCAAGGTGTTTTGTTAGGAGCTACAAGTTGTGGAAGAAGCCTTCCCCTGGCAGACAGTGAAATTTAACCTTCTCTTCCAAGCTATGGATTACCCTTATAAATGATAAAATGATATATAAATCCATGCTCAGATTTTTTTTTTTTTATATATAAAGAAAAGGCATCTCTTTTCTTCTTGGTCTTATTCTGTAGTGGTCACACTACAGAATAAGAGCTAGAGCTTGTGATGAGGTGTACCTGGCAGGTACTGAGAACATCAACTGGAGTGAACCCAAGGGAACTCCAGAAGAAGTGTTCTTTTCTGGAGGAAAAAAAAAAAAAAAAGAAATCTGGATGCAAATAAGATGGAAACATGAAAGTAGCAGTGGCTTCTGAGCTCTATCTCAATCTGAGGTTATTTTGAGTATGCTCTCACTCAAATGCTTCAGAAACCAACTGGGTTTTAAAGTTAGAAAGCAAGAAAGCAAAGCAAAGCAAGAAATTTGCACCAGGCAGAGTGTTGAAGCATTTTCAATGTCAAACAAAAGTGAAATGGGTGTTTTCAGGGTCTTATCCTTGGATGTAAGCACAAAATCCTATTTGAAATTCCAAAATCGCAGCTCAAGAACATTTTTTGGATCTAGTCCGTAACATCTTGATGACCTATGCTATGTTTTCAGAATCACTAAGAAACACAGACTGATAGATCTTATCTGTTTAGCATGTACATGCTATACATGTATAGCAGCTTTAGGCTGCTTCTAATCATCAACAGTCTTTAATTATTAACAGAAGTTTTATTAGCTATGAATCAAAAGCTTATTTTTTTTTTTCTGGCAAAGGGCTGGGAAGAGAATTTTTCTTCAGGACAATAGATGCTTCTAAAACATTAACACAAAATTCATATATAATAAGTCCAAATCATAGGTTAATTAGAGCATGATATAGCTAAATTGGTAAATAAATAATATATATCAAATAGCCATTGTTATTAATGAATATCCCAAACAATTCTGTAATTAAGTTCTTGCCTTCATTTTCCAATTTATAGTGACTCTTCTTATTCTAAGATAGTAAAAAATGTTACTGTACAAACTACATCACCTTCTAATCTTTTCTTAGGAAGCATTTTATTGGTAACACTTGTTCTAATAATGCTTTTGAGTCTTTGTTGCTTGTGGGATCTAAAGCTAGTCAGAAACGGAATGATTCTCTCTTTGTGGAGTGATTCTGGAGTGATCCTTGTACATAAAGGTCTTTTTTTCCACTGTGTAAGATATTTCTCTCCTTTTAATTTACAACCACTGGACAAACAAGAACCGGGAGTAAAATAAGTGCAATGCAGAAATATGACTTGAATATTTCCCATATGTACTTGCTGCTTTGTCTCTCACAGAAGAGACTTCCCCTGGATTCCCCAGCTACGTTACCATACACTACAAAGGAGGAAGTGCAATGAATGCAGTTGGCTTATACCCCCCAGGAGTTCCCTCTGGCAGAGTATGTCAAAGCACTCTCAGCCATCAGTCTGTCAGGTCTCCTCGGATGTTTTGGAAGACAGCATGCTCTGAATGGGAATGTAACAATAGCAGGCTGATTTTTCAGCAGCCAGCACTGATAACTCTGATAAACAGTCTTCTTGAGGTAAGAAGTGACGCATATCAGAGGTTCCTGCCTTAGATGCCAAGGTTATTCGTCATGTAATTGGATATTGTTGGAAAAAAACATAATTAACCTAGACTTAAAGGCATAAGGCCATCTAGTTGATAATATGTGGTCAAAGATAATAGTTTGCTGCTGAACCCACTTTCATCTTTCCTTCTCATCTACTTTTAAGAGATGTGACCTAACCAGGTCTTACTTAAACAAAGCTACACTTACTGGCTTCATGATTATTGTTAAATTACAGACCTGATGCTCTTGGCATTTCATTTCATGGTGAGGTAAAAACTTAAGACTCTTCCAATTCAGAAGTCCAGGAAGTTATCAGTTGACAAAAGCAAGGGACACATGCATCTCCCCACACCTGTGGGCGTCTAGTTCTAGTTCCAGCCAGCAGGGAGCAGCTGTAGTGAACACCTTCCATCACCATCAAGTTCTCTCTACGGATTGGCCTACTTCATCCTGCAAGGCAGCAAAAATTCTGACTGATGTGCTTGTGGGGCTCATTTTTAATTGTGCCTGAATTTGCCACTTTCAGCTCACCCTGGGCTGTCATGAGACCAAGGCTGTCTAGTACTTCTGGCCTCACCAAACTCTTAACCCTGCTTCTGCTCTACTGCTGCTCAACCCTCCATCCATCTCCAAAAATTGTGTTAGTGCTGTGTCCCAGCAGTCCCAATGGTTCCCCTAGCATTGTAGTGGAAGTTTTTATCACACCACCCATTGACTGGCAGGAGATTGTAGGAGGTGGGTGGTTTGGCCACCCCAGTGTGCTGAGGCTATTACTCACGTGGTGGGCTATCTGCTGCTTCCAGGAAGTCAAGGACTATCACATCACAACAGGTTTTAGCTCCTGCCCCCAGGGAATCAAACACATTGAAGCTCGAAAGGTTGTAACAAACAAAGTAATTCCTCTAGCGCAGGGCAGCTGCAGATCCCAGCAGCCTTTTCCTTCTCATCTCCTACCACCAGAAAATTGATATAACCCTTCTCCTTCAATACTTTGCTCAATTATGTGACAGGAAGTCAGATTCCCTACCGTGCTCTCTCTCTTTCATATGCTAAAACCCACTTTTGTGTGTCTCTTTATAAACATCCTCAAACCATCCGCATAAGTATTACAAAAGCCTCATCAGGTACAAATCCTATAAATCATATATGCTACCTTTTAAGGTAGATTTCTGTTTGAACAGCCTCTCAGTTACTAATTTCCTTTTTCATATTCCTAATGTGGCAACCATACATTATACTTTCTTCCCTAAATGCTGCACAAATAAATGAGACTTTGGCTTTTCTCCAGATATTTTTCCATTGTTAACAGGAATATCTGTTTTTAGACCCTTTCCCGTTTGTCCGTAAAGGTAGTCTTATCTTCTTGATTCATCAGTAACAGTTTGTTACTGATGTGGAACTCGGGCTCTTTGAGGTAGCCTTTCCTGTCATTACTGTTTCTGTCATTAACTGTCCCCTAAAACTTGGCCTATCTAAATGGGATTTGTTTTATTTCCTCAGGCTTATATAGGGGAAAAAATAATTAAAATCTACTGGAGTTATTTGGAGGTATTTCATTTCATTGTCTCATCATTATAGAATAGCTGTTAATATTTGTAACCTCTTTTTCCATTATAGAATGAATATAGAAATAGATAACCCTAGCTGAAGTTCTAGGTTGCTTTGCATGAGTGAAGTGAGAAAATGTTTGTAAGCCAAAATATCAAGATTAATTTGTTTCCTAGGCTTGTTTAGTCATGATTTATGCATAGATCAAACATACAAAATAAATGTACAAAAAAAATTATGGAACTTTATAATAAAGAAACTCCTGGTTCTGAAGTCTTTAACTATATTCTCACTCTATTCAATTACTGCTTAAGAAGAAGTTTTATCCTGGAAAAGGAAAGAAGGCAGGAGACAACAAGGCACAAAAAGGTCTTGGTTGAAGAGTACAAATGGGCAATCTGAGCTCTAAAGAAGGAATTGCTATTGCACAATGCTGAGGGCAGTAAATTCTCTTCACAGAGAAGAGCCAGGGGAGTAGTGTGCTTTATCCTTACCTCTTTTTTACTTTTATATTCCGCAGTAAGAATGTTTATATCTGAGGCTTCCTGTTGGTCAGCAGAAAGACACAGGCATTTTGACAGCTCTTTTAATCTCTCAAAATAAAAAGTGTGGCAATGTAAATACCTCCTATGAATCAAAAAAGTTGTTTCTGTTGGTTGGTTAACTAGAAGGGACCCAAGGATGACTAGTTCAAGAGTGTCCTCCTCTCTGGAGGAATAGTAATGAGAGAGGCCAGTAAGACTTTGAGAGGGCTTATATGTATGGTGAATCAGACATCCAGTTCGTGTCGTGTTTAAAAGCAGCCAGTTCTGATTACAGAATAATTAAGGGAATTACAAAACACTTGGTCCAACCTCAGTTTTTCAACAATGATCATAGGTAATGCAGCTACAGGTGTAGAGAGAGAGTCTCACATTGCCTGATATTTATGCTTTTAATTCTAAATGTCCCAGAAGTGCACTCCCATGAGTATTGGCTTGCCTTCTAGGGCTGCACACATGCCTAGTCCACATATATGGGCATTAGAGGGAATATACGTTTTCTAGAAAATGTACAATTCTTATTGTGCAGTACTAAGCAAATGTAATACAATGTGTATGTAAAAGGCATTTTACACGGTATAAAAGAGAAAAATCACTAAATTGGACATGCTCTGAAAATGCAGATAATATTCCATGACATGGGAGGAAGGAGTCCAGCCAAGAAACATGATACCACATATTTTAAAAGGCAACTTGGCTCTTTAAGGAATGGTGATACCTTTTCCTCAGCTATTATATCTTTTCCATCATAACTTAAAACCTCAGGCTATGATTTTATGATACCAACATGCAATATGTTAAAGAAATACCCTTTCAGTGAAATGATACTTATTAATTAGCTAATGAAAAGCAGTTAATTTTAGATGCTTCTAACTGGATTGTCCAGAATCTGGACATCCAAATCAGCAGTCTCTTTGGAAACGAGCTTCTAAGTTTTATAATCCATGGATTCATAATGAAAAGAGATTTCATACATTTAAATGCTTTTTAGTGTAGTACAATTGGAGGAGTTTAATGTAAGTTCTTAGCAAAACTGAACAGAAAAATAAGTGTCTGCAGTAATGTAGAAAATGGCACATGTGAAAGAAATGCACGAAAACTGATTACAGATATTCAGAATAACAATTTTCCAAAGTCTGTGCTCTTCTCCTAAACAAGACACTGTTACTTTCAAATAGGATGGGAAGATTTTCTTTCCACCCAAGGCCACATGTTCCACATCTGGAACAGAAAAATCACACACAGGAATTTGTGCCTCCCTTTCTTACTGCTTCCCAGCTTTTCATCCAGTGTAGCTCATGTTGAAACACATTTAAGTGCCAGCTCCTCTCAGAGAGGCACATCCCTTCACTTACTGTGTAGAGCAAATTGGCTCATCTCAACAGCAGCAGCACTTTTTTGTTATTTAGGTGAGAAGGCAAGCATTTGTTGCAGCTGCAGCACGCAGTGCTGGTGATAGGCCAGACAGAGAAATTTCTGAGCACATTTTACCTCCAAAACCTCTCAGTCTCCAGCCAGGCCCACAGCTTTGCCCAGCTTGGGCCAGGCTGCAGGTGTGGGCTGTGCCTGCCAGCCTCAACCCTTCTGCTGAGCTGCCAGTCACTACAGGACTGAAACAAAAGATAAATTAGGTAAGCAGTCTTCCCTGTGTTAAATTAAGGGAAATGACTCCTCACAAACCATAAAGGGGATAAAGTAACTGTGGCCTTTGTTACTTGTGACAATGATGGCATTGGTGTTTATCTCACTGTTCTGCCAAAAATTGGTCTTTATCCCACTTCTCTGATCAAAGTATTGGTTTGGACACAATATTATTTTAAATTTTTGCTCATAATCTATTCAAGTTTCATAGATAGAAACTGCATTTATATCCAACCCTCTTCAGTCACACCTCAGTCATGGGTGAACAGCAGAGCTTACAGCTATTCCCATAGTTTGCAACTATACCCTCACCTGATAGCTGAGGAGCTATTGGCAAGACAACACAAATAATCAAACACAAATAATCAAACTATTTTGAGCAAACCCCCCCCCCCCCCTTTTAAAATATTGTTCATAACAAAAGCAACTAAACATGCAAGACACTTCTTGTCAGCTATAATTGCCCAGCCAGAACTGGGCTGGACAAAAAGACAACAATAACAGCACTTGAACATTGTGCATGCTGAGGGCTTTAGAGGTAGTCACAAGTGCTCCCTCCCTGCACACAGCTGGCCCAGGGAAAGGCTTCTCACGTGTCCTTCCCACCGAGACGCCCAGGTTAGCTGGGGACACAGCACGTGGCAAGGTCATGCAGGGCTGCCAGTGCTACCTGGCATGACTCACAGGCATTGCAAAGTGATGAACTCCTACTCCGCTCCCTGGCAAAAACACCACCATATCTGAACCTGGCTAACAGGGTTACATTTCAACTTGCATTTGTTATTTGTACTGTCTTGCCAATTGCACTTGTGCCCTGAGGGTGACTAGATAGCAATAAATCTTGATAGTCCAGGTTCACAGAACCACAGAATAATTTAGTTTGCAAAAGACCTTTTAGATGACCAAGTCCAACTGTTAAACTATATGTATACAACTATGTTTGAGACAGATTCTTCAAAATATACGTGTTTAGAAAGAGGTGTAAGGCCTCTGTATTTACAGAATACTAGAGGTTCATTATTCCTAACCTTACTTTATTCCTTTGATGAAAGTTAACACTATACCCATATTACCCAAAGACAATAATTACATGTATACAGTGTGATAGATGCTACAAAGAACTCAATTCTGGTTTCCTTATCAACCACCATTATCCAGTGCAGCATTGTGCTTTTTCAACTTACATCCCTGGACTTCTTCACAAAGAAACCAAGAGGCAAAAGAAAAAACAAGAAATAGGCTTAAGATCTCATCCCAGATATCAGTTGTCTCCCATTGCCAACCACAGAAAGAGGAGCTTCAGAGTTTAGGCAATTTAGTATAGCCAAAGTGATTACAACTGATTTCTTAGTATCACACAGGAATTGTGACAGACCAGAGAGCTGAATTTGTACCTGCTCTTAAAACAAGTAAATTATTTTTCAAGAATATGTATAATTTGTGACAGATCTTTTGCATACTCTTCAGGTGACATCTGTAGAGATGGAAGTCCATTACAAAAGCACAGCTTATTTTCCTTTATTTTCCCATAAGGACAGTATATAGGAGAGGGGAAGTAACAAAAAACGAAAACAAACAAACAAACAAACAAAGAAACCAAAAAAAAAAGGAAAAAATACACAGGGACTTCTTAAATAAGTATAGATATTGTAAGAACTGGTGAAAACAAAACTGTTTTGGTTATTGTGCTAGTTTGCAGATATTCACACAACCATTACCATTACTGCTTCCTCATGCTTCAGAGACTGAATTTACAAAATCAACACTTCTCAAGCAACACTGCTGATATACTTAGTAGATAACAGGCAAACCTCAAAAGCTTTGGTGAGTTCATTTTATTTTAAAAAGTCAAATTCTGAATGTTTCAATTTGTCTTAGTATTTTGTAATTTAGTCAGAAAACCTAGTATCAGAATTTTCTCATGAGATTCTCTTCCCTGGAAGTGCCTTCTGCACCATTTTTATCCTAGTTCTGATCTCAGCAGAAACTGTGGTGCACAGATGACTTTAATATTTATTTATTTCTAAAGCAATGGAACATTTTGAACATCAAAACAGAAAGAAGGAAAGTTTGTTTGGATGTATGCCAAATTCTACTACACAATGTTTAAACAGCAAATGTTGCAACTTAGGACAGTTGGTCTGTCTCAAATGCTACTCCACTGTCCATTACTATAATTTGGAGTACAATTAACTTACCCAAATATCAGCAAAAAATTTGGCTGGTTAAATTGTCTAGCTGTTTTCCCATGGTTCCTCTTTGAGTCAAAGGGAAGACACAGATTCTCTGGTGCAGTGATTCAGAGTAGAAGGCTAAGTAAACTAGTTGCTGTTGTGAAAGCCTCCCTGTTTCTTACGCTGACCTTTAAATGATAATTACAACCTGTCTGTATGACATCTAGCAAAATAAGGCTCAAATAACACAGACATCTGTTACCACATTATCTAATTTGAATGATTTGTACTCCCACATGCACACTAAAATATATTGGTTCTTGGTATTAAAGAAAGAAAAGCTATTAGAAAAGTTATATTTGGCTCTATGCTGCAGTGAAATAACAAAAATAACATAAAATTGATGTACATGTTAAATGAAACTAATATTTACCTTTAATATTTAAATATATACACTATGAGCTTAATATTTTCCATCTTATCTAGAAAAACCAACACCTGTTTAATAAAAGTTTGCTTCTTTTTTTTTTTTTTTTTTCTTTTTTTAAGATAAAATACAAGTAATTAGCCATACTAAATAGCTACCAGTCACTGAAGGCATATATAGTTACAGGTGCATATGACCAGAGAGATGGTGGATGCCCCACCCCAGGAACCATTCAAGGCTGGCCTGGAGATCCTTTGAACAACCTGATCTAGTTGAAGATGTCCCTTCATCTCAGGAGCTTTGGACTAGATGACCTTTAGAGGTCCCTTCCAATCCAAATTATTCTATGATTCTCTTTTACTATGATTTTTTTTCTGTATATCTCTTCACTGTTTAACCTTGCTTCAACAGGAAAATTTCTGCCAGTTCCTCTATCACAGTACATTGGTCCCAGCCACAGGAAAGGACGTCAGCTGCAGAGCCACCAAGGTTGGGGTTTTACCACTACTGGTTCAAAGATATTTGAGAGCTACAGGGATGCTATCAGGTCTTCCTCTGCAAGCCACTGAGCTCTTTACTCAAACCCATCCTCACTCCTCATTCACATTGTCCAGTGCTTGCTGTGGCTCCCACATACTCATAAACAAAATGTTCAGTAAGATAGCTCCAGCAAGCTGGTTTTTGTTTTTTTTCTTTTCCAGTGGAATCATACTGCCTTAGAAAAGACAGTATTTTCTTTTTTTTTTTTTTCCTAAAAAATAAATTATTAGCAATTTTTTCTATATGGGAAAAGTTGCTTCTTGTTTCTCATTTTGTTAAGAAAATAACTAGCATTACATTCCAGCCTTTTCTGGCAATCTTCCTTCACTATTGTTTTGTTAATTTATTTAGGCTTTAATATTCTAACTTGTTTATTCAAATGTTATTCAAATATCAGGTTAAATGTTATTCAAATACCAGGTATAGAATCTCTTATTGTATTGCAATTTTTTGAGGTTATCTCAACAGAATACTTACTACATCAAAAGAAAAAAAATATTTTCTCAGAAGTAATTTCCTGCAAAAATTTAAATTCTGCTTGATAGACATTTGGTTTTAACTTCTAACTTGTAATAAAAAAAAATCTGACATTTTTGTGAAACAAATTCTTACCAACTTGCTACTACTAACATTAGTACTATTATCTTAGGAATTGTATTCTGAACTAAGGAACCAGGATTCTTAAAATAATACCTTGATGAACCAATAGACAGTCCTAGATCAGCACTCACTTTTGTTTCTGATATGACTAGAAAGGGAAGTTTATGTTCAGGCCAAAATTAGACTTAAATAAGTATTTCCTATTGGACTTGCTCAAGCACATGTTATGGCATAGTTGGAACTCTGATATTTAACCATTAAGAAACCAGCTGATGTAGACTGTAAATATCAGAAAAGGAGATGTGCTTCATTTTACAATTCATTGGGACAAGAAACTAAGGTTTAACAGGGTAGTAGGCAAACTGAGGCTTGATTTTTTTTTCCACACAGTCAGAAAATTTGGTAGAAGTTACATCACTTCCTTGCACACTAGCCCTGCTAAATTGATTCTGGTGCCAGTGTTCCAAATGAAGTTGGAAATACTGTAGGATTCCTTTCCCTTTCTGCAAAGTCAGAGTTAGTGGTGGCTGAAATAAATTTCATCTGGTATTACTTGAACATCTTTATTATACTTTAAAAAAAAGCCAGCAACAACTATGTAATGGGTTTCATTGAAGCACATAAGAAGTTCCTGATAAAAATAACATAAACCATTTTACTTATTTAGTATATTCACAGTATTTAATTAAAAACAAGAGGAAACATAGACTAGGCCATTGCTTGGACTTTTTTTTTAAACTCTGATTCTGGGACACAGTAACGAACACTCTGTAACATCTCCACTACTCAAAGTGCTCAAGAGCTGTATAGACAGTGAATACAGATAGCACAGGGGAGCAAAATTATCCCTGGAAGTTGTCTTTCCTTGGCTGAGGGAAACCCATAGCAATTTCCTTCAGTCAGCTTCTCTGAGTGTGATCAGAACTCTACAGACTCCAATAAAAGGGCGGCTGTTTGACAAGCCCATGCTTGTACAGAGAAAATGGCAACTGTCATTCTAGGGATCTACGCTTGGTTTCTGAATTAAGCATCTTCAGGTTGCAACTGGCAGACACTGACTGTGGAAGCATTCACTCTTACATTTAGCTTTCATCCCAACTCAAGGTGGCTGAAAATGGTCTTGCTGTTCCTAGAGGATCTCTGTCAGCAGAAGGCAAGCTAAAGAGTATAACCCAAAAGTCTTAAAATTTTAACATTAAGTAGCCAGTGATGCATTTTAGTTGATTTGGCATATGATACTGCAAACCTCAGAAAAATAGACTGAAAATATTGCAAACCTCAGAAAAAAAGCACAAGCAAATGTAGTTCCTAGTACCACAGGTGATGAAAGGGAGACAAAACTTTTGACTGGCAGTTCCACCTGAAAACTTCTGTAATTGCACTGTTACTCATGGAAAGAGATATTTATGGATGTCACTACTATGACTAAAGCTCACATTTCAATATATGGCTAATGTCTGGGGAAAAATCTGCATACAGTACAGTATTTGCATGACCATCGTTTCAAAATAACCTGAATACTTTCTTCTTTTACTAAGCATTTGTGGTTTTTAAATCTTACTATTGCTGTGTATCTAAACTATTATTGCTATCATAAAAGCTGTGCAGAGTCTGGAAAAATGATGTGTGATTGTCTGGATTGGAAAAAAAAAATGTAACAGATATCCTAGAAAACATTTATGGCTTCACACATTGTCAGGATATCTTGGAAAGCACAGTGCAGCTGGAACTACATTACTGAGAGCAACATGACCAAATACATCTGAGACAAACAGGTTTTCCAGAAAGCCTTCACTCCATCTGCAGATCTACTGGAGAGAGCTTTTCCTCCTAGGCTATCTACTCAGAGTTTTTCCTTCGCAGCTTCATCAGTATGAATATATTTCAAGAAAAATCTGTAGTGAAGAAAAGAACCAACATGTGTTTGCATGATTATCAGTGGGTTTTGAGTGCATGGCAAAAAAATGTCAGGACAGGGGTGACAGCATATTTCCAAAGCTTCTCATCCCAGTGGAGCTACATTTACACAAATGTATTTGTAAGAAATGCAAAGAGCTTGATTACAGTAAATATGGCCTGATTTTGCAGTCATGAGAAACTAGGTCAGAGGGAGATTAGTTTATCACTAGGATATTTGTGCATCACTGTTAGGGCTTTCCCACGACTTCCCAGCTGTATCTCCTATCCATCCCCACAGCAAACTGCACCCACTGCTGTCATGCAAGATGCAAAGAGGGAAATGAAGCCGTAGGACTTCTGTAAGAGGGTAAATGATGTCAGCTTTGGGATATGCACATAATTGGAATGCTGTTGTGCAGGCAGCATAAAGAAGCACAAAGTGTGAATAAAATCTGAGCAGAAGTGTAGGTATGGTACTCAAGTATCCGAGACATTTAATCTGAAATACTTAGTGGCCTAGCTATCCAACATGACAAAAGTATCAAGCTTATTTAGTCAGAGATAACAATAAGTCTGCAACCAGACTTCATCAGACAAAATGCAATTCAGTTTATTAACTCTTGCATTGCAAATAGGAATAAATCTGGGAAAAGTCTGCACCTATGCAATCCTAATGCTTGTTATAAGGTCTAAATGGGATTATACAAAGAGCTAAATTCACCATTAATTATTAAAGTCAGAAAGATGAAGACTGAAGAATAATGAGCATATACTCTGCAATATTAATATGTGCAGCCATTAAATACCTAACAAGGTAACAAAGTTAAGAAACATGTATTAATTTTATTTAAAATAGTGCTTCTTTTCCTAGTCAAATATTAAATCTCCATTTTAAAAGTGAAAAGGAAAAACAAAGTTATCAGATCTTGTGAGATCTGATTTATAAAAGAGGGAGCAAGCACTATTATTAATATGTATTTATCCTTATATTTCCATTCCATTTATTCTTTCAGGGTTAGGCTTTATCTGAAAAAAAAATTAAACTAGATATCAATTAATGCAGATTTCTCAGCTGCTCGCTTTTATAGCTTCAAAAGACAGAAAAAGACAAAATCATAGCCACAAGTCTTTACTGAATACCATAAGGGGCATGGATACCACAGCCCATGCAGACACCTATGCCACCTCATTAAGGTAAAAGGTGACAGAAGAAACATTTAAAATGTGGCACATCTCTCATCTTTCAAACTGCTGCAATAATTTTTAGATATGTAGGTCCCAGCTGAGAAAATACCTATGCACATGCTCAGCTTTAAAGACAGCAGCAGTCCCTTTGAATTCATTGAGACCATACAGTTACTTACTGCTAGTTATGTATTTAAGGGATAGGTTTCTCTCACATGGTTAGCTCCTTTTTCTACTCAGCCTTTTTTCAAGTATTCCCTAAAGGGAATCCTGTGGGATGCAGAGGTTATTCTTTTCATAGGGTTGTTTCATAAAGATGATTACTAGCATGTCCACCATCCCAAATAACAGGTTATTATTTTCCACCTACCTGATTTCTACCAACATTTTCAAGCTGATGCAGTGTTCTTAACCTCCCACTCCATTAGCCAAGTCCATCATTAAACATCTGTTACAATGATCACTCTGTAAACTCAGGCAATGAGTTTTTTAAAAATCCCTTAACTTTGCCTTGGATCAGGTAAATTTTCTTTGTGTGTAAGAATTAAGGGAGGGAATAAACTAACAGAGTCCATCAGATACATTGTGCAACACAATTAAATATCATGCTGGCAAGTCCCTTTTCAATTCCCTTTCAGCTTATCATTATTATTTTCTTATTATGGTTTATTAAGGTGAGATGAGACTATTTTCTGTTATTTTCTATTTCCTTTAAAGCCACATAGAATTTTGCTGTTTACTGTGGGAGATTTGAATAATCAGATTCAGTATGCTGAAGTTTTAATTTTCCTGAGCAAGCAAAGGAAATATTACACCACCTCGCTGTTTCCAATTAGTTATGGACTTCTGTTTATTCCTTTACTGCAAGCATTTTTGCTTAGTTAGTGGTACAAATTGTTAACCCTAAAAATTTATTCTCTCACTTGCACTAAGAATGAAAAAGGCATTTTCTCCTTGCCCTGCAGAACTCAAGCAATCCTTATTCCTCCATTTCCTGAACCTTTTTCCAAGGAATCTGATTAACTGATGAAAACAACCAACAGTTGATGAACCCACAGAACACTACTTCTTGTCTTCTACATTTCCCAGTAGGTGAGGCTCTCAAGGTGTGGTGCTGTGCAAAGCTCAGGCAATATTAACTAATTAATTAATTAATTGTACCATTCTCTTAGCAGTTC
The DNA here is from genome assembly GCF_050655825.1 of Lonchura striata. Classification (NCBI taxonomy): domain Eukaryota; kingdom Metazoa; phylum Chordata; class Aves; order Passeriformes; family Estrildidae; genus Lonchura; species Lonchura striata. Next base: position 64,054,745 of record NC_140705.1, on the reverse strand, counting down.
AGCTCACTGCTCTTGACAGTGAATTGGTAGCAGACAAAAATAATCTTCTACTGTGTACCTTAAGTATGCATCAAAGAAAAGTTAGTGAATTATTGAGAATTCATAGTAAAAATGTTAAAATAATTTTGGGGTTGGGAAAATATTCTGAGAGGAAATTTAGAGAATTTGATATGTCCACCTTAGAGAAAGACACAGCAACTGTCCTTAAATAAATATAAAATTTTTCCTATTTAATGAAGTAATTGCAATGATAGCAATAAATGAGAGTAATTGTTCTTCCTAGTAAGAATGACATAAAAAAATAATAGACATCTGGAATGAGACAAATGTGGGGCAAAGAATAAGAAAATTATACTATGATTTTTAAAGTGATGAAAGAAACCTTCCAGGCGGTTATTAGAAAAAATTCTGCATAACTGCGCCTACTTATGTTTCTTCTGTAATATTCTCCAACTTTCTTAGGCACTCTGTTCCCTTGTCCCTTTTAAAAATTACTCACTTACATTCTTGTTCTCTCTGTTCCTCTGATTACGCTGCCCTGCATATGTGCACTTTTTTTTACCTTTTTTTTTTTTTTTTTTTTTTTTCTTCTGTGTAGGGACTGTGCCCCAGGTCTTGCAATATTCTACATTAAACTCACCCTCAAACCTCCTAAAACTTCATTCTGATGATGGTGTCATCTCCATGGTTCTGACTCTAGGCAAGGGCCTCACCTATTGTCTCTGCATGACTCCATGATCCCTGGCACAGACAAAGGCATACTTTTCATAAGTAATCACTGATTTAAGATGATTGCATGAATAAGTGCCATTAAAAGACACATGCTTTACACTTTCTAAAAATCAGTATCTGATATTCTTTGAAACTGGTCTCTACATTTGGACTTCTTTATGTTGGTAAATAACTTAAAAATTAGGAGTATTTTTCCAAATTTTTAAATAATATACTGTAAAAACAGACTATATAAAATCTGTTTAGATATCTGTTTGAAAATGCAAGTTCTGACACAATGCAGTGGTGTGGGCTAGCTGAAAGAATAGGAAAAGTTTCCAAAAGTAATGACTCTGTCAAGCTAATAATTTATGAGCTATTTTTTCAAACATCAGCTATCAGATGGAAGTGGGAGGAATAATAGAATATAACTTCTGCTTTACAATGGCCTGTTAATACAGAAAGGCAAAGGCGCCTGTACTCCAAGGAAGCTGTCAGCAAAGCTGCAGGCTGGAGGTCCCAGTATCACTTACAGCACTGGCAAGGAGGAGACCACTTCTCGGGAATGAAGCTTGAGGAGGGAAGCAGAAGGAAAAGGCTGTGGGGGGCTAGAAGAGGAGAATCAAGGATCTTTCATCAGCTTTTTTGTGTCTGGACTGATTTGTTGTGGGAGAGCTGCTGGAGACAGTATATTTGGCACAAGACAGGGTAGCTCAAAGCCAAAAGGATGGTGCTATTGCCAGCTTAAACTATGACTTTTCTTTTTTTTCCTTTTTTTTCTCCCCCCTCCCTCCTTTTTCTTTGAAGAAAGGAAAAGAAAAAAGGGGAAGAAAGGGATTTGCAATGAAAACCAGAGCAGTGGGTTTACAAGAACCCTGCAGACTTCAGTAGACTGGAAAGATACATGAGGCACTTCCTCTACCATCTGGCATGCAATTCTGCTGCTGCTGCTCTTAGTACATAACTTTGGAGTGAATAAGCAAGCAAGCAAAACTTTTTTTAAGAGACACCAACTATGAAACACCAGCTATTAATCTGTCAGCTTACTCCCTTCCCTTTTCTCCCACCACAGTATTCCTTTCCTCAAGTCTTTTCCAGTTCTCATGTCTACCTGTGAAAATAAGCACTGCCTTGTGATGTTTTCAGAGGACTCTATTTGCCTTTTATTTGGCATTGCTTCTCAGAATGAATGAGGGACAGAGATAATGCGTTTATATTTCTCTTGTAATCACTTAAGCTTCTTTAACTTGGAGTGAGAGAAAAATTCAGCTGATAGAAACAAAGCCATCTATCTCTGCTGAATTATTTCCTTCAAATATGGCTGGAAGTGTGAATGCAAAAGAGAAATTTTAGGTGAGCCAAACTTGCTGAAGGACTGTTTAAAATACAGTTATAAATGGCTGGGTACATTGCTGTGTAGGAGTATGCATGATGTTGAGGTCACATCTTCAAGTTGGGTAAATCATCACAGCACAGCTGAAGTCAGAGAAACAGAGAACTTGCAAAATCTGAGCATTTTGTCAATTAGAAATCTCTGAAACTGATGCTACAGCTGATTTTTGGTGCTAGAACTCCTCATATTCAAATATAGATCTTCCAGGCTTTCTTGTGAGCAGCTCTGATGTGGCTCCATTCTTATAATGAAAAAGACAAAAAGAAAGTCAGTTACAGCAAAATCTTGGATGAATTAAGGATAAGTAATCACTGAATTGGAGTACAACTGTGAAGCATAAGTTTATTAAGAATAAGATGAATTAATTTACAGACATGCCCATTACTGCCAAGCAACAATTTTAAGGTATTCTTTTTCATTCACAACTGCTGATCCTTAAACTTGCCAGAAATCAGAAATAAAAGCAAAAACAAAAACTCCAGGCTATCTCAAACAGTTGTTTTCACTTGACAGTACTTTTACAAGAGAAAAGGTACATACATTTTGTTAGGTTTATTACACAGCTTCTTGAAATACTGATACTATAACAACAGATTTCAGTTTATTTTTTGACTGGCCTCCTCCTTTGCACCTGTAGAACTGTAAGTGAAAACAAATGCAACGATTAATCCTGATCCTATCCATAATACAGGTACCTAGCCAAATGACCCAACTGCAAATGATACAAAACCTTTCGCAATTTTAAGGACACAAGAAGGTAGTGTAGATTTTGAAATCTGAGAAGATTTTCATTGCTGCTATCAAGAGGACTGGTGACTAAGTTCTGTTAACCACTTAAATATTCAGATACTCATCTAAAAATGAGTCTGTACATCTGTGAATACATTATCTTCCTCAGTGTCTGCTATCATTTATCATAGAATCATTATGGTTAGGAAGGCTCTCCATGACCACGGAGTCCAACCTTTGGAAGTACATCACCTTGCAGCTAAACCACAGCGCTAAGCGCCACTTTCAGTTATTTCTTGATCACTTTTTGCCTTCAGTGAAACTGGAAATGGCACAAGGATAGCCTTTCTTTCAGAGTTCTCTGGCACTTCTGCTCTTTGTCTCAAAGAGACACAGAACACAGAGGTAAACAGAGGAAAACCAACAGCTGAAAAAAAGTTACTGCAACTCCTTGTTGCACAAAACTTAAATCGGTGGGGTGTAAGGTTTAAACTACTCGGTAGGCAAAGAGTCTTCAGAGTCTTCTGCATTTCAGTTGCCTAGTTTATCTCTTTGGAACAGTGCTTTAAAGAGTAGTTGCATGACACACACCAATATAAAACACCTAAAATATCACTATAAGCCATATGAAAATAAAACAAATAAAATTTGCCTTTCTAGAAAATGATAATCACAGATTGTATGAATGTTGTCAGTGCTTGTGCTACTGTACTGCACATCGTCTATTTCTTTGTTCTTAACTCCTTTGTTCAATGAGTCAGGATATCCTGACACAAAAGACTGAAAAATATCAGCACAACAACAATACTACACTGCTTTGGAAGTGCTACATAATTTTCAAGGCAAAGCTACCAAGTGTAGAGGGCTAATACTATGGCACTACAGTCTGCAATCAAAACTTCAGCAGACCATTACAGATGTCAGTTTGAGGTTGGAACATCAAGATAGGCAAAGCAGAGATCCTGTAACAGGGGAAAAACAGTATGATGTTAATCTGAGGAGGAGAGAAATGCACCCTGTTTTCTACATGTAAGGGTGTTAAGTTTCAATCCTTTCTCTTGGCCTCTCTTTCTGTGTGAAGGAAGATCCTGCTTGTTTGATGGTTTTCTTCTCCATCTGGAGAGAAGGCAGAACGTTGAATGTAACCCAGAGAAGACAAACGTACTAATTATGCACGCGAGGAAATGCTATAATGCCCACTAAAAGCCCATTAAATAAGCCTTCTGCAATTTTTACTGAAAACTACGTGCTGGTGCAAGAACTCAACCTCCACACCTCCGCTGTACACTCTGCAAACTACGGAACAGACCAGTGCCACGAGCAGGCTAAAAGGGACACCTTGTAAAAAGGCAATATAAATGTTGTGAAAATCGCATGGCCCCCCCGGGTCCGGGATCCCCGGGAAGGGCCGGGTGCTGCTACAGGGTCTGGCCAAAGGCAGCCCACAAGCCCGGGGAAGCCCTCGCTGACAGCTGCGCAGCCCCAGCACGCCACCTCTGCTGCTGCCTGAGCCAGAGCACTCCCCCGGGCGGCTTTGCCTTGTTTTTAAAGATTAGTGAAGAATAATTGCCTCCTCGTCGTAGTCTGGGAGCGACCGCTGCCACTAGGCACCGTCCTAACGTGAACCCGTTCAGGTGGAGCTTTACAGCCGAAGTGCTTGCGGGCGCGGGGCAGACCTCCGCTAAACCCGTCCTTTCGGCAACTCGTTCCTCTGCGAGCCCTTCAGCGCGGGCCCCTCCGTGCGCCCGCCCGGGCTGGCGGCCGGGAGCGGGGCGGCCGGGGGCACCGCACGCCGCCAGCGCACTCGCGCTCCGCTCCCTGCCCTCGCAGCGTCCCGTGAATCACCGCCCGTCCTGCCGCCGAAGGGCAGCCGAGGAGACGGCGAGGTTTGACTAAAAGGCCAAAACCCCCACCAGCTCCGCAGCCGGCGGGGCGAGGAGGAAGGCGGGGCGGTGGGGGCTCCCCCACGGCATCACGGCAGGGATAAAGTCAAAGTGTTTCCGCCGTGGCGCTTAGCGGGCTGCGAGCTGCGGCTGTGCCGGCGCGGCCCCGCTGCCCCGAGTGCCGCCCGCAGCAGCGGCCCGAGCCCCCGCCCCCCGGTCCCGGCGCCGCGCCGGCATGAGCGGCGGCCCCGCGCCTGCCCGGCAGCCGCTTCGCCCCGGCGGCAGGCGCCAGGCGGCGGGCTGAGGGCGCGCAGCGGCGGGAGCCGAGCGCGGCCGCCGGAGCCCGGCGCTCCTTCCTTCCGCGGGGTCGGGGCCGGGCGCGCCCCTGGCGAGGGGCGGCGGCGGTGGGCAGCCGGGCGCCCTCGCCCCGCTCTGGATGCCCATCGCGGCTGCTCGGGCCGGGGGGTGGCTGCCGCTCCCCGGCGGGGGGCGCGGGCCAGGATGCCGGTGCTGGAGCGCTTCTTCCCCGCGGCAGAGCCGGGCAGGCGGAGGAGGACGGGGGACGAGCCGATGCCCTTTCCCATGGGCAGCCTGCCCGGTTATCAGCAGGGGACCCTGGCCTGGGACTTGCCCGAGATGATCAAGATGGTAAAGCTCGTTTGGAAATCCAAGGGGGAGCTCCGCGGGACGAAGCACAGAGGCGTTTTGGAGAGCGAGGATGCCCTGGGCGGTTCGGCAGGTAGGTTTCCCCCGCGCTGCTGCTCGGGGAAGGTGCGGGACTAACGCGGCTGGCGGGGAGCCGCGGCCGGAGCCGGACCGAGCCGCGGTGCGGCAGAGCCGCCGGGGCCGCGGAGCTGGCGGAGCGAGCGCGGCCGGGCTGAGGAGCAGCCCGTGCTTTGGGCAGCTCCGCGCCGCCGCCGGGACGCGCGCACCGGAGTTTGTGCCGCGATGCAGCCACGTCAGTTCGCCCATGGCGCTCCCCCGGTCCGGTCTGTTGCGTGGTTTTTGTACGCGGGGTGATAAAAGCTCGGCTGAAAACAAGACTCGGCCGGCCGAAAAGCGCCGGGGCAGCCGGGCTCGGTGCCGGCGCGGAGAGCTCTCCCTGCCCGCGTGGAGCTCCGCAGCGGCGGCCCCGCGGTCAAGGTGACGGAGAAACGGCGCCCCGGGGCTTTCCTGGCTGTGCTCGCCGTGCCCTTCCGAGCGCATGGCCTCTCCTCTTTCACCGCCAGACCTCTCCCCGATCTTTGCGTGCGCTGGGCTCCCTTCCCAGGAGCTGCCCGCGCTTCCCTTGTGCAAAGCTGAGCGACTCCCTTATGGCTTGGGTTTTGATAGCCACCACTATTAAAAACTTGAGAAACGCTGCCCTATCCCACTACTTTTTCTTGAAACGTGGTATATCGCTGGGTAAAGAGCACGTGCTTTTTCCTTAACTGTATAAATCTTGTCTGTAAGTTTTTTCCCGATGTCACTAAGGTATAGCATGTAATCACGTGCCTTACTGAAGTCCAGGTTGGACCTGCAGCATTTTCATTAGGTAGAGATGAGTTGTCAGGTTAGCAGGGTACTTCTGATCCGTTGATTCTGCATCTTAAACTGTACGCAGCACTCCTTATGGTTCAAAACCTCTTCTGTTAAAGTCAAGGTCATAGGCCTATGCTTGTCTCAGTACCAGCTGGTAATTTTTTATTCTCCTGTAATTGCACTACTGTGACTTAATAGACTTTATGAAACTGTGTGGCTTGCTTCTTCAGAACTCTGGGTTATCTCATCTCTGCTTCTTGGTCACTAAATTCTTCTGATGCATTCAGTCTTCAAACATTGTGCCTTCAGCTTCCTTTGGTGTACCTCTTATTAAGACCTATAATTTACAGTACTTTGTACCAGAATAATTTAATTTCTTAGATAGAATCATGTTTTTGTAGGTATTTCTAAGTGCTTGTTCTGTGTATGTACGTATATATTCTCTGTAATTTATATATAAACTTGAATATTAAATAGATATCAGTCACTTTTCAATGCCCGCTCAGGTTGGCTGGTTGGTTATTGTATGTCTTTTATTTGAAATGTATGCAGTTTAATCAAAGAATGCCTGGTCCATTTCTATTTTGAAAACAGGGAGATAGGTCTTGGGCTCTGAGGAAGATGTACAATCTGTCACCCTACTCTTGGGGAATCACTTCAGTTTAAAGGAATAATAAGTAAGAGTGATGTGGATAATGAAAGAGGAGGTCATATTGCTCTTTACGACTTGGAGCAAATCAGCTGGGAATGTGCTGTAGCCAATCAGGGAAATTGAGGCTTGTGTGGTGAATGCTGAGTGTTCAGAGATGGACCCTAATTAAGCAACTCAAGAAATGCTGCATTGCTTACACCGTATGTATGAGTAATGGTGGTTTTTTAGTGTGCTTGTGTTGTATCTGGTGAAATTACTTTCATTAAGTAACAAATGAGATTCACCTTCAGATTCCTGGAGGCAACTAAAAATGAGCGTGAATGTACAGATTAGTCCACTAGCAGGATGTGAGTAACTTGCATTTACTCAAATGGCCATTACTCGTATCCTGTGTAGGGGACAGTCCTCTTCAGGGTGCCAGATCTGTTTCATAAGCTCAGCTGACTTGCAGCTGTACAAATCAGGGCAGAAGATGACTCCTAACTCTCAACACTTTAAATACGAATCATCAGAGGGTTTGAGGGAACCAGACCTGGGTTGCTGGTTTTTCCTCCTCAGCAACAGTCATCCTAGTAGTTTTCCCTCTTGTGGTTTCATTTTAGTCACTTTAAGTACATTGGAGTATGTGGGAAAACCAGTAAATGCTGAAATCAGTATACTTAAATAAGTGCAGAGTCAAAGAATGCAGAAATGGGAAGAAGAGATAATCGTTTGGAAGGCTCAGTAGTTTGAGGTACTCAGCTTCATGTTTGGGTGATGTTTTTTACATGTTTGATTCCTGGAAAAAAAAAACAAAAAAACAACAGAACAAAACTTCATTACTTGTATCTTACACAAAAAGTCAGTACTTAGTCAGGAATCAGATTTTCTTCTGGTGGAATTAAAACAACTTCTGCTTGAGGTACTGCTAGCTAGGCAAATAAAGGTTGATTGTTCAGTAGTAGAATTCACAGCACTTTCCACATCAAGGGCTTTTTCATTTGAATTTGTAAGTATTCATGTGATAACTCATGTTCTGTTATCACATCCTCATGAAACTACTTTGTTTACAGTAGAAGAGGAAATAGATATGAATTCTGGAAGGAAACAGTCAGGATTTCTGGCTTGCTTGATCATATTAATACAGATTTAGCTAAGCAAATTTCTTTGCTTTGTCCGAGTGATCAGACTGGGCTTTGGGCTGTCTTGCTAGAAAAGTCACAACCCTCTTAGGCACAGACAGTGTGAAGGAGGAGAGCTGTATCTGCACATGCTGTCAGTTCTGTGGATGGCAATGTCTTGGGGACCCATTTAGCCATAATTTATACCACATTCCCCTTTCATGAGGTAGGAGTAGAGAGCAAAATTATCTATGTGTCCTGGACTCTCATATGTAAGAACTATATCTGGGTCTTTCAGCTTGTTCAGTACCGAGAATAAGCTACTTAATCTCCCTGCAGAAAAAGGGTTTGCAATACATCATGCAGCATGTAGCTGGGATGAATGAAGAACTCAGATTTCAGTGACTGCCTGCCTGGGGTTTCTAATGATGATTTATTTTCACTTCCAAAGCAGTAAAACTCACATCTTAAGCCTTCTCTTCCTGTTGCCCCGCTTTTTAATGTTAGTATCAGTTAAGACTACAGACCCTTTTTCTCCTGCTCCTGGCCTGCTGTTGCTTAGTTACTCTTCCCCCCACCCCACCCCATTTCAATCCCTGACCAAATCAGCACAAAACTGAGATTTGTTGAAGACTCCCTCTTGCTGTGCCAAGAGCCATTTCTGTGGGAAATGGGTATAATTTCATGTCATTCCATACTGTGTTTCAAACAGATTATTTGCAAGCCAATGCCTTTTACTTGAATGAAATAACAGCATGTGTTTATATTATTACAACAGAATTGTTCAAATAATTCTGATCTACAACAGTGTTGATCTCTAGGAGGAAACTGTGTTCTGTTTACGACCCTAACTTTCTTATCACCCTCTCCTGGAGTTTAGCAGTAGCTTTGCATATCAAACAAATCTGATCAGGGAACAGGTACAGGTTTGCCTCTGAGAGTCAGGAGCATTTGTAACCTCTTAAGCTTACAGTGATCATCCCAGATAACTCCAGAGAGACTTTCTTGCACATGTGCAGACATGCATGACTGTGAGAGAAGGTGCAGTGCTACTAAGAATGATCGAGGTCTGTTGAGACACTGTGGGTTTTTTGAAATAACTCTGAATGTTTTTTTCCACTTACCTCTTTCTGTTGGTGGATGTTTTCTCAGAAATGTAGGTTCTGATTCATGTGTGTATCATGCTTGTTGTTAACTGGCAAGTCCCTTTGCCATGAGTAGGAAAAACAAGCAAGTACCACTCCTATTCGTATTTCCAGTTGGGAAAATCTTCACCAGTTATTGGTGTGTCTGTTTACTTCTCTTCAGTCCACTGTCTCCTTTATGCTTCAATAGTCTATTCAAACTTCTTGCTTGCTCTTTCAAACCTTAGAGCTGTCTCCTGAACCATCTTGTGATACACCTGTTGGAGAGGTCGTAAAATCGTGTGTTTCCTCAGTGGTTGCTTGAAGGTCTTCCTTAAAGTTACGCATGAGACTCCCAAAGACTTTGTTTTTCCATAGTATCCCAGGAAACATGCCTTCTACTTAATTTTTCTTTTGTATTTAACATTTTTTATCATGCTGTGCAATAGCTTTGCTGTGCATGTTAAAATAAACTTCATACTTCCGCTTCCTTTCAATGCTTATAGAATAACAAAATTATTTGGGTTGGAAGAGGCTTTTAAAGACCATCTATTTTCAACCCCCCTAGACCTGGTTGTTCAAAGTTCCATCCAACCTGGCCTTGAAGACTTCCAGGAATTGGCATCCTCAACTTCTCTGAACAACCTATTTGGGTGTATGTTTAGCTGTGACACCTTGAAACTCATGCTTGTATTTGTAGTTCCACTGCAAAAACTAATAATCATAAAATCTTTAAATCTGTGCATTACTAAGAACTAAATGAGGATTTGACTAACAGCTCAAAAGCTCATAGTTTTGAATATTTGGTGCTGAGCATGTAGGTGCCACAAATGTAGACCCTAGTAATAAATAAAATGTGGGACATATCAAATGGCATTGTCTTAGCATCTGACTTGTCTTCTGTGTTATTGTTTCGATTGAAATCAGCTTTGTTTATGTCCTGCTGACAAATGCACAGCAGGAAGGAGGGCAGCTTGCTATATATTTCTGAGGTTAAGTTTTCTTTTCTTCTTTTTTTCCCCCTGAGTTTTATGTTGAGACTTGTTAAATCCATTACACTTAGAAGGACAAAGAATGTGAATTTGATTGCTCACTGACTGTTGTCTTGAAAATCCTGCCCCTGGAAGCAAGAAATTTGCTATTCTCTATTTTGTGCAGAACTGGTTAAAGCAGTGAACTGTGTGTGATGGTCTCATTAAGAACAGTGAAATTAAACAGTCTACAGTACCACTTCTGTAGAGTGTGTATGTAGACCAAGAGAGAAAATTCAGACCACATCTATGGGTAATGCTGTTCAAACACAACTCTTCAGTTTATTGGCTGAACATAAGTTACTAATACATAAGATTTGGGACTATTTTTTTTTTTCAAAAAGACAATACTAATTAGAGAATTGGCTTCAAAGATTGTAAGAAATTATTTTGAGATGCTAAATCATGGTTAGCATTTAAATTCTGGTGCTTGTTTGATACCTCCTCCTTACTTTGAAGTATTTTTAAAATGTAGTGTAGAATGAGAAGCTGAACTGATAGTAGAAGTCTTTAATTTTGAACATGTCAAAATGAGCTTATGTGAGTGTCAGTTGAAGTTGTGTTTATTTTGGGAGTGAATTTTTTTTACTTAGCTGCTGTGCTTAACTGCTCTCTTCTGTTTCATTCTCATGTACATTTTCTGGTGGGGATTTGTTGGGGTTTTGGGATAGTCACAGTTAAGTTGGAAGTGACCTTTAAGATTAAGAAGTTCAATCACTGCCATGTCCACCAAAATAGGAGCTAGACCAGGGGGAAACAGTAGAGAAGAAATAATGTGAAAATCTCAGAGATTTCTAAATGGTCTTTCAGTTCAGCCTGGCTGGCACATTTTTTGTTTGCATTATTGTGGATGTTGGAAAACAAAATTTATTTGCAGAAATATTTGGAGAAGCTCTTTGAGCAGCTGTTCAGCTATGTACAACCACAGAAGAGAGAAAAAGATTACAATATTATAGAGCTAAGACTTCAGGATAAAGTTAGGAGATAAACCAGAATTACCCAGGTTGGATGTTGGACAGCATGAAGAAGGGAATGGGGCTGATGTGCTAGAAAATTGACAGAGGTTTATTGGTCTGTCAGCTCAGAGACAAATGAGCAGTCTGCTGAAAACTGTAAATACAAATAGAGCAAATTCCAGTGAGCTGTGTAATGGTGGCCAGATCTGTTGCTTTCAGTGAAGCTATTCTAAATATTAGGAGCCAAAGATGTGGCTTTATATATAAAAATATTGTTTCTAAAGGAAAAGCTGAAAAAGCTACTACACTGTAATTCAGAGCTGGGTTTGGGCGGTGTTGAATGCTTGTTTGCTTCATTAGGGATAAAGCTGATAGTTTTCTTTTATCTTTGGTAACTTGACTCTGAAGTTCTATGTACTCTGAAGAATGAGACTGATAAGCGGCTACTGATAGAAAGCAGTGGTGGTATTAGCCATGCCTACCTAGTGCTGGTGGTTTTCTGTATTGCTTAAATGTTGTGAGAGAAATGTTTAAAATGCATTGTGGGAGGCTCGGTACTGCATTCCAACTCCCAAAGTAGGAAGTGCATTGTATGCAACGTGTTTGCTGTTTCAGTGCTTCTTCATAACAAACTTTGTGATCTGTCATACTTAACAGAGTTCATTTGGAGACATGCATCCCAGACACCTTTCTATAGTCCTGACTTAGGAAGTGTGAATTTGGCTTTCTGTCCAGACAACAAAGAGAAAGGGTATCCATGTCACCATTTTTTCCACTATGACCTATTCACACCCTCTTCTCAGAGCTCTGTTTTCAGAATATGCTAAACCATGTTACTTAAGATAATAGCTCACATGTTGCCCCACCACTGCCACGTTTCCAGGGGGCATCTTTACAAATGGGCAGACTTGTCTGAATTGGAGTTGTCTTGCAGGAACTCCCTGGTGAAGTCAATTGACCTCAAGCTGATTCTTCACAGCAAGTATACATCTGGTTCTGGCCATAATTCTATAAAACTTTCTAGTTCTCATGTCTTCCTTTTATCTGGACTAAAAAGTGAAGCACTCTTGAGATAACCAGCTTAAAATATGCTTTGACATTTGTTAATAACTTTTTGTAAGTCATCCTAACTTTTTTCAGAAAGAGGATTCAGCCTACTAAATTATGAGATAAATTACATTAGGTTAAATATTTAACTGACCCATGGTGTGGACTTGCAAGACAAAAATGTATTCACTCTTCATTTTTTTCCTCAGCTTGCATCATACAATTTCTTCTGTCAATGTTATGGCTAACAAACAAACAAATTCTGCATGAGAGAAGGAATAAATCCTTCTTGCTCACCTCCGTATAAAGCATTCTTTTGGCTCTCTGTGGACTGCCAGCTGTGGTTTTCCCTAAAAAAGTTGAACATAATATGGTCTAAGGTGTGTGCTAAGAGAGAGGGCCAACACAACAAGGATTTAGTAGGCTCAAGAGTATTGCTGTCAGTGATACCGTCACCCTTATGACAGTAGCAATAGAGAGGCAAACCCCTTCCATTGCTCTTTGAACAGAGTATCCTGAAATTCAGTTATCCTTCAAATTTCCCTCAGAAAATAAAACTTTGCCATTGACCTTTGCCAGTTGATTTATAATCTCTGGGGATGGAGCATGATGGGAGTGCTCCCCAGTCCCAGGAACTGAGGACCTGTTTGAAATTGCAGTGAAGCTAGGGGACAGTCTTAACATAGACATAGATGGGCTTTGTTCTAAACCAGGATGTTCAGTGTTACTTTTAGGTAAAATCCTGTGGAAGGTGTACTCTTGAGTGTCTCTTTATATACAGGAGACCATTTGGAGAAATTGCTGTAAACTTCCCCAGCTCTGATCCTTTCTGAAGGGGAAGTGTGCAAAACTCTGCTTCCTGTGGGAGCGTATGAAATCCTTTCATCTGTAGCCAGCTCTGGCTTATGTGGAGGTAATGCCCTTCAAATATTGCTATCTCAGTGTTCTCCTGATATCCCTGACCTAAGGTAAAGACAAAGTATTAACTCAAAGGCTTACTTAAAAGATGCTCTGTGCAGGTGCAGTTGGAAATGAAGTGTTATCCTGGAGGGTTTTGGGAACGCGTTGTGCTGTGGCAGGCATTGCTTCTTTCCTGCTGCTTAAGCACTGCCTTGAGATTGAATGCTTTGTTTTCAGTTGCTGGAATTACAGATCAGACAGAATACTACTTTTAAACTAAGTACTGCAAAATAGTGTTTGAACACTGCTTTTGAAAGTTAAATCATAAAGTAGGTTCATCAAGTAGAAGGAATTTGTTTTAAGCTTGCTGAAACGATGTTCCACAATAGTCAAAAACTAGTGTCTACACAGATGTGCCAGGTGAATATTCAATTAAAAATCATACAGAATAACTGGAAAATGCAGGTGCAGAACATTACTTAAGCCTTAAAATTTTTGACAGGTGCTGAAAACACCTTCAATACACAGTCCATTATCCTGTTTTTAATATCTGTTGGCTAAGTTCTTCCTTGTCCAATAAGAAGTGCTTCTGTGAGCAAGCTTTCCGTTAGTTAAGGTTATCAGCAGCAAGTCCTTGGGGATTTATCTCTGCATGTTATCCGGGTTGTCAAGAGACTGTGTTCACTGAAACACCCAGGTGCTTATCCAAATAGCTGTGTTCCAAACTTCACTTATCCAAACATCTTCCAAACAGTTCATGTGTGCAAAACTTAAACTGGAAATCTTGTAATTACAGGCTTTCATAGAAGATTTCTTATTTCCTACTTCCAGCCTGAGTGGATATATTGCAGGAACAGCTGCCTTCGCAGTAATTGGGCAATTGCATTTCTAAATCCAAGTGGACCTGAGAGAATAAAGGGACTGGACTTCTGTGGAATGCCAGAAAAAATTACTTGATCCTGCTTGGGCTCTGCATGAAGGTTTGTCTCATTAGAAGAAGTGGGGAGAGGAAAAGAGTTCTGTACTCCTTGCTTGCAGATTATTTTAGTGATACAGATTATGTTCAGGAGCACTAACAGCAAGAAACAGAAAACCGCATGCGAGAACTTCTGAAATTTATAGGTGCTGCACAGCTATTGCACTTGCTTTCTTTCTTCCTGGAAGCACTAGTGAATGTGCATTTCATGTTCTCATCTGGGAACTAAAGCTAGCTGAATAAATTAGTACTGGGAATATCTCAGAACTGAACTCAGTTCTGCGTGTAAGTCTGTGTGTTGCTTTCCATGACCACTGGAAAAGAGGCTAAGGATAGAAGAATTTATTGCCCAGCTAAGAACTACCATGCTAAAATGGCAGAGGTGCAAGGCTTTTAGGTGAGACACTGTCAGCATACACTTCCAAGCCAGGTCAGTTTGAACATCCTGTTTAGAGCCAGCAAGATGAGAGCTCTCAAGGAAGCAGAGCAGTGAGGAACAGAGCACACTTAGAGGAGACAAGCAATGGGTAGGAGTTGGAGGGAGAGGTGGTAGTTTCCTCAGTGCTGTTTAGTCCACTAGCATGTCCCAAGTTGAATCCCAAATTCCCTCCTTGTCAGTCATGAATAAGGCAACAATCACAGCTTTGTGTAAGTGCTGGCACAGCTTTTTACCCATCTTCTTTCTGTCAAGTTGTCCTGCCCTCTCATTGGAAACCATAATTGCAGATGTGGATAAGGGCATGGTGACACAGATGAGATGGGCTTGGTGCAGTCCTGCATTCACTCAGAAACTTTTTTTTAAGGGACATGTTATGAAGTATGGTTTATCTGTTTTTCTAGCTTCGTGCATCTCAGCCAAAGTGATGAAAATATCAAGGATAGCAACTCAAGTTACGGCAGCGTAGGGGTTCATGCTGAAGACATGAGCTGCAGGCAAGAGCATAAAGGAGCCATTACAGGACTACAGTAGTTCAGCTTAATGAATAATCAGAAAGTTTCATTATGGTATCTTCTCTTTTTTCCTGAGTACCAGTTAACTTACCCACTGTAAAAGTAAAAGGGATAGTAGGACTTGTGAGGTGAGTGTAGATGACATACTGCAGGCAAGGTGAAGTGCAATAAGTAATAAGTAACTTGAGATGTAATTTAAGTAATTTAAGGTGTAATAAGTAGCTTAAAACAGAAGTGTGTCCAAAGATCCTATTTTGCTGGGGGACAATCAATAAGAGTCAGAAGTATGGGATTTTCCTGTCAGAACTGGACTGAGATGTGTTCACTGAGTGGTCCGTGTGGTTTACCTGTTAGAAATGTGTGATCCTTGACAGGATTTCACAGATCATCAGTAGAACCTGAATGGTCAGATCTTCACTTATAACTAGGTCTGAAGTTCTGCTTCAAGATAGAAGCCTAACTTAATTGTCAAGGAAGCTACCTGATTTGTGCCAAATAAATGCTTAAGCTACCTACAGAATGCTGTTCTGGTTTTTGGAGTTAAAAGATGCAATCTGTAAAATATGATCATCTACTGAAATCACATAGCTGTTAAATCATAATTACATTAAAGAGATAATTATGTAACCAGCAAGCCTATTTAATTTCCCTGTGGAACAGTAATAGAATAGATCTTCACTTCCCCCGTTTCTAGCCGTGCACATCATTAAGTATCTACTAAGTAGCTGGCAAAACAGAGTAAAAGTTAAACTAACTTTGCTAATAGTGAGCTGGAATTCTCATAACGAAAATGCAAGGTACCTTATTTAAATATTGGCCCCTTGACAGAATCTGCACCACAAGCCTCACAAGACTGTCACTAATCTTTCTGTAAGTGCCCTGTAGCCAAAAATGTGCTGATGTCTGGCTTTGCACAGACTGGAGACCTGGGAGATTATATGTTTTGAATAGGATCAAATGACTAGAAGGGGAAAGCACTCTATACTTAGCTGTCTTGTCATACAGACAGAAAAACGTTTTGCATGTGACCTTGTTAACAGCATGAATTAAGAGCAACACTATGAATTAGAGGCAGAACTTCTGAGGCTTAGATCACCATTGAGAATCTGTGTTTTTCTGGTCATCTGCTGAATTTTTTCCCCTGTTCTCCTTTTTAGACTTAAATTTTTGTGCTGACTGTAGGTCACATGGAGAGATGAGGGTGAGAAATTCGTCAAGCCAGTTCTCCTCCATTTTAGAAAAGCAGAGCAACAGTTCAATACAGAAGTTTTTTCACCATTACTGTCAAGTCCTTGATTTCTCTTAATAGCCATTTGTTCTCCCTCATACTGCAAAGTCTGTCCTAGTGTACTCCTCAGCCACTATGCCTTTGAGCAGCTTTCCAAATTATTACGACCAGACTGACTACCTCACTGCAAATTAATTCTCTTCTGTTGCAATCGCATCTCTGTCTTCAACTTACCTGGTTCCCACACCCTCAGTATTAATTGCCTCTTCTCTATTTTAGATAGTCTTTGAAGCCTTCCCCTCCTGTAGCCTCCACCTCTGTGCACAGTACTTTTTCACTGATGCTTCTTTCAACAGAAAATTGGCATTTCCTGTCCCTCACACTCCCTCTTCCTCCTTGTTATAGGCAGAATTTTATTTACTGCTCCTTTCCTGTAACAAAGGATAGCACATGGCAGATAAGGCTGTGTCCTGTTGGAGTCTGAAGACAGTTGATGTCCTATACAAATACAGCTTGCTATGTCACTGTATGAATGGCTTGTGAAATGCCTCATAAATATCTGTTCCCTGGCTCAAGTCAACAGAACTCTGAACTCCTCTTTCTTCCCAGATAGCACCCCATACCTTATTTTATTTAGGGTAGATGAAGCTACTGGGACGACTGTCACGGTGCAAAGGCAGGCATGCTACTAACCAGCAACTGTTTAAATTATGTGTCTCAACCAGGAGGTGTATATTCAGTTCTCTGGAGGAGCTTCTCTTTTACCTTTGTCCAGAAGGAGAGAGTAGATACTGAAACATAATTTTCTATGAAAACCTCATTGCGCACTGGGTCACGAGCATTGCAATAACCAAAACCCTATGGCTTGTAGGAGTCAGCAGCTTTCCCAAGTGAACTGGTAAAATGCTGCAAGTAGAAACTTGTTTGGCTTTAGTACTGCTGGTCAAAATTCTGCTCCTGTTCCCAAACCCATCTTTTTATCAAGAGAAGAGCATCAGCCTCTTCTGAGTGAGCACAAACAGGGCACACAGCAGCAAAACTTTGTATCTGTCCCAAGTTTTTCTTACAGTTAAGAGCTGGATAAAGTAACACAGAACCATCAGAGCCACAGACAGGGAAGGAGAAGAGATTAAATAAAATAAAGCAGTGTGATAGTAAAAGAAAAGCATGTAAAATATGAATGCCAGACAGATGGCTTGAGTGGGGAGCACAACTAATCCATGGGATATCAGCACAGTTGGATGACTGTTTTAAAATCTCTATAAAGAGGGAAACTGGTAATTGAAATGGATTGGACAAGGATAGAGCAAAAATAAGCTGTACTGAAATGAGGAAAGAACAACTTCTTAGACATCCCTTATGTAGTGCGTTATAAATCATAAAATGGTTTGGGTTGGAAGTGACCTCAGAGTTCATGTAGTTCCAACCACACCACTATGGGCAGGGACACCTTCCACTAGACCAGGTTTCTCAAAGCCCCATCCAGCTGGGCCTTGAACATTTCCAGGAATGGGGCATGCACAGCTTCTCCAAGCAACCAGTTCCAATGTCTCACCACCCTCACAGTTAAGAATTTCATTCTTATATCTAATCTAAACCTGCCCTCTTTCAGTTTGAAACCATTTCCCCTTGTTCTGTCACTTCATGCCCTTGTAAAAAGTCCCTTTCCAGGTCTCCTGTAGGTCCCCTTTAGGTAGCAGAAGGTGCTGTAAGGTCCCTGTGCAGCCTTTGCGTCTCCAAGACCCCTCCAACTCTCTCAGCCTGTGTTCATAGGAGAGGTGTTTTAGCCCTGTGAACATCTCTGTGTCCTTCCTCTGGACTTGCTTCAACAGATCCACCTCCTTCTGTTGTGTGCTGCAAAGCTGGATGCAGCACTGCAGATGAAGTCTCATGAGAGCAGACTGAGGTGGCAGAAGCACCTCCCTTGCCCTGCTGGCCAGGCTGCCTTTGACACAGCCCAGGACATGGCTGACCACTTTAGCTGTGAGCTTACACATGTCAAGTTCGTTCATGTCAATGTTTCTCAACCACCAGCACATCCAAGTCCTTCTCACAAGGGCTGCTCTCAATCCATTCTCCACTCAACATGTACTTGTGCTTGGGATTGCCCCTATCCAGGTGCAGGACCTTGCCCTTGATCTTGTTGAACTTCAGGAGATTTGCACAAGGCCCACTTCTCAAGCCTGGTAAGGTCCCTCTGGATGACCAGCATACAGAACATACATAGGGCTTGGTGTTGTTGGCAAACTTGCTGAGGGTACCAGTGGCAGTTGCTGTGGTAAAGAAGGATAGCCAAGCTTAGAGGGGCCCTTCCTCTAGCCAGGTAGAGGCTAGGGAAAACCGTATTTTTTGGACTGTGTGGATTCGTTGGCCTGGCACACCAGAACCACATCAGAACCACTGCCAGTCCCACTGTCCATGTTGCTGCAAAAATGTGGAGTAGTGCTGGTTGCTAAGCCAACCCCTGGGGAATGCCACTTGTCACTTGGACATTAAGCTATTGACTTCAGCTCTTGAGTTTGACCATCTGCCACTGTCCATCTGTCAAATCCATGTCTCTCCAGTTTAGAGACAGGGGTATCGTGTGTGACAGCATCAACTGCTGTGTACAAGTCCAGGTAGATGATGTCAGTAGCTCTTCCCATATCCACTAACATATTAATTACATTGTAGAAGGCCACCAATGTGTTAGGCATGATTTGTCCTTACTGAAGCTGTTATTTGCTGTTACAAATCACCTCCTTATTTTCCCTGTGAGCATTTGGTGTAGTTTCCAGGAGGATCTGCTCCATGATCTTGCTGGTCACAGAGGTGAGATTGAGCAGCCTGAGCCTTACCAACCTACTGACATGTAGTTCTTAATATCTTCCTTGCATCCCTTTTCTAAAAATGGGGACTTTGCTTCCCCTTTTCCAGCTGGTGGGAACTTTACTGAAATGCCACAGCTACTCAAATAGGAAGGAGAGTGGCTTAGCTGCTTCATCTGCCAGTTCCCAAAACAGCCCATGAGTGCTGTATAGATCAAAAACTTCCTTGAAAGTAAGGGTGTGTATCACCTGCACTTCAGGCTGTCATCCTTGAGGATGAAATAAGAAAATATTTCTTTAAGGCTTGATACATGTGCTAGTGGAAGGTGGCCTGTGAACAGAAGGCACCAATTCACAAAATAGGTGGCATTCAGTTCCCTGTGGGGACAGGAATATTCACTCTTGAAAGGAAGATGAAACAATTAAAACTGTTTTCTCTGTTACTCTTCTCCCTTTGTTATCAAATGTAAAATCTGCAAACAGATGTTTCAATGGAGCCATGGAAAATCTGGGCAAATATTTAATATTTCCATCCTTGTTTAGTAAACAAAGATGTTTTTACAAATAAAGAAACATGGGGGAAATAATGAAAAAGACCCAAAACCAAAAAGAGCTGTCTACTAGCTCCCATTGCCTCGAGTAGTGTATCTTCCTACTTGCTGTGTGTGGAAAACCACACCTGAACGCTTGACCAGCTGAGAGAGGCAGTAAGTTGCTGGTGGAGCCACACATTGTGATTTTCCCAAATCACCAGTGACGGGCTCTGAAAGTGCGCCCTGCAGACTGTTACCAAAGGAGATGGCCTTCAAAGAGGTCAAAGTCTTCACTGCTTGAAAACGAGAGGTGGGAGGAGGATGGGTGGATGGGTGACCACTGTGTTGGCTTTCTGTGTGAGTCTGTTGAAAGGTGCAGAGTGGAGGAAGGAACTGACTTTCTTCTATTTCCTTTTTAGCTACTGAAGGCCTGAACGAATTTACAGGAAAGCTGCCAGCCTCTTTTATTTTTATTTTTTTTTTTGGCGGTGGGGAGTTGTGGAGAGCAAAGACTGTGTGTAACTTACTGCTTTTTGGGGAAGTCAGCTAGCATTTAGAGCTCTTCGCAACAGATCAGAAATGAGCTTGGGGTGTCCGCCGTGAAAATACACATAGAAACTACTTTAGGAAGTGTGAATTATGCATGAGCCAAGCTGCTCAGGGCTGTGTTGAGTGTCACAGGTGACCTGTGCATTGGATCAGTGGTGGTCTGGTGGTGCCTTCTTGCTGTGTGGCACTGGGCTGTGTTTCCTGGGCTGCAGGGGGACGTGGAGATGGGGAGCAGAGCTGCACCTCTGGCTCAGGCAGCTCGGCACATCGAGAGTATGGGTGCACGGAGCTAAGCAGGGCCACAGGTGGGGAATCCAAAGGAATTGATCTTCTTCCTTGCAGATGCAGCAGTTACGCAGCTTCAGGCAGGAGAGCTTTTGAGCTGCTGTGGCACCTTTCCAGGAGCTAATAAGAACTTGAAATAAAGCCCAGGCCCTACATGCACTTTATTTAGGCTCAGTGGCAGTTTTTTTTACTGCTGTAATTAAACAGGAACAATAATTTAAATTTATCTTTGAGCTTCTAGCTTTGAAATTGCATGGGCTTAGAGAGCTTTCATGTGAGTTGACAGGTAAGATGAGCACCAAACCCTTGGCCTTCTGGATCTGCTTTGCCATCAATGCTGACTTCTGGCAGAGAGACTTAATGGTGGCTAGTGAGGTGAAAACAGTTTGTATCATAGGTTCCTATACAGTTCACCTTTAAAAACAGCCCACAGCATGTGGGTACAGAGGGAAGATAACTCTGGAAACCACCCACAAGTTCCTTAGTAAGGTTATTTAACTTATTGAATGCATCCTGCACTGGAGGAAAGCTAGGGTTGTTTGCATGCTCCTCTAAGATAACAGAGCTAGAGGGATGATTCCTTCAGCAGAAGGGCAGTTGCTTTAATAAACCTAATATTTTGAGCATACTTTGAGCACCATCACATAATTTGCCTTACGCTTGAAGGCTGGTGACTGCCTGGAAGACTTTAGGTTATTGAAAGTAATGGCGTGTTAGCATGACCAGCTACCAAAGTCTCTGTTCTAACAGAAAGATTCAGCCCCATGTTTTGTGACTGACTCAGCCCTTCCCAATTTGCCACACTGAACCAAAAAGGGAAAATTTTGTCTGTCTGACCCCATTTTGTCAGCTTGAGGCCCAGTAAAGCATAGACTAAAATCAGGGTTGTAAGAATCACTCAGCTGAAGCTCAGATTCTTCCTCTCCTTTTCAATTTACTGATTTATGGCTTTCATATTTTTTAAATACGTATTTTCCTTTTGTGGATTTTAAAACAAGGAAAAGTAAAACAGCAGTTGGTCAGCAAAACTGACTTCTCAGGAAAATTAAAACAAAAATCGATTTTGTTGTGCTATTAAATGATTTCAATGGTACTCAGCCCCAGAGGTTCAGAAACATGTCTAATTCAACCACTGAATATTTATTTACACAATGTATTGACAGCTGATCTGTAATTTATGATGTTTCTAGATATGCATGTTATTTTATGCCTTCAGGAAAAACTATCACAGTTTAAGATACTCGTCTTCTGATGATAATGAAAATCTTTCACGAGTACCTTTAATAAAGCCTTGCCTTTTCTGTCCTTTCGTCCAGTAAAGCCCACTCTGTCCCACTTCATGCTAGCAAAGAATTATTGAGAGAAGCTGCTGAGCCTGCCAGGGCATCTTGGAGTTTCGTGAGGAGTTGAGGCATGATTAGAAACTGGGAAAAGGAGACCAGGAACTTTTATGTGTCAGTGAGAAAGGATGAGAGTTTTAGAAACAGTTTGTGTAGAATGTGAGCCAAGAAGAAAAAAGGTTTAAGCTTTTCAAGATCTTGCTTCTGTTCCCAGGCATGATAGAAATAAAGAACTAATTGAGCAATAAAACATGCTTATTTGAGTTGGCATGGGTAGGGTCACTTGTAAAAGATTGTTAACAATAGGATGAGAGCTTTTTCCTCTGCAGGGAAGAGAAATTAAGGGGTATTAAATACTTGCCATAATACAGTCATGAGTGTTTGAAATGCACATATATGCACATATGTCCTTACCTTCTTTCTGACTTCGATGTTCATAAAATCTTTCCACAGTTCTGGTGAGGAATAAAACCTCGGCCCTGTGAATGAGCAGCAACTTGTCTGTCACTTGTGTCTGTCAATGCTGCTTTGTGTGTTTTAAATGTGTGGGATCTTGTTTCCAAAGTGCAGGTAAGCTGTGTCACACAGCACATTCTGCTCAGTGGTAGTCTTGGTGTAGCCCAGAAGCACGCCCAGAATAAACAGTGTGCCCCATCCTTCACTGCTTTCACTGTTGTAAAACCCAATCCTGAAGGTTACCCTATCAAGCAGCCTATGTATCTGTGGCCTGTCATGCTGGGCAGTGTAGGTGAAAAAACATCCACAGTTATTAGGCCCCATAACAAATCTAAATAAACAAATGTAATCAGTGAATGTCTTTGGAACTGCTCTCAAATAATGAATACTATTTATAGGACTAACCACTTTGCTCAGCAGTGAGTAGGTGTAGAAATGGATTTTAAGGAAAGACTGAAGGAAACCAAACTGCTGAGGTACCAGAAATATCCTGCTCTGTTCCTGTAAGAGAACATAAAGCAAAACAACTAATAAAAAGAAGTTTTATTAACTGTTGGAAGAATTATTTCTATTAGCATTTCCCAGTAAAATTGAGGTGACTTATTTCCCAAACTTTCTTTCAAAAAAGGCAATTTTTTTAGGCTGTTGGAGGTTGTCCACTAAATGTGTCTGTAACACATTAGGCACTGTTTCTCAAAACACCTTGTGGACTGCTAATTGGAGTTTGCATAATGCCACAAAATTGCAGACATTCCTTTGAAATAAGTAGGAATGAAAACTGCTTTTCTGGGGTAAAAGAGAAAGGAATTTCTTATTTTTAACAAAAAGGCTTAACAAAAATCCTTTATTGGAATATGTTATTGTTATTATTATTATTGTTATTATTATTGTTGTTTGCTTTTTTCCCCCTGAATAAATTAGGTTGAGGAAAAGTTTCTGAACAGTTTTGAATTACACAAGTTCACGGAGGGCCTTGTACATACAGTACTACTGTTCAAGCCAAAAGGTAAACAATTATGAAATGCCTTTGAAATGCAAGGCTGGTAATGCCAAGGTTATGTATTTTGTCATTGAACAAAACAGTAAATTGTTAGGAGTAGGAGTGAGTGATATTTATTACTTGCACACAGATGTGCAAAAGAAAACTTATGAAATTTAATATCTCAGGGTTCAAATTCTTAGTGGTAACACTCATGCTTAAAATCTGATACAGCCTATAGGAACCAGGATCAGAAAGGAAAAAAAAAATGTCATTAGAGAAATATATTTGCTTGGTCAAAATTTGGACTTATTCTGCACTTTGGCTGATAGGTGCATGTGCATTTCAGGCCCATGCACCCTCCAGATTTGGAGCTGTCCTGGGTTTGGATCTGAAGATGGTTTTAGGGTAGAACAGGATCAAAACAGGGCTGACACTGAAAATTATTAGTTAGCATTCTATATTTCTCTAACTGTCGTATCACTCTGAGCTGTGAATCCTTTTCACAGCTTTGAATTTTCAGATTAACAGTCCAGGCAAGCTGATTTTGTTTCATAAGTGTCCAGCAATTAATTTTGACTGAACGTAGGTAGCAATTCTATGAAGGGAAAGCTGGAAAAAGCCAGTTTCAGAGCATTGTGAAAGTGTGACTGTGTGCATGAGAGAGACGAATCCCATCCAATTAACTCTTATTTCTGCCTGAAATTCTGAAAGGGTAGATACAACATCTCATCATGCTCTGCATGACATACACAGCATGAAAGCATGAACATTTTATATCCAAATCTGTTTCACTGCGCTGCATGATTCTTGTGTTTAATGAAATAACAGCAAAACGGAAGCTTTTAGGCAAGCAGATGGATGTTGATTGAGTTGGAAACTTAAACTGTATTTATCAACAAGGATAGTATGTTATGGTCAGAATCTGAGCATGGCAAATAACACAGTAGTTTGGAGAACAGAGAGATGTTGGGTTAAGGAGAATTTTTTTTGTTTCAAGTGCCAGGTTTGACAGTACATTTGTTTATATCTAATAAATTCCTAATGCTTGGGTCTAAGATGTGGTATTTTAGTCTTGTATAAAGAAGGTTTTTAATGAAAAGAACACGTCCTTCACTTAAATCAATTACACAAAAAAGGAAAGAAAATCACCTTTTGTTATATTTGAAGCACAGGAGGAGGCGGCAAGGGCAGATTAGCAGGGCTTTGTGCGGCAGTGCTTGTGTATGAAACAAACAGCTTTTGACAGGAAGATTACAAAAACTGGAATTATGAAGAGAGAAGAGCTGTTGCTAAATGGTGAGCATGTATTTGCTTTATTTACCCACCATTTTCCTTCTGCTTTAGCAGAGGTATCTGCCAGGCTCTTGAAAACTTTAATGACCCTTGAGCTGTCACAAACTTAGTCATCTGTGCAGTAAAGATGCATTTGCACAACCTGTTGGGTGGGCGAACCCCCCTGCCCTCCCATGGGCTCCACTGTGCTGCTAATGCCAGGGCACAGAGTTCATGCAGAAATTGTGGCAAATTGCAGAAAGACGGCTGTCGGGTGCTGTACATTTTGAACTTTATACATCTCTCTTGAAAAGACAGGCGGATGAACAAAGGAAATGCAGGAGGCCAGAGGCTGAAAAACATCCTTGTGAGAGAATGAATTCCTTCTTCTAATGAGAGGCTTTGTCACCGAGCCACGAACTTCAGAAAATAATGATGAGTGGTCATAGGTATCTACGAAGAGTAGAATTCACTTTAGACTGATAACAAGAGCAGTTAGAGTGAAAAAAAGAACCCTCTCTAGAAGAGCACAGCATGCACCCATCTCTCTTTGCAGCAGGAATGAGAATATCATCATCCTCTTCATAGAGTTACAGAGTTCTTGTAAATGTAAGGTGAGAATCAGAGAAAATAGTCACATAACAACTCAAAATTCCCTTCCTTAACAGTCCTTATTTTCTTTCATCCTGATAGAGGGCTTTAAAGAACAAAATGTGTAATAAAAATGCTCGTGGGTTAAGGTACTTCGATTAATTCGCTTACTAGTTCTATAGAAATGGATTTATTAGAATAACAAATAGCAGAGATGTTAGGAATTGTAATTAACTAGAGACAACATGCCAGTGTGTCAGCACTTACCAGAAGCTGACATTCCTGTCACAAAGTTGCAGAAAAATTTTAAAAAGTTAGCAATTGTTTGCTGCCACAAAAGGTGCTTTTGCAAAGTGTGTTTTAAAATACAGCTTCCTGTTGTAGGCAAGCCTATTGTTCAAATATATTCTGTTCTGGTTCTTATTTTAGAGTCACTTCTACGAAACTGCCGAGGGGTACCCCAAAACCCAGATAAACCACACACTGAGAAGAGTGTTGTCTGAGACCATGAAAAGACAGTTCTCTTTGCTTTTTTTGGTTTTTCTAGCATTTAATTTTTCCCCTACAGTTTCAGGGTTTGGCCCACAGTAGTTGAAATGTATCCTTACACAAAAACCTGCAAAGAAGCCTTATCTCAATATTCTTTTGAGGACAGACATGAGGACTGTCTGTATGGATTTGTCTGTCTGTCTACTGGATTTGTAAGGAAATAAGTGTTCTGCCTTAGCAGTCTACCTTATGTATGTAGACTTGTCAAAACCACGGTTGTTAATTTGTGTGCTGGTAGAGAAATGTCTTAAAGTAATTTCATCTGAAGATGGTAGGCTTGTTAAAGTACAAAGCTCGTCAAAGTTCTACACTCAAAATCTCATGGAAATTGAACAAAAATACTGTGAGATGTATTACAGTATTCTCTTAGTATTTCCAATCCAGCCAAAATATAATGTAACTTTTTTTGGGACTCTTTGTTAAGACCAAAAATATTACTTTCCCATTAGCCTACTCCTCTTAAAGGCAAGAAATTACAGCAAAACTCTGTATCTCCAGCAATGAAAACTGTTCACTTTTGTACCAATTTAATTAAACAAGCAGAGCTTCATCTCTGTATGAAAATGCACTGAACATCAGCTAGGCAATCATAGCATTCCTCAAGTAGCTGGGGAAACTGGACTATTGACTCAAACTGCATTTATTGACACAAACTGCACACACACACACATTTCAAATGTCTTTTTTTTTTACTGCCCTGGTGAAAATCCTCATTTTCTCCTATTGCATATAACTGCTGTGCAGGTACAGTGAAGTAGAAGCATTAGATACTTCACAAGAGTGGTGGGTGTTGCATTTATGCTGTGGGACTGACTTTGGAAAGGAGCCTTTAAATTAGTATTCATTAGTTTCAGATAGCAAAAATTATGCAGATTTAGGCAAGCCGACAGAGGATATTTCCACATCTTTCAATGGGTTTGTACAGGCTGAAAGCATCTCATATAGTGCTGCTCAAGAATGTATAAATGGTAGTTAATGAACTGTGGTAAACTAGAAGTAAATATTCAGATATGGGCACCATAGTATGTAGCTCAATGAATTTGACCACAATTATTATATAATTATTGTGGTAATGAGTGGTTTCTGAGTTTTGACTTTACAAAGCATACGAATGTACTGTTAGTAGTTTCTTGCTAAGGATTTAGTTTAGGATTCAAAGCTTGCTGTGAAAAGCAAATGTTTTAGCATGTTATTGTCTTTCTGAGTTAAGACTGGGAAAGTATGAATTTACAATCAGAAAACATACTGAAAGCTAGAATGTTCTTGAGTAATATCCATAAAATAGATTTCTGCTTAAAACCTTTATAGATGGGTTTTTTCCTCTTGATACTCTCGAACTAATAGTTATTAAATCCATTTCGTTTTATGTCAGATAACTGTTGAAAATACTTATTTGAAACCCCTCCACAAAAAAAAAAACAAAAAAAACCAAAAAGCCAAAAAACGCAAAAACAAACAACGAGCCCCCAAAACAACAAACAAAAAAAACCCAAAAAATCCAAACAAACAAAACCAACAACAACAAAAAAATTAAGGTTATTCTAATGGGATTTTACATATTATTCTAAATTACTCCCAGCATTTAAATAGGCATCTCCTTTCTATACAGCTTGTCCTAAAATTGTAATCCTTCTAGAGAATTTTGTTCTTGGTCACTAGGGGTCAGTGATTCGGCTCCAAGTTAAGATGCGTCAAATTTGGTAAATGAGTTCCTGCTGTAGCTTCTTTAAGCTCCACTGGCTTACAGCTTTGACTGGAATGAGAGCTGAGACATGTAGCTCACATGCAAATGCTTACATTTAAGTATTAGATAATAGGGAATTTTCTCTCAACCTTTAGGTTTTGTTAGACTCTGGTGATGTTAGTTTGTGATGGGCCTGATCTAGATCCAGCTCAAGGTTTCTCAATGGCCAAGGCAAAATTTAGCCTCTTCAAGAACAACAGAATACATATTCTGTCCTTAGCTTTGGTTGCAGCATAACTCAGTATTTTAGTGCCACTAAAAGAAATTGAGGACAAGGAAGGCTGAGGAAGGCTGGTGGGACTTGCCAGGCAGAGGAGTGGAAGTTCTAGGAGAGGCAGATGGGCTGCAGGAGCTCAGAGGGGTATAGAGGCTTCTTCCCCAGGCTGACCTCCCAAGGTATGTTTTGTAGGGCTGGGATGGGTCCATGGGGGGCCCTCACCTCATTGACAGTACAAGAGAAACCCACATCTTAGTCTGTAAGTCCACTCCCTTCACCAAGCTGCCTTTATTTCTTAAGTTCCCCAAACAAGAGCAGCCAGGAGGTGTGCTCGTAGGTCCAGCCCTAACATGCACGGCCAGCCTGGCTGCACTGCCAGCACCCAGCAGCTCTGGCAGCATAAACAAGCCAAGGAGGGGGCAGGCAAATGCAGCTCATGCTGCTTAACCCAATCCCTTCCCATTGTGGTGGCAGGAACAGGGAACAGTCTTTCCTTTGTCCATCTTACACCTGACTCCCAGAGGGGAAGTCAATACAGTAGGACCAAACACTGAGACCCAACACAATACACAGCTTCTTGGCTCCACCTTACAAAGTTGGGGGTTTTTTTTAATATTTTGGCCAAAAAGTGTATTAGTAAAACTCAGGTGATCTGAACATTTGCTGTGTTGCTGTTTGCTGTGATGGTAAAAAACAAGAATAGGAAAAAAAGGAAGAAACTTGAAAACCCACTGGAGTTATGTCTGTCTGCCATTTATGTCTCATGAAGTTAGAAATTCAAGCATGTTTTTGATATCTCTCCTAATACTTAATATGTATAACTGTTGATCATGATTTTGGACAGTTTCCTGATTCTGCATAAATAGTATTCTCTTTCCTAAAGTATTAAGGAAACTTCCCTGCCATGTTGGAGGGTTATCGTTTTTGTATTATGTGGGCTGCTGGGTAGGTGGGTGGGGGGTGATTTGCTTTTTTTAATCGGTAATGAATTACATCTTAAAACAGCCTTCTGCTTTTCTTTTGGTCTCCCTCAGTGCAAAAGAATACTGCAATGTTTTCTGCACTTTGGTTTTAAGGGACAAACAATGTTTGATGTAGTCTGAAGCTTCCAAGAACCACTTCTATAATTTTATTTAAAAGATTACTACTTGACAGATAAATATTTTTTCCAAGTAGAATGTGCTACCCTTGATAGGCTGTCATGGACAGCATGGAGCTGTTAGCAGTGAATTGCTTTGTTCAGTCAGAGCGTGGTCATTTGTGGCTGCAGCTGTTCCCATTTAGCTCTCTCTGAGTTGTTCTGTCCTGATTTTCCGTGGGATCCTCAGGAATAACTGAGCATCATCCACTGGGACAGCAGAGCCCTCAAAACTGCCTATTAATCTCCCTGAGAATTAACCCCATAGTGTAAATGGCAATGCTTGTTTTATGACATGAGGACTTGACAACAGAGAAGCAAACACAAACCAACTTACTCTTAATTACTTTTTAAAGGAAAGCAGATTTTCTCTATAGTGATAATCAATGGGTTTGTGTTTGGAAGAAAGACAGATTATTCAAAATGAAACCAAATCTGCCTAGGGCAGATTTTCAGTGGAGCTTACTCCTTTTCAAGTTCACTTATGCTTTCCTAAGTAGTTCCTGAATTATCTTTAGTAACTGTGAATTAAAGAGTGACCTGTACTAAAAAGAAAAAAAACTAAAGAAAAAAAAGAAAACAAAAAAATCAACCAAGGTCTAAATTACTGTTAGGAACAATTTTCAAGGCAGCAGTCCAATTGTATCAGCCAATACATTCCTCCTATCTTTTATTTTCCATGTCTAAATGGCATTATGAAGCACCATCATATGTATTTCTTTCTGAATCTTAACCTTCCTGGTAAAAGGTCAGTGACTAAAGAGTGACTTTGACTACATTTGTCAAATGTGGAAATGCAGGACATAGCTTGGGTCTGTAGGTTTTGAGAAGACACTCTTAACAAGTCTGTTGTCAACACCAGCATGAGGAACTGCCTGAGTCACACCCACGGAGAAGCTGTACTGGTAGTCTGTGTTCCTGTAGCTGCCAAGTTCAGATCCATCTCAGTCTAGAACAGCTCCTTTGAAGAGAGGATGCTTATACTGCACCTCTTTTGGGTCCAGTGCCTCACAGTGTACAGCCAGGACGTTTCATCTCTGTGCTGCCCTGCCAGCTTTCCAGTGCCACGCTCCTCCATCCAGCACACGGCTGGTGTGGGAGGCAGCCTCATTTCCAGCATCAGCTTCTCCTCCAGCCTTACAGCTGGAAATGGAGGCAACTAAAGGCCTGTCCTCTTTCTGGAAGTTTCAGGCCTTCAGGTCCTAAGCCCAGTTTTGGCATGTAATCCTAAGAAATGGCTTTTGTAAAGATTAACTTTGGATTTCTTAGCAACCGCTGAAGCTGCATGAATTGAAAACATCACGTTATCAAGTTTCCAAGTGGAGTGACAGATTGTTCCACCCTGTCCTATGCCATTGTCAGATGAGAAAATTGAATTCTTCACTCCTCACCATGGGTGCAAAAATAAATACAAATTCTTCATAGCTAGAAATGAATAATGTCAATTTTGTAATGACAAGATATTTCAAAATCACAGTCTCACGTCCTTTAGAATTTGTTTTTCTTTAGCAGTTTCCTCTGTTAGAACATGTTTACAGTAGGTACTCTTTTAAACTAAAATTCATAAAAGGATTCAAAGAAAGAAAACAAGAAAATTACCTTGACATTCAGTGAAAGCTGTAATATCATGTAAATCATTACTAATGGAGACCAATTATGGAGGCTCAGAGTCGACTGTAATAGATTTTTCACACAAAGGAGGAAGGATGTTGGACCTACTGCAGAGTTGTGAAGAAGTAATTACATACCATCTTTCGTACCTAACGAATGAGATATTTTTAAAGATGTCACACTAGCCATCACATGCTCAAGAACATCATGTTCTAGGCAGTGGGGTGTTTTATTGCATTTACATCTTTTAGAGCAGCCATCTGTACGGCAGCATCTGTGTGCCTACCACATATTTTGGGTGTGCATGTGCATTACCATTTCATTTTGTGCAGTTGTTTGGTAACCTACTGAGTACCTTGCAGCCATTTAGTATCCATGCTCTATATGCTGACTGCTGTCTTTTCTCAACCTATGTCCAAGTTCTTTTTCGAAGTGATTTCTTTTCTACTTCTCAGTGGGACCTCCTCAGGACTAATGCCTCCCATATAGGAAAGACATCCTTTTTTGCAGTGGTATTTATGCTGCTATCTGAGAGGATTTAATGAAATCTATTAATTTGAGGTTCAAAAGTCTTGTAAGAAATAATTATTTATTGGTGGCGAAGATGGAATAGATTGCATATGAATGCTCCGTCACTTCAAGGACCTAATGCCATGTGCCCCTGGCTCTTCTGTTAATCTTCATCTGATTTTTCAGTTCTCTGTATCAGCATTTCCCTAAGTTATGAGTAGGTTTTAGTTAATGCCTCTTGTCTCCTGCCTCTGCCTTACAGCTGGTGAAACATTTCTGTAAGGCAGTGCGCATTGACCTGATAGATGGAAGGCTCCAGTTGCACTTAAAACTAGATTCACTTTTAGCTGGGACCAAGTGGAGAAATAAAGTGGCACTAGGACATGTCCTATTTGTGAAATGGAGCCCAGACTGAGGAGCTGCCTCTCTATTAGACTGCATTGAGAGAGTCCCAAGAGTCAGATCCAGCCCTACACCTTAATCTGTATGTTGTTGTGATGTTTTCTGTCATGGAAATACAGCTATGTTGTAGGATCATTTAGTGATCTGAGTATAAATAGCGAAACTTTTTCAGCTTCAACACTACTTTACTTTAAAACAAGTCACTTTTGGGTTTCATGACTCTTCTCGTTTGTCTGTTGCAATCATCTGGACACAGCACTTACCTGCTTGTTGCAGAAACTTCAGGTACTGAAAACCTGAGGTGTCATCCTGTTCTCCACCTTCCTTCGGAAGTGCAGAAGTCTCCTGGAGACCAAAACACCTTTGTGTAAACAAAATGTTCTACTTAATAATAGGGTGACAAATGAACAGTGTTTGATGTGAAGGAGTTTGGACTTAATGGATTCTCAGAAGTCAGTTTCAGTTTCCAGCATTAGTTTCTCATGTGTGAAATGGACTTTAGCATCTATGTAAGAATGAAGTGAGCTTACTTTACTATCACTTTACTATCGTACCTTGCGTGCATTAGCTGGAAAAGTCTGGTGTTCTACCTGCATTTTGAACTGGTCGGGTTCGGTGTGACCTCTTGTAGAAGGCTTTGTGAAGGAAAAGCAACCCCTAACAATAGCAGTTAAACCCTGCATATTTTGTGACCTTTACCACTAGTTACATACAAATTCCTCAGTGTTTCTTGGAGACATAACAAGGGCAGGACATATATGTTTTCTTTCAGTTAATCTCCAAATACCTGTTTTCCCAGCCAGAATAAAAGTGTAAACAAGAGAATGAAAGGAGTTTATTTTCCCAACTTGAATCTTTTTGTCAAAATCTTTCATCTTAGAATCTTACTGGTAAATAAGTTTTAGGAAAGGATCATGTTTCTGAAATACTTACAGTGTTTAAACCTTTGTTTCCCTTGATAAAATAATTTACACAGAAACCATTTTGACTATCTTACCAATCCACTGCTGTGGGAGACATCACACCTCAAAAATAATTGAAATATGTTTAAAATTATTTTTATGCACATAAACTGTATTTTACATGTGTGCAAATATATATTTCTCTTTCCTCTTTCTTTGCGCTTTGGTTTTTTTCCATTGGAGATTTTTTCAGGAGCTTGGCTACTCAAATCCTGCACCAGTCTGATTTAATTCATGGCCACCTCTGCCACTTGTTGTTTTGTCAGTATAACCTTCATAGAAATCGTGGATCATTTCCATGTATTAATAGGCTACTTTAATGAAATTAGTCTCTGGCAAATATAAAATTGTGCTGGTCTCTCAGAGTAGTTGCCCAAAGCCATCTGAAAAGGACTGCTTGGGTGAGGAGAGGTTAGAGATACTAAAGATACCAAGCTAGGCTGAATTTCTATGGAGCATCTAGCAGAGACTACAGAGAAAATTACGTTTAGGAAAAAAAATGTAGGTACGGTGAGACCTTGCATTTTTACTGTGTTTCTAGGTTTTTCAGTTTGTAAAAGGAATGTCTTTAAGCTGGTTAATTAACATGGCAGGAGCCTCCACAGTGTCTACAGCTACAGCAGGACAACATCTGTCTGCAGTAATTAGGCAGGAGCTTCCATACTGAAGGGCTGCTCACAGATGGAGCGGATGGCTTGCCAGGCAGATGATGCAGAACTGTTTATACAAACCCACTTCTACTCTTAAAAACAATAGCAAGCACATATCGCTGGCAGTCTTTGGGTGTGAAACTAATTATGATAAATCTGAAATGTTAAGTGCCTGGTGTTTTGAAAAAAATTATATTGGGAAGGGAAACCCACCTCAAATTCATTCATATTGATGTGTCAGAAAAATACAAGGTCTTATTGATAGTTTATTGTACAATGTAAAATAATAAAGGCCTTTGAAGAATGGGTAGAGATGAAGCTTTCTTGGATGTGCAGAATAGCTTTCAATAAAATAAATATATTTCACACCTGTCTATTTATTGATGTTGATAAGATTAAAGAATTAAGATTGTTAAAGAATTTCTTCTCAGACTCTATCAAACATTTGAGGCCGTTTTGTTCAGGGAATGTGTTGTCCTTCAAGGACTAGGATGTGAAATTATCTGAAGATATTTGAAGATGCCCTGTGGTGTAGGAGGGTTTTTCCAGTACTTTTTCTTTTCCTGTATATAATGTTCATAGAAAAATTCTCATAGTACTGCCTGCGCCAGTATTGATTAGGTGACACAGGATTTCATGTGAGCTAGAATTTACTTGATTTCAGCTGAAAATATGATAAGACCACATAAAATCTCAGAGCAAATAAATGAAGGAGAGACACTTGGACTAAACACTGAGGAAAATTGTACAATTGTTGGCTTTGATCTCCCCAGGCTCCCTCCACCCTCTCATAAATGTAGTGAAAACATTTGTACTCTATGACTACTGATCTTTTTATGATTATGCACTTTTTCTGAGGATTGCAAGTAATGCTACAAAGGTTGTTGGCAAAGGTGCTTCTTCTTCCACTACGTTGTAGTTGTGAAAGAAACTAAAATAACAATTTGGTTTACTACTACTCTGGTTTAGCTACTTATGCTCTTCTTTGAGAAGCTCATTTTAGAAGATCTCATAGCCTGCCTTTTATATCTGCTAGACAAGGTATTGTTGAAGGCAACTTAGTGATTTGCTAAAACCCAGTTCAGTTTCTCCATTCTTCACTGACATCTCTGGATATTAGTGTGTAATGTAGTATTTTTGCTTTTTATGTGTTAGCATGTCGAGGATGGATTACAGGGCTTACTTCTTACTAACAGTTACATTTATTTCATTTTAGAAAGTGTATATTAACTTCAATTTCTTGCACTTTCAGTTTGTTCCACTTCAGGTATTTACCTGACTATGGGAAAAAAATATTACAAGTGAATTTTTGGGTCTAGTTTTTAGAAGTGTATTGGTCTCTGCTGAATTTTCTCACAGCCTGACATGAGTGTCCTAGAAGTGCTGGTTGTCGCTGCTTGTTCTGAGGCTGTTGGGTCAAGGTCTTGAATACATGTGATTTTTATAAGTTGTAACTTCCAACTCTATTTCTGATCTGAAATTTCAAGACTCCTCAGTAATATGCAAACAGAATAGCATATCCTTTTAGTTGTGTTAGGATCCTGTTTGCCTGAGTTTGTTTTCACCCTTCACCAGTACCAGCACTTTGATTTTTCACTGACCACAGTGGTTCCTACGCTATCTGCAGACTTTGCAGTATCTGAACACAGATGCAGTCATTCAGTTTCTGAAAATGAAAGATTTGGGAACAGAGAATGCCGCCTCTGCCCCAGGGGCCTGAGGGTGTGCTGCATCTGCTGTTCCTTCTGTGGAAGGCTCAGGACAACCTGTTCTTTTCTTCCCAACACCTCCCCAGACCAACACATTTCCTTTTCTGGGATCCCCAGTGATGATGCCAGTTACAGAGATTGGGAAATAGGGTCACAGAGGTGATCGAGGAATGGGAAAGCCACCAGGTTCACCCCCAGAACCCCACTGCCATTTGCATAGAGTGGAAATTATTTTCCCCTTTTATTATACAAATGGAAAGTCAGTTCAGAAAAATCAGATTAGTCTTTTCAAGCAGAAAAGCAGAGCAGGCTGTTCATCTCCTTTGTGGGAAGTGACCACGTGTAGCCACTACCTCCACTGCCTTTGTGCATGAGATCTCTCAGTGTCCAGGGCTGGTGGAACACCTGGAGATGGGCCAGCAAATCTCAGAGCAACTGCAGGAGCCAACACAGGTACTGAAGACACCCAGTACTTTATATCTGAGATCTAGGAAAAACTATTCTTCCTATATCTAGGGGAAAGAAAAAACAGTAAACATTTGCAGAGCTTTATCTCTTAAAGACAGAGAGAATAGGAACATCTCATACTGAAACAACTGATCTAAAGTATGAGCTCACAGCTGCAGTGTACTAAACAAATAAGATAGTGCTGGAAGAATTGATTTTTCTCTATACCAGTCCCTTCCTGCTTCAATGGATTATGCTGCATTCTGGAGAGAGAATTACTCAGCTGCTTGGTATTGGGGAGGAATAAAACAGGCGGCTCACTTTAAGCTGAATTGGAATATATGTCCTTTGTTAAGACACCAGGTACACTTCTGTCAGCTGGTAGAATTTTAGTCAATGTTTTTCATCATATAGTTGATACAGGATCAGTGCTTGAATAGCTGTGAATACAGTATACATTAATTACCTTGCTACACTTGTGTGGGAACTGAGTACAGCATTTCTCCCATTAATATACATCTGGTATTAGAGCCTGCTCCAGAACATTAGTCAGTTCTACAACTATAGACAGAATTTTATTACATTCTTCAGTAATGTGATAATGATGAGCTGATTCTTGCAAATCTTCATGGATTTTCTCATCATTATAGACTCAAATTAAAATTTTACTTTTTTAAAATATCCAAGTGTTTAGGTAAGTGTTTCGCTGGTTCAGTCAGTCAGCCAAATATTTGAGAAAAGAAGGGTAGTGGAAGTTTTCTAGCATTCTAGCAGAGTTTCAGAATTGCTTTGCTGTAATAATTTAAAACCCAATTTGCAGAACCTTTATATTAGATATTATCTGGAAGTAGAGTCTTAACTAGTTAACATTTATTTTCATTCAGGTATTGATTTTTCTTTGCTAATCCTTAGCTTCTGAATATACTGTTAAGGTAGATTCTAGGGAAAAAAAAATCCCTTTTCTGAATATTGCTTCAAGTTACACTCAGTGTTTATTCAAGCTGATCTGTTTTGAAGAAAATACAGTATTCTGTATACTATTTTTACTGTTACATCTTTCAGCTCCCGGAACAACAACGAAATCCTCCCCACCGAATGCAAAATAAAAATTAAAAACAACAACAACAACAACAAAAAAACAAAAACACACAAACAAACAAACAAAAAAAACCAAAAAAACCAAAACAAAACAAAAAAAAACAAACAAAAAAAAAAAAACAAACAAACAAAAAAAAAAAACAAACAAAAAAAAAACCAAAAAAAAAAACCAAAAAAACAACTTTGCTTGGTATGAATTGCACAAGAGTATGAGCCGAGAAATACTTCTTATGTGTCTTCACATGCACATGCCAAAAGGTCTCTGCCAGAGCTGTTCTCTATTGGAATTTACTGGGGCTTGTGAAGAGCAAATACTGAAGCACTGTCTTGTTCTTTCTCCATTAAAATACTATTTGAGGAGGAGCCTGAGGAGCTGGGTTGCTCAGAAAAAGATCTGTTTAATATCTAAGACAGAACCCCTGGGTTGCTAAGCTGTAATTGAAAGGTAAATTTTGAGGCAGTGCAAAATTAAATTACTATTTGCATAGTTTATTGTTCCTTTGGGATTTATAAAAACATCCCCAGTATTCTTTGCCTCCACCCAAAAAAACTGTCTTTGCTTGTTGAATTACAAGTTTTAGAGTGCAGTTTTCTTTCTGAAAGACTTGAGCAACTATTTGAATTCCCTAAGAGTATGTTAAAACATGGGAGACTAAAGCCTCAGCTTCTGTTCTCAGTCCTGGTTGTGGAGAAAGGCAGTATTGCAGTGTATGCTGTCCATTGGAGGACCAGGCATTTCTCATGTAAAAACATCTGCAATGTTGTTAATATTTTTTGATGCTGTTTTGGTTTTATTGTTTTTCTGTAATCACTAATAACAGGGATGAAATGCATGGGGCTTTTAGTGGAAACTTCAAATATAAAGTTTACCTTACAGTTAAAAAAATAAATATATTTACTAATGACCCTTCTTAAAGGATGAAGTAATTGAAAGACATTAAATAGGAGATAGTACTGTGTGTCTTGGCTTCCAGAAAGGGTATGATGCCAGCCTTCTCTGGACTGCCAGCATCCCAAAAAGCTTCCCTGCTGGCTCTCTTCACAGTGGGTTGCCTGCATATGCCTCCTGGTTCTTGATGCTGACACAGTAAATAAACTTTGCCAAGGTTTATGCCACAGTGAGCCTCAGTTTTAGATAGTCTCTAGGTGTAGTTCCAGTGTAGTTGTTCATAAATGAAGACTGCTGGCTTGGGCCACTTAGCAGGTGAATCATTTGTACACTTTTTACAATGTTAATTCATGGATTTGTCCATTCATGATGGTTTTGGAAGATTATTAATCAAATATGTATTGATGCAGATGTTGAACAGTGAGTCTGAAAAACAGGTTTTTTCCTGACTTCTTGTGGCAGTAGGTACAGAGTAGGAGGAAGGAGGAAAATGCTTTATCTCCCCTGCTCTGTCTGTCCTCCTCAGCAAGGGGCCCAGGAGAATCTATTTATTTCCAGGGCAAGACAGGATTTCTCTCTCTTCAGGTATGCTTGACCTTTCTTTACAGAGGGTAATGTTCAGTGCAGATCCCCTATGGGACATTGTTTGTTAATGTGAAATCAGCACTCACTGTACATAACTATGGGATGAGAGAAGAAGATGGTGATGTAAAATGTCCTTGAGAGTGGGTCTGTTATGGTGAGCCATGCTTAAACCTCTCTGCATACCTTGCTAGTTGCTCTTCCTTTCAGATGATAAGGTTCTGCAGTTTCTGGAATAAAGAGCTGGAGTGGACCCCTATATTTGTCTAAAGAAGTTGTGTAGAGGCTACCTGGCAGCAGCTTGCACATTTGCTGGGCTCAGTGGAGCTCTGGTGAAGAAGCCCAGATGCCACTTGCTCCTGCCGCTGCTTGGTCATGGTCAGGGCTCAGCCATCCCAAGAAACACAAAACCAGGTTCTGGGGAAATAACCAGACTTTGCCCATGGGAATCACCTAATTAGATGGTTTTATCAGGTGTTTTGTAATTACAGAAATACGTAGATAATTATTTTTCTTTGAGCCAGATTGTGCTTACTTCTCTTAAGAATGTGCCATGAAGAAAAATGGTAAACTGCTATTTAATTGTACTTTAGATTATAGATATTTAAGGCAGCTGAACCACAACAGTATAACAGGGCACAGAGACTATTTAAAAGTTTGAGTAACATGAGATTGATCCAGAGCTTTCTTTTTGCCACACTTTTCTGAAGTTTTAAAATCTACATGCATAGTATCAAGCAAGAATGATCCAGATGAGTGATCTGTTTAAGTGTAAGAGGTAGCATATTTGATAAATTATAGCCAGATTAGGATTCTGCATTTGATGATTTGGGTGTGGTGTTTTTTATTGGCTTTTTTTTGTTTCTTTTTTTTTTTTTTTGAACCAATGAATTATTTGAAAAATACAGTGTGCAAAACAGGAAAAGAAAATTATTTTCCAAACAGTAGATCAGTTAAGCTCAGCTTCCACTTGCTGCAGCTTTGTTCTTGTGTTTAGCAACAGGTTCCATCCTGAATAGTTATGTTACATACATATGCTATATTTTTATTTAAAAAATAATTTATGATTGAGAAATATTGCATGATAAGATGTAGACTAGCCCAGTACTAGCTCAGGAAATACTCATCTTGAACAAAAAAAAATTATGCTAAGGTTACCTTATCACTAGAAACCAGTACTTATTTTGGACAAAGTTCTCTTGCCTTATTGATCAATAATTCACTGAGTTATGGAGGCATTTTTATGTTCCACAGAGATACTAGACCAAATTTAAAAATAAGAAAGAAGATTTACAGTTATTTACTGTAGATACTTCTTTTGAATTCAAAAGATAGAGAAGAATTTATTGTAATATATAATGTACAAAAAGAATTCAAATCATTAACCTCAAGATATCTGTTCCTGCAGTCTCTCATGTAGATAAAGCTTTTAATCAGAGTAGAGCTTCAGGTTGTGTGCAGAGTTTTCTCCTGCAAGAGGTAACAGGCACCTTCCTGTGCTGCCAAGCCAGTGCTCAGCACTTCCTTCTCCTCCTTCTTTCTCCTTGTCATTGCTCTCCCCAGCCATGAAGACCCTTGGGGTAGCCCCATGGTGAAGAATAAGTGGCCAGTGCTGCTGGGCTGGTGGTTACTGGAGCACTGCACAGTACTCCAGCCTCGGGAGAGGGCAGTGAGCACAGGGGAGGCTGAATTACTGCTGAGTCGGAGGCGAGGAGGAAGGGTCACTTAAGAGTTAGGGACACATGCATATATCTATCTATCTATCTATCTATCTATCTATCTATCTATCTATCTATCTATCTATATCTATATCTATCTATATCTATCTATATCTATCTATATCTATCTATATCTATCTATCTATCTATCTATA
Source organism: Lonchura striata (assembly GCF_050655825.1). NCBI lineage: Eukaryota > Metazoa > Chordata > Aves > Passeriformes > Estrildidae > Lonchura > Lonchura striata. The sequence goes on along the minus strand of NC_140705.1, from coordinate 64,015,347 downwards.
TATATATAAATATATATATTGATATATAGATATATAAATATATAGATATACAGATATGTGTGTGTGTATGTATGTATGTATATGTGTGTAAATAGATATATATGTATAATGCAGAGCAGAGTCAGAAAAGAGGAGATGAAGAACATATAGAGTCTGACAAGGAAGGATCATCCTGTGGTCAATACACAAGATTCAGACAACTTAAGTTTATTGTGTCACACTCATCTCCAGCGTTGGCTTTGTACTGATGCACCTTAAAGGGTTGTGCAGGCACCACACGTTAGATACGGTGAGACAGACAGAATCAGCAGAGATTCAGCCTCCTTGTGTGAGGGAGATGGCAGCTGTACAATTTCAGCCCAAAAATCAGAGGGGGGCAAATTCAGAGGGTCCTGTGCTTTTCCTGCTTGGCTCCACAGGCTGCTGTTCTGTGAAAAGTGTTGGATAGACTTGAGGTTTTGGCTAATGTTAGGTGTTTCAAAAGTAGTCAGTGGCAATTGCTGTGTTACTACTTAAGGTTTAAACATGTGTCTTTTGTAGTTCAATGGGAAAAAGAGGGTGGAGAAATCTTGTGGGCAAAGCTGTGGAAATAGAGGGAAATTTTCTTAAGTGTCACATTAAAGAGTTGAAAGCATATTTTGATTTAATGGCACCAGTAAACCCCTCGGCATTCATTTTCTATTGTGTTGTCTAACTTAACTGTTGGTTGTAAAAAAAAAAACAGAGATAATTAATGTTAGAACTGTGGTAATGTAGAAACCAGGACCAGAACTACAGGTAGAAAATGCTGTGGAACCACTGAGACCTTGCATTAGAGAACTCACTGTCTACTCAGAACAAACAAAACACAGAAGTGGAAAACTGAGGCATGGAAAGAAAAGTTTGTTCCATAAGAAACCAGGAAATGAGCTCAGGGCTTATGATTATCATCCTGCATGTTATTTCCAAGCATGCCCTCTCTTTCTCAGAAACCAAAAATACTAATACCAAATTACTGAACATTAAAAAAAAAAATTGATCTGTTTCCCTTTAGAATGAGCAGCATTTTTTCATTAACATTTATGTCATTATATCAATTGTTATTTTACATAAATTAAGTATATGTAAAATTTTAAGCAATGACTATGCTAGATTTACATGCATTGTAATATCAACTGTTTCTTGCTTGCCAACATAGTAGTGCCTTAGCAGAAAATGAGAATCATACCCTGTGTCTTAGTCAGTGCAACCCATTATGTGTGTATACTTACAAATAAGTTCTTGAAGAACTTGCAGAACAAAAAAAAAAGTTATTTTAAAAGATCCCTTAACAAATATTATTGGTGGATGAGAAATGAGAATGCAGAACAGTAGGGCAGATTTGGTTGAATAAATGTTGACAATTAGCTCATCTTCCTGCAGAAAAAGAATCTGTTTTTCAACTGCAAAACCCTCACTGGTGGATTCAAGGAGTCCAATTGTCTTCTCACAGTAGAAGCATTTAAAGCATTGACAATGTTCAGAAAGTCAGAAATCCATACGATAAAATAAGATGCAGATATTTGAAAGAATTCAGTTTGAAGTCACAATACATAGGCAAATACAAAAGGGTCTCTGAAACAGAGTGTCTGTATCTAGAATGCTATTACAGTTAAGAAAATGTAATTTATATTCAGGATAACAGGGTTTTGATGTGTTCATGAGAGAAGAAAATCCTCATCTTTGGGGAATGACAACAGAAATAGCTTCACCTATTGCACTCTGCATAAAGATCTAAATTCTATACCTCTTTTTGTCATTGGTCTTACAAAAAGCAGATTTTTTTTTTCTACAAAATGAAAGCCTAATGACTTGGAATTGGCAGTGTAGATGTGTTAGAAGTTTGTTATTAAATACATGTTTATTTCAGTAGTTGAGAACCTTGCTGAAGACTAGAATCACAAAATTTCAAATTGAATAAGTAATAATGTTCTTTTATTTATGCTGTAATTTATTTGGGAGAGGGATGGGAGTAGCATGACAGTAGGATTTTATGTTCAAAGTTGCCATGGTAATGCAACCTACTACCTGTTGCGAAGACTATGCTGTAGATGTTATTACTTTTATTACAGCTCTTTATCCTTTAGTTTTTAAGGTGTTTGTTACAATTCAATTTCATTTTTAGGAAAACCAGTAAGTTTTGCCGCTTGCCAGGAGGACTCTACAGTAATAGCAGTGATAGCAATGCGAGAACCTGATTCTGCTGACTCCTGGCTCCTGTCCTCTAAATGCAGAGATATTTACAAACTATCAAACCATATAGGAAGACAAGATTATCAAGAGAGTTCAGTGCCCTGTCTATATTAATAACCACTTTTTCTGTAAAGTCAGTGATCAGTATTTGGAGACAGAAATGCCCCACCAATAACACCATACAAAACATACAAACAGGTGGTTTTCTAGCATTAGAACCTGGAGGATCCTGTCTGCTTCAGAGTGTCCCAGGATCTCTGTTACTGTGCCAACCCTGCTGAGCAGCAGCACTATGATAAGCCTGAAGTCAGCCAGAGTGCTTCCATTTGGGATCCTAGCTGTGAGACTCTCAAGATACCATCAGCCCCTCTACATAGTAGATGGCTGGCTCAGCATTACAGTGCACAGAAAATATTTATCAAAGTCAAGATGGTTGTCTGAACCATGCTTTTTAAGTATGGAGATGGTGATAGAATGACTTCTGTCTTCGGCATTTAAAATGCTGTATTTATACAACATTCTCTCTTGTTGGATTCTTTTTTCAAGACCTGTCTCCTGGTTTTAGTTCAATAACTCCCTATCCTTTCCTGCTGGATAACAATTATCTATCTTTTTATCTGCATGTGAAAGCCATTGGTTGAATTTTGCAAAATTTGTACTGACAAGCTCCTTCCTATATCTGAATCTCTCATGTCTTCAAAAAGAAAAGTTCCTAATTAAGCAGTCTGTGCAAATTGCCCATTCTTATGCTCTGCTCTGTCTTCGTGTCCAGTCGTTTAGGACTTTATGTAAGCTTTCATATAAACTTTTAAATTTTGTCTAGAAAATACCAAAAGTTAAGTAGATATCATGAAGTAGGATCAAAGAGATAAGTTACTGTTTTATCCAGAGCAGTACTCTGATGGCTGTTGCGTCACAAGTGCTGTTTTTTGTTTAACTGAGCTGTGGGCTAATATTACACTGTATGAGTGTACACTGTGCGTACATATGTGTTTTGATGTGTTCATTAATGTGAACGAAAGGCGCATGTATGTGTTTTGTTTGTTAACAAATAGTCACAGGGATAATCACAGTGGAAGGCATACTCACAGCTAAGGGGTTTGGTGTGGTCTCAGTTTTCTCAACACAATCCTCAAGGATGAGGTCTTGGATTCTTCCCTCCCATGCACTGCTTGTATTTGTGGCACCTAATTTAGGAAAAGAAGGGTCTTAGACTCCATCTGCATCAGTCGGAAACATTTTGGGTCTTTGAACATCTCTTTAATCATTAGTCACTGGGCGGAGGCGCCTACTTCTCTCCACTCATTTAGTCCTTTGAGTGTGTGAAATACGTTTGACCTTAAGGCAATAATTCGTAGCCCATTATCAAGTTCAAAAACAAGTGAAAGAATTGCCAGTGCAATATAATACATTGATGTTTTGGAAACCTACCTTTGTTAGCTCATGCAGTGGAGGGCCACTGTCTGTCCAGTCGACTCTAGCCACTTTTTCAGTCAGATGTTAGTGTTGCAGGCTCTACATCTGCTGCTGCAAGAACAGACAGGTCTGTGAAGGGGGAAATGTGGGTTCTGCTTCAATATCTGAGTTTCTGATAACTGCTTTTATCTGGTTCTCGATGGCAGTTTTCTCATCCTCTTGGTTTTCACTTGTCTGCAAGAATTTTTTCCAAAGTCTGCATGTTGTTAAGAGCTGTGCCTCAAGATGTGTCAGTTCAGTCTTCTCACCAGTCAGTGGTGTCATATGGTATGGTTAAAGAGAGGATTTCTAGAGTGTCAAAGACTCATTTATCTCGTTCATTTGTCTGAATGGACAGCTGTTAAAGGTATGCCTGTGGATCCTCGGGTCTTCCTCTGTATCCAGGTAAGACATACCAGGAGAATTCCAGCACTGAGAAGGGTTTTATGAACAGATAGTCAGCTGCTCTTTCTTGCATTTTACTGATTTGCACAGGCAGAGGTGGTAGTACTGTTTGGGAGGTTAAGATACAGCTGTGGTGTGGATTTTGGTGAGTAAAAGAAGGGCAGAAATTAGAGCTGGCAGGTACAGTAAAGCAGTCCCAGTAGTTCTTGTTGAACATAAGAGCCACCATGCATTTCAAAATACTAAGAAAACAGAACATGGGTGAAATGTCTCATCTGCAGCTGGAAAAGGAATCTTCAATAGCTGAATGTCAAGTAAATCACTGGGAATAAATTAATAAAAATAATTCATTCACACAGTAGGACCACTACTAGGGAAATTAAGTAATTTTCTGTGTAAAAAAAAATTTACAAAACTGAATTACAATTTCTATATCATTATTTTATCCTCCTTTTTAAAAAGGGAGTACCACCAATTACTTTCCTTTGAAACAAAACTACAGAATGCATTCAATCAAATCAATACATATGAGCTCATCAGGACTACTAGCAGAAATAGTAGAACCATGCAGCATACAGCATTGAAAAACATACATTTTGGAATGTTTTCATGCTTAAAAATTCAGTGCTTACAAATGAATGAAGTGAGGTGGCTGCTCCAGTTTCTCCTGCTCCAAAGGGGAGTCGTCCTGAGTCTGTAAGCCTTAAATCAGTCTCTTTTTATCTGTTCAGAGGAAATGGTTTTGTTCAGAAGATCTGATGCACATGAGAAATCTTTATAAAATGCCTTTGACAAACAAGAATTTACAGTAACACTTTTAGCACTAATACAACAGAATGAAAAGAATCCAAACCAGCATGAATCACCACAAACAAGCATTAGATCTCTTCAAATAAAAATATAATTCCAGTAATTCTGGTACTCACTTCTAATGTAGCTTTTCATTTGAGTTTGCTGCTTTTACAGAGCAACACTTCTCTCTTTTAGAAACCTTCCCAGTAAAACCAGATTGATGCTTAAAACATCATCAAGCCCTCTACCTTCAGGTCAAAAATCCCAAGCCTGTTCATAACTGAAATAGTGGAGGAGCCATGGGCTCCATGGAGTCCACAAGAGGCCTTACTACTGCTGCTTGGTTTTCCATGAAAAGTCGTCAGCCACTGCAGTATGTACCCTGAACAGTCAACTTAAGAAATACTGGAATGTAGATTGTAAGAAAGCTTGACTGGAATAAATACTTGTAACCTCTTGTGAATTTGCTGTGGTATTCCCAATTTACCACATGGAGCTATGTACTAAATAGAATCAATAATACAGTGGTTGGCCCTAACTTCTGCTGGATGAAGCTACTCTGTTGTTTTGTCACAGCTATGGCCCTGTTTTCTCTCCCAATTTGTTGTGCTTGCTCAGTGAAATTGAATCACACGCTGTTTCAGGCAAGTCTTGGAGAAGTTGTTTTCCTCGGTGCAGATGGTTCTTTCCTCCAGATGTGAAAGGCAGTTAAGAGCTGCCTCATTTTTTTCTTAACCCTTCTGAACCATTTTGAAGTGTCCTTGATGCTATGGCTGCAGTAGTGCCGTGGTTCTTGCCCTATAGCTGTTTTTCTTATGCATATCAGTCACAGTTTATATAGGTTGCTTCGGTTTATTTAGTTTGTGCTCTTGCCTGTTTTAACAAGGACAAAGTAATATTCAAGAGCACAGCAGCTCCTGGGAGATGTCCCTGCTGGAAGCTCTTGTAGCAGTTTGGCACCAGTGAGGGTGCAGCCCCTGGTGTTGGCAGCTGCAGATGTTCCAGTTTTGCATCTTCAGCCCAAAGCAGTCGAGGAGAACCTGTACCCTGACCATTTCCCTTCACCCTGCTTGTTTCATTTGGGAACACAATTTCCTGCCTTGCTTCCATAGAATTCCTTCCTTTCACTCTAAAAAGGATTATTTATTTAAAACTCCTAATTGCATAAATTGTCAGAATGACTGCTTAGCTTGATTTTTAAGATGGAGACAGAGAGATGTAAAGGTCTGGTGGACTGATGAAAGTCAGCATCAAATTCATCTGCCAAAACAAAAAAATAACATTGAATGTGTTGCTATGAATGTTCCTTGCCTCTTGGAAATTAATGTGATAAGTTGCATATCTGGTGTAATCCCTGTTCTTAGTCTCTCTGTTGAGTGTAGTTAGATGTAATTAAAATTAATAGGGAAGAATATAAATATTTTCCAAATATGTGAGCCAAGAAAAAATGGAGGAAGGGGAGGTGTGGTAGTTTTAGCCCACCACCACTTCCTAACTAATCTTTCTCTAATGATGTAGAGAGAGACTAGGTGGCACCTGATGAAGTATTTTGAAATAACAGATTCATGAGGTAGAGCAACTCGATAACATCTTTGACTCATCAGAAACTTGCCTTCCCTCAGGATAAAGTTAATAATCATATAAGAATATAAAGATTTTAGTGGCTTTTCCTAAGTCAGCAGGGATACAGATTTATTCTGCGTACAGGATCCTGTAGTGCTAGAGACACCCAAAATTACATCAGCTGTAAAAAAATGTAAAGTTATACAAATAACCAATTGGAATCATCACTAATTTTTCATGACTTCCATTCCTGGGGTTTGCTAGTTCAGTAAAACTCATTCACATTTCTTACTAATTGCATCGATAACTCCATTGTTTTTCCTCTGTTTGCTGAAATTACTTGGAATAGTGTTCATAAGCATCTTATTTGGCTAGTCTGTAGTTCTATATGAGACAGCAGTACTGTGGGAGGAAGCTGGGCTACTGGGAACATCCAGGCATCTGGGCCACAGAGCAGTTGGGACAGAAGAGGTGACAGCAGCAGTGAACTGGATTTAAAATAGCTGTTGCTGTTAATACCTGGTATCTCCCATCATTGTGTTATCCTCAAGTATCAGTAGTGCTCTCCTGTGTCAAGATCATCAAGAAAAATTGTTTAGGACCATTCCCAGCATGAGTTTTCTAAATATCATGGAGATTATTGAGTAACTGTTCCCAAGCAAAAGTTTCCTTTCAGTCCACTGTGTTATCTTCTTATGTTTAGTCTTCAGTTCTTGTACTCATCTCTTGCCTTCTCTTGTATGTTTAACAAGATCCATATTGTTGAATTGCTCTACAGTATTGTTTTCTTTTCCTTTTGTCTAACAGTTAGTTATTTTATTTGAGGTAATTAAGTATCTTGTATGGTCTACTTTTGGTAAGCCCACCTTTTGTTTTCTTCCGTGTTACAGTTGCCTACCTTCCTTTAGTGGTCTCTTCCTCAAAATTTGGGTTCACACTATTGTAAGCAATCCTTTTGATACATGACTATATTATTTTCTTTTTCTCTAGTACTGTGGTACCTCCTCTGATTTGTTGGATGTATTATTTCATGCCTAGAAAAAAATATCAGTCTTGCTGGTTTTATAGTATCATATGCTTTGGGTGTTTTTTCAGATTTTTGGAGTCTGGATTTCTCCTTTTTTTGTTTTTAATGTCTCTTCTGATACAGTCACAAGTGACATGTTTATCAGTGTGTAATGCAGGGGATAACTTGCAGATTCCTGTTAATTCATTGGTGCCTGCAGAAAAACATAAGCGTTGGTCAAGGCATGCTCTGAATTCACACCCGTTCTTAATTTGCTGATGCCTGGATTAGTAGCAGGCTCAAGCCTGCCTGATTTTTTTGAGTTTATATAATGTGTACCATGTGCTTGCCATTCTTACTCTTTCTGCACACGTGAGCCAATCTGATGGGGTTACCTGTGGCAGAGAGCAATGCTTTTAAGTCTGGATGCTGCTCCATGGGCTCTGGCTTGTGAGTGCTGATGAATTTTGTGTCGGTGTTTTACAAACTCTCCAGCTATTTGCTCCACCCTTCTACTCTTTAATGCAAGGATCGCGGGGGATGGGTTCTTGTGCCTTCATTGCCACAATTACATTGCGTGTAATTTTAAGCTGCTGATGAAGGTAGACCCACGGCATTATTACCATACCTTTGAAGTGGAACAGCTGAAGAGCAGGTAGAGGTTTGCACCTCCTGCCCCTGCTATCAGAAGGGGTAAGTGGGGCAACAGCAGCTTGAGTTGTTTTGGACTGGTTCCTTACAGAGGTTGGCAAGCCGGAGCCGAGAACAGGGAACATGTGTTCTGTCTCTGGGAACAAAAAAGCAAAGTGAAAGTAAGGGTGAGAGAACCTAGATTTATATTTATAATTAAAAGTGACTGTGTTTGAAATATTCTTAATTTGCATGCACTCTCTTGTGTCTTTCGTATCTCTAAGGACCCCTAGAGGGCACGGAAGTTTTTCTCCACCTCAGATATTTAACTTAATAATTCTATTTGGCTTTATTCCCTTAAACATAATTGTAAGCACATTTTAAGTGAACATAGATAGAAAAAAAAATAACAGCATTTAACTAGGTCCTTCTTTATTCTACAAGGTGTTTTCTTGTTTTTAAACACAAACAGTAGAAACTAATATTAGCAGCCAAATTCTTAAATTATTGTTTAGGTTAGTCGGATGCTATATTTGTATCCCAGAGGAAATGCAATTCAAACTAACTAGAAATTCATACTTCATTACAAACTTTATTAGGGCTACAGTGTGAGCTGTGTAGGGATGGGCAGTGGGTATGCTTTCAACACTGTGGTCTCTGTTTCTGTAGAAGAGGAATTAGTATGGTGAAGAACTAGAGTACTCTAACTAGAACCTCAAGGTCTCCAAAATTCATCTTATGTAAGAATTTTTAATATTTAGGTCTTGTTGATTGCCAGTAAAGGAACAATTACATTTCACTACAAGATACTTAAAATTAGGGAAACATAAAAATGACTTATGCTTCCCCACTAGTTCCTGTCTACTTGGAGAGAGGTTTTGTAACTCTTATATATCCTGGGGAGCATTTTTCTCCTTAAATTAGTTTTGCCTATTTCATCAATATCACATGGTAAGTCGGGAACTAGTATTTGTGAATTGCACAGCAATACACAATATTAATTCTGAGTATAGTGTTGGCACTTCATCACCTTTAAATATACATACTAACACTCCAGAGTAATGCTTATCTGAGAACATCAGGTTTTCACTGACATGAAACAGCTGCAGTGTTTGAGGAGAAGGCTTGAATTTTCCAGAGTGCTCAAAGAGCAGAAAGTAAAACAAAAACAAACAAACATACAAACCAACCACCTAAGTGCAAAAACATCTTTGTACTTTTTGAGGGGGATTTTTTCATCAGCTGATGGTTTTGAGACCAGTCACACAACTGTGGAGGTCCATTGGATTGTGAGCCTAGTGCAGATTGGGACCTTTGTATGTGAAACCATGACAGTCAGAGTCCTACCTGTTCTTGCTTGAGAAAAAAAAAGGTAGATGTGTGCACTTTTTGTGAAGCAATGTCTCCTTGCATAGCAAGAAGTTGTTCAATAGGATATTGTTGTTTAATCTCAGCCAGCAATGAAGCGTTTTTGTGTCTTTGTTCTGATAAGAGGATCAGCTGTACTGCTTTTCCCAATTACCGAGGGATGTCGTGGGAGATGATTTTTTGGACCTTAGTTTTCCCACTGGAGGAGTGTAATGTCGTCACTTTGTATTAAAAAATAGACTTAGATCAAAACAGCAGAGAAAGGCAGCTGCCCCTTCTAATGTCTCGGGGGATTTTGTGTTTTGCAGGAGATGCACGGGTGAGAGGTCAGACAGGGGTTGTCTCCGAGCGCCGCGGCTCCTACCCATTTATAGACTTCCGTCTTCTTAACAGTAAGTGCAACTCTTCCTTCAGGTCTGTATTTAAATGGAAACAAATAAAAATCTCTATTGAAAGTGTATGAACCAAACTATCTCATCCCATATGTATCTGCAGCTCAGCTGTCTTCACACAGTCAGCATTAATTCCATTATTTCCACTCAGTGTCTGGCTGTGAAATGCTGTGATTGTGTGAGTAGCCCATAATGCTCAGTCTGTCAAATGTAAATACAGTAGGGCCATGGGGTGTGCTAAGGAAGGAGCAGGGGCAGTTCAGAATTAAAGAGATAAACCTCTGTGTCCTTTAGCCTCTTAGACAACAGTTGGAACAGATTTATGTGAAGCTGTTATCCGGTCATATAGAATTGGCACAGAAGGAGAGCATGTGACAGCACTGACCAGTGGTTTACAATAACATTAATTTTTCCAACAGTTAGAAAAGCCCCATGGAGTCTTCTCATTGACGTCAATGGATTTTGGGTCAGGCCAGCAGTGAACATCTGTTAAAAATAATCTTAACCTCATTTTGATTGAAGTTATTTTGCCACTGTTGTAAATAAAGGACAGCAAATCTAAAGAGAAAAAAACAAATTGAGACCATGTTGTTTTTTTTTTTTTTTCACCTGATGGACTCTCTATACTGATGCAAACTCATTAGTGGGTGTGTAGAAAATAAAATAAGAAGAGCCACTTAGTTTTGGGCCCTGTAGCACTCAGCCTGGGTGCTGTGTAAACTTCAGTGTTCAAACACAGGCAGATCTCAATGTGTCCTTGTGTACTGCGCAAACAACCTTTGAAAAAAGTGTTATTCACTGTCTTCATCGAAACAGACTGGAACTCCAACATTTGCAGTGCTGACTCTGTTATGCTTCTAGTGATTGTTCTTTTCATCAAAGAGCAGTTCAAACCAAAGTTTGAATTCTCCTTTTTGTACCTCCTTGTCTGGGTGCCTGGGGAAGGGAGGAGGAAGCGGGGAGGGAAGAGAGCGGGGAGGAAGCAAAGCAAAGCAGAAGGGCTGGCTGGGAGTCAGCAATGAAGAGGAGCTGGGGAGGGGAGGGCATGGGCTCTGATGGGCTGCATTCACCCACTCTGGCAGAGTTACTGCCACCCAGCAACGTGCTGCTATCACTCTTGCTATTAAAGATATTTTCTGGGTTGAAAGTCCATCAGAGAGCTTGCTATGGCTAAGGTGGAAAGACAAAGGGTAAGATGGGTCCATCAGTTTTCCCAGGACAAAGGGAATAACTTACTGGTTGAGCAGAGTTTGGAGGACAGTTTAGTTCTGACTTGCCAATGAAAAGCATGAAGAAAAATCAGGTGTAGGGTAGCTAGAAATAGTATTGGTGATGCATGCCTTTATAAAGACCGAGAGAAAATAAAGCACTTTTCATTCATGAAGTAGAAGTGGATATATATTCATATTCAAATATGACTGATGACTAATAAATTAATTATTTCTTTTTTGTTTTGAATACATACACATTATATAAAATTCAGTTTCTTTTAAACTTTTCAGTTTTCAGTTCCTTTACCCATGGAGAAGGAAGAACACAAGAATGGTTTCAGGATCTTTTTCTGGTGTAATAATTTTTTCCTGGTGATAGGGCTTTCACTTCTAACCCCTGTAGATGAGTCCTGCCATCCTCCAGATCCTGCCACTTTCTGGGAAATGCTGGTGCTGTCCGTGGGCTGTGCAGCAAGACATCCATGGCGAGGGATGCTCTGGTGAATACTCAGCCTTTAATCAGGCCTGGAGCAGGGCACTCCACATAGCTCTTCTAAATACCAATGCTGAACCTAAAAAGTGGTACCTCCTTGTGTTGTGTGCACCTTTAGTCCAACAGGGTGGGGCACCTGGGGGTTCTGTGCTCCCATGCTCTCTCTCACAGAGACCTCCAGCTTGCACTTTTTACCACTTTTCCATAAGCTGAAATAAGTCAGTATGGCTGGCTGATCATGATCTCTGTAAGGGAAAGCAGTGATCCTGATTTTAGATTCCCCATGGTTTTCAGGTTTTTATATATTTACCGTTTTCTCTCTAAAGAGTAATGTTGCCTTAATTTTTCGGTGCAAAATGAAGTGGGATTTCTAGGTACTTGACTACTGATTTTGTAGCTGGCAAGTGCACGCTGGGCCTGACTCACTTGGTGACCTACAAATAAATGTGTCAGAGCATGCAGATGTGTTTTGCCAGGAAATAAACAGGCTTTTGTAATACTTGTTTGTCTACATCTTTCTATTAAATCCATTTCTGCTGTGCAGAAGTAGCAGAAAACATGAGCACATAAGCAGCAAAAAACATGGTGCTGCACATCCTCGCAAAAAGAAGTATATATAAATGCCACTACTGCATACTTTATTGAAAAGTACCCAACTATTACTTGCAGTAATATTTTGTCACCATGTTGCATTTGTTTGGGGGCAGTAACTGGCAGGCAGCAACTGTATACTGAAGGATGTTAGAGTGAGGGAAGAGGCAGAGGAAATTTTATGGTAAATATCCTCAGAGGTCATAAACAAAAGCAGCATAAACATTACTCCCACTTCTCACTAACAAACTGGGCTTAAATAGCGACTGTTCCATCTCACATCTGAAATACTGTTCCAAATATCAGTACCAGCTTTGTTTTAAAGTAAGGGAAAACACTGAAGCTCATTCTGAAACAGTTGACATTTATTATGTAAAAAAAATACAGGACATTGATATTTAATGTCAGATTAAAGGTTACTTACATATAACTTTTTTTGCAGATTCAAATTAGTGGAGTTTTCCCTGCTTTGACTGTTATGGGTTAACACTGACTAGACCATATCTTTTGTTTTTTCAGGAGTCCTACAGTAAAAGTCGCTGTGTAACTTAAGACACCATGAAGTCTTGTTGGATAGGAAAACTTTGGATAGAAAATGGGATCTTCTGTAGCCCTAATCAAAGGCAACTGTTGGCTTCTTGCTTTTTGAGTCTGTGATGCCATCTACACATTCCTACAGTGTCTCTCTGCAGTATATAGAAAGTTAGTGTTCACCTTGTCTTTGCCAGGCTGTCAGGACCATGAGCATTTCTCAGAATCCTGTCTGGGAGAGATGGAGGGCCTTAGTGTCTTTCTCTGCCTAGTTGCAAGATTTTCTAGGCATAGTTGCACTGGTGGGTTTGAGGACTCTTAAGATAACTCTGGGATCCCAAACTGAGTGTAAAATACCGCTTTGTCACCAAGAAATCCTTGGTTCTGTTCTCTGAGGACTGAATGTTTGCCCCAGCCCCTAGAGTTAGTCCCACAGCTTTTGGAGACCCATGTGATCTACCAGGTTCTGTTCTGTGTGGATGGCAGCCAGTCAGAAGCTTGAGGAGATGCCATGTAGCAGCTCCTCCCCTGCAGAGGGAGGACTCCTAAAATAAGAGATACAAATTTTGCTGTAGGTTTATAGGAAGATAGGGTGACAGTTTTCTTGTATTAATTCCAAACAAAACCTAACAAATTTTAGGAAATTTTGAATCTGCACTGGTTGGCTCAAGCTTGAGACTGAACCTGGTGCAGGTCAAAATTGATGTTGGCAGCTAATTGACACTTCCGAATTTCAGTGAATTAAATGTATTTCAGTGTATTCACAGGAGAGAAAAGGAGTTAAACTGAGTATTTGCAGAGTAGTAATTTAGAATTCAAAACACTTCTGCAGTGAAAATTAATCCAATTTTCCTTCTAACAGAGTATATTTTGGATTTGAGGAATAAAGGAGCATAGCTATGGTAAGCAATAATTTAGTTCTCTGATTCACAAAGTTGCTCAGTGAGTCATTGAAGCAGATCCCACCAGTGACTAATACGCATTGATTTAAATGGATTTCATTATCTCATTATGAGGTTTTTTGGTGACTGTGACAGTACACTTCTTCATTGCCTTAACACAGAGTTTGAGGGAATTCCTTGTGATAAATCTGGATTTGTAGGTAAACATGCAGCAGTTAGCAAGAAGACCTCACCCTACTGCCATTATAATAAAACAAACATTTTGTTTTATTGCTAGGTTCAATCAAGTAGACTAACAAAATAACAGTTCACAGCTGTGATAAGTAACTTACTATTTACAAGTAAGCTTGTCAAGCAAGTCAGAAGATGAGGTTCTTAGTTCCCATCTTGTTTATGCTAAGCTTTTATCTGGATTAAACTTTGGCTTGCAAATGACAAAATTATTAGCCTTTAAGTGACTATATTTAATTCACTTCTTCAGTATGCACTTCAGTATTTATATATGTGACCTGCAAGTTGGAGTCTCTGTACCCAAATGTTGTTACCCAGAGAGATACCTGTTTTCTTACACCTTGCACAGCAGGAACACAGAGTGGGATCTGAGAATATGTAAAATGTCAAAACATGTCTATAGACATTCCTAAGGTATGTTTCTGTATTACTTAGGATCCTAAGAGATCTTAGGATCTCTTATCATCTTAGGATGCAGGCAGAAACTGAGTCCAAAAGAACCCCACCTGCTTTAAGCTTAGCCTGGCAAATTAATTTATTATAGATTATATGCTTCTAACTACAAATGGTGATAAATGGCAATATTAGGTAACATTCCATCTCTGTCCTTGATTTGTTGTCTGATCTGAGTCAAGCAAAATGCTCTAGTTTTCAGTTTGCTTGCAAATAAAGTGAATTCACATACTTTGCAGGCATGTGATGAATTAGGTATTGGTAGAAATAAAACATGTTGTCAGGATTAGTAAGGGAAGATACAAAGTCATGAAAATGTCTCCATCTCAAAGAACCAAAGTCTGCGGACATTTGAATCTGTGGTTTCTGCCTGTCTACAGAAGGGTCTATTGCAAAATTTACATTCATTTTTGGGTTTGAATTTTGAATACTCCAGGGCTTTCAGGTAGGGCCCATCTCCAGGGAAAATAAAATTTAACCACAGCCACCAACCCAAACCTGAACTATCAAGTAACCTGAACCCAATTGAGTGAGGTGAAAAAGAGTTTGGTTAAGCGCCTTGTTTTGTTGCCTTTGGCTAGAAAAAGAAGTGGGAGTGAGAGATGGCTTTTTAGATATTTCTGACCTAGGTTAAATTAGGACACTAAAAGTCTTGTGAGGAAGTTTCAAGGGCTGATTGGATTACTCAGAACCCAGCCCAGCCTGTGGAGATGAGTCCAAAGTTCCAGATGGTTTTTGAATTAGAAAGGGAGAGATGAGATCTGCATTATTTCCACATAATACCTCCCCTAGTTCCTCATGGATAAGCCCATCCAAAAGATACTCATCAACATCATTAAGGCTTCTTAATCCGGTTAGCTTGTTTGAATGGGATGAACATTTCCAGAACTGGTCAGCCTGTGGCCTTGCTATCAGCTACCTATTCAAGGAAGAGAATTTGGAATCCTCTTAATACTTCAGCACAGAGATTGTTGTCTTTTCCAGTAACCCCTCACTATATTAAAAAAAAAATCTTTCTATCATTGGAAATCTATCCAGTTCAGCCTTTTCATCAAATAATAGGAAGGGTTTTTTTTTTTGGAGGAAGAGTTTGCATTTTTGTATTTTTCTAAGTGATGCTATATGCAAAATTTAATAAGAGTTTGTTTGAAAAGTATAATCTACTTCCTGCCATTCATGCTTCTGGTTTAGCTTTAATGCCACATTTGCAGAAAAATGAAAGCCAGTATGTAAAACTGATAGATGCCCATGCCCTCATATGCTAACAAAATCTATCACTTTGGTTATGAATGCTTCAGGAGAACTCAAAGCAAACAAAAGCAAGCAAAACAAACAAAAAAATCTGCATGCACTTCACACACAAAGTCTTAGGGAACACTGGCCTGATTACACACATTTGTAACTTACTTTTTTAGTACAGACTTGGGATTCAGTTAACTGAAGATGTCCCTTTAAAAGCTGCCAAATTATGCGTGACCCATTCTGCCACCCCATATTCTTTTCCTTGATTAGAAAAGGGAAAGGATGTACTGAAGATAACACTGAGGATACATTCCAAATGATCAGAGGAAAAGAAAGAACAAGGAGAAGGAATCATTAAAATGATAAATGAAGGTTGGGTTTGCTGTTATTACAGGTTATGTTGGTTTTTTCTCAAAGGGAATGAAGGAGGTGGGGATGCTCTATTTCCTGTTGGAGAAACTGTAATCAGCTATAGAACATTCACAGTTTTAGGAAGAAAAAGGTCCTGACTTGCTGTACAAATATTGAAGTGTCAAAGCAAAAGTTCATAATGAAATTATAATGAGATTGTGACAAACCAGAAAATAGCATGCCACTTCCTAAGAACTTGGAGGGGTCTTAATAAAATGTCCAAAATGTTTGTTTGCATAAAGATGAGTGATAGCCCAAATAAAGGCTTCAAATTATGATAAGAAACACATCTAAATTAATCTTAAATTTGGATTTAATCTATTCCTCTTCCTGTTATTATGGCTAATATTCTGTTACTTAAGTGGTCTTTGAAACCCTCATTTCTCCAGAACTTGTAATAGGATTGTTTAGTATATAAATGGAATTATCAGCATAATTCTTAAATTCTCTATTCTCTTTCAAACAGTATCAAAAACAATGTATTTTGGGATGGGGAGGAAACTGCATGACTAATCTTCTTCAAGATGCCAATAATTGTGCAGGAACTTCATGAGTTGGAAACTCAGATGTTACAAGGCACCATCACTTCAAGTGATGTTCAAAGAAGAGGAAACTCCAAAGCCAGGTCACCTAGAAAGGTGATTTCTGAGGGCCTCTCACACTAGCCAGAGAAGCACAAGTGCCTCCTCTGTAAACAGGGCTTTTCATTGGTTTTGTGCATCTGTGGATGTGGATGGAGAACAAAATTTTTACTCCAAAGCAGAAAATTTTGAACTTCTCTTGCTATACTTCTAATTTTGTGCTTTTCTCTCATGTGTTCAGGTCCCTCTCTCTTATTTACCCCTCTAAAGAGAAATAATGCAGTTGCAACCTATATGAACAATGGCAGCTAACAGAGAGCATTTGATCTCTAAAAGCAATTTTTTTCTGAAGTCAAGGAACAAAGAATATTTTAGATGTTAGAGAAACAAGTAAAAACAACGTGTTTATAACACAACATTTTTTGATTCCATATAGTCTGAAAAAGTCTCATGAGGATTTCTGCATTTAGAAGATACCAGAACAGCACTTTTTTATCTGTAGAGGAGATACAGTGCTAGGTCTTAATCTCAGTCTGCTTAGTTGCAGCGACCAGTGTATAGTCAGAAAATCTTACTATTTTTGAATCTGTTTGTTACTTTCTTAAACAGATGATTGAGACATAGAACTGTGATATTCATCTGAACTCCTTGGTCCTTCTGTACTAGACTGAAAGCTTTTAAGTGACAGTCCTGCCACATGGGCTTCTGGTGGTTTTTGCATTTTCTCAGGCCTTTCCTCAAAACTTCAGTGTTTTCTTTCTGCAGGCTAGTTGGACTACAAGATGAATGTATCCAGAAGGCTTAGACAGTGCAGGGAGAAGAGGTTTTCTGTTCTTCTAGTTGTTCTTCAAGTGCTTGCTCCAAAACTCAAATTTAAAACATTAAGTTTATCATTAATTTTTAGACCACCCATGTTACTTCAGTTACCCCTACTAATGCTGCTGTTGTCTTTTGGACATTATGATAAATCTGTAATGTGAGAAGATACTAGGAAGGCACAGCAGTTTGGTTTTTTTTTTCTATTATCAGTGCTGTGCACTCTCCTGTGTAAGAAAAATTCAGTGACCAAGCATGCAATGAATATGCCAAACAGGACTTCAGTAAGGTGATGTTTTGGCATGGCATGGCATAGTTTTACATGCAAATAAAAGGACAAAAACCAGTTATTCCTCCTAAGTCAATTACATACTTCTCAGGCTCACTAAGAGAAGTTTTCTAACCAGCTGTCAAGCCAGGAACCAGTGCGGAAGATTGTAGGACCAAAGACAGATTGTTTCCCAGAGTCCTCACTGTTTGCAGACTGTCCAGACCTTAAATTGCAGGACTCACCATCCCACCTTATCTTCCAGATATCCCAGCACTTTCCCACCAGTCCTGCCTGGGTCTTCAGGCATACAGTGGCTGTGTATGAAATACCTTTGCATCCTTGGAAGAGGGGAAAGGGTATTATAAATTATATGATTCAAAGGCAGCTGCTTGAGGACCTGATTTATTCTGTGTCCTTTCAGAAATAAGAGGGAAAAAAACATTTCCCTTTTCTGAATCAGTTCACTTTTGAAAATTAATAAACTCTCTTTTATCCACTCAGCTGCTGGGTGACATGTTTTTATTGTATGCCGAAGTGCAATAATATGACAAAAGGCAGTACTGTGAAGAAAAACTTAGAGGCTTTATTTGAATGCATGACAAAGGTTGTTTACTTTGAAAGAACAGTAACAATGTAATGAATGTCTGGTGCAGAGTTAACTACGTCCTTGTCCAAATTTGATTTATGTGATGATTTCTGGATGTTAACTCAACCATTGTTAGCATAACCTCCATCATTTTTATATTCATGCTGCCTTTGAGCACGTGCTAGCGCAGCAGTGTGAAAGAAATGTGAAATAAAACTGGTAGCAGTTGCCAGTGCAGGAAAACTCTCTTCCTGAAATAACAGAGTGTGTAGTGAGCCATAGATCAATTTAAGGCGAGATCTGTGTAACTGGAGGAGCTGTGTTGGGAGAAAGAAAGCAGCCATTGATTTCTGCAGCTCATTAACCTCTTGAGGGCCATATGCAGTAACGCAGACATCATCCGTGGTCTGCTGGGGTGTGTGTGTGTGTGTGTGTGTGTGTGCAGGCGTGATGTGGCTATCAAATTACCTGAAGAAAAATGCAGCCACTTTGGTTGCCTTCTAAAGCACAGGAGAAATGCTGCGAGCTCAGGGCACCTGAAGGCAGAAGTTGAGCTTTGTGAGGAATGCTTGTATGAACACTTCTGTAAACACGTGTGTAATTCATACAAGATGTCTGTCTAATTCATACAGTAGCTTTGTTCAGTGTACAAAGGAGGGTTTCTGCAACCCCTCTGCTAGGCAGTCACTCCATAGCATGAGAATGGGCATCTTTTAAGAAATGGAGTTTTTTTAGGTAAGCAAAACATTCAGAACTTGCCATAATGGCTGAAGTTGAACACAGTTCTCAAGGGAAGTTTTATGGGTATAAACAAAAGACATTCCTGTTTGTCTTTCACATTCATTTCAAAATTGCCCATAATTACTAAATCCTTCCCATGTGAGCTTTGCAAATCATGGTCTTCAACCAGATGCAATGGCATATGTTCTAGTATCCATAGTTCCACAGCTGAAGTTCAGGGATATCTGTAGTAATATTTTTGATTAATTTACTTTGTAATACAATTTCACCTGAAGGCACTGTATGACTTTTATCATGTGTCATCATCAAAATTTTATATTTACAATTTAAATTGAAATTTACAGTTGTCAATAAAATAGTATGTTCAGCATTTTACTGTAAGTCATTTGCATAAATCCTTAATTTCATCTTAAAACTTCATCTTGATTTTATGTGAGCTGGTAGATCCCATCTGGGAGATACAGATGCTACTGCTAAGCTGAGAGCAGAATTTAAGTGTTCACTTTTGGATGCATTGCTTTTTGCTCTTCTGTTCTAACTAACCTTTTTCTCTCAACTTCATATAGTTGTGCTTTTCCTTTGTCTGACACTGATCTTGGAAAGGGAAAAAGAAAATGCTAGTGAGATTATACTTGTTTGGGGTGCGTTGTAGTCAGAGAAGGGCAGCATCAAATCAAATTTTATGCAAGAAACCATCATAAAAAAGTACATTATTATGAATGTCAGAGTAATCTTAGATGGGTCATAGCAATCAGCTGATACGTCCTGTGATTCAAAAGCAAATCAGTTATTACTGAAATGATCCAAAGGATGTGATTTTAACATGATAGCTTTTAAGTCGACATCCAGAGTTTGCACGTGGATAGCCTGCAGTGCTGGATTTGGGCAGAGCCCAGTTTTGTAAATGCATTTGCTACAATTCTTTATCAGTATTATAAGCTTCTTCCCTTATGCTTGCAAATAAAGAACAACAGATTATTGTGGGTAATCTTTTTTGTATCATATGTTAGAGTACAGCACGCACCTGAAATATCAAGTCAGGTTTCAGGGGCACTGTCTGCTGATGACTTAAGTTTGAATGGAGAACCAGGACAACCATACAGAGCAATGGGCTGCAAGTTTGATGGTTCAATTCAGAAAATATATTTCATAATAAGAAGTTACTTGTTTCCATCTGACCTGTTCGTGCTTTGGCAAGTAATATTTATACTACTGAAATGATCTGGTAATCCAAAGGATAAAATAAACACTTCTTCATGATCCAATGTACAGCTGCTTGTTGGGATTCAAGCCAAACCTTCACCTTAAAATCGTCTACAGCAATTCTACGTGTGAATTTTAAAGATAGTTTAAGAGAGTGTAGGTGGTGATTTTGGTCATCTGTCTTTAAATCAAAAAACAGATATTAACTTAGATAAAAATTAGTGGGAGCAATTTCTAATTTTTCATGTAAAAAAGTGAAGTTTGCTGTACTTTAAAATTTAAACTTGTTACCTGAAAGTAGTGACAGCTTGTGGGCTAAGATGGAAATAGGAAAGTTGGAAAGCCAAGAAACAGCTAGCACAAGTTTAAAAAGTTACTTTATTTTAAGAGTGTTTTGTTATCCAGGAATTAAACTGAATGCCAGCTATTTCTTAGCAGCCCTATATAAATGAAAAGAAATAAGAAAGCAAGTCTACTGGTTCCTCCACTTGTCGCTGCCACTGGGTAACTGTTCACACCTACATTCGTCACTCCTTCAACAGGCCATGAAATTGTTCCAGCTTTTAGAATGTGTGAGAAAATCAAGGCAGGTGCTGGCACATCCTTAATGAAAACCTGACCCTCAGGCTGATACAGTAGTGCTGTTGTTACTGTTTTCATTCTGGAAACCACATGGCTTGTCAAGATGCAATGAAGTTATTTTGTGCTTTTATACTCAGTGAGGTCTGTGGACTGTGCATGATAACCATGAGGCTTACTGCTGTTGGAATTGGAAATTATATTGATCCTCAGTACATAAGGATGGCTTTTTGGGATGTTATTACTGACTTTGTGCCACTCAGTAGCTGTTGGATTACTTAATAAGGAAGAAACTTACTACAGAGGGTGCTTGCACATCTGCTGTTAGAGAAATCAAATCCTGAACCATCCATGATCCAAAAAAACCTTAGCGATTTCTCTGGAAATCCTCTCAGAATAATACCACTCACAGAAACAGCAGACAGAGTGTTATTTTAATTTCACAGTAGAACAAAAATTCAGTGTTGTCTCATAAAAAGAGGTGGAAAAATAAGAACAGAGAGTTAGCTTCAGTGCGTAGATATTTTTCGCAAGCTCTTATTTAAACCTGAAATCCAGTGAATTGCTGTGGAGCTTCTTATCTCAAGAAATCATTACTGTTCTCTGAAAGGACTGTTCAATATTCAGTTTCTTACAAGGTTTGTCTTACAAATAAAACTGTATTGTGTTTTGCTACCTTCAACCAACCAGTTTCTGTCCTCTCTTTTTTTCCAAAACTTATACCAGACTGCAAAATGAAAACAACACAACTGAGTGTGAGGTTCTGTTAAAAGTTCAGATGAAATTACCTAAACCATTATGAGTTTTAGAAAGCCTCCATATTTTTCTTACTAAAATTAAAGTAATTTAATTACTCTAATTAGTGATTTAATCACTGTATAAAAATTGCCCTGGTTTTTGTGTCACATTTAGCCCCATATGAAAATCTCCTAATACAGCATTAGGGAATTAGAATTATCCTGGTACTGAGTGAAAAGAACATATTCAGTTGTGTAACCAGAAATGCCTGTACTGTCTGAATATACTTGCTTTCCTTATTGCACAGCTGAAATATTTTCTTAATTTATAATTTGCTTTAATATGTAGAAATGACAGCAGAAAATTCAATAGGATTATTAACCTATTCTTCTTTTTCTCTTTTTATTTCATTTTCCAAAAGTGGGTCACACATTTGTGTTTTCAAACTGTATTTCGAGTTCTCTTTTGGTGTCACTTTTTTTATTTTATACCCAAGATCACATTGTACTTGCAGTGCTGTGCAATTTTTAATACATTCCAGTGACACCTCCTGTGAGGTATTAATGTTATTTTCTGGTGTATATAGTTAGGGAACAGAGGCAGAGAGGGTAAGAGCAGCTTTCCTGTACTTAACTCTGCCTAGTAATTTAGGATCCCCCTAAGACCTAAGACTGAGCCGGGTCACATTAAAGGCTGTGGCAGGCCATGTACTGAACTCAGATCTTCCAAAACCTACAATAGTATTCTCTTTCCTGGAACGTACTTCCTTTCTAAAATAAACAGATATATTATGCTGAAGTGATTTGAATACTGCTCCTTCATGTGGCTTGGCAAGAAGCGTGAACTTCATGATTTTTGTATTGCTGTTTTAAAGTGTTTGATATTTCTCTTATTAAACTGATAATGTCATCCATCATCTCGGGTTTCATGGTTTCTGTACTGATTGCTTTTCACAGATACTACACTCTCAGGGGAAATCGGCACCAAGAAAAAAGTGAAAAGACTGTTAAGTTTCCAGCGATATTTCCATGCATCCCGGTTACTGCGTGGAATTGTACCACAAGCCTCTCTGTACCTACTGGATGAGGACTACCTTGGGCAAGCAAGGGTAAGACAGGTTTCCAGATCTCCATTTCTTTTAATAATACTACTTAGAGTGTCAGTTTTGTTTTAGTCTTCTGATAACCAAATTCCTGGCTGATCTTTCTTAAATGATCCACATTATATGCCTATCTCACAACAGATTGTCCATTCCTCATTTGTGGTTACAGCCGTAAAGGCTTAGGTGTCAAAGCAACAGAAAATATTGTAAAATCTATTCATCATTTTCAGATTGCAGCAATGAATTTATTAAAGAATGAAGGATTTCAGGTTAAATTACTGATTTAAGTGCAGCCCCGACACAGCATTTAGTTCATCCACTTGAAAAAAGACAGTGTCTCATCTGGTATGGAACAGCTATTAGGCAACCCACAATAGCTCTCCATAGTGGCAAAGGCAAGAAAATGTGGAACATTGACTGCAAACTTTGCAGTGATCAAAATTATATTATATTATTTTGCAGATCTTACTTTGAATGGCATTTTCTAGCAAAACTTGCACAATTGAATGGCATTGGGATTATATGCTTAGGCAATTTTTATTCTTTGCTGGAGGAGATTATATACCAGGTGTTAGAAAGTAATTAAGATTCCAGAATTGCTTGAATGTAGACTAGAGAAGGGAGTGAATGTGTATTTCATTCACACATATGTGTCACTGTAATCCTAGAGGTAGTCCAGAATCAGTCTCCTGACTCAACTGATGTAGCTGTAAAAACACTGCAGTTGTAGGTAATGATGGATTCTTCTGCATGTCTGAATGGGCTTAACAGTAGCATTGTATCTGAATTTATAAAAGCTATTCCTGTGTACTTCTTTGTTTAGCACATCAAAAGTGCAAGTGATATTTTTTGCAGTACAGACACATGAGCCTGATTTCTGATATTTCAAATATGACCACTACAGGTTTCTAGAAAAAAACTTTAAAGCTGTAGTTACCAATCCTGTGACTGATTAATGTGGAATAATAATATAAATCTGCTTTACAGTGTGACATACCAGTCACTGGCCTTTTCACATTTGTTTTTTCCAGCATATGCTATCCAAAGTGGGAATGTGGGATTTTGACATTTTCTTGTTTGATCGCTTGACAAATGGTAAGTAAATTTTTAAGTCTTTATTTTACTATCTCTTGTATATGACTATTCAAAAAAAATCCATAATTAATTGTTTGCTAAATGTTTCCAGCTCATATTACTGAAGAGAAATTTGCCACATTTTAACCTCCATTAAAGTCACATCCTGGAGCTTTTTCAGGCTTTTCCTGAACTATAGGGTTGTGTTTCAAGTGTGCTTTTGTACTACTCTAATCCCCTACATTTGTTGTTGTCACCTTTTCAAGAGATGTTTCTGTTTCCTTTGCCTGGGAAACTCCCAAGCCACTTTAAATATACCTGTTAGATACATTGGTCAATAAATCTAGATCTCCATAATCAGTCAATTTCTATCAATACTAAAGACATTTGAGCGAAGATACCCTTGCTTCTGTTTAGCAGCCAAAATCAGGAAATATATTAAGAGAGTAAAAATCTGCGAAATGTTTTCTCTAAATACATGTCTGTAAAACCATCTCCCTTCCCCACAAATGTCCAGATAAAACCCCTTGATTATGTAACTGCTAGAGAGGGTAACGATCACACCTTTCCCCTTTCTGTACTGCTCAGAGAACTGAGATCCCTCATTCCTCAACCCAGACTAATTAGGTTTGGTTGGGACAGAA
The DNA here is from genome assembly GCF_050655825.1 of Lonchura striata. Lineage (NCBI taxonomy): Eukaryota > Metazoa > Chordata > Aves > Passeriformes > Estrildidae > Lonchura > Lonchura striata. The sequence continues at coordinate 63,991,125 of NC_140705.1, read as the reverse complement.
AATGTAGAAAAAATTTGGTTTAGAGGGTCATTCAGCTGAGTGGCTGGCAGTGAAGAGGGAAAAGGATTGCAAATTGCCTGGGAAGCAAAAGCATAGTTCTTCTAAATTATCTTTCTGTGCCCCTGCTCAGTAGTCAAGACCAAGTAATTTTCCATGTGTTCTTCATACAGATATTTATTTTCCTTTCTGAGTTACATTAAATAAGAAAAGACTCCCTTCAAACTTTGTTTATGTGTAGTATGGGTTGGTTGGTTTGGGGTTTTTTCTAAGTTTTATGGAAACAGTAACACTGAATTAAGCAGTGCAAACTTTTTAAAATACTGTGTTTATGTATAGCTGTTCATGTAATACTAGTAAGCCTCATTTTTGCCAGTGTTCCCAGTATTGGATTTACAGTAAGGCCCTTGCAGCATTACGGTGGGACTTGAGAATGTAAATGCTGCAACTCATATTTCCTGTCTGTGTCATTGCTACGAGATGTAGTTGTAGCTGAGCTAGGATACATGGGTCAATTACACTTTCATGCAGCCATATGCAAAATAAAAAAAATTCATTCCAAACTCTTGATTTTTAATAATTAATTAATTAGTACAATATGGCAAACCAAAATGGCAGAAAAGCCACGCTTGGTTCTGTTGTTTCTGAAGATAAACCTGAATTATGACAGTGATGTTGCTCTCAGACAAGCCTGTCAAAAGATTTTGTTAAAAACATGTCAGTTTGCTTTCTTCCAGTTAAAACCACAGTTTGACTGTCATGTTGAAACAGCAAATGTAACTTCATGGCATCTAGACACAAGAGCGGCACTCCATTGGTACAACCTTTCCATCAAGTCTTGATTACATATAGGAGTAATTTGTATAAGTGACTTCTGAGTACACAAAAGTCATGTAAGCTCACTTCACTGGAGATGAGGTGATAGGAGTTGACTAATCGGAAATTACCCAGATTGTTAGCCTTGCTTGGTTTGTAACTACATGTAAAGGGAATCTAAGAGTTGTTCCTTTCTGCTTTTAGGAAACAGTCTTGTAACACTTCTTTGTCACCTCTTCAACGTGCATGGACTTATTCACCATTTCCAGTTAGACATGGTTACATTACACAGGTTTTTTGGTAAGTGCACACCTCAGTGCCATCTTTGAATAAAGTTTATAGATTAAGTAGAGCATCAGAGAAGATACTGGCTTGGTCCGTCTTTGTAAAAATGATGATGCCATTGGAAATATTTCAGTAAAAGATGTCTGTGATATACATTAGAATACAGTTTGCAGGCACTCAAGTACTTGTTTTAGTTCCTAATCAGTGGAGGAATTCAAAAGGCTTTGCATTGGGCTGAAGCATCCCAGCACCACAGTCACACTGGTGAATTAAAATAAGATATGCCATGCAGAGATGTGGCTAGCTTAGGCTCACACAGACAGACAGACACTGCAGAACCTACGCCTGCACAGTACAATTGTGGTGCAGTGTAATTATTTTAGTGACTAAAAGACCACTGAGACCCAGGGCAGTTAAAAGCTTATGTGCAAAATTTAACAAATTATATCAAGCTGTCCTGTCTACACTGAACACTGTTGATGAAAGCCCCTGCTGCTGCTACTGCCAACAGAAATATTAGCCCCATGCTGTCAGTGAACCAAAAGAAGAAATTGGCCAAATCAATTACTTTTTGCATCACTTTTTGAAAGCAGCTAAATGCCAGTTTTTCAGGCTGTTAGGCAGAGTTTCCAAAGCAGGGTCTCTTCTTTAAGGCTGCCTAATTGTTGCTTCTGGAAAGTGTTCCTCTGGTGTGGAGACAGACAAAATCTCCTGCTGTTTCTAACTCCTGTGGGCAGACATGAAGCGGACAGTCAGGCAATTAGAACTAGCGGTCTAAACTCACAGTTCAAGGGATTACCCACTGTACCTCCAGATGTGGCTGGAAACAAACAGAAGCCTTGGACTTTCTTTGGCGCTGCTCGTGCTGGCAGCAAGCGCCATGGGAAATGTGCCCATTGGCTTTCCATTTGATTAATTCGATCGTGTCTAGGAGAGCTCTTTAAGCAAGATCACATGCAGCTTCCAGCACTCACGTGGTTGTGTCCCACGACCACATAATGGTGCACACGCTGCTGCAAGGAACAGAGGGATGTGAAGCACACATCTCAATGATTTTTCTGTCTGAGAGAAAGCTGAGAGTTAAGAGGTTGGTGCTCCTGGTCCAACTGGACCGGTTCCAGCAAACTGAAGCAAGAGGGACTGGCATTTTAAAATGAACACACAGATGTGACTAAAATTGTCACAGGAAATTTTGCTGTGAATACCCCAGCACTGGGTTTTTTTGATTCTTCCCCTGGGGGGCATAGGAATGCCTTTGCCTGTCGTTCATGACTCAAATAACAAATCATGGCAGGATATCAGGGTCTCACTCCCTGCTGCCGTAAAATAGGTGATACTTCCTTAATGGCACACTACTACCCTACAACAGCAGCCTAAATAATTACACTCTGTTGTGGATAAATTTGCCTCTCTTCCTTGTTTATTTTACTCCTCAATGAGAGCCTTCACTAAGGCAAGAAAGAGGTGATTTATGCACTAGACCCAGTATATCCCCTTGGGCCTCACAAATCCTTTCATGCCTTTTTTCTCTAAAGGTACCCTGATAAAAGCAGCAATTTAAATAAGCTACAGCTATTTGAAGAAACTCCTCAGGCAGCTGACTGCAAAACCTCAGATTGTATTTTAAGTCCAGTTCCCATTTGTGGCCATGGCATTCAGAGACTAAAGGATCTTTATTTTCTGTTTTATTTGCAGTTATGGTTCAAGAAGATTACCATAGCCAGAACCCCTACCACAATGCTGTCCATGCTGCTGATGTCACACAAGCTATGCACTGCTATCTGAGGGAGCCCAAGGTAATCACAACCTTTCACACTGATGTGGCTTTCAGATGGTTCTCAGATTTTTTTCCCAGAGTTGCAATAAAACCCCGAAGAAATACTTCTAGACAGCAGAAAGTGATGGCGTGCTGGAAGTCAGCAACAAATCAGGAGCAGTCTGGGCTACAGATTACAGATGTTTCAGTCAAGCTGTGAGAGTCACTTCTCATCATGCAGGCATCCTGTCTAAATGCTGCCAATATGAGCTGCAGCCACCACGGCGCTGTGACCCAGCCGTGGTGAACTGCTTGCAGTTCTTCTCCCACCAAACTCAGAAGGAGGCAATGCATGTCTGTGCCTCAGCCACCTCAGACCATAAGCTCTCCACATCACTATTTCAAAATACCAAATAAGGCACAATTTCATCAGCAAAGGTGAAAACAGTCCCTCCAGATGGGTCTGTTGCACGAGTATTTGACTGCTGTTGCAAGGCTTTACAGCATCAGAGTGGTGTAGCCTTGTGTGTTACTGGAAGGCGTTGTGATAGTGCTGTGCTGAGACACAGTATAAGAACATAACTGATCTGGCTTGTCTCAAATGAAAGGATGTTCTGCTAGAACTAGCAGTTTGTTACACAAGAATATAGCAATGGCGAGGACAGGAGCAGACCCCACCTTTCCTGTATTTTCATCTTCTGCAAGATCTGCAAGTCCTTTCTTGCCAGGAAGTGCAGAGGACAAACAACATCCTGAACCTGGACCATGCTGCTCACCAGCTCTGATATCAGGATGTTTCTTTCATTCTCATAGACCTGTACTCTGTACAGACTCATTGGGCTGGTAATAATTGCCTCACTCTCACAAACAGAAAATGCTAAGACTATCTTTTTTTGCTTCTAAATGAGACCTGTAGCAGAAAAAAATCTGGATAGGTTTTCCAACTTGAATGTTTGAAGTTAGAAAGGTAAATTATGTTCCCTAATAAAATACATGAACTGAGATAGATATTTAACAGCCAAGGCTGACATTTCAGAAGTTGATAAACTCTGCATTTTATAACACAGTACTATGCTATAAAATTGAAGCCTGATCTTTTGTTGGCATTACTAAATACTTGGAGAGGCAGAGCTCTTACAATGGATGGTAACATACACCAACCTGCCAGCCTACCTGTTTGCTTTTTAAACCAAATGAGACTATGCTAAAGTCCTTCTATTACAACAATGCTTATATTGCCATGAGTAATAAAGAGATAAGAAATACAAACTGTAATAAAATATGATTATGTAGAATAATATCTTTATAGATGTATTTTCAACATTTAGCTTAAAAACATTGTTCACAAAATTTATACTTGACATTTGTGTACAAATGCCAACACACCCAATCTATGCCATGATGTCAGCTGGTTTGTTTATTTACCAAAAAGGTGTTTACTATTCATGTTCTTGTGGTGATTAATGTGTGTGATGATTCAGCTTGCCAACTTCCTCACCCCATCGGACATCATGCTCGGACTGCTCGCTGCTGCAGCTCATGACGTGGATCACCCAGGGGTCAACCAACCCTTCCTGATTAAAACTAAGCACCACCTTGCCAGCTTGTACCAGGTAAAATTGCTCATCAAGTTGCTAAAGTAAAAAATGCAGTCAAAGAGAGTTTAAGCAATTTGTGGTGAACTTCTAATGCCAAAATCTGGCAGCAGGAGGATGCGGGTAGAGTAATCCTGCACTTTGGAGTCTGGGCAATTTCAGTCAAGCACCTCACTGGGTGTCACTTCTTAGAGCAAAGCTGATACAGGAAAATAGGTGGAAATGTCACATTTAAGCCAGATCAGTTGTCTGGGCTGTTTCTGCTGTAGATCATGTGGGGTGAGCAACTGTGGGTAGGACAGTTAAAATCATGACAGGAAGATCTCATCTTCTCACTGAAAGAGTGAGCAGATAAGCAGCAGGCATGCTCTAAATTGGTGTTGCATTAAAGGAAACCTTTGCTTCATGTGGCTGTAGTAAAATTAAACACTTAATGAGCACTGCATAAAAAAAGAGAAGAGAGATGAAACCAAAGGAAAAGTCACAGACATTTACAGTAACATTCCTCGAGATACAAAGAAAGAACTTCAAGGAAGCCACTAGGTCACACCACAGGCTGTCTAGACCAGTATCCTGTTTCTAAGAGCAGCCATTAAAAGATCTCAGAGAGAAACATAAGTCTGGGATAAGTACAGAGTTGTCCTTCACCTAGTATACATCCTTTCAGCTCTGGCAAGCAGTAATAGAAAACTTCCTGAAACAAAGACACAGACTCTCTTGTTCAATAACCAGCAGTGAACCCATGCTGCCTGATTTTTGTGGTCCTTTTTGAATATATTTGAGATTTTGGCCTATGGCAATCATTGTAGTTTTGTATTTTATATAAAACTGCCCTATGAGTATAATCTCCACACACATGTATATGTTGTTATTATATATGCACATCTCTCTATTCTTTGCATTGTACTTATAGATACAATGTTCCAGAGCAATTTGCTGCCAGAGCAAATCTTAATTTTGATTGCACTAACCATAATTCACAGGTAGTAAATGGAGTTAGCAGTGATTTTTAGCTTTTAGAATCACAGACTCATAAAGACCTCTAATATCATCATATCCAACCCAACTGTTCACCCAGCGCCAGATCCAGACACCTCTTAAACATCTCCAGAAATGGTGACTCCACCACCTCCCTGGGCAACCTATTTCAATGCCTGACCACCCTAACAGTGACAATTTTTTGCTACTATCTAAACTGAATCTCTCCTGTCTTAGTCCCGTGTCTTAGTTTAAGGCCATTCCCTCTGGTCATCTCACTGCAGGCACAGCAGGAGGGACTCTACAGCCTCATTTCAGGTGGGTGCAGGGAGCAATCAGGTCCCCCCTGAGCCACCTTATCTCTGGCAAGCACCCCCAGCTCCCTCAGCCACTCCTTGTAAGACAAGTTCTCTGCACCTTTCATGAGTCTTGTTGCCCTTCTCTGGACATGTTCTAGCACCTCGGTGTCCTTTTTAAAGTGAGAGGCCACGAACTGGACACAGCATTCGAGGTGTGGCCTCACCCAGTGCCGAGTACAGAGGGACAGTCACTGCCCTGGCCCTGCTGGCCACACTATTCCTGATTCAGGCCAGGATGCCATTGGTCTGCTTGGCCACCTGGGCACACACAGAATCATGTTCAGTCAGCTGTCAGCCAGCACTCCCACTGGGCTGCTTTGGAAGAGTCAATTTCAGCCTTCTTGGAGGTTGTCAGAAACAGAATATCCTGCATTAAAAATTAACCTACCCGAAGAAGAATCACGAATAGCTACATACATGTACTTAGCAAATTGAGAGATTGCTGTGATGTGCTTACCACTTGATAAGAGAGTCTCTCTTTTTCTACCCTACACAAGTGATGTTTGGGTTTTCCCATAAGAAGTGGATTGTGTAATGGTGCAACTGCCCTGCCCTCAGACATGGGAATGGGCTGGACTGTGGGAGCCCCAGCCAAGGCACAGTTATGCTCAAACATTGAAAATGTGACTGGCCTCATCATAAGCTGATCGAGCTGATTATGTCATACCCATATGTTTCTAGTCCAGTCTTTTCTAAACGTCAGGCCAGCTGAGTGAGGAGGGAAAAAAGCCAGGGGCCTAAGCTGCAGTACTTTGGGAATGGTTAAGGATGTTTTGAAGAGGAGTGAGTAGAGCCATTCCACAAAATCCCTTGTCTTTTGAAAAGGTACAAACAATTCCTTCGCAAATTAATAGTGGCAAACAGTACTTTATAATTAGGTTGAAAAATCAGGCTAATCTGAAAGACATACAGCTAAAAAAATCTTATCTTAGAGAAGTGGTTTCTGCTGAGGTACTTGGGTTTGAATATACTTACAAATGTTGGTTAGAAAAGGCAGTGACAAAGCAGAAAAGTGCAATCTTTCAACAGCAAATGAGATCTGAAGTACCCTACTTAAGGACATTCACTGGCAAGTTTGAGTTATTTTAACTGAAAATGATCCCACATTGTTTCCAAAGATCTTAGTAGTATACAGTAAATGGATGCCAGTAAAAATAACTCCTGGAAAAAAGTTTTGCTGAAAACATTTATAGTCAAAAATTTAGATTTAGTGAATAGTTTTTAAAACATGTACTTTAACATGTGCTTGAAACTGAAACAAAGTTCTTAGGTTTTTGTTTTTTAAGTACCACAGCCACAGAACTGCTGGGATTAATCAGCAAAAGGATCAAATGAAAGTAAGTTTTAACAGAGCTGGCAATCATCTGTCATTAAGACACTGGACTTATCCATGTATGGCATTTCTATGCTTTTAAATGTCTCTTTGACATTTAAATTAAAACTTTACATTTACATTTAGAAGAAAAAGGTTTGTAAAATTAGGTAGGTCAGTTCTTGACAAAGATGTAAAGCGTTTGACAGCTTCTGAAGTGTGTATGTAAGAAGAGTAATATTTCAGGAAGACATCACCAAGGACTTCAGAGCTTTCAGTATTTATTTTCAAACTAAATTCTATATTTTATGATGCAAGACACTTTGCTTTGTAATCTGTAGGGTAATTTTCTAAGGTCTGTTGCACATGATTGCATGCACCATAATTTTCTACAAAGATAAAAGCAATTCATTGAAATCTTCAGCATTACAAGGACAGTTGAGAGCATAGAAGATAACTCTAGTGGTCTGGAGGTCACTTAGTTTTATGTGAGGAGCACAACAGCATTCCTTGTAATGTGATGCAGACTTTGCTTCTGATTTGTATTGTCTGGCTTTTAAATGAAGGGTAGAAGTTTAGAAGTGTGGATAGATCACGTACAACATCTGTAGTACAAAACAAATTGCAGAAAACCATGAAAGGATGCTTTACAACTTTAATGTAGGTAAGCTGGAAATAGGAAAGTACATTTGGGGCATCAGTAAAAACAGTTCTCTTATGCAGTCTTCCTTAAAAGCAACACTTACAAGTGTAATTTTTGACTATTTAACATCATGCAGTTAAACCAACTGCTCAATGATTATGGATAGAAGAGATTGAAAGAAATTCTGATCCCATTTGAATTAAAACTGAAGTTTGCTCTGCACATAGTTAGTAGCAAGTCTCCCTCTCTTCAAGTTACTGTTCTTTTTTCAATGTGTATGTTGAATGCAGTGGTTTGAATAGCTCAGACTAAGTAATGGATTGGAAATATTGTGGTAGCTTAAGAAAACAAACTGTCATAGTCCTGAAGTCTTTGTTATAGCAATCTAGTGGGATTGGGCTGTAAATGTGACAGAAGCTTCCTATAGTGCAGCCTTTAACTCAAAGCTGCACTACTCAGTTTTTTTAAAAAGCCAAAACAACACGTGAAGCAGAGCTGAGAGCCCCAGTCTGCAAGCCAGCACAGAGATTTTCCTGCATGGGTTGTCTCCCACCAGCCTAGGTGATCAGATGGCTCATGGCAATTAGTCTTAATAAAGCAGTAGTGTGTTCCTAGGGGGAATAGCTGACTCTACTAATTGCTGGCAGCCGCTTCAGGGATTCTGGCTCCTTACATTTAAGAGGAGAGTCATATGACTTCATGCTCAGTTGTTGCTTGTTAATGTGACCTTTCCTTTTCCCTCCCTGTAGTTTCAGCGTGGGAGACTAAACAGTGCAGTGGTGTCAATTTGAGGTTCCCCTTATAGCAGCAGGCAAAGAGCAGAAACTTTGAGAAGTGGAAATACTCTGAGATGACTACTTGAGTGTGCTTTTTCCTATGAGTAACTACTAATTGGATGCATCTCAGATGCCTCAGCCCTATTCTGGCTGGCCTTCAGTATGGCCAAGGAGCAGCTGTATCCATGGAGTGTAATTCCCTCTTTGAGGCAGGTGCTGCTGAAGCAGCTCCTCACAGCAAGTAAGGCTGCCAAGGTGGAAGGGATGTGGGGACACAGGGTGCTCCAAGGAGGATCTTCCTGGTTGCAGTGTTTCAAGGATGCAGTCAGGCCAGGGTCACAGGAAACTGTGCACACAGGCACTGTCATAAACAAGTGTAAGCCAAATAGGAATTGTCCAATTTAGTAGGAAAATGGCAGCCTGCGGCCTTAGGGTGACTCTTGGGACCCAGTATTCAGCTCTGCGACTTGGTAGGTGAAAAAAAAAAAACCAAAAATTTGTTATTATGGCCTATTACATTATCTTATTTTTCTTGGTCAGAGTGTAGGGTTGCAAAAGTCCATCCTGATGTATTTAGGCAAAAGGAGAAAAGGGATATTTAAGTTGGCAAATTAACAGAATTCCTGTCAAAAGTAATTTCTGTATTGCATAACTGATGTTGTGATCTGAGTCCATCATCTCTTCCTAAGAAAAGGAATTGGTTTTTACATGGTTTGAAAGTTTTGGATTTGGTTCTCCTTTGGTTTTTTCCCCCAGAATCTGTGATTTCTGTAAGGTAAACAAACAGACAAACCCAGAGAAATGCCAAAGCAACATTGTTTCTTTGAATTCGGAAGCAGCAAAAAGCACTGCGTGAAGTACTGTGATAGGAAGTCAATCCAATTTTTACTCTCACCTTTGTACTAGGCAAGATGATCAAAATACAAATTAGATCTTGGTTATGCAGTGTTTAGTTTTTTAGTAGTCATTAGATAAGACAGGACTACAGAGGAAGAGGGGGAAGACTTAGGCAGAAAATACTGCTCAGTCCCTCTTGGAAGAGTGGAAGCTGCACATCATGTCCCACGGGAAAGGCACTACCATGGCAAAACCTCTGAGCTGTGGGAGGGACTGTGTGTGAGGGAGCTAGAGGTGGACAGTGGCTGGAGAGAGGGATTCTGACTCTACTTTCCCAGCTGGCAGTGACAAGGTGGAGTTCTTGTTCTGCTGCCTGCTTAAAAGGTTTGCTTGTGTTTTGTTTCGTTTTTCTTATCCAGTGCTCATCTACTGCAAAAGCTGTGAACTGCCCAAAACAGGGAACAGATGATTTCTGAACAAGTGACCTTTCTGAGGCATTTTGTGGTAGAAAGTACTCTGTGAACTAAACAAGTGATGATGGAAAAATGCCCTGTGTCAGGATAGCAATTTCAAGTCGTCAGATATAAGATACCAAATTTGTTGTAATTTACTGACAACCTAGAAAGTTCGTTTTTGTCTTCCCAGCAGTTTTTTTCTGACCTAACTTTAGTTCCACTTAGTTGAAAACAAGGAAACAAAGAGTCAAAATTTGTTGCAGACTAAGTTGCTGAAGCCTGCGAATGCTCAGCAGTACTGCTATTCCTCTTGCTTCCACTGAACAGCTGCAGGCAGCTTCCAGTTCCCTGACTAAAAGAGAAATTTGGCAGTTTAGTTTTCTTTTTATTGTCTGCTCTGCATTCCAACTGTAGATGTTGAAAAGTCAGCCTAGAATCAGTAGGAGGTAAAAATACACTTTTGCACTCCTGCTTGAATTTAGTTGTTAATAAATCTGCTAGAAAGCAAATTACCTCCTACTCAGATGAGATTAGCTCCTCTGTTCACAGCAGGAGTCAAAAATTGCAGAACAACAGGCCTCTAGGGCTGACCTTAGCTAAGAAACCCAAAAGCACAAGGTCCTTAACTGGAAATCCTTAACTTAGAAATCTAGACCAATTACTCTAAATCAACTGTGGCGGAAAAGCACACATTTTAGGCTCATGTTGCAGCATGTCCAACCAGCTCTGGGTATCATGTGACATGGCAAATCCCTGTGTGTACCTGTACCATGGATACCATCCTAATCCTTGCGTTTGCTGGTGTTATTGCTCCCCAGAACGTGTCGGTGCTGGAGAACCACCACTGGCGCTCTACCATAGGCATGCTTCGAGAGTCACGGCTGCTCGCCCACCTGCCCAAGGAGGTCACGTAAGTGTCCACCAGACTCACTGAAACTAGGCCATGGCCTCCTTCTCCCTTCCTAAAAGCACACTGGCAAAGAGGCCCAGGCCTCAGAATAGGCTTAACTTCCTGCCCCTTCTCGGTGCCACTGTGAAATCATGAGACAAAGTTACGCAGCAGAAGTATTTTTTAAGACCTACCCACTTCTGCAGCACAGGAATGGCCACTCTCCACACCAGGAACACAGGGAGTCCCAGAAAGAGTGGGCTTGTTCAGATGGATTGTTGGCATTTTTCATCTTCCATAGCCCCAACCAAATATGGAACGAATTAGTGATTAAAAACAGGACATTGAAGGAGTTGGTCAAGGAGCTTCAAGACTGCTCTGGACTTCCACATGTCACTGAGGGAATGTGGTTCAGGCTTTATGGATAAAGCAAAAAATGAGCAGCCACATGAGCACCTTGGCCAAGTTGCTGCTAGCTTTTTACTTGTGTTAGTCCCACCAATGATGGGAGATTGAGACAGTGAACAGACTGCAGTAATACATTTTAAGTCACAGGGGACCCTACCAAGAATATAAACAAGTTACCTGGAAGTGGTAAGCTCTATATCCCTCCAGAAATTCTTTGCATCAGACCAACAACTTTAAAGGACTTCAGTCTAGACCTTCACAACTTTGACTGCAACTTCAAAGTTGCAGTATTTGCTGTTCAGCTCTGAACAGCTGAACATGAGCATTTTTCTTGATGCAACATGCTGTTGTTTCAGGGTGGGTTTTTTTGTACTTTCCTAGCACTTTTCAGAAATTTTCAGAACAGCCTGTGCCAACAAGCATCTTTCTTCAACATTATCTATTCTTCTTGAACCCATTTGGGCAGGTAGAACAGTTGTACCCCACAAAACCTAGCAGAGACTGACCAAACATACCAGACTGGGTCCGTAAAGAAGGAGGAAGCTTTATGCCAGCTCCAGTGATCCAAAGTAGGTTGTTTTGAGCTCTTAATGTTGAATGAGTCCATGATTAAAGGGGCTTATTTACCTTCATTGCAGACAGGACATTGAGCAGCAGTTGGGCTCCCTGATCTTGGCAACAGACATCAATAGGCAGAATGAATTTTTGATCCGTCTGAAATCTCATCTTGACAATCAGGATTTGAGGCTGGAGGATGCACAAGACAGACATTTCATGCTTCAGGTAACTTTTTGTTTGTTTGTTTGTTTTTATTAATTTTTCAGGTCACAGTATTTCCTAGTATATGTTAAGAGTAGTATATTATAGCATGTGTGGATATCAGCCTCTCCTTACCTATTACCATAAACACTTCCCTTCTGCCACCTTCTGGCACATCAGGCAAGCATAAGGTACTCCTAGTATTTCCTTATGTAATTTCCTTGAGTTAAAAAGCTGTGAATGCAATAGGTACAGGAGAGTGTCAAATGCTAAGGAATGGAGATAAGCTAGATTATTTTATTTCCAAAACACTGCTTCTCTTGCCAGATAATGCTTCAGTTATAGTGTGTCTCTCTCTTCTGGCAAATGTCATTCCACTGGTGTTATTTTCTAGCACTGTGCAGGAGAGCTCCCTTGTTGGTGTTCTTTCCAGGACACCCTGACATCAAGTCCTGTTCCTGTGATGGATGCTCAGAAACTGCCTCTGCAAAGACAGTTGTTGCTATGGCAGCAGATGCTTCTCTAGTGCATCTGCCAGCTAATGAAAAACCCCATGCTTTATTCAAAAATCAAATAGGTTCATACTGGTTCTTCAGCTAAACAGCAGTCATTACCAGACTCTTCAGAATAAACCTCTATCTATTAATGCATTATTGTGATTAACATAGCTACATATACTTCCTTCTTTGGAGAAATTACATTAATTTCATTCCTAAATACATAAAGAAGTTGAAGTAATCGTTTTCATTTATAAAACAAACATCTACATATTTTCCTTCCATCAGTGTCATGGAAAAGGTGACAGCTGCCAGGAAAGAAGTACTGATCTGTTCATTCTTCCACCTCCAGCAGTATGGGAAATGTAGTAGCTTCTCACCTGTTCTGGCTGAAACACAGTCTTCTGTCAGATTCCTGCATAGACTGTGCAGGACAGGGTGATAGGTTGACCATATTTCTGGACAGATAAGGCAATAAGGTTGTGCAAATACCAAAAGCAGCTCTCAGCTATGGGAAAAAAAAAAAGGTTTCTTATGCACTAGGCAGTAAGATTTACTTTTCTGGTGGATTAGTTATGGAAGAAGAAAAGAAAAAGATCAAGAACTCTTGATTGATTGGAGTAAGCTAAAGAATGTTTGAAAGGTTCTTGCAGTAGACAATAACATTAAGGCTAATCAGCTTAATCCAAAGAGAAAAGTGAGTTGGAGATTCCCTCTGCTGATTGACAGGTCTGAACTCTTAGAGGAAATACTTACGTTTTCTTCCCGGGTGCCAGAATGACTTCTGACTCCTGTCAGACAGAATGACTGTGTTCAGTCTGTGAAGAAACAAGGCACGTGATATTTTGTTCCAAGGCAGTAAGACAGGCAGACTATTACATGGTTTACTTTTCTGAAGTAGTTACTCGGTTTTAAAAACCTTTTCCCCTGTACTCATTCTCCTACAAAGCACTTAAAAGTACTAGTTAACTAAGTGAAACCAGGCCAGGGGCAGTGTGGAGAGCCCTGTGCTTAGCTTTGTAAACAAAAATATGCAGACATTAAGATGAAGTGTAATTGAAGTGAAATGCAAGGTCACTCACTGAGACCGCAGAGAAATCATGCCCAAATACACCAGCTTGGCTCTTCCCTTCCTTGTCATCAGCCATGGATGCTGAGCCAGGCAGTCAGCAGGAGCCAGCCTGAGGCTTTTGTTGGCTTATTTCTTCCAAGGAATATCCAAAACACTTAGCAGCCTTGGAATTTGGTCCTGCTCTTTTTCTCACTATGGTAAAGTGGAGGCTGAATGAAAGTTTTGTTTGCAGCTTAAATAAATTTTCTTTCCTCAAAGGGCACATTTGGGTGAGGCTGAGTCCCTGAAAGGTAATCTTAACCCTTCCTGGCATTGCTGGTGGGGCCTGGGAGTTCCCTGACTGCAGATTTACTACTGAAGCTCTGCTAAAGAGTAACTTCCTGTCTCAATACTACTTTTCTTCTTGCTTTCAGATTGCACTCAAGTGTGCTGACATTTGCAACCCTTGCCGGGTCTGGGATCTGAGCAAGCAGTGGAGTGAACGGGTCTGCGAAGAGTTTTACCGGCAAGGTCAGCCCCTTCCACTCACTTCAGCCCCCTTTCACCCCAGCTTTCCATGGTTTCTGAGGTAGCACTGAAATGCCCCTTGAAGAATGAACTCTTTAGAGATGTGCTGCCTCACTGGAAAAGTGGGAAGGGGTAGAAGAGTAGCGTTTCTCTGCTCCGGTACCAGCATCAGGCAGGAGGGAGGGTTTTGCCGTGCCTCAGCACTTGAGTTCAGCTGAAAAGCCCGTGGCTGGGTTCTTCTCTGAGACCCTCCAGTCACCACGAGCATTTCTGAGCTGGAATGGTGCTGGCGCCACACTGCCGCAGAATCCTAGCATTGTGTTTTGTCTCGCTTTTCAGGCTCTCACTACAACTCTGATGGAAGCCTTACCCTCACTGTTTCCCAAATATGACACATTCTTCTGCCTGCAAGTGCAGAGAAAGGGTTCAAACACACTTCCCAGCATGCTGTTGAAAAGGCCAAAGCAGGCAAGCCAAACCTCAGCTAGAACCTACTGCAAATGTTTTCAGACCCCTGCAGAGAGCACAGTCACGCAGGGGTTTTTTTTTGAAACACGGTAATTACACCATTTGGCTCTATCTGCATAGGCAAGGTCATGCTGTGCTACAGCACAGGGTGCAGCAGAGTTTAATCACTGCTAAATTCTTTGTTCAGAGCATCCTGCGAGTTGAAGGCAAGTGGAAGAGCACGCAATGAAGTTCTTAGCTCATTTAACATTCTGCACTACAAAATAAAGCCACATCTGAGCTGGTACCTAGTACAGTTGGTCTTTAACAAGGACAAACCAGTCAGCAAATTAATTTTCAGCCTGTGTTGGTTTAAGCTGGTGAAATCTCTTTGATGCCTTTGAAGCAGCATAAGCGTCTTGCCCAATGCAGGTTTAGTTAATCAGATGTGTATGAGGTATAATCAGCAGACAGCTCAGGAGGTGCAGTACGTCACCTTTAGTGTATTGGGGCACCATGCTGAGAAAGACAGCTCAACTCTTACAAATGTAAGCTCTTCCCACTGCTCTCAAGATTTGTTCATCTACCATCTAAACCATATGTCTGAAAGGAGATACCTGAATACATGAGACTAGTTAGAAGCATCACACGGAGAAAAGGAGAATTTTATGTGAAACAATTATACAAAAGCTGATTATCACTAGTGGCTGTATAATCCTGTTAAGGGGTACAATACCCCCAGTATTAAATAGCATGCGTTTAGATACCATTATCACTTTAAAGTGTTTTTGTAGACCTCTCTGCCCCTTTACACACAATGATGGAGCTTGAAGGTACTTTTCAGCACTAAGTGTAACATTTGGAAACCATAAGGTCTCATGTTTTGATTTTTAACTATAGATGAGACAGATAATATGACAGTTAGTGCTTTGATTAATCTACCTTCTGGAACAAAGTTTTAACATTTTTTAAATAGAACATTTCTAAGGCCATTTTAATAGAGACTCAGATCCTGATCTTCCAGTGATCTGGTGCATCTATACTAAATGTTAATAAATAAAATATACAATCCAGGTACATTTCAGGGAGCATTTGACACCTACAGCAGCTCCTAACAAAACTCTACTAGAAAAATACTCTAATTTATTTTCAGATCTTTTAAAAGTCAGCACAGCTAGGAACACAGAGTAAGTAATAAAACTTGATTTGTATACATGAAACTGGAAGTAGTAAGAGAAAGCTTTCAAGAAAATGGCCAATGTTGAAGAAGCATTAATTATCAGTTTCTCTGATAAGGTTTTAAAATTTCTTGGAAAGTTTTCCCTAGCATAAAAGTTCTCAGGAACTAATTCATGCAGCTCCTTTTACAGTAACTTGAAACAAAAAAAAATTGACCATCATTTTAAGTATTTATCGCGCAAAAGCAAATCTTATAAATCTTTGTCAATTACTTAATTGACTTCTAAAAGACAAGAAGATGTGGATATACTTTGAGCCCGACAGGTCAACCATTTTCTACCCAGAACACCTACAGAGGGGATATTACTGGAGTTAGAAACTTTCTTTTAGTCAAACATTTTTGGAGGGGTAGATGAGAAGAAGACAGATTGCACATTTGGAAACATAAGAAACTGTTATTGTGTTTCAGTTTTGCTAAATTGTTCCTTTTCGTTGTTCATGAAGCTAAAAATGTTTTCCTCATACTTTTTAAGTACTCAATTAGAACAGAAGATACTCTGTTCACATTTAAGAAGTGATTCCATGCTGCAAAGGGAAGAAAGGCAAGGCTTAGAAATGCGCAGTGTTTTATATGGGGCTATAGAACCTGAGTAGCACAACAGCAAAAACTGTTCATGGGGAGAAGAGAGCTTTTAAACAAAAACAGTGGATATAAAGCAAAGTGTTTCTTTATGGGTTGAATACAGCATTTTGTCTAAACTAGCATGTCTTCTTATAGGAAAGAATTTCCTAACCAGCCCTCACTATATCCTTATTAATAAATCAGATGGACAAAATATTATTGTGTGAGGGGAAGTGGCACATCTTAGCTTGCACACAGTTAACTCTCTCTTCCCTTCCATACTGTAGGCAGGAAAGGTCCTGTACCTCTTGCAGTAACCAGGATTGTACACTGGCAGAGAAGGCTAATAATCACAAAGGATGAACATGTTGCACTCACAGAGAGTGTTTGTTTTAAGAAAACCCCTACACCCAAAACTTAACTCAGAGCAATCTTTGCATAAAGTAATTGCAGGCATAGGGAAGACAGTCTCTCCAGCAGAAAAAGTGACTGTTGTCTTACATGGCAGTGAGCAAATTACACACTCTGAGATGTTTTTTCTGCTGAATTCTTAAATCCAGCATAATCATTGTTATTACCTTCAACTCCATAAAAAACATCTCCTGCCATTACTATGTACAGAAGCCTGTCCTGTGTGACTATTTCCGCAGGAATAATTTCTGCTGACTGTTTATTTGACACTGAGCGTCTTCTCAGTGTCAAATCTGGTCAATTCTGCATCAGGAGCAATCTGAGGTGACATCTGGAGTGAGCAGATCCCCCAGCCAGGTTTTTCTTCCAACAATTTGAAACAGTCCCCAGGGCTGGTCACAGGAGCTGCCTGCAGGAACCTTGAGGGCAGTCCTGGATTTGGAACTAGAGACCTCCTGGTCCAGTTAGTCAAATACTCTGCTATGAAGGTGGCTAGGAGTTCAGCCAACTACTTTGCTGTCTCAAATCAGTCCTGTGCAGCTGCCTCTTTGAGAACATCCTGGATGACCCAGGAAATAAATACGCTCAGTGCAGGAGCAAAGACATAGCTTGATACCCAGCTATTGCACAGTAATAAGACAGACTTTCATCTTTTTTCCACATTTATAATTTGACCTCCATAACTCTTGATACTTGAAACATTGCTGGAGTCCATGCTTTGGTCCTTACTAGTTTGTCAGTGCAGCCACAGCTGTGGGCTGCCAGGCTCCAACACTCTTCCCTTTATCAGCCACTTCCACAAGAACACACTAGCAATTTCCACTACAGTACTACTGTAAAGCTAAAATTGATACGCTGCAATTTTCTGGTAGGAAGTGATCTGAAAAATGAGTAAATGAACTAGAATATCTTAAAACCTTTCACATAAGAGAATCTATTTGAAAAATTAAGGTCCTCAGAACACTTACATGCTCAGATTTAATGTTCATCTAAAAGTCATCTTTTCTTAGATTTTTCTTTGTATGGAAAATGGGTTTCTCTGGTACCTAGAAGGAAGTCCAGAAAACGAAGGTATTCAGACATTTACCATGGTCATCATTGGTAGAAGATTTTCTACCAATTCCTCACACAGTTGCAGACAACTGTAAGAGTGTGGCATAGGTATGGAGAAGAGATAAAAGTGACAGAAAAATAATTTTTTTCCCTTTTTTTGGTAGGTGATCTGGAACAAAAATTTGATCTGGAAATAAGCCCCCTTTGTAATCAGCAAAAGGATACAGTACCAAGCATCCAGATTGGTAAGTATTAGTTTCATTCTCTTCATGTTTATCTCACTATGGCAGAAGCTCTAAGAGAAACTTTTATTCAGGACATGCCCCACTCCAATCCAGTTGTTTTAACAATAAGAGCTGTATATCCTGTAAGAGTTAAAAAATATGTTTTATATTAAAATGCTTGAAAAGAAATCTATTTAAGCCAAATGTTCAACAGAAAGACAAAGGAGTCTTTGCATAGGGGGAAAATACCCACAGGAAAAAATTGCAGCCAGTGTTGAACACTGGTGACTTTGTCTGAAATCTCCTTAAAGGGTTGCTGACAGTCACAGAGTTTACTGTGACACACACAGCTAAAGCCATATCTTGTCATGTATGCTGGTCAAAAGCTCTGCATTTCAAAAGGAATTGATGTCTGTTTGAGAGTTTGTTGTTATTTCTCATCAGGGCTTTTGCCACTTACCTTGCTCTTTGCTTTTGAGGCACTCAGTGGGGCAGTGCACTTGTGGAATTAACTTGTTGCTCACCAGCTGTCCCTTGTGTATTTCTCCAGGGTTCATGACGTACATCGTTGAGCCACTCTTTGAGAGGTGGGCCCAGTTTACAGGCAACACTCCCCTATCTGAAAACATGCTAAACCATCTCAGGAGGAACAAGGCCAAGTGGAGAAGTTTGCTGCACAAGCAACACAGCAGTAGTAGGAGCAATGACCACTCAGGCCAAGTGACTGGCAGCCAGGAACAGACTTTAAATGAAGAAGAGACTCCTTAGTGGCAGCTTTGCACTTTTCCTTCTAGCACTGCTATCTCCGTCTTGGTCACAGCAGCAAAAAAGGTCCCAGGGAGCAGGAGCCTGTTGTCAACACCGTGCAAAGGCAAGAAATGGCAAAGCTCTAAGGGTCCTCATGAACATGCCCATGGTTCTGCTGGGTTTCTTTTTGATCTTCACGCTCCTCTCCCCTCTCTCCATTCTGCGCATGCCTGATGCCATTAGTCGCTCCTGATCCCAAACTGCCCCATTGCGGAGTCCCAGTCAGCAGCCACGAAGCCAGGCCAGTTCCAGCTGCCGTGAAGCAGGGAGGATTGCTGAGAGAACAGGGGCACAGAGAGGCACTCTTGGTGATCTCTTCATTTACCACAGGTCATATTGTGACACGTGTATATAGGCCCACAGTGCCACACCCTTTCTAGGCTGGCAGCTGGGCTGCACATTAAACCACCAGCATCTCCAGCATCCAGAGGACATGGACCGAGTGGGACGGTGCTCGCAGAGGGCAGAGAGTTGGGTTGTTTTAGTAGTTAAAAACCTTTTTAACTTTTGTATTCTGTGCACTAAACAAAAGATCTATAAACCTTGGACTGAAGTTACTCTCCATATACACACCTCCAGTGTAACAACGCTTGTTTTGGTAATCATTTTTATGCCACTTTGGATAAAAGGCATCTTTCATTGCAAGGAGCAGTATTCCCTCGCAGCCGAAAGGGATGGTGTAGTACAGTCTAAACCTTTGAAACACAAACAGATCTATCTTTTGAGTACTGTTTCAAGTTACCTGTTTATATTCATATGTGTACATTTTCTGTAAATAGAAAGCGCTACTGATTCCCATGCCAAAATACTGGAGTACTGTGGGATGATTGCTACCTGTAAAAACATTGGCACTGTGAACAGAATACTGTTAGTTTTAATACAAGAGAAAGCATTTGTAAATATGGTATAGAGTTTATTAATATACACCATTGTGGATAAAAGCCTTAACTTCTAGCATCCTTCATCTTCTGATAGCTGCCAAAATCATACAATTACAAGATATGATTCTGAACTGCCTTTCCACTACCCGAGATGTATCAAAGGTCATTAAGGAATGAAGTCTGCAGGATAACTTCTTGAAAACTTCAAACACATTCCATATGGGTCCGTGTTGTTAATCCATGGCACCTTGCACACTCGGTCTAGGCAAATGTTTCACCGAGCCTCAAGTTTTAAGTTCAAAAAAAAAACCCCAGGCCCCACAGCAACGCCACATGATTTGACAGTTCAGCACGATTACCATTTATTCAAATGTGTGAATTTTTACTAAATAGCTTAGTCATCTACAAAGCACGGCATTAGTTCTGGAGTTCAGTTTTCTTGAGAGATGTTGCAGTGTAGCTGATTTTTTCCCCACATTCCCTTCTTAGATAGTCAGCATCAAAATGCATTTGTATTTTTCTTTAATTAAAATAATTCTTCAACTTACTTTTAGATTAGTCTCAGTCAATGAAGGAAAAAAATGTGTTGTAGTCAGACTACTAAAAAGCTTATCATAATGGCTGAAGAAGTTTCTATGATCTCATGTTTGTGAAAGATACTTGGCCTTAACTATGCCGTAAACAACCTCAGTTCAGAAAGTCTTTATTAAACTTTACTTAAGCTTCCACCATTTCAGTGAGATTGTATTCTCAGACACTACTGCATTGCACCAAAGGGATTGTCCCCTGCTCCTCTGCCCCCAGAAAGAATAACTCCATTCAGGTGAAGTACAGCGTTGTTGTGAACTCCCTGTACATCAGATCTGTATGGCTGCTTTCCAAAACAATGAGGTATGGCCACATAGTCGCATTTGGATAGTCACATTGAGATGTGAAGACATTGAAGAGGCCAACAAAGAAAGAGCTTTTTAAGTTGGTTTTTGAGAAACATGAGAAAGATGTTTACTCACAGAAGTGCAAGGGAAAATATAAAACATTTTTCTCAGTTATGGGGGATATTGACTTGATGAGAAAAAGTTCATGCTCATAAGGTGATTAATGTGTTTAGAGGAAAATAAAAAGCATGAGTTTAGTGAAGGATTATTTACTTCTAATTATTTGTATGTATCTTCAGAGAAAAGAGGCTGAATCCCAGTGAAGTAAAAAGGGCAAAAAACGCAGTGAGCACACAAAGCACTCCACAGTGTTCTTCTGCCTCTCCACTGTTATGTAAGGTACAACCAGTAGAAAACCTCCTTCCTCCCACTAATTTAAACAAGATTCATATAATAGAAGGACCACAGCAAGCAAAGGGCACTCAGGAGAGTTTTAGAATTAAATTGTTTCTAACTACGGGACATCAATGTCTTCTTAAGCACATGAGGGTGGTGCAGGTGGAAGCACCACCACTTTGCAGCTTTTTAGGTGTACCTTTCCTCTGACAGATGTAGGACAATTATTAGGACATTACATGAGCAATGTAATGCGCTGCTTAGAAGCACTTAAGTCCATTCAAAAGAATGTAATTTTCCATGTTTTATCTCTTTACTAAGAAATTGAAGCCCTTTACCATTTAGTTCAAAGAATTTTTTAAAATGTTCTGAAATTTAGTTAAACCCAGTGTCTAGCAACATAAAAAGGGCTTGACAGAAACATTGTCGAGCTGTTTCTGAAGAGCTTCCAGAAAATCGGTCCAATAGGAAAGCTTAGGTACAAATCAGATTCTGTTACAGCCACATTAAACCCAAGCCCCCTTTTCTACAAGTGGAACCTACAGGTTCCATTACAAGTTTGCTCTTACCATGTTAGAACTTTCCAACTTTAAAAAGCTTTTCTGAAAATTTTCAGGCTGTGGGGGATTTTGGTGCACTGAACATACCAGTTAGATTTCAAACACCTTGTCTAATGAAGCAGTGCTTGAAAGAGGTTCAGGGTGGCCCCAGCAACATTTCTGTACTTGTGAGCCAAGCCCATTACGCAGGTTTGGGCCTGGGCCAGTTTGCCTCAGGTGTTCCAGACAGAAGTGCTCAGAAAGGTTAGGCTCTGGCAGCAGATGCCCAGCAGCCAGGTTCCCTGGGGTCTGTAATGCAAAATGCAACCATCTGATTTCCCGTAGAAACCCCAGCTGGTACCAGCCAATCCAACAGCACAGCCAGTGTTTAGCACATGCACTTGTGACATGTGTGGTGTTCTCTGGTTTGGAGGGCATTTCTGCACTGGGGTTTCTCCCCATTCTGCCAACAGGCTGCTGATGCACAGAATAGAAAAGCTATGCAGATAACACAGATTTTGCTGGTGTCAGCCCTATCAACCACTTTACAGAAGGCCCTTGTAAATTATTTTTCCTTCCCACTTTTCATTGGGCCAGTGCAGCTGAAAGATTTTGAAGTTTTCAAACAGAGTTAAGGTTTTCATCTATAGAAAGAGGAAAAAAGCTGTTGAAAGCGGGATGTTGAAATGTTTTTATGCCCCAAAAACGAGATTAAAATCTAGCTCCTCTAAAGGAAGATTTCATACCTTTTAAGAGGCAAAATTCTGTATAACTAACAATGGTAAGTGATAATAAGTGAAAATCTTAGGCTGGCTAAAATAATGCATACATATGCATTGCCATTACGTAAAGATTTTACCTACCTTTGTGTTTGTAAGTGTCAGTGGTTCAGCCACCAGTCAAATGGGGAATAAAAGGACAATTGACAACATGTACCTTTGAAATACAAGGAACAAATACAGGAGCAGCTGAGATTAAATAGAGTTGAGGGAGGAAAAAGGAAGAAAAACCAAACACATGATCTGCAGTCGAGTCTAACCTAATCTACAACACAGGTCAATTAGTTTTGTATAAACTTGCTTTTCATGAAGAAAACCAAAACCTCCCCAATCATTAATGAGAAAGCTGTAAATGAGATAAGGCTGTTGTTACACTGCATAGTGATCTCACCAGCTTTTGCAATCCAGGGTTTAAATTTCTGCTAGAAATTTCCATCAAATTAGACAGAGAAGGCACACTCAGCCCTTCCAAATGAATTCTCCTCACAAAGGAAAAACTCAAGTAGTCATCTTTTTATTTTCAGGTACCAGCCAGGGTACCAGCCATAATTTATTGCCTTATATTTTAAGTCACTCATCTGAGTTGTCCATAAGGTATACCCATTCCCCTCCTGATGTCAACATGACCCCCATGGCCCACAAAAATCAATAATTAAATTGGTATTAAAACCCTGCAAATCCAAAAAAAAAAACCACCCAAAAATACGACACAAGCTACATGCCATGAATATGTATTCAAATTACTTTGATTGGTGCAAACTGATGCTCTTTGTTTCTATAATCCATCCTATATTTTAGGTACATAAACTTTTAAGTGCAGACCATAAGCTTGACTTGGATGTAAAATATATTCTGCTTATCTTTGAATTCAAGATTGTATATGTCATGTTTATTGTAAAGCATTTTATATATACATAGTCACATATCTTATACAACTCTATGGGCCAAACACTGGTCCCCCCAACTTCACTGGGACCAAGAATCAGCCCCCATATGTGCGTATATATGCCATATGCATCATTCTGAAAGGAAGCACTAGATTGTGTGAAAATGCTGTGACTGCTATGCAGTGATGCCAAGAGAATTAACTGTATCTTTTTTAACATACTGCTGTAAGTATTCATCATGTCAAAGAATGACAGCTAATAAAAAAAAAACAAAACATGAAGTGTTCCAAGTTCTTTGGTAAAGCCAGTTGATTGAAGGATCTCCTTTGTTTGCAGAAGACATTCTGGTTTGACAAGGCAGCAAAAATCCCACTGCATCCAATCTCTCTCTGCCTCTCTTTTCTACCAACAGAATAATCACTTTCCTAGTGTGCTGTTTCTAAGAACTTTTCTCTAAATTTCCCCCTAGACTTGCTGTATGCATATAAATGGAGTTCCCAGCAAGGAAAGCATTTCCATGTAATTTTCCTAAGCATGCAGTAGAAGGATTTTCAAACCCAAGGAAGATGTTTCCCTGGTTAAGTATTTAAAGGAGAGTTAGTTTTCCTTAAACTATTGTTTCAGTTCCAGTAATGAGTTCTCCTTAGAATCATTGGTCAGTTTTAATCTCCATTTTCTCATTTCTGTTTCAGACTGTGTTCTTTATATGTGCAACATGACATAAGCTTTTGAAGTTTAATTGAAAATATAAGTATTGATGTTCTACACTGACAAGTATTTCTAAGTGAGAAATACTTGTCATCACTGATGGGTATCACTGCAGGGACTCCTTGACTCTGACACATTTCTAAAACCAGAATTCATCTGTACCTCAAAGTGTTCAGCAAAAATACATAGTTCGTGCCATGCAAATACTACAATTGAACAAAATACAGCAGCTGGAAATTCATTTTATTTCAGTGTTGTTTAGCCAACATTTTAAATTTAAACTTTTCTTTAAAAATTAAAGTTTTCTAAAAAAACTCCTAAATTTAAACTTTTCTTAAAAAAAAACAAACCACCCTTCAGAATCACAGTGTTTTCTTGTGTCCCCCAGACGCAAGCAGAACTGCAAAATTGATTTTAGAATGAAGCCCCTTAGAGATCTGTCCTATATAGGGTTGGAGTTGTGATGGTTTCTCCAGGAGTCTTCTACATAGTCACCATTGGAAAACCACTGTTTTCAGTAACAGATTTAACAGAGTTATTTTCAGATACAGCCAAATCAATACATCTTCCCACTCTGCACAGTCACTCTCTGGATGGATGCTGATGTTTAATGGTTCAAAACAAAAAATGCAGACCAGCAAGTTGAAATGCATCAATAAACAGCAAAAGAAAAATTAATTATAAGGCAATATTTTTTCATGGCCAAATACTTAATTATGGTTTAAAATTCAAGTGGAAAATCTTGGAAATATATCTATTCTAAGAGAAGAAACAATGCAATATGTATATGACAAACAATACAGACACTTCTTTTAGCTAAAGGTGAGGAAGGCGGGGTTTCTCCAATGTCCAATCCTCTTCAAGATAAAATGAGTACTATTACAAAATACTCTGGTTTTATCAACAAAGCAGGTTTGTGGTTTCTCCAGTTTGACACCTCTCAATTTTTTAGTGATGTTGTGTGGAATAGAGTCTCAAACAGCTGTTTAGGGACTGACAGCAAAGGAATTACAGGTTAGAGAAGAGTTTAAAGTGGCTCTGCTAGTAAAACCAGTACATCATCTCACTGTATCCTGGGCTAGTTTGGCTCTTAGGTAGAGTTCAACATCGTGCAACACTTTAATCCATGACAATTGAATTTTGTTACCAGCAGTAGCACTTTGTAAAAGCTACCGTGCAGACCTAAACACACAAGGAAGTATGGCAGCAGCAAATGAATTTTATGTCAGATTTTATAGTAATACAATTTAGAGAGAAGATTTGAATCCTGTACCCTACAGAGCTCTAAATATATTGTACTACTAGATTAGGAAGGGATCTAGGTGTCTTAAGAAGTTGTAACTAAAATGGAGTATTAGAATTCATACAAACAGAGGAGTTGTCCTATTATTTCCAGCACTCCTACCACCTAAAGATAAATTCAATTTGTATACCAATCATCCCTCGCTAAAAAGTGCAAGTACAAGAGTGGGAAGTGCAAAGAGTGTCAAAAAGCAATTTGAATCACGAAAAATCTCCAGGAGGGAGAGAGAGGGAAAAAACCACTATAGCTTCATTAGTGTCACCTATAAAAAAATCAGAACATTTGGGCAGACTGAGAGCTTGTACTTTCCCCAGATCAAAACATAAGTAAACAAAGTGCAGCTGTGCATATGGAAGTTGCTGCCATAAGAATATATTAACCTTTAATCATATAGAAAGCTTAAAAGATTGAACATTCAGATGAAACAAAAAGGGAATTCCTGGTTACAAATAAATATTACTAAAACTGTAATCCTGAAGAAAATACATTTTAATACTTAAATCCAACATTAGTTTAAAGTGATGCTTTCCTGACCTACTCATGCTGCTCAGCAGCTGTTACATTCCAAATCCAGATTTTCCATTTTGTATGTCTAGAGGATTCCTATGAGCTTAGTTCATATATAAGCATATTTATGAAAGAAATACAGCTACCAAAAAGAAAAATCATATGCTACACTTACACATGTATTTGATGCCCAGCCCCATTTCTATAACCACACCTACCAACACCTGCAGATATTCTGAGGGGCTAGTCCACACTAGGCAACCAAAATGCAAAGAAAATAGGAAGTACTGGAACATATGATGGATTCAAGGGCAGATTGAGGAAACTATTGTCCCCAAGACCACTTGTTTGCATCTGCCATGCTTTGTGTTGGGTAAATATATTTCAAGTCAGCTTCTAGAAGGAGGAGAAAAAATCAATACATTGTTATCTTCAGCTGAGAGACCAAACCATGAGTGGAATTACTTTGTTTAAAAAAATGTACTGTTTTGCTGGGATGAGGTTCCATGTAGATGACAAGTAGCTTGGGGCATTGCCACTGCCCTCTGTGGTACCTTTGCACAGCACATTTATTCCCCTCAATGCATCGGGAAAGTTACTGCCACCAGCTCCACCATTTCTGCATGGACCATTACGGAGTGGCCCCTTGCACTTTGGTGCTTTGAAGTCTCTTTTATCAGTGCTGCGGCTGAATTAATACGCACAGAGATGTGCATGGTAACTGCCCCAGCTCCTACATGAAAAGGAAATCTTCCCCAACAATGCCACTGCCTGAAGACTGCCTATATAAAGGCAGATACTAGACAAATCAAGAAACATAATTAAGATTTAGGATGGGTACATCAGCCACTCAAAATGCCTAAGTGACATTGGCACATTGGCTTTAGGTACATAAAGGTATGTACTGAAGTTTTAACACAGCAAATACACTTCCTTCATTTAACTCCATTATAGCCACAAAGATAATACAGAAACTACCTGATGGGGTTAGTGAATTAAAGTGAAGGATCTTGGATAAGAAGCTGTGTAGTTGATTTCATTTTGCACTTGATCCTTACAAATCCTCTTGCTTGGTCTATCAGGAGTCCTGTCTGGAGGCAACTAAAACTGGTTATCAAGCCTCATTCTTACCTTCTTAGAAGTCTTGCCCTCATCCCCTCCCCTCCATACCTAATTATGGTCAGCTTCTTGAAAATACCAACTAATCACAAGCAACACAAAAAATAATTTTATTTGGGAAATAATGGTATTTTTTATGATTCAAATCATATTTTATATTCTTTTAAAGAGCAATGTGATTTCCCCCTCCCTCTCAAGAGAAGCAGGGAATTCTTTCTTCTCTGAGATGTTCTGGATTTAGCTGGAAGCCATAAAGCTCAGAAACTGCAGGATATCTCATTCAAGAGAGCCATAGCAAGAAGCTCACTGCTCACTCAGAGAATGCAGCAAGTAAATAAAATTCTTGTGAGCCTTTGCTATCAGCCAGACATGAGAGGGGCCTAAGAGACGTCACTGCAACTCAGAAAGGTATTAAGTGGAAGCAAACACTTGCCTGCAAGGTCACAACTCCTTTTTTTATTTTCTGTTGTCCTTGATAATTCCTGTGTTCTTGCTAGGTAAAATTGTAGAGGTTTGCTTGTAATAAAGACTAGCTCTTTGATTTCAAGAGAAAGAGCTTCCTGAAGCTCAGATCCACTTCAACTCCCATCCCACTTTTTATTAAGCATATTTTACAACAGCACGAAAGACTTCCTTCTTTTTAAAGAGTATTTCAGTTTTCCAGTTTTAAGAAAGAACAGTCAATAATATTACTATTAATGTTTGCTTAGGATGAAGCCTAAGAAAAGTCTGGACTTCAGCTGCCTTTTGCAAATCCTAAACATGTCACAATATAATCCTGCGTAACCAATAGCCTCCATTTTCTTCTGACCAGTTCCACTACTTAGGCCTTTATGTTGACAGATTTTGAAATACAAACCACCAACAAAATTACCTGGCATTTTGATTATGGCAACTCACACTGTATGAGAAATGCGAAATAGAGGTGTAGCTTATTTATTTGCCCTGTGGTCACTTTGGAGCACTCTAGTTATAGATCAGGAACTGCACAAGGGACACCAATGCTGCTCCCATGGCAAGTTGTTAGAATAGAAATAATTTAATAACAGATTCATGTTAGAGGTCAAGAAGCAAATCATCATAGGTCCTGAAGAGAGCTAGATGTCAAAGGACAGCTTCTATGAGCACAACTTCTATGGTTCTGCGGAAAAAGTAAATTGATGACCTCCAGGTACCTTAAAAAAATCTGTATGTGTTACTAGGGGTTTGGGGTCCTGTTTTGGTTTTTGGGGTTGTTTTTTTTTTTGAGTTTATTCCTTCACCAATCCAACTGCAGTTCTTTCTTTCAGATACTTCAGTGTCATTAATTTAAAGGGAGAGCTTACATCATCACTCTTGAGTTACTTGACAGCTTGAAGTTTTGCCTGTGGGTGTTACATTGCTCTCAGGGACATCTTGTATAATAATGCAGATGTCATTTTTCAGCTGGCACAGCACTTCTACAAGCTTAAAATTTACTGAGATTCATGATGGAATTAAGTCTTCTTAAATATCTGAATATCGGCAAAGAGTTTGCACCTTCAAGAGTAGCACCAGTTACTCTGTGAATCTAAAAGTACTTTTTAGATGTAAAACAAGTATAGTAAGAGCTGTTCTCTTTCTGAGACAACCTATGATAAATAGACTAGAAAATAAACATATAAAGAAGGAAGGCACCATTGTCAAAATGGACAATTGTTTCACTCTATAGTTGGGCCTCTGTCAAACCAGCATTGGGTTCTACTACAGAGAAGAAATTAAGAAGAGTCTCTACTTCCCACTGGGGATGTCATGCTCATTATTGAAATGCACTCTCATTTAAATTATTTTAGTTTTCACTTCCTACAACTGGCTAGTATAACAATTTCTCTCTGTCACAGAAAGAAGCTTTTAGCACTTTTTTTGATCTTCATGCATTCACAAATCAAGTCACACCAAACAGATTTTCTGTTTCTGAAATAATACAGTCTGAATGAAACAGTTTTATAGTTTTTCAACTGACTGTACTAGAATGTGCTTTCCTTCTGAAGAGCTAACCTGCTATGGCATTATCATTGTGGCTTTTTGGCATCATCAACATCTTCATTGTTTCTCTCTATGTAAATTCTGGTTTTAATTATCCACAAATTTTGTCCCTTATTTCATTACTAAAAATATGAAACTGCATTAGCCCAGTACCATTCTCTGTAATCTTTAGTAGAAATCCTTCCTTTCAGTCATTTACTATTATCTGCCAGCTAATCGGTTCTACATCTATTTAAATAACATCTACTTTTGTAGGTAATAAAAATGTATTTTTATTTACACTGTTCTACTGCAGCTATTTTTGTTAAAGATGGTTTAAAACATCTATTTTACAATACAGTCACAAGAGATCAATCCTGTTACCTAAGTATTTCCAACTGTGCAAAAGGATACCATTGTACAGGTTTTTATGCCTACAACTGATACATGCCAATTGACCTATAGTAATGTGTCCTATAGCAAAGGGCCCTATATGTCCAACAGCCAGCTTCTTCAGAATTTGCAGATTTAAATTGCTTAGCCAGGTCTAAATTTTTTGTTCTAGTATGTAGAGTTTAACTTATTCCTCCATCAAATAAGTACTTCAGTGGTACTTAGTGATCCTGTTTTTTTTTCTTACATATATACATTCCACTTTTCCTAAAATCTATGCAATTCCTAAATGAAATTTTTACCCATATTAAAGCAATGGAACAGCAACAACTTCCAAATAAAAGTGCCAGGGCCAATTACCAGGTGTGATGTTGACCATTCTCAGCCAGTATTGGGTCAGCTATTCACCACTATCATGCTTAGCCAAGAACCATTTTCTTCAAAGCTTCTAAGTCTTGACTGTATATTCAGTATATTATATATATATTATATATATATCTTGACTGTATATTCAGGTCTACTAAAGGATGACAAAGGACTTGGTCCTGTGGTCAAGATCCTTCTCACATTTTATTATGCTACGGAAGAGGAAAAAGGGGATACATGGAAGAAAATACTGTGATTTGGTACAGATGTGTAGAAATAGCACAAGTATCTCTGGGTTCCCCAGGCAACTACCAGCTTAGAGCACTGTTACCATGCTCTTCTCCTAGCAACAGCTCCAAGAGCTCACAAGGCACAAAGCAGGATCTCACAAATTCTGTTTATTTTGCTCACCTTATGTCAATGTTTCTTCAATATATTCTTTTATTTGTGAACTCAAAGACTTAATTTAACATCAAAAATTAGTTCAGTGACAAGCTAGGTTATACAGCAGATTATTTGGTATAAGACTCACTAGGAGCTGTGTTGTTCTGATATACTAAATACAAAGTATACTCTTCAAATCTGAAAGAAAAGGCTATACCACTAGAGAAATAATAAATGGGCTGGGGACTTGCTAGAAGTCTTGAAAAAGCAGACTCCTCAGAAATCTAACTAGTAAAGCCTTAATATAATTCTTATACATGCAGACAGTGCATATGAGAGTAACAGACAGAAGAAGCAAACACAAATGGATGGAAAATATTGGAGCGGTCAAATAAGCAGATAGGAACAGGAGGTGTTGATAAAGCTCACATCTCACTTGAGTCAAACCAAAGTACATCTTCAAAATACCTGTTTTTACTATCACAAAATACTGAGTTAGACATTATTTTCCCACTGTACACGCTATAAGGAACTCCCTACTTAATAACTTAAAACCAAGAACATTGTGCTTAACCTCTCTTCAGAAATACTTCCTTATAAGCAAAGAGTTTAAAAGCAGCCTGGCTTATCAAGCCTGCCCCAGTAGATGACAGTCAAACATGGTATGCAAGTCAAGCAAAAACACCTGCTAGAAAATAGATAATGGAAAAAGATGAGTAAAATACCAGACAGACAAAATCAAATACGAAACAACAGAATACACACAAAAAAACTCCCAATATTCCAAATGACAGAAACCCCTCACTTCAGCAGTAGAACACACAACCTCTGCTATTTCAGTTATTCCTACAGTTCTCATTATAGAAAAAATAGGACAAATATTTACAGCTGTAAGCTGTAAGGTAACAATGCATCAAACAACCATAAGGCAAAATAACACAGGAAAAACTAAAACTAAGCTTACTTTAAATTTCTTTCTACTGCTCCTTTATGCCAGCAACTGTTGCTCAGTGGCAACTGCCTCCCAGCAAACACAGGTGCTGTGTTATGGCACAAGAACTATAAGGTGAAACAGAGAAGTGGGAACAATCAATCTGGTTTCACTTTTCCTACTAAATAAAATGCCAATTGCCAAAGAGAAAGCACAGATGGCAAGAACAAAGTAGCCACTTTGAAGATTGACAAGACTGAAGGTTAAAATTTTCCCAGCTCTGCAAACATCCCCATACCCAGCTTTATGGATACACCTAAACTGGTTCAAGTCACTGTATACATGTGAGGAGCAAAGAATGCATATGTTTACAGAAGAGCAGTATAGTGTTTCATCTGAAATGAAAAAAATTGGAATTTCTATATCCCCACAGTCACTTTGACTTTCAATCAGTGAAAAGCAGCATATTTTCACTTGTATAAGCTAGAAGTTATGTGTGTACTGGACCACAAAGAGAACTCTCCAATGACCATTTTACATGGGATAAAGAGGATATTTTTTCAGAAAAAAAATAGTGCCAGGTCAAGCTTTTCCTCTAACTCACCACATAAAATTTTCAGCCTGTTTGCCCAGAAAATGAAGTAGCACTTTTGTTTTGTGAAGAGAATATAAACAAGCCAGGTGCTGACTTTTTAGTAATCCAAGTGCACATAAATACAGTTCATCATAATGCTAATAAGATAGAATCATCTACCTCTACAATTTTGTGCTATAAAAATAAAAATATAAATGCATTAAAATTTTGTTGTGAGAATTTATGCTGATAAAGCAGAATTTCTTTTTAGTTTAAGACTTGCAACACAGACCCGGTGTGATACTGCTCTCTTGTGGTTAAACTCATGCAATTAATCTACAAAATGTAACAACTATTGGTATTGATTATTTTAAAAGATATTCAAATGTATTTGAATCTAAGACATTTTTAGCTGATCAGCAATTTGAAGCAATCAGTGCCAGCTCCACTCCTGCAGACTGTACTGCCATGTCTCTGTTACCTAAAGAGAGAATTTATAATGCTGCTTTGGCTTCTGTGTCCCATTGAAATCAAATGCCTAAAATTAGCCTTAAACAAAAGGTAAGAATACATCCATCCCAATAACAATTACAGTCTAAACACTCTTCCTAAAATACATAAATAATTTACTTTTAAGGCCTACTTTAGCTTTCCAGACTGGATGAAAATGTAAGCAGAAATTAAAATGTAAGGAGGTCTAGAAACACAGCTGGAACAAAAGCACTATGCTGTTGGTTCTTTCAATGTGCAAAAAAAATTATTCAAATTCCCACTGCAGAAGGAGAGGTCCTGCTGACAGGATTATTGGGGAAAATCATGAATATGAAAAGAAGGGCCTTTTGATTATTATAATAATAATTTGTAAATAATCCAGCCAAATAATACTGACATCTGAAGTAGGACAGCTGTCATCTTTAGCCTTTATTCACAATACAGTTTTAGATATTGTGAAAACTAGCACCACAATTCAAGACTGAATTCCTAAACGAAGTGTTTCAAGGCATAACTATGGAGAATTATGTACATTGCTCTAAACCACTGAAACATCTACAAATAGCAAGGCTGTCAAAGACCCTTCCAGATTGCGCCTTTCACATTTGGCTAACTTGCAAGAAATAAAAGCAGAATCATTTACACAGATACAAGCATTGATTCATGCCATGTTTCCTTTTACATAATTCAAATTACTCTTTCTAATGCATCCATTATTTATGACTTTATAATATTCTTCCTTTTTCTAAAAAAACTTTTCTATACAACTACAAGATACCTGTTCTTTTTGCTATACTGTTCATATAGAGTGACTTCAGCTTCATAATTTAAAGTATTTTGAAAAATAATGAAAAATCCCCCTCTTTATATATTGGTAATTTACAACAGCATCCAATTCCTGCTAGTTAAGCTACATATCTTCAGACCTTTGAAATTAAATAGCCCTTCTCTGGACATGCTCAAACACCTTGATGTCTTTTCTTGCAATGAGGGGCTCAAAACCGGACACAGAAATCAAAGTGTGCCAAGTACAGGGGGTCAATCTCTGCCCTGGTCCTGCTTAGCCACACCATTCCTGATACAGGACACGATGCCACTGGCCTTCTTGGCCACCACGCTGGCTCATGTTCAGACACTGCCAACCAGTACCCCCCCAGGTCTTTTTTTGCCAGGTGGCTTTCCAGCTGCTCTGCCCCTAGCCTGTAGCACTGCATGGGGTTATTGTGACCCAAGGGCAGGACCTGGCACTGGGCCTTGTTGAACTCATACAGTTGTCTTTGGCCCATTGATCCAGCCTGTCCAGATCCCTTTGTAGAGCCTTCCTACCCTCCAGCAGATCAATACTCCCAGACAACTTAGTGTTGTGTGTGAACCAATGAGAGTATACTCAATCCCCGCATTGAGTTAAAGACAGAACTAATTCCTGGGAAATCCCACGAGTGACCAGCTGCCAGCTGGATGTAGCTCCATGCAACAACACTCTCTGGGCCCAGCCATCCAGCCAGGTTTTCATACTGCATCTGTACAAGCCATGAGTAGCCAGTTTCTCCAGGAGAATACTGTGGGAAATCATCAAAGACTTTACTGAAGTCCCCAGTTAGTTAGGATTGATGATAGATGATGGAAAGTGGCTCGGTGAGCATTTCCACCAGTTCCCTCAGTACCCTTGAGTGGATCCCATCTGGCCCCATAAACTTGTGAGTGTCCAAGTGTGGCAGGAAGTCATTGGCCATTTCCCCTTGGATTATGGGGGCTACATTCCACTCCCTGCCCCTGTCTTCCAGCTCAGAGGGCTGGGTACCTGGGGAACAAGTGGTCTAGCTATTAAAGGATGACAGAAAGAAGGCATTAAGTGCCTCAGCCTCATCATCGTTCTTTGTCACTATGCTTCTCCACACACCCAAAAAAGGATGGAGCGTCTTCTTGGACCTACTATCGTTACTGAAGTATTTAGAGAAACATTTTTACTTCAGTAGTCAAACTAAGTTTTAGCTGGGCTTTGACTATTATAATTTTCTCCCCAAGTTACCTCACAAAATACTTGTGGTCCTCCTGAATTGCCTGCCCCTTCTTCCAAAGGTCATAGGCCAAAGATCTCTGTCCAGCCAGACAAGTCTTCCCCATCAGCTCATCTTTCAGTTCATGGAAATCACTTCATCCTCTGCCACTAAGCATTTTCTTCTTGAAGAATATCCATCTTTTTTGGACTCCTTTGCCTTCTGGGACTGCCCCGCAAGAGATTCACTCAGTTTCCTAGACAGGCCTGACCTGCAGAAGTCCAGGATAGCAGTTCTGTTAACTCCCCTCCTTACTTCTCTGAGAACTGAAGACACTAATGGTCTGTGATTACAGTGCCCAAGATGTCTTCAGCTGTCACATCACCCACCAGGACTTTTTTGTTTGCACACAACCGGCACAGCAGGGTACCTTCCTCACTGCAAACTATTTAATCTCACACAGACATGCAACAATGCTCTAAAATATTATACACAATTAATTAATAGATTATTCAGATAAATCTGGAAGGTAATACAAATGTAGCTGAAGTCAGTGTCATTATGAAAAATGTATTGGTAAATAACATAGAGGGTCTGAGAACCTAGTAGAGGAACAAGGATGATAAATATCTCCCAGGTAGCCACAATCACTGGCAAACACATTTCAGATAAAGTGGAAGTGAAATTTGGCTGCAGCCCTTGCTTAACACTGAGACATCAGTCTTGCTTGTAGAACTTTCTTTCCCCAAAGTATCTGATCAGTAACTCAAGGTTAACTTGCTTAGCAGGTTCCCTTTGTCAGTTTGGCTTTTGCAAGAACCCTATATATAATTTTACTATTTAGGTGGGACTAAAGAACAGTGTAATAAATTCCTAACAAGAAGAAATGACTGAGGGCAGTGAATACTGTTGCATACTCTCTGCTCTATCTTTATCCAAAAACTCTGTACCTACACATACAGAGAATATATAAATTAAATATATATTAATATAAGGATTAATACATGTGAAATTATATATTAATGGTCCCTCACAAAGTAGTGAGTATCTGGACAGGTCTGGTATATTATAGGAATATGTCAGCAGTGCTATTCTGACAATAATTGCCAGGTAATTGTATTAATTACTCTCCTTGTAATGGGAAGCTCACTGATAGAGAACTCAAATGTTTTAGGATCTCCTAGAAGAAAATCTAAAAGGATGTTTTTAAAGGACTGCATTTAAAGGACTACTTTTCCTTCTAGCCCTTTTACTCAAAACATTTGAAACATTTACTTGTTTCAATTTTATCAGCTGGAAAATTGGACATCATACACATATTTTTTTTAAGTCTTTCTAGTAGAAAAACAAAACCAACTTCCATTCAGCAACCACCTTAGCACCTCCTGAAGGAAGACATCCTGCCCAAAAATTCACTGGGAGTGGTAGAAGAGTATGTTTTTCAGACTTCTTCAGTGACAAGAAGGCACAACCTTTCACAAGATCATGCCAGCAGACCAATAGAGCCCTCGTGCTCCTGAGTCTCCTTCTCCTCTCCTAGATCAATAGCACAGCTCTTGAGTTGCATTGTGACTGAGCAATTCGGTCAGAAGCCTTATGTAAACAAGGGCATTTGTAGGAAAAACATGGAATGGATTCTAGGTGGGCACAGGAAGCTTCAGAGAAGCTAACACTGCTTCCCAGTTGTTGATACAGAACTTTTAGTCAAAGACAGTAAGATGACAAAGCCATATTTCCATCAGTTCTGAAAAGGGAGAAAAATCTCTGCAACAAGTGATAGAACTTTTCATTACTAACTTCTGCTAAGCTTTCCGACTTCCTGGTATTAAAAACTGTCAGATGTTACCAGATACCACCCACAGACTTCTTTACATCTGGAAGTACATAAAATAAAAAGCCTGTCCTTCTAACATGTGTAGGTGGGGGAAAAAATCACATAGTCCACTACTTATTCTTTTCTATAAGGAAGAGGATCAGCTATAAACTGTATCACTGCACAATTCACATCAGAATAAAAATCAAACAGTATCCAACAACCAGAAGGGTCACACAGCTCACTAAAATTTGCAGATGTTTCTTACACTAGATCATTGTGTTAAGAGGTACTGAGAAATTTCTCAGAAGTCTCCCTAAAATGAAGGGACACTGGAAAGTCAAAATTCTCACCACAAACTGCTCCTGTTGGCCTAATTTGTAGTTAAATGATGAACTCTGGGGAAAACAGAAAAATTGCAAAAGGAGTCCGAATTAATTGTTCTTCATAAAGAGAAGAAACTATTGGTCACACACATACAACTGATGAAACTACTGTATAGCTCTGCACACAGTTCAGTCTCTCAAACAAGGAATTCCATCCTGCTTGTCAGTCACAACAGCAGGGCCACAACCTCCAAAACCCCCTGGATCTAGGAATGCTGATACAAACCAGGAAATGGCTTGCAGTCACTGCAGTGCAGATACTGAGCAAGAGGGAGCCAATTCACAGCCTTTATGCTCACTGGGACTCACCTGCCTGCATGTCCTCTTCAGTGGACACCACTTCCTTCACTGGCACTGCCTGCTGCTCTTGTACAGCAGAGACCAGAGCAGCAGACAAAAGACCATGAGGAGCTTTGATGGAAGAGGGTAAAATTATCCAGTACAGGGCTCAGCTAGATATTCTGTACAGATTTCATAACAATTATCAAGTTTAGGTAGAGAAAGCAGCAAATGCTTATTTTGGAAGAAGCATTGGAAGAAAGCGAAGGCCAAACTATTACAGACCAATCAAGGAATGGGAGAATATGATAAAGTTCAATAATTACTAAATTCAGAAGAAATAAATGCCTAGAGAATTTAATTTTAGAAGTGTAATATATCAAATCAATTAAGCTCCAGTTTTAGTCAAAAGATAATTTTTAAAACCAAAATGTATGGTATTTGCACACTAATTTCTTACAACTGTGCAAATAAGACTCAGCAGTAAGAGAGGATGCAGTTGTAAGTCTTCTCCATGTATGTGAGCAGGGAAATAGAAGACACATGGGATATAAGGGATAACAATCTGACAGGATTTGGTTTTATACATCAGGATTGTTAGACAAAAGATTAGGTGAAAACAGCTCCTGTAAGCAGTAGATCATAACAAATTTGTAAATAAGTGGCTTCATTAAATCATTCCTACTCTGGTAGGAAAAAATACAAGTTGTTCTTTAATTAGTTTTAGATAATGCAATTTAAGAACCTGGCTAATACGATCAGTTCTTAAGATACAAAAGAGTCTGCAACACAAAAGGCCACTACCACACACATCTACAATATAAAGAGATTTTTATTTTATAAGCTCTTTTGAACAAAACTGAGTTCATATGCACACGCCAAGACAGAAATTAATATTTAATTACATATGGAATTTAGACTGTGTGCAAGCAGATCTCTCTGCATGGTTTTTACCTCGGAATGCAACTCCCTTATATTACAGGCATTTAATAGATGACCTGCCGTTTACTCACAGCACAAATTTCCACAAACATGAAAATTCATCTCTTAACCCAAAATAAATTAGAAAACTGTTTGCACCTGGAATAAGGAGTTACATCAGTAAACTGCACAGAAAACCAAGGCAACTATGCCCTTTCATGAAAAAGTATTACCATTATATACAGTAGTTATAACACACTTAAAAAAAGTTTACACTTCCTTGTTATTTACACTGGAGTGCAAACAGAGCATATACCTCATCTCCCACAGTAATAAATCTTTGTTTTCCCCACACACACTC
Source organism: Lonchura striata (assembly GCF_050655825.1). Classification (NCBI taxonomy): domain Eukaryota; kingdom Metazoa; phylum Chordata; class Aves; order Passeriformes; family Estrildidae; genus Lonchura; species Lonchura striata. Next base: position 63,953,567 of record NC_140705.1, on the reverse strand, counting down.
TGCTTTCTTGAATTCCCCAGGTTCCAAAGGCACTGCTCCATAGCAATAGAAACCTTCTCTCAGTTCTGTGCTTCTTGTAAAACCATCACATTCACAAGTCTGGCTACTGAGAAACCAAAGAGAAGGAAGAGGTAATTCTACAAACCCTGCAACACCCAAACTCCAACAGCATAGGAAAGGCATGTTCTGGAAACGTTACAGCACCTTACAGCAGTTTCAAAGTAGACCCACCACTTATACACACTGAACCTTCTTTGGAAGTCTCCATTATATCTGAGCTCTCACTTTCCATGCTGGTACATGCTTAACTCCATCAGTTCTTGTAAGGCTGGGTTTTGCATTTGCCTTCAGACTGCAGTGCCCTACCTGAAGAACAGAGATGAAGTTAAAATTATATCCAAGAAACTCTTAGAACCCAGAATTAGGAGATGTTTACAAGAAAAACATTTTAGAAGAGTTGTTGCACTTCTCTCAACATAGAAAGAATAAAATAGTAAGTCTGTGCAATTGGTTTAAGTACATTTATTCTTCAAAATACTCAACAGTTAACAGTTAACAGTTAGAGGCTTGGTTACAAACTCATAGCATTATTCTGCTTTTTTGTATCTACTCCTGAACATGCTGGCCTTAAGCAGTCTCTCTTCCAGGACTTTATAATCCAGCTGTCAGATCCTGGAACAAAAGCTATTCCATATACAAGCTGTTCCAGGAGCTAGTTTTGATCTTTGTATCTAGAATCAGGTATGTCAGCTATGCAGTGCAATAGTCTGCAGCATCAAAAATACCAGCATGATTATTTTTAGGACATTAAAAAAAAAAAAAAGTCAAATTTCTAAGACTGCACCAGGTACTGTTGACACACTGTAAAACATATGCTACATTTAGCTCAGGAAATCCTTGAGGCAGCTGAAATAAAAAAAAAATCAAATCAAATCACTACAGCTAGAAAGAAAGAGGAGCACACACATTAGTTTTCCTCAAGTTTTCAGCCACACAGCTAGACACACATAAGAGCAGCTTCCAAAGAATATCTAAGAATATCTGGATTTCCATTGTATGTTCTGCATTACTATTTCCCTCCATAAGGGTAACAAATGCCACAAATTGAATCTTTTCTATCACTCTTACAATAAAAAGATAAATAGCTAAGCAGAGAGACATGGTTTAAATTAGTGACACCTATTTCTATCCATCTCATCTGAGCAGTTCTGAGGTTTGTCGAAATGCCTAAAAAACAACAAAGACAGCACTGCTGAACTGTATAAGATGAGGTAGATGGCACAGGCTGATATATGGCACAGGCTGATATGCAGCAATCCGTGCTCAGAACCACCTTAGTCCAATGGCTCTGTCTACCACTTCTTTGCTCCTAGGAAAAACTGTATTCTTCATGGGCTTTACAACAGAATCACAACTCAGATTAAGATTCAAACTGTGTGGAAACTACACTCAAAGGAAAATATTACAGACTCTGCATTTATTTTCATTTCTGAGCAGTTAGGGTATATTAGTCAGACCTTTCTGTACCTTCCAGATAGTCTTATTTGAAAAATTAGTCAACAACTATTTAAACACACAGTTTTCATGCATGGATACCTGCCAGGTTATCATCAAGCTAAGGTCCATAGTTCAATCTACTATGAGCTGAATTTTTAAAATCAATCTTCCAAGTTTTTTTTCTTTGCACATCTAGAAGTACATTTACCAGTCTAAACCCACCCTAATTAAGTTGCAATGTTCTGCTTTGATTATGCTTTAAAGAATAACTATCTAGGCTGAGGGCTAAAAAAAATTGTAGAGAAGTTCTAGACTTGTGAAAACTCTGCAACTGTCCATGAAAACAGGAGTAAGTTCAAGAATACAAACACACGTGTAAAAACATACCACTGGTACCTCAGGACTAGAAAATGGAGAGCTATCAAAAGAATTATTCTCTTTGTCCAGGGAATCATCTTCATCATCATTTTTATGTGCAAATTTCTGCTTTAGAGCGTGAGTTAGTACAGCAACCGGATCCCAGTCTGAATTCTGCATCTTTTTGGGTCTAGAAAGAGGGGTACCTCCAGGAGACCTATGAATGACAACAAAAAAGTTATTGTCTCCTGACCCTAATCCTGTACTAATTCAAAAGCTATAGGCACAACTTCTGTAAATGCCCTATTCTATACATCCCTGATTACACAAGTAATGCTGCTGTAACGTCAAAAACAACTGATACAGTTACACCCAACAACTTGTCAGCCACATTCTTAGCCTCTTAGCCTGAAAACACAACTTGATGCTGTTCCATGAAGAAAGCTGTCAAAAAATCAACACAAAGTGTTAAAGTACTGCAAATAACAAGAAAAAAAGGGCAAAATTGCAGTTTTTATACCAAGTCATTTACAAGTTATATTGAAGTATGTTAATGGGAATGTCCCACTAAGGTATTTTATAATCCCTGTGAACATAATTTAAATTTTATTCATTTTAAGTTCATTTAAATTCAGAAATCAAAATGGCACCTACACCCCAAAATTTACCATAAATGTGGAAGCTAATGACTAGTCCAAGACAACAAATTATAAGATTTTCTAACCATTGAGGAATCTTGGGGGTGTGGTGGAGTAGAAAAATCTAGAGGTGTTCAGAGTTCTGCTGTCTCCGGGCAGATGATTTGTACCTAATAATGCACAATGACAACACCAAGTTCTAAGTCTGGCACTTACAGTCATTGTTGCTTAAGACAAAACCTGAGAGGACTGAGTTCATGGTCCCTACAAAAACAAGCCCTCAGAGCACTTGCACAATGTCTAAGACAATGTTTGGATGGTAGAAACTGGGATCTTCAGGCTCTCCATTTCTGAGAACAGAGGACTTGCCTTTGCAGTACACATTAAATTTGTATACACTTTGTATACACATTAAATTACTGTCAGAAAGATTGTAACAATTTTGATCATCATTACTTCCCCCCAAAATAGAAATTATTCATTACTCAGTTAAGCTTTATTTCAGAATACATGTAGATGCCTAAGTCCAGAAGGCATTTGGATGTACAAGCTATCACTTCCTGCTAATTATGCCCCTGCTCAATGTGTTAAAACTGTCAAACTGAATATCTCACTTTCTTCATTCATCATACATGAAATTATAGAGAAAAAAACATATATAAAGGAAACACACAGGTTTACCCAAGTGCATTTTATATTTGCTTTATTTATTTACTGTGACAATGCAATCAAAAGCATAAAGACATGCTTTTGATTTGCATGTAAATTATTTGCCCAAGTTTTGTGCTAGTCATTTTCAGGTATAAAGCTCACAGTTAAGAAAATGTTGACATGAGAATGCAATAAGTTTTGCCAAGTGACATTCTTCCCACATTGAGAGCTTCAAATATTCATTACAGGTTCAGTTTTTCTTACTTTTTCAGTCCAAGAAGTTCAGAAAAGAATCCTGAAGGTGTAATCTCTATTATACCTAGTATAGCAGACACCAGAAGAGGTATTGAAGTCTTTAGTAAAACAGTTTTTTTACAAGTCAACTGCACTTACCATCAAAACAGCTTACCACAAAAAATATTTATAATCCTATTGAATACTGCACTATTCAACTGCACTACTGAAATACAAATTTATGAAATGTTTTCAATAAATGATACAGTATATGTTTTCATAAACACTTCAAAGCTTGAACCAGGATATTCTGAGTATGTTAACAGTAGTTTTCTAAAGTTTCCCTGAGGATCTCGCCTTTCACAGTGAATCCAGGATTATTTTTTCAGATTAGTTTCCTGTACCTGTGCATGCAGTCCTGTAAGCAACCTCTCACCTCCCCACACCAACCTGAGATTTGCATGCTGAAGCAGCACAATAGTTTAAAATGCTGCATTAGTCAGCATGTTTTAAATGCATCTAAAAGCCATGTCACAAGCAGCTTATGTTTCCCACTGTAAACTAGGAAGCTGCCAACTTCAGTTTGTCAGCAGTAGATGCTCTTTAAATGAATGGTGTTCTCTGGTGCTACTGAACTGCTGTTGATGCTTAGATAGCCTTGGCTTGCACATCCAATCCAACCTACCTCTCAACAGCTCGCAACTGAACTTTGTTTAGGTCTTTCAAAACATCCATCATACTGGGAAAGTTCTTTGTCCTCTGGTGATCAGTACTGTTAGCTGCAGTTGAATCGCTGTTTCTTGCAGCTCGGCGTTGTTTGATAAGTTCCAATGCAGAATTACTAGCATCAACACCAGATGGTGCACCAGAAGGAAGTGGAGGAGGCGAGGGAATTACAAAGTGATTGTGAGAGACGGACAATGGCGTAGAAGTCATGGCTGGCAGTGGGTAAAATCCATCTGGAGTGTCAAGTGCTTTAAAGGCTCCTGCATACAGTTAGAGAAGAAAAACAACAACATATATTAACGTCTAGGATTAATCAGTTTTAAGTCAATATAAGACTTCCCTCTAAAAGCAGGGCAGTCTTTTTTTGGACACCTTGCACATTACAACACAGACGAACTAAACTTAAAGAACCTTATTTCAAACCCTCAAATTCAGAATACATGAAGTAATGAATCTGAGGTGTCTTGTGCTGCTCTGATTTTCACTTCTTGTGTCTTCAATCTAGGCACTAGATAAATCAGCAAAACACCCTGGTGATCAATGGTCTAGAGGTTACAATAACCTACATGAAGCAAATGATAACCATAAAACATGTAAAACAGGTTACAATACTGAGTGCAATGGAGAAGAAACAGAGAAGACCCAACAGAACAGCTGAAGCACAGAAGTGCCTCACAATGCCACAGAAAAGTATCTATCTCGCACCAGTCCAAGTATTTCAGCAACTACAGAGGGGTTGGTCTGCAAGTAAGACAACTGAGACCCAAAACTTAACAGGAAAAAAAAAGAGGTCACAAGATAGACGTGCATATTGGAGACCAACTACCTAGGACACATCTGTCTGTAGCATTTGTTTTTATTAAAGCCCCAACCAGACTGACTTAGAAACAGTGCAAAACCCCAAAGGGACAAACTCTGTCACTTTTTTAAACAGTTATTAGTAGCCTATAGATTGTGATGTTACTAAACTCTTTCAACATCATGGAAATTAGTATGAAGAGTACTTAGGATCAATTGCATTTGAACTTGGCAAATAGACCACAAAATAGAAAAGACAAAGCGCACCAAATAGCAAAAAGAAAAACTAAATATTATATTCAGTAGATGTAGTTGGTGTATCTTCAGTTAAAGCAGTTAAAGTTGTTCTCTACCAATATCAGACACGGCAAGCTCTAAAGCAAAAAAAAGGAACACTGGTTTGCTTTGAATCAGAAGGGCTTACGTGAGGGAACGCTTCCCAAGGTCTGCACTGAAACAATTGCAGCAATCTGAGCACGAAGAAAGGTCAGCTCATCTTCAAGTGCAGAAATTTTCTGGAGCGCTGCCTGATCAACACTGACGTTTTGTGCACTGTTTTTAGGAATGTGCTGTATTGAATCTAGACGTGCATATGGATCAGAAGGAGCTGTACTTTTCTCTTTTCTTCTCAATTCAGTCCTACAAAGCAAAAAAAAAAGGCAGTTTCAAAAGCCTCAGCCAACAATGGAAACCTCAAAACTACTTGGGCTGTTCAACCTAACTTTTCCAACTGTTTAAGGACACTACACTTTTAACCAGTCATCTTCTGAACAAGCACAGTGAAGATCCTTGCAAAATCATCATAAGAATTAGTCAGAAAATTCACTCAGGGATAATTAAACATCATAGTCATACAGTAGGACTGTCATTATTCAATAATTATTAGACTGACACCATAAGGTATCTCTCCCTTCTTGCCACATACAAGGCAAGAGAGGCAAAGAATAATGATCTCTTAATTAGGCTTCAGAAATTTTAGATGAACACTGCAAGCAGCAAAGTAGTTACAATCTTTCAGAAAATGTACTTGAAAATAGTAAGGTTTAATACAGACTTACAGAAAAAGAATCTCACCTTCTGTAAGCTACTATAACCAAAGACAGCCATTAGAAAATTGCGCTGTAAGTCTCAGGTTTTAATTTTAAAAATTGCTTCAAATCTGTGCCTGCAGAAATAAACTTAAAATGTAAGTATAAAATCAAATTACCAGAATTTCATTATGAAACACAAAAATTAAATTTACCCGATTAATTTAAGATGCACTAAGCTTTTATGGAAAAAAAGCCCAGACCTTTTCCCTTATTTTAAACATCCTTTTACTTCAAATCAGACCTGAAGCACTGCTTTCTGATTTGCCAAACCCTCTTGCTATAAACACTGCTTGAAAAGGAAAATGTATCAGTCAGAATAATTCTTGAAAAACATCCCACAGAGCCAGAGGAGGAGGAGAAACAAAGAATGGAAACAACAAAAGAATGAACTGTCATAGTTCTGTGAATCTGGCCAGCTAAATAACAGCACAAGCAGGACAAAACAGGCCAGGATTTTTTTTTTTTTGTCGTTGTTCTTTCAACAATGTTCTTGTTCTTCTGCTATTTTACAGCTGCTACAAACCAACTTTAATAATTTAACAATTATGCCTCAGGAAATATAAGATAAAACACATTGTATCCAACTTCTCCAAGGAAAAGCGTGTCATTTGAATTCATCAATTTCTTGTATTTTCATTTCTGCTAAGTACAACAAAGGTCACAGACAAACAAATGCCAATATGCAGCAGAATTACATTGTCCTATACAGATGCAGTACAAGACAACATGTGTGTACGTTTTATTCTTGCTTCTGGCTCTAACTCATCCTTGGATTTTTAACAGATCTTTATAGAGGAACAGCAAGACAACTTTCTATTTCTTCTCCAGCTGGGAAAAAAAAAAAAAAAGATAAACTTGTATACTATTCATGTCCACAAATTCTTGGACAATTTGTCATTTCACACTATCTGAAAAATTTTGTAATTTGTAAAAATATTTTCCTTCAGCCCTCTATAAAAGCTAGAAACATTTAAATAAAATATATTCAAAATTCTTTTAAAATTTTGAAATTATATTTGTTTTTCCATCAAAGCAACCATTAAGGCTTACATATGACACTGTAAAAATCAAAGCCAAAACAAGACATTATTTTTTTTTGTTTCCTCATTTATAAAGTTTATCAAACAGGGTGTAAACTAGAAGGATAAAAATAGGAATAGTCTTACAGTATACTGCAACAACGCACAAAATACCCTCTGAGTGAATATCATTTTAAGTACAGTAATGCACCTGACATACTACTATAAAAAAAAGAGACTCAATTTCAGAAATCTTTCAGAAAACAATGCTTTACATAGTCATAATCTTCAGGTAAGGAGGAAGTGCCTTTCCTCCCTCCTAAACCCAAAAGCCCAAGATGTTTCCAGAAAAGGCTAGGAATAAAGGACAAAAGCACGCACCATAGAAAAGGCAAAAGTTATTCCTATTATTACTTTTTACGCTTTTACTTACCTAAGTCTAGTACATGCTTGTCCTTCATCATTTGCCACCCACAGGACATCAGCAAGTGATGGAGCCACAGGAGCTGGAGCTGTACTTTGTTCATCATAACCCAATGAACTTGGGTTTTGAACAAACTAAAAACAATGCAAAAAAAATGGTATGAAGGGAAACTGGATTCAGCATATATTGAAGGTTCTGGCTCAGAAAAAAGGAATTTTTAAACAGTGCTATAATGTTTAAGGATGCACCACAGGGGTCCCTAAGGGATGCACCACAAAATTACAAAAGTTAAAAAGAAGAGGAAAGCTATCATCAAATTAAGAAACAAGAAAATACAAACAGGTGAAGTATACATATGACAATAAATTGCTTACTTGAAAATAAGGTCTGGGGTAGGGCTCCAAGGAAAGAATTGTTCCAAGTCTACGGACAACACTTCGAGTAGATCCATATTCCTTTTTTTTGCAAACAGATATGACCTAAAAAACAGAAAACTTTTGAACCTGAGAAGAAAAATCAAAGCCCCCAGTTCTTAATCTCATTTTAATTGAAGTTACTTAATTATTCCATGTTACAGGTAATTAAATATAGTGCAGTTTGGTTAACCTAACTTTTCAATGCTCTTCTCAAAATGAAAGTCTAAAGAGGCCTACAGTGGTCTGACAGACAATGTCTAAAACAATGCCAAAATGCAGAATATTTTCAAGAAGCCCAAAGGCCAACATCTTGAGATACTGGCAAAAGTGCCCGTTTAATTAACTACATGCAGCTGTGTAAGTCTTGGGAAAGAACAATTAGCAAAGCAGTGAAATAAATTTAACATACCTTGGCCTGATAGTTTCTTATGACAGCATATAACTGCTGGAGATGCCCTCCTGGTGAGACTGCTGAAGGTAGGCATGTTCCGAGAGTACGGCTGATACTGCTGCCAAACACGCGAGTTTCAAAAAACACGGCCTGTCAAAAAGACCAGCGGCTTCCAACAACGGAACCAGAAAGTATTCAGGGCAGCTCAGCCAAATCAGCACTCCTGGACATACTCGTTGTTTCCCCACACACAACGCTAGGGTTATCTCGGAACCACAAGCTGCAGCAGCGCCTCGCTGCTGACAGCCCCCACTGGGGAGCTGCCCCCGCTCCAACATCAGCGCCTCTTTCAGCTTCCCCGCCGCGCCTCTCCAGGTCTCTGAGCACTCGGCATTATCTGCTGCCGGGGAACGGGTACGCGGCCTTTTACTTGCAACAGCGCAGCACGAGCAGCCAACGCCGCTGACTTTCGTACCGTCGGTTCGGGCAGTGTCGGGGCAGTGACCCCACGCACGGGCAGCGCGCTCCGACAAACCCGGCTGCGGGCAAGGAAGGCGCTGAAGCCGCCCCAGCTCCCGCGGTGCCGACCTTCCCTCCCTCCGCCCAGCCGAGCGGCTCTCCGGGCCGAGGCCGCCGCCGCGGGGTCTCACCTGGTGCTGCGGCCAGCCGAGGTAGCGCAGCAGCCGCCGGAGGAGCCGCAGCAGCAGCAGCGCCATGGCGGGCACAGCCCGCGCCCGCAGCGCCGCCCGCGCGGGGGGCGGGGCGCCGCGGCAGCCCCGCCAATAGAAAGCCGGCGGTGCCGCGGCAGAGCCAATGAGCGGCGGGGCGGGCCGTCGCGAGGGGTGTCGGGAGGCAGCGGTTTGAACGCCGCGCTGCCCCAACCGGCCCCTCTTCCTTCCCAGGGAGCGCTCCCGGGAATGCGGGCGCACCGCGGCCACCTCGCGCGCCTGGCTGGCCAAGGGATCGTACTCACAACAAAGGTAACGCATGCCTCTGCGAAGGCAGAACACAGTACGCACCAAGAGAACTAACGCGCCAGAGGCTGTTAACTCACTGAATTAATGGCAAGGAGCTACACTGAGATGGTTTAGGCCTTCAATGTAGCAAACTCCTAACTACTTCATTCCGACACCCAAAACAAATGCAGAAAGTATCCTCATTGCAACAACTGCCCAGTAACACCTCACTACAAGTCAAAACCAGGCTTTGAAATTCTGCACTTGCTCTTTTATCTTGCATTTCCCTCCACCTTTTATAAGGAAGACTTCTACTCTTTTCCTAAAGAAAATTTGAAAACTTCAAGAAACTTATTCCTCCAGCTACACAGTCAGTGTTTGGAGGTCACCTTCCCTCATCTGTGCAGTCGGTGTTTTTATTGTTAGTACCGGAGTTCCTACAGCAGCATTGCTGACTGCTGTTATCCATGTCAGCTGATGTAGCAGTACTGGTAACACAGGCTGTAGCAACAGCTTCAAGGGACTAGGAAGATTTAAGCTTGAGGAGAGAAAGGGTAGAAGATTTTAATGGATATTTAGAAAAAAAATGTACTATAATCCTTGCCTTAAAGGAAAAAAGTACTTCTCACCTACTCCTCCAACACCTTACTAAACAAGGGAAAGTGTCAACAGAATGGGAGCAACACACAGCTCTACTGGAAAGCCAGGAAGAGACAGGGTCTCTCAAGCAGCAGCAAAACCAAGGCAAGTTAGTTTTACTGCAACACTGCACTGAGAGGTGCAGTTGGTACTTGTACAGAAATGCTTCAAGTCAGCAGGTACAGCTCTCAGTATAGAAGGGATCTGCAGGATCTTCTGAACAAAAGCATCATATGACAGGCCAGCTTTAAAAGACAAGCAGAAGTGACACAGGGCTCAAGGCTTAATGCTGCTTCCCCAAAGCTCAGGGAGAGCTCCTTTAGAAAAGCATTAGCAAAACAATTGCAGGAAACCTTTACTCTTATGTAGCTGCCCACTGTTACAGTAATGCTGATTGTTCCTGGGAGAGAAGAGGATGTGAGATTTAATTCCAAACCAAGAAACTAAATGGGACACTGTACTAACAGTACGGCTACTGGATTCCATGTTGGCTGGTGGCTCTTTTTTTTCTGCCTAGTAAAACGTATGCCTGATTTTATCTGAACTGCAGGGATAACTTCAAACTCTGTGAATCCACTTCATCTCTGCATGGTGTCCTTAAAATGTGCTTCATTGCTGGAGAGCAGTGAGTCAGAATGAGTAGCTGAATTCAAAAGACAGTTAAACATTTTAAACCAGCATAATGTCTACACAATGATTTTCCCCTGTACCACCAGTGTTGGTCTTTACCTTTTAACAAGAGAAATGCAAAATGCACTGAGATTCCATTCACAAGTCATGCAACTACCCTAGTAGCACCAAGTGGAAGCCTCAGAAACGGTTTTTCTTAGCACAGTGAAAATTGACTGCTCATGTTAAAAGACGAGTACTGAAGCACTTGACTTGGATTGAAAAAGTGAACTCCACTCCCACTTTGTTTCTTGCAGACCTCTCAGACAGACTGCAACTTGCATCTCTGACTACATTATCTCTTAATTTGAATTAACTTATTTAAATAAATGTTACTGGCTGTGATTGTGTGTTCTGTAATCAAATTACATTCCTGAAAAACTACAATTAAATTAGGGATTGCAAAAAAATGGATTTTTATGATCTAACCTCCAGACAGGTTTGTAGTATCAAATGCCACTACTAAAGCAATCTCTACCAGATCTCCTTAGATATTCAGCTGAAGTACATTTAAATATGCCAGATCTTGCAGGAATTGTACTGCTTTGTGATACACAGACCCTAACAATCCACTTTCTACTTGACATAAATGATGCAAATTACCGATTCTAAGGCCATGACAGCTCAAGCATATCTTGATCCTGTTCAGTTTCAGAATATCTAATTTTACTTCATTAGGACAGGCTTTGACTCTGATGTCAAGTTTGCTTTGTTCTCTTTTCTGCTTATTCCAATTTAATGTACACAAAGTCTGACTTTTGCTGAGAAGTCCAAAGAATACTCAGTTTATCATTCCAAAGAGCTATTAAAAGATGCACTGTACATGTAAAAGCAAATATTTTAACAACAGTTTAGTTGGCCTCAAGTCATTCCTTCTTTAATACATAAAGAAGGAATGACTCCCTATTAACTAACTACTACTGGGAGACAAGTATTATTCCTTTCCCATTCTACACAGCTGCTGGCAAACTAATACAACCTAAAATATAGTTTCTTCAGCTGCAATGAGGATTATTTTGTTTTCCTGACTTCTAGTGTTTAATTTATATGGAGGAGTTAACTACTCCCTAAGAGTAAAGCAAATAAGAGAGCATACATTATATAGGTATTTAATACAAACACCACTATTCAAAGCTTTTTTCTTTTTTTTTTTCCTACTTTTAAAGATATTATGCCATGCGACAGGGTGAAATAAGAACAGCTACACTTTTAACTCCATATAACATTAAGATTTAGTTTATCTACAGCATTTTGAGAAAGAGAAACAAAGTAATCTTCTTGTATTAGAATGTCCTTGTTCTGGTAATTCAAGTATATTACTGTCATTCTTAACATTCTAGAGGTTAAGTGTGTACCTACCACTAAAACTAAACTTCAAGGTTTGTTATTTTTGTTCAAACGAAACAAACCACCAACCAAACAACAAAAAAAGAACAATAAAAAACCCCTTAATAGCTGCACTTCGGCTACAAAAATTCTTGCAGCACAATTATTAGAAATCAGTGTTGAAGAAAGTAAGATTAATTTCTCACTCTTCTGGTATACATGAATTCTCTTTACCAATTTAATTTTTCAGGGATTCTGTGCTGTTTTGTTTCTCTCCTCCCACCTGCTCCTGCCCTGTTCTCTCATTTTAACTTAAATGCTGTACATGTGATTGGCTCACTCTTGCCAGATTACATACCCAGAGAGGCACAGACATAGAGAAATTAAAGAGGCAACTCTAACACATTGTAAAAAGAAACTAGATTGATACTGCCACCAAATTAACTTAAGTGTTCTGCTGATGACTATCAAAAAATGCACTTGAAACTCACTGTAGTTTGTATATGCATATGTATTTCTTCAGCTACCAATGAAGAGTGATGATTTCACTGCTTAAGTAGAATTCTCGCTGCACCCTTGCAGGGTGATATAAGAATCCAGGCTTATCCCTATGTAAATGTGATTCTCATGAACTAACATACAATCAGTATTTTGCACAACTGTTTGTACTTATAATGTGACTGGATAACTACCCTTGAATACAATACTTATAAAAAGGCAACAGAGAAGTAGGGATCAGTTTATAAAAAATGCTGCTCCAAGATCTCAGGTGTGCAGAGCTGTAAGTTTACTTCAGAATAAAACACAGACATAGGGGAGAATCAAAACTTTTAGAGTTGTACTTGACCATATATTTGGACAAAGCAGAATTACACTGCATATAACAAACAGTAAAATTTCTTAAAAGTTGTTACAAATATTTTACTTTCTACCTGTACGATCATTAACATAGTTTACTATATCATGATTTTTTCTAAAGGCTTATAACGAAAACAATCTTGCTAAACTACTTTCCAACAGTAAAATTTAAGTAAAATGCTTACATTCATTTGACAACAAAAAAACATATTAAAAATGTTGTGTGGGTGGTGCAAGAGCTGCTCTTTCAGCTACAACTTTCTTCCGGGTTATTCCTGTGGAGAGAAAGAAGAGTCTTGTTGTAAACTGTTAATAATCAAACTCCAAAACCTTTAAAGTGATTCCTACATACAGCCAATTACTTGGCAAAGTGCAAGACGAACTGTCTGATCTGCAATTCACTGAATGATTTACCTTTTCCTCTTTGCGTCTGTCCTTTTCTTCATTATTCTCAATTGTTTCTTCCTCATCTTCCACAATCCCATCCCCTTGATATTTGTCATGTGTCCACTTCGGACTGCTACCTGACTTTTTGAAATTAAAACGCCCTCTGCCACGCTGGAAAGTACCACGGCCTCTTCCTCTTTTGGCCCAATAATCCACACCATCGTCTCTGTCATCATGCTACAACAACACCAGAAAAAGAGTAAGGTTAGACACCTCTTAAATGTACCCTATAATGTTAGTACACTATAGCAAATGTATAAAACAAAGTAACTGTTAAAAAGTTCTCTTCAGATTGTAATTATTCTAAAAAGGCATAATGCTGTAACTAAAAGCATTAAAACCACAACACAATTGTTTGAAGAGCCCTTATTCACTGTGAGTCTACTCAAATGTTAGTAAGAAATCACTTGTCTGTAACTTACACTCAGAATCAAGAATTACTAGTTTTGAGGGGAAAAAATTGTTACTTTAAAAGAAGCTCTAGGAAAGGGCTAGGTTACTTTAGCACAAAGGGAGTTCTTTATACTTCATAAGAGGTAGCCAAAGGCAGTTTTCAGAAAATATGCCCCACCAGCACAACATAGGGCAACTTAAGTTCAAACTGTTTAAAAGTCTAATGTTACCAAACAATAGTTGAGTTTCTCTACTTAATAAGCCTAAAGTTTGCTGTCTAGCTACCAAATACAACCTTATATAGTTTGGTATGATCTCACAATCATTTCATACACTGCATGAAATCTACAAACCATTATTTAATATAAAAAAAGTTTCTATTTAGAATGGCAAGGTACACTTGCTTCAACATACAGTTTTTTTAACTTGTGATTTGGAAAGAAGTCTGAACTATTAAACATGTATCACACCCATATAATGCACTTTAATTACTCAGAAGCAGTTGAAGGGCAGCTTATTTAATTTAAAATATTTTTAGAAATTCAAGTTTAACAGCTAAAATTGATTGTTCTAATATCATGAATAGATTATCACATCTCTGTTTACAGATCAGAGAAGTTTAGACATGTCTAGGAAGCCAGAACTCCTGAAATACCTGAATTGTGACTGCATTATTTCTTAGTTACCTGTTAACATATCTGTAACAAGCTATAATGCTACAGGAGAAGGTTGTATCTTCATTACTTATAATTTTTCATTGATGAAACAATATCCTTCAAAGTTTGCATTGTTACAGAAATAACTGGAGCAGAGGCCACACTTCAGGTATACTGCACTACTTAGTGTGGTTATATCAAGTGTCCTCCTTTCATAATCCAGATGGGAAAAGGCATCAAAACCATGGTGATTTTCTTATGACTATCACAGTACTCAGAGCAAAGAACTGCTCATAACATAGTCTGCCTAAGAAAATCCAAAAATACTGTAAGCTTTTCCTGATCTTTCACTTCTCTAGACTTCCAAACCAATCTAAGACAAATCTCAAATGTTATACAGACGTAAATCCAGGAAAACATAGCACAAGCTCTTCTGGTTTGAAGTTGGGTTTTAATAAATTTTTTCTGAACCCACCTTCTTGCCCACTCCCTGATGAAAATTTTGGAGATAAATTCTGCGTCAGGCCTGTTACTGGCAGCCTGCTGCAGAAAGATGAAAGATAAGCAGAACCAACCACTACAGCCACCCTGATACTCTCAAAGTTACTCTCAACCTTGTCCATACATGCATGCTACTTCTACGCTTGTAGAAAGTTTGAAAAAAAAAAAAAAAAAAAAAAAGCATGCATAAGACATCGAGTTCTCCACACCCACCAAGAAGTATTTCTTGCTTTTTGGGGTATATTCAGGATCCCATTCCTCTTCCTTCGGTCTCTTCTGAAAAGTAGTATTTGAGTTGCTGGGACCAGTATTTGTTCCAGCAAAGACTCCTCTGGCTCTTCCTCTGCCCCTAATTCGAAACTGATTAACCAAGATGTCATTTAATCCATTTATGTAACACCACAAAGTAGAGTTCAAGTTCTCTATTACTGAAAATACTTTCTGTGCTTAATTACATTATTTGCAAGTGGAAAAACCATTTTCAAATTTACATACTACCTTGATATATTCAAGCATTTATTTTGAAATAATGATTGTATTAAACTTAATTGAAACACATTGGAGTTCTTGGCATAAGATCACCCACAGCCACTGAAAAGATACTTGACTGCTAGTAAACCAGTGTGTTGGAACAAAAGGTCACAAGAAGCTTCTGAAGCTGTTCACAGACAAAAGACCAGGAGGAAAGCTAGACTGAAACAGGGACAAAACTATCAGGGGGAAAAGAAAGGTATTAATAGAGTCAGTTGAATAATTTATGAAAAGTGATTCTGGAATACATATTAACAGTGCAGTTTTCACAGTATATCCCCCATGTGTTACTCAATCACTTTTAGCTGAGATTCAAGAATGTACCTCAGGCCAAATTACATTTCAAGTGAGTAAATTCTTTAGTCATAAAAAAGTCAATAGTATGTACTGTGCACAGCAGCAATGCTTAAAGTGAAAAGGAGTGTTTTAAATATGCTTTATAATGAATTACTGGGGTTTGAAAATGGCTAGTGTCCTGGGTTAGCTATATGATCCTTGTATCCCCAATTGTCTGTTCTGTTTATGCTGGATAAAAAGTTTTGCACCTTTAAAACTTGTTCCAAGAGCGAAGCAGGGAGAGAAGAAGCGAGGAGCTCATTTTCAGAAACTGCACTCACTCCTCCACATTCCTGCTCATGGACTGTGCTGTCTGCAGATGGACAGACAGCAGGACAGAGCTCTCCTTTGCTTTTAGTTAGCTGTAGCTAGCTGAGGCAAAGAAGTTCCCTGGACTGTGTTTTTTTCTCCTTTTCTTTGGGCCTGTTTAAATCTGCTCTGGACTGAACAGCAAAGCACCAGCAGCTCACACCTGTGGCCCACTGGGCCGCAGCACTTCCAGAGCCAGAGGGACTGATAAGAGATAGAGTGAGCTGCAACCCAGGGAGGGGACTTTTCTGACCCAGTCATCTCTTGTGGAGCAGCAAGTAGTTTCATTGTTTAATACTGTTCAGGTTTTATTATTTAATAAAGTTTTTTCCACTTTTCTCCAATGAGGTATTTTTTTCGCCCAACAAGCTGGGGGAGGGACCAATTGAATTTTTGCCCTGAACCAGGATAGCTAGAAAGTCTCACACCAAAAACCACCCTTAACTCAGAATACACTAAGTAGTAATGTATACAGTTATGTCAGCATGTTTGGGAAGATAACACTGCTAAAAGCTGCAGTTACTATAGAACATGATTTCCAAAATAACCTACTTAAAAACATAGAACTGCATCTTCAGAATAATAATACAAAAACAGGACTGCAAGCTGATTTGTTAAAAGTAAGCATGCTTCATAAACAATATAATTAATGAACTATTACGCATACTTAGTTCCACAAAGCTCTGAAACGTCTAATGCTGAATTTATGCTGGACTTATTTAAAATTACTCTGAAAGGAAATGGACTGTAAAACAATCTGTAGAAGGCTCGTAAGACCTATCCAATACTCTGGAGAAAAAAATTGTTTGGAGAATCACTTGGAAAGCAATAGACTAACTGTACAAGGGAGGAAATAAGACATGTTTTCTTTATTTCCAACAGCTTTACAAAATCAGGGCATTTCCTGTTATCTTTATGGGCTTTCTATATAGAACTCACTTTAAACAGAGCTGCTACACAGAATTCTTTCAGATATAGATACTAATGACATTGCCATTGAAAAATTCTAATTATCCTTATTTTTGTGTCCATATTTGAAAACTATTCAGGATGCTTATGTATCGGAAGCCCAGAATCCAAGAGAATTGTGTACCAGCCGAAGTTAGTTGCTGGATAGGGATGATGTTACATTCTCCAAAGCTTCCTGTTAGGAGAAAGATTAATTTATTTATTCCAAAAGCAAAGGAGTATTCACTGGAATGCAGCCACTATTAGCCTATATTTACAAACACATTCCTACACTACCTGGTCTGTGTTTTTTGATACCATCTAAGATGTATCCCTAAAGAGGAGATCAGCAGTTGGCCTATTTAGATCCACCTGCTCAGATGCTTAGCTCCAAAAGCCTGTGTGTGACCATGTATCTTGTTAGGGAACATTAACCTATTATCACTGCATACCCAAATTGGCAGTCACTAGCAATTAAATGAGTAGAAATCTATTAACTTTCCAGTTCCCATCTACCTCAATGGCATGTAAAGTAGCACCTCTCTCACAATACATACAATCTGGTTTTATAAAGCAGGAAGTCTTCAAAAAATAACAAGTTTTCTCCCAATAAACCTCCTTGATAGGAGATGAAGTTTTAAGCTCTCTTTTGTTTAACTTCTCTTTTGTTTGTTCCATGATTTTACATAACTAGAAACTGTGCTGATAGTCATATTTGATGCCTACACCATCCAGGGATTTATATACTTATGCCACATAGTTCCACAGCATAACTATATAAAAAATAATAAGAAAGGAAGAAATTATGTGCTTCTAGTGTTAGAAATTTAGAACCTTGAATTCTCCCTCTAGGTAGCTACAGTTTTTTAGATGGAGGATTCAAGCTTCAAGTGTTGGCACATGCATTTCAGACACCCTTATGTGTAGTTCAAAACTTATTTTTTGTATGACTAAAGGTTTATAGTAAACACCACACTTTAGCATTATTTGGTCCTAATTACAGGGTACATTAAGGAATTATTGTTGAAGTATGAAATTACTCCTACTTATTATGTACAACAGTTTTTCCCATCTAACATGGAACTTGAACATTTTTGTGTTTAGCTGTGGTCTGGAGGTCTATTTTGCTGCATTGTTTGGGGGGGGGGGGTGTGGTGTCTATTTGTGGGTTGTTTTGGGCTTTTTTTTTTTTGTTTGGGCTGTATGGTGTTTTTAAGTGCTCTCTATCATTTTCAAGGGCTTCTTTATTGATTCCTATTTTTTCTAAATGCATCTACATTTCCCAATTATACATCAATAATTATATTAACATGGCATCTGAAAGTTTAAGGTTTTTCTGAAAATTATAGTGGTCAATATGCCACTTTCCAAATCACAATGCTTAAATACATTCCAGAGCTAGATCAATGAACTTTCATGCTCAGTGACTAGTCCAAGCCAAAGAAACACAAAAATAACAAGTATTCCACTTCCTTAAAACAGGTGTTTCAAGGTTGATATTTATTTTTAATAATGTGCCATTCTCTATTTAAAAAGTTGCAGGCATTACACACAAAAGAGTGTAAAACCAAACCCAACATGAGAGGAAAAAACAGAACCTGCAGGGAGCTAAGAGGTATCAGGACCCAAGACTTAAAATTTACAGAAGAGTGAATTTTCAGATCCTGCTAGGAAATAGCACTATTACAGAAGAGCAAGAAATAATCAAGAAATCTTGTTCCCCAGACCCTTATGCTAGGATCTCTAATGTCATGCTAATATATATTTACAGATCATTCAACTACTCAGCTACTGGAGAGTGCTGAGGAAAAAAAGAGACTCAGTATTTCAGGTTTGGTATATCACATAAAGACCTCAAGTCTAGCCTAACATGAACCACTACAACACTCCCTCATTTACTTTTTTACACTATTGCCATTGGTCAAGTGTTCACAATCTGGGGGAAGAATAGGAAAAAAAACTTACAAAGGTGCCTCTTGGCCTGTTGACTCCTGCAAAACCAGAGTATTCTTTCTGTTCATGGTGTGTTTTGTACTCTTCATCTCTTTCTTTCTTGCAATCCTTTTCTTCTCGAGAACTGGATGAGGAAGAAGATGGGGAGGAAGATGGGGAGGACCGAGCACGGTCTTGGTCTCTTTTTTGTTTACTGAAAAATAAAAAAATATACTATGTGCTATTTTAAACGTACTAGATAGTCTGTTAACATGCTATACTAAACCAGTTCTCTATATTTTATGAAAAACTAACCCCCTTCTGGTTATAAAGTCGCACATTACATATTTGAGATATTAAGGCAAAGTATATTTCCACTTTCCAGCCTCCTCTGACACATTTAAGTGCACTAAATGCATATTATTGCTGGTGAGTTGGAAAGCAGCAGTCTGCAAACTGTAAGATGGAACTTTTCTAGATTTTGATGCCATGAAGAGATGCTGTTACTTTTAAGATCTGCCTTTCTTCTGAGGCAGAAAAACACAAGTTAAAGGGAAAAACCCCTCAAGGTACAGTTTTACAGTAACTGGACACAATTCAGTTTGCACACTGTTGAGAGGTATGGTATGGGCTTCCCTACATAGATGGCTGTAGAGAAATTAGCCAGTGGAAGAAAATGTGGATACCAAAGTCAAAGTAAATGGGGAAACAGGAAGTGTAAGTAAAAATTCACTTTATACAGTACAAAGCAGGGAAAAAAATCCTACAGAAAAACTTTTAGTAACCCCATAGTCGTATTAACTTGACCCAATTTACAAGATTTTAGCATTTTATTCAAAGAAAGGTCATACCTGGAGTAACTCTTACCACTTCTACACAGTATCCACTGAAATATGCTAACGTTTTTTTCTTAAAAGAGCCCACTGGCTTTAGACAAAAATTTAGAATTCCCCTTCTCACCCATGTTAAAACCTAAGTATCAGTAAAATTCTCATACTCTGGGTGTTATGAGTTGAAAAAGTGCGGAATCAAGCATAACGAACCAAAGTTCTTACACAAACTGTTTATAGAAATGTACTGCATTGAAGTCCAACCTCCTGATGTAGCCTGGATAATAGGACAGATTAATTTGTCATTTTTTTTTTCAGTGTTAGCTTGCTATTCCAAAGTTTTTGTCCTCATCCACCATAAGCCGTGTAAAAGACAGATAATACATATTTGCTGTAAAACAAATAATTTTAATTGTTTAAAATTAAATGATCCATTATACATTGAAAATTGAAAGCAATTAAGCTTACAATTACAAAAGGCTAATTTGAAGCTATAATCCTCTACAGGGACTTCAAATATTTACCTGTCATCTTTGTAAGATTTGTAATCCTTGTAATCTTTTGGAGTTTTCTCTTGCTTTCTTGACCCACTGGATTCCCTGGAACCCTTTGAGTCTCCTCGCTCTTTACTTCGTTCTTTTCTACGTCGGTCAATGTCATGCCGAAGATCAGCAGAATCACACCTTAATTTTTTATCTCCCTGGAAACAAATATATATTTTGCAACAAAATATTGAAAAAAACATCAAGAGAATCTCAGTGAAATGGCAAACTGTGCATCAATTAAAATGTAAAAAGATAGAATTTACCTATTTTTCAACAAACTTCAGCACACAAATTGACTTTGCCTATTACATGCAATGGCTACATCTAAAAAAAGAACAGCTAAGAATTTCAGTTTTAAACAAGCATTGCCATCAAGCCAATTGGTGTCCAGTTTTTGATGATACAGACCACAATGATACATGGTTTGAAGAGATAAATAAGTATTCATTTCTTCTGGTGAATTGTTTTTAAACAGAGCACAACAATCTTTATAGCTCAACCACAATGCTCACTGACGATGTCGGTACTTCCCTCTGCCCCAAACCTATTTTTGTCCTTGGGCAGCTTACTGGTCAAAAAACATCCAAGAAGAAAGGAGGCATGGCAAAAGACTTCACCTTATGTACCAGGTTATTAATACAGCAAAATCACACTACATAAACCAGCTTCTTGGTAACATGTTTAACTCAACGGAAAAAAAATTCTAAATGCAAGTACTCTAAGTACAAAAAATATAATTTTGTATTTTTATACAGAAAACCAGAGATTAAGTTGAGATTTTAAGTTAGAAGCACAGGTAAGATATTTACTTAGAACCTACTTTTTGACTTTCTTCCTTAAAGACTCTCTCTTCACCTGTTAAACGGGTATGCTTCCTCAGGGTACTTGGAGAGATGTCAATCCTCCTAAATGTAAAATAAAAGCAGTGTCTTGCCATACATGTACATGACTGTTAACAGCCTCAGACATTTCATTTCAATAGAAAACTGACAAACCAGTCATTTTTGCAGTAGAATAAACTTTTTGCATTATTAAACCTCACCATCAGAATACAGAAGCAGACTAAAAATGAAAAACCATAGCTCTGTTCTGTGTGAAGAATGCTAAAAACATAAATACAGAAAACACGCAGACTGATGTTTCGTATTAAATATAGCTTGGAAGACAGAAAAAATGTTTAATGATTTATTTCAAAAGGACCAATATATGTAGGCAGTTGAAAGCCCACCCCCTCCAAGAAACCATCAGTACTATGATAGTTTGCTGTAAAGTCAAAAATTCTTAACAAGAAAATTGTGAAGTTAGATACTATATCCTCACATGCAACACAAATATAGTACACTGCATCATAAAACTAGAGCACATGATCAGACACTACATCTGCATGCCTACCTTCTTACCTTTTAGATTCTCAGATTTTTCAAAAAATTGCTGTAAATTAACACACACAAAAACTAAAGTAGTATGAGATGGAACATTTCACACTGAAGAAGAAAGATGCATGTACAGGGCTTCTTTTCATCTTCAGGACATATGCCCCTCAATATTTGAGCACTGCATGTGAGAAAAGTAAATATATCCCAAAATGAGATACAGAGGTAGAGAAGACATCTGTCACAAAACCACTGATGAAGCCAGACCTGACTCAGATGAGTTCTCTTTTATAGAAGGTGTTTTTTTTATATTTTGTATTATATAAATTACCTCATCCAGGTTAGCAACAGTATTTTGGGTTCTCAAAATAAATATTAGAAGACATTATTTGAAACACTAAGTATCTGCATATACAGTTAACATATACCTATGTATTTCTGGGCTCTTTTGTCGGGTGCAGTGCTCTTCAGTTGCTTTTTGATACGCAGTGAACCTCTCATTTAGGGTCATTCCAGCCGACTTGAAGTATTGCTCTGTTGGTTACAATAGAAAAAACACTGTTTCATTAGTTTTATTCAACTGACACTTATTTTACTCCTGACAGAAAGGCAAGTATCAGGCAAAACCCACAGTACTTTCAATAAATTTATCAGTACAAGCAAATGTGGCGTTTTCCCTATTTTTACACACACTGTAACCCAAACAAAATAACAGCGCACAGCATCACTGCAAGTCTACTATGCCATGACTATATCACATTTAATTCAAGCATCATTTACTGACTAGACTTGCTCATTTTCAGTGACAAGAGAACGTGAAATTACTTTTGAGTCCTGAATATTTGCAATAAATACACTTTACCATTCATCTCATCTCTAACTTACAGTAAGAATTAGTGAAAACATTTAAGTAATGTATGCTTCAATAACTACATGAATGACCTAACAACTCTTTTCTTAAAGGAATACAATTTCTTGACTAGGTGATGATAAACGATACAATTAACACACCTATGCATAAATAAATTCATTTAAGCATCTGGCATCTTGGCAAACTTGACAACTTCTCTGACAAATTTTCTCCTTCCTTCAGAGACAGTTAAATTAGCCACAGCAAAACTCAGTTTTTAAACCAGCTCAACAAATGTGTTTAAATGTAATATAGAAATACATAAAAGTCATGAGCTATGAAATGTTACATATGAAGCAAGCTATCTGCTTAACAGGTCAACATACATCTGTATCAACTTACCGCCCGGCATCCAGCATTTGTCTCATAACCAACCATTAAAACTTGAAACGGCCACTACAAGGGTAGTGCCTCAATCATAATTCCATCAAACACAGGAATTTGAGCTAGTAATTCTGTTTTTATGCCATTTTTGCCAGGAAGACAGAAGGTTCAACTTTGCCTGTTTGGCATCTGTATCTTTCAACAGCTATTTTACTTTTGTAACATGGATTTTGCCATTTCAAAACACATTCCAGGACCTAGTTACAATGAAAAAGAAAACATCACTGGGCATTTTCAGCTCTACATTAATAAAGAGCTGTTCAGACTGGTCGCATCACACCAATAACGAACATAACTTCAGCTT
Organism: Lonchura striata; assembly: GCF_050655825.1. Classification (NCBI taxonomy): domain Eukaryota; kingdom Metazoa; phylum Chordata; class Aves; order Passeriformes; family Estrildidae; genus Lonchura; species Lonchura striata. Next base: position 63,930,478 of record NC_140705.1, on the reverse strand, counting down.
GTCAAGAAAGTTACAAAAATTCTGATCACAGACCACAGTAAATCTGAAACTTAGAGATGTTCTGCTTTCAAAAACAAGTGTAACAGTACATATTCTAGTAACTGACCAGACAGGCTGTCAAATTTATGAGATATTCAATGTACAAAAATTTACAGAAAAAGTCTATTCTGTGATCAACATATGAGAGTTCTGCAAGTATTATTTCACCTACAGCTACATGTGTACCACACGAGCAAAAATTTACAGAAGCTCTCACTGGATTGAGTCTTATATTTCTTTACATATGAATAAATAGATACATTCGCAACAAATCATTATACACTAAACATCCCAATATTTTTTTAGCTAATACATTATCACAGTCCGTTATCGTTGACTATTACTTTGCAAGTAATTCAATATGAAGGAAATAACTTATCTGAATTATGTCAACAAAATTGAGATTTTAAACTGAACTCAGCACACATATCTAGCACAAAAAGCTCAGCAATTTTAGAAGCTAATGCATCTTAAAAACAATGCTTACAGACAGGTTCATTGAAACGGGTACCTAATTAAGCATTTCCACTTCTCCCTTTACTGTGATGATACGACAAAATTACTTCCACCATCTTTGTAGTATCTCAGTTAAATTTAACACAACAGCAAGACAACAGTCTAGTGAAATAGAGCAAATGCTAGAGAAAAAAAAGCATTTAAATACAGTCCAAACAGCCCCAGGAGATTTTAGGAATTATCTATTTTCCCATTAAAAAACTTCAGAGGATATGACCTAAGTGAAAAGATACCTACTTTGATATGTTTCCATATCAAAGTATTACATGGCCCAGGTTTGGATTTCAGTCATTTTGGGGGAGGACTTTTGTTGTGCTTGGTTTGTTGAGGGTTCTTCTTGGTGTTTATAGAAAAGAGCCACAACTGTTATATCAGAAGAAAAATAGTATATAACTCATTTAATGGAGGCTTATTTAACCACTGCTAAGTCTGCGTAAGTGAAATTCCTGAAAATACTGTCATATAGGAATAAAGCACACTAAAACCATGAACTTTACTACCATTTAGAATACAGTTTTTCTTAAATCTTACTTGAGGAAAAGAAAAATCTTTCTAAGAATCTGGAAATTACCTCTAAGTTGCTCCAAAAGGAATGCCATTGTTATTTACAGTCCAAAAACATCTATCAACCCACACCACAACATTTAACATAAAATTGTATGGTAAACTCATTAAAATAATATTAGAAAAACTGACCAGAATATGTTTAAACTACACTGTAGAAATTCAAACTTTCTATGCTACCTAGCATCAAAAACTTATCCAGAAACACAGAATACCTGCTATTATACTCTACACTGCTTGTGGGTTTTTTGTCCTAGTTTCTGTGGCTATTATTTTTCTAATTATTTTCATGTATACCTCAAGAAAGTCTGGCTAAATCACAACATTAGAAGAGGTCTGAAATCTTCCTGTACGAGAAAGAGCAAGCAGGCTTAAATGAACTTGTCAGACACATATCCAGTACAATAAACTAAACACATACCTTTGACATGGTGAACCAAAGACACAATGTGCTGAATAAATGACTCTGATGTGGTTTTGCTGGCCTGTGGCAACTTAATGTGGTCAAAGATGGATCGGAACTCTTGCTCCTTCTTGACGGAATGGACAAGTGTGCTAGCAAGCAGCCTGTCTTTAGTCAAGGAAGCAGGTCTAAAATGCATCAACAACAAAGAGACACACAAAAGAAACCACTAGTTTAAATAAATACGAACAACACTGCTAGCAGGTGGAGAACCACATTGTAAAGTGGAATAATTTACCTATTGGAATCATCAAGGGGTACTGGTGCCATTTTGAGTTTAACTTCAGGACGATGGGAGTCACTGGCTATCATTTTGATCCTAAGTGGGCTCTCCTCTCTGAAGGTGGATTTTTCTCTCGCATCCAGATTCTTGTGTAGAGGAGGACTGTAATCAAAGAGTTCTTTGAGCTTTTCAGACTTTACCTGCTCAGGTGACTGAGTTTCTTTCTTCATCATTAGTCTCTCAGAACTCTTGTCTTCGTCCTTGTGCTTATCTTTTGTTGCACTAGGCCTTTCCACTACATAGCCAGTCTCTTTAAGCTTAAAACTTTTCTCATCTCTAAATCCATCGCTCTCTCTATTGCCCTTGATTGATATTTTAGATTTGTATTTGGTTCCTTCCTCCTCAGCATTCCGGTGAGATGCAGTAGGAAAATTTTTACCCTGATCTGCTAGGACAGATTTTCTGAACTGTCTGTAATCCTCTGTCTCCTCCCCTTCAGAGTCATTAAACTTTTCCTTCCCAGTCTCTTTATCAACGAAAAAATCTAAAGTTTCCTGTTCCTCCCATTCCCTTTCTCCCTCTGTCCTCCCTTTTTCTGATCCTCTCTCCTTCTGGGCCTCCTTCTCCCTGGTATTACCCCTATCAAGCAGGTATACTCTAGACTCTTCATCTGTGTACCTGTGGATAGCAAAGAAGAGACTGGTAACTCTGGATTGCATTAATTCCAGTTCACTTGCATTCCCCTTTTGTGTCAATTCCACACCAAGAAGAAGATGAAAATACATTCCTTCGAGCAATTAACTTTAGCATGCAATGTTTGGCACACCTTTAACACTGTATACACTGTAATTTATGCACTAATGGAGGCATCTGAAGAATATAATGCCTTTCTGTAGAATGCCAAGGAATTTACTTGCTTGTTTTCTCAATCAGTACCCAGTTTCACATTCTCTCTCATTACACTAGAAATTTTTTCCATCAAATTCACACGGTTTGAAAACTCAGGCCACAATTCATTTTTGCACTTCTTTTACTGAAAGAGTAGAAGCAGTAGCATAAAAAAGTAAATTATTTTCAAGATCCTGCACATTACTAAGATAATTCCACAATCTAGCTCAGGTTTAGTGCATTCACTATATTGTGTTCAAGCAGGGAGCCATTAGAAGGCAGTTCTCCTAAACACAGAAACACACCAATTAATGATTTCAGCCGCTGCCTTATTAGAACCTGTGTGAGCATAGTATACAGATATGTTCACCAACTCCAACACATCTAATGCAAGAGAAGTTGTATTTTTTATTTCCTAAGCTGTAATTTTTTTACGTGATAAAGCACTGACTAGAGAAATTAATTTTAAAGCCTACAATCAAGCCTACATAACAGTCACAACTTCTCTTTTTGTAAGAAATCCACTGAAATATGGGTCACATTCAAAAGGGACAGTCTAATGCCAATAAGACTTTAACAACTTTTAAAAATAACTACTATGTCAAACTTTTTAAAAACAAATTGAACAATTTTACATTCATTGGAATATATACACTGAACTACCTTCACATTAACAGCAATATATTCCTAGAATACCAACACCTACCCTCTTTGATAAGTGATGCAATTCAAGGTTATAAAGTTTTTATACTGCACCACACCATTAGCCAACTGATGCTGTTTATGTCAACATAAAGAAATTATTGCACAACATCGATATTTTTAGACTTTCAGAATACTTGCATTTCAGACAACATGAAACATTAAAATTCTGAAATACCTGAACAGAGGTATCAACACTATCAAGCCAGCAAGTGTGATGCACTATTCCAATTAAGATTTTTCTTAATAGTAAAAATTAAGTACAAGATAATAAACCATAGAGGAAAAGCACAAACCAAGGATATCCTCCTCAAGGATACATGTCCCTATCTCTACCTCCCAACATTCAAGGCTTTGAAGCATCCTAGCAGGAAAATACACATGTATCTTTCAAGCTCAATTCCAACCAGATTATTATCATTAGCATTCCATAATGCATTTTCCAAGGTTATGGTGATAATCTTGATGAAACTTTCACAGTATTTTTAAGAGGCAACAGTAGGTTTATAACCTGGTTCTTACCTTTTCATAAACTTTCCACCTTTTGCAGTTTCCTGTTCACCACCCTCAGGATAAAACGACCGCACTCGAGCCTCCTCACGGGGGGCACTCTGTGATGGGACTGTCTTTGCAGGGCTTCTCCTTGAAGGGATATGATGCAGTGGGCTATTCTGAGAAGGACTATAGCGGCTAGAACCATTTCCAAGAGAACCAGAGCCAGATCTCTCAGGACTATGCTGAATGGAATGGGAATGCTGAGGTGTGTCCTTTACTGAGTGGGCTGTGCTAAGCAGAGGGGCATCAGAGCAAGATGAACTCTGACTAGGTGGGGTGGCAATGGAAGGACTATGGGGTGACCTTGGACTGTTATCATAGGCTGAAAGGCCAGGCCAAATGTCGCCAGAAGCTGCTGATGATTTGTTGAAATCGTCGAGAGACTCTGATGGGTCGTGTTCAAACGTATCTTTCTGTTCATCTTGTGATTTATTTTTCAACGGACTGTCTTGCAAAGGAGCCCCTTCAGTCTTCTTTGCCTGCTTTTCCAGAGATGCGCGTCTTTTGGAAGAGACAGGTGATTTGCTGTATGGGGATGAAGAACGAGATGAAGAGGACCTTGGGGACCTGGAAGATCTGTAAGATCGACGAGACCTGCTCCGGGACCTCTGGGAAGACACCGACCTTCGTTTTGGACTTCTGGAACGGGAGCGGCCACGCCTAGGGCTTCTGGAGTGTCTTCGGTTCCAGACAGGCCTATAACCTCCACGATGGTATCTACCACCTCCTCCTTGATAATACCCTCTACCTCTTCCTCTGTAACCATAGGGACGCCTCATTCCTCTATTATTTCTGTAATCTCTGCGATAATCTCTAGAATAAACACGATCTCTGCTCCGAGATCGGGAATATGTCCTTGACCGAGACCTGGAACTAAAATTAAAAAGTAACATTAAATTTTACAACCAGAAAATTTGAGGGGGAAAAAAAAAAAAAAAGAAAGAAGTGCCCTGATGCAAAATGCTAGATTTCTCAAAATGCAGTCAGAAGGTAAAGGATGCAGACTCCCAGTCTTTAAGTAACTTCTACAATCTCTATTTATTTATTATTTCTGAGATAAATTAATTATAATAAATATGCCTATACTGCTAAGGACTGTGAAACTTGGCATCACATGATTAAGACACTACCAGCCTCACTGGCCTCCCCAGACTTTCATTAGACATCACCACCACTCTGGAATACAGCATTCAGTTTCTCAGCCACCACAGTTCACAGCCTGGAACAGGGAATGAGTGACATGACCCCACAGCATATTATGCCAGCCTGTGCATGGCAGCAGCTGAGGCAGCCAACATTCATTTGACTCACTTCTTATGGGAGATGGTAGTAAGTAAGATGAAGAAAACACTGGAGTCAACTGAGAAGACAACATACAGCAAACCTTATCTACTGAAGCCTTAAGTTACTTCAGATATGAAAAGTTTAATGAGAAATACAAATTACAGGAAAAGAGATGAGACAAAGAAAACATCAAGTAAAGTGAAAGGGAAGAATCAAATGGGCCAGAAATCACAAAGAACCATTACCATTCTGGAGTTATCTTGAGATACAGGAAAAGAGGGAGAAAAAATTAAACAGAAATTATACTCAAAGCATAGTTAACTACTACCTAAAATGAACAGGATTCTAGGCTCACTTCTGCCATAGCGTCATGCAAGTGAAAAACATTTTACGGACAAGAACCAATATACCAAATCATCTTTTCATACAGTAAGACTTACCTGTATCTCTTTTTTCTTGAATGTGATCTGGATCTTGACCTAGAGCTGGACTGAGATCTGGACTTTGATCTTGACGAATGTGATCTAGAATTAGATCGACCCATTTCTGCCAGTAGATCTACTCCTTCCCAAAAGGAAAAGCAATGAGAGGAGGGAAAAAAATAGAAGCAACCATTTAGCATCCATGTAAAGGATATAAATGAACAAAATTTGCATTTACTAAAATGACACTGTTAGAAAGTAGTATAGCATTTGCTAAACAAAAGAGCTTTGGAGACAATGTAAGTACATTTAATAGTAAATTAAAAATTTAACCACACTTTAAAAGAATTTAACACTGCTGCAGTGCACAATTTCTCCGAAAACATGAAGTGTAACAGTAAAAGGTTTTTTTAGAATCAACTGCACACAGAGACTCTAGGAAAAAGGAAGAAGCAGAAAATGAAACATTTCTGCACATTAAGGCAAGAATAATATAACTCCGGACATCTTAATATATTGTAACAAAATTCTAGCTATTGTGTGGTTTAGCTATTGTTTAGTTCTCACGCATTTCCAATGCACTGTTCCTTCTCCAGGAGGAGTTCACAGTCCTCTACAATGCACCATTCACATAAGGAAAGAAAAAGCCCTGAAATATTTGGTCCAGCAGTTGTTAACTTGACCCACAGGCATTAATTCTCTTAACCATATGTACTAAAGCTCATCACTGATCCGAATTTCCACTGCTCAAGATGCCCATCCTGCATCTTTTTAGATTAACATAGCTTTCTAACCTATATGCAAAATGCACAGCCAACTTAAAGATTTTAACAATTAGTTAAACAATAGAGCTTGTAAGATTCAACATACTTCAGCAGAAATTAATCAATGAAAACTACAACTGATTATAAATCAATAACAACTAAAAGAAAGTAATTAATATTAAACTATCATTTCATCTTATGTAAAGTCCTAATAGATATTTAGAATTAGTGCTAACCATAAAAGAATACACACCTTTTCCTTTTCTTTTTGGATCAGTGGCTAAAAATCCCCAATTTAATTAATAGATACTTTGACCCATTACCATTTTCTTTTGAAATTGCCCAGCTTCAAAAAACAAAAAGAAGCATCACATTAGATAACCTGAATAAAAGGTATGAACAAGTAACTAGATATTTTCAGGCCTTTGAATGCTCAATTATCATTTAATAATAATCAAAATAGAAACAATCAAACATTTACCACTTGTATTGCAAACAGGCTTTAAAGCCTAACATTACTGTACCAAAAATACTACCTCAACACAACAAGCACTTTCTCTCTCATATAATCTTTCTCATTACCTGGGTGGCATTTCAATTATGTAAAGACAAAAACAACATTAGAGTTTAAGCTAAAGTTACCAAAATTACAGAGATTTTAGACACATCTAAGAGAACCCAAAAGAGAAAAGCAGATGAACTTTTCTCCTATCAACTGGTTCCTTCTGCCCCACATGACTGTCCCCATGAGAGTTTGCATGGTATAAGAGGTGTAACTTCATCTGAAACTAGCCCAGCAAAAACCGAACTTAAACCAGACTTCCATGTAACTCAGAAAAAACTATTTACCTTGGCAAAGAAGAGTGTGTTGAATGCTCTTTTTTATTGGCTCCTTCCACTAAAAAGCAAATTTGCAGAACCTATACTCTGAAGATATTTTCTAATTCATTGAGTTCAATTAAACTTACAGAAAATGGCTTGTAATCTCTTAGGATCAATACCCACAGGCAACATAAATTTAGACCTTTTAAACTGTTTAAGACACGCCAATTTTCCAAGAGTGACAGAAAACAAAACCTGGTGGGTTTTTTTTTTCTGTTACAAGTAATTATCAAACCAAACATCAGATACACAATGTTTATAATAAAATTCAATCTCAGCTTTAAATTATTTGCATTCTATGTATGACAAGAACAGCTGATCTGTACAAGACTGTTTTATATACGGTAGCTTTTGACTGCAAGCATAAAATATAGGAGAGCAAAAGGAAGATTTAATTTTCGATAGCTGAGTTCAATCAGAACATTTAAAAAGGACTTAAGCTAAACTCACCTCAGCCTGTTAGTTGGTGTCAATGAAGAAATTATTTCAAAACTCTGTATTTGTGCTTTCAGCAATACTGATTCCTACAGAACAAAAAGTGAGACTGTCAAAGACATGAACATTTGCTAAGAGGAAGCACCTTTTTGCTTAAATGGGTTCAAACATTAATCTCATGAGAAGACAATACGTAAGAAATAGCAACTTTACTCTTGGACTTAGTGATGCTGCACACTAAGACCAGAGCAGCTCAAGAGGCAGACACTGCCATGTGGCAAATCCCTTTCCATACATGACCACTCCTTCCTCAGCCCTAGTAATAGGGCTGTGTAACACATTATCCTCACCTTCACAGCAGCCCTGACAGCCTTCCGGTCTTCCAGTGACCAGCTCTTGATACCTAGAAACCACTTTCATTTAACTAGGTTATCCAAGTGGCTTAATGAAGGGCCAAATTGAGCTGGATTAGGGAGCAAATAACAGCATGCAGCCAAAAAAAGGGAGGCAAAAAGGACAGTGGCAAACTGTTAGACCAGTCTGAGTTCTAGCACACAACTCTGCACTTCACTAGAGTTATCTTATTGGAAAAAAAAAAAAGGGGATGAGAACTCAGGCCAACGGTGAAAGCTTTATCTTCAGGTTTCTCCTGTAATATTTACAGAAGCACTACTCTAGTATAACTTCTTGTTTAAAATGCATATATATATATAATTTTACCTAAAGAGTGAACATCTTAAAGAACTAGCTTTCACAGTTATGCAGAAAAGAAGCATAACTGTAATAACAAAATCAGTCTCAAATGTATGAATTATTCACTGGCCTCAGCTTTAATTACCTCCAAGCCTTAAGATTATGTACATTTGTAGTCTAACTCAACATTAAGCACACTTTTCAATTCCACTCAAGCAACAAAACAGGGATTTTATCCTAGTTCTCTACAGACAGGCTGGATCTTCAGAAATTCTGCAGCTAAACAATTCAATTCATTAAATCCAAAGGTACAAGACATTGACTGTTCCTAAAGAACACTTCCACACTTGTTCATAGGTGTTTTCTTCATCTAAAAGAAGAAATGTAGCATTTGTGTTCATAAACACTGCTTTCAAAAGTCCACTTACCATTCACTAGTAGTGACCAAGATATTTCCAATTTCTACAAAATATATGGTTTATTAAGATTAAGTTTTTACTTCTCATCATCAGCAAGCATGAGTCTCCGAAGGAGCACAGTAGTGTATCGGACCATTTCAGATTTTGTCTAGACAAAAGGCGAGATGATATTAGCCAGTAAAGGGTAACGAAGGCATTCAGAAGTCCAGTACAAAAACAGCAATAGAAACTTCAAGTTCAGGCTGAGATTTTAAATGAATACTTATATAATCTGTATTTCTGATTTAAACTGGTGTTAGCTGAAATCCCAAATCCTAATTTAGACAAGTCTTTAGATCCTGGGGATTATGGAACAAGATAGCTGCTTCACTTTTAAAACCTCTGAGTAGAAGACAGAATCTTAAATTACTATAACTCAAACTCTGGTAGTCAGTTCTGCAGTCTTAGAACTCTTTTCTAGCAACCAGCCAAAGTGAAAATAGGCACACTTCTCTGTTTTTAAATAACACATTAGCTATACCATATCCAACCCTGGCAGCTAAAACATATCTGCCACCCTTTTCCCATGTAAGTAGAAGAATATGGATATAATGCTTTAAAAAAAAAAAAAGAACCTTAATAAAAACCCTTAACTTCTTAAAAAACATGTAAATATTTGCAGCTTTTATTTCCATTTAGTTGTAATAGGTAAAATCTTGACACACAAGACCCACTTATCCAAACAATACTTAGGAACAGAAGCGAAAAGACTACATAGCTGAGGTGGTTTTGGTCTGTGTAAATATTCTCACAACATGCAAGAATCTAAAATTTTATTAACCTTTATTAAAGCTCATTTAGAAAAGAACTGTGGTAGTACCAGAAGTATGTAGGAAAAGAGCTCCCTATGACAGCCAGCTCCTACACGCTGCACACCTTCACAGAAAAAGTACCCATCCCCAGAGCACCACAGCTACAACATCCTGGTTCACAGCAGCAAATGAAATCACCCACAGCCTCTTTCCTGCTCATGGCCAGGCTGGGGTGGGTGGCTACACCACATCAAATAAGGGCAAAGGAAAGGGCAATGAAACACAGGTCCTAAACATCATCTGTTGCTCTCTCAGAAGAGACCCACACTCAGCCAAAGGTGTGCATTAACAATGTGAAAAGGTGTCACTATCACCCAGCATTTTTAAGAGAGGATCAGAACTGCTAGGAACATGGCCTGTGCCTGAAACACCTGGGCTCTAGTCCACACACTTCTTTTTCCCTCACTTTCCACCCTAAATAATCAAAAGGAGATGCCTGGCTCTCAACCATTTCACCACCAGGTTAAAAAAAAAAATCTGGATTTGACAAAGGAAGCTGCTGCAGCTCCACAGAATAAGGTTTAGAGTTTACCCATGCTAGTTTAAAGAAACAGTTCTGTCTCTCCTATCCTGTGTTTCCTCACATTCCTGATGATGTCTCCTATGCCAGTCTAAGTATTTCTGCACCCACACACTGGATCACTTTCAATACAATTTTTTTTTTTTTAATATGGTTCATTACACAGCCCACAGACACTTGGGCCAACAAAGAGAAATTGAAATAGCAGCTGGGCAGGACTGCTTCTTTTGGCAGCACCACAAACTTAAAGTTTCCCTGAAAACAGCTTGGCATAGCCTCAAGAAGCAGCAAACTTGGTGGCATTTAAGAGTTTTAACAATACTTGCAAGCAGCTTTAAAAATAAAAACAAAAACACCAAAAAAAACTCTACAAACAAACAAAAAAACCTCACCAAAATAAACACACACATAAAGTCAAAATAACCAAAACCAAACACACTCAAACAACCAAGACTTAACACAGAAACCAACTACGTTTTCCAAAAACTGGTAGTCCACCATCTGTCAATTATTGAATCACATCCAGATAAGTTTTTTAATGAAAAAAACAACAGCATCTTGGGGTGTCTTCAAACAATCCTGGCCAGCAAGTGCAACCATCAAGCAAAAACAAGATATACAACACAATCAGGCTTATCCCTCACAAGCAATACAATAAGAAGGATATAAGTATCACTGTCAGCATTTGCTATGTTTAATAAAAAATTTAAAAGACGAGGAAAATGGTAACCAATTCCTTTTATATAGTATTTTTAGGAGTCTTCACTACACCACTGATTAGGGTTTTGTCAGAGTACACAGACTGTAGATACAACACATCTCTTAATCCGTTTAACAAGTTATACATCACATGTAAGTTTAAGACATTTTAGGACAGTTATGCCCACTCACACTAGCAAAACACTGCTTCCTCTTAGGTCCCTTAATTTCGCTACCCTTCCTTTATAGCTAATTAGTAGTCAGTATTTCTCTTGCTTAAACATTACTTGAGAGCTGTCAGGTAGATTTAAATAAAAATCTTGTTTAAGTAATTTACAAGCTGTTGCCAAAATGTGTTTTCATTCAGAGATTCAAGCTTCAGAAGACAGGACGATTATACAACCATGACAACACAAAAGGGGATAGGACAGCCTTCATAAAATTTCACAGAATTTGTAAGTTTCTCATAATACAACCACAGAAATAAAGAAAGCCAGTCTTAATGAGACAGCACTGTAAGTCATCTATTCAGTGCTTGCACATCTGCTGTGCTTTCTTATCCACTCTCTACCTCTCCCCTCCTTTTTTTTTTATGTCCACAACTCTAGCAGTGGCACATCACACATAAGAATAGAACGCATTCTATAGTCACTTAAACCCATCCTACTTAGATCGTCAGTGACTTGGATTCCTTCAAATACTAAAATTTCATGGCAAATCTGCCTGAACTATCTTGTTATATACAAACAAGAGGTGGGAAGCACTACTTCACCCATTTCATATGCTGGAAATATAATAGAAACAGTAAAACATACAAAGGCTTTCCCCCCCCCCTCCAACGCATTAATTTCTATACAGAAAATAACACAAAGTATTTGCAAATTAAGTCAAAAACCAGCATCCTAGTAAAAGTAAAATCACCTCTGCAAAACCCTCATATGATTGTTAGCTGTCTTTTATGTAATACTAATGGCAAACAAAACCGTGCTTCTCTAACTAAAAAAAAACAAAGAAACCAAAGTGACTGAGAAATGCATCCATACACAAAAAGGAATTAGCATGCTTTTGGACACATACTGTTTTGGAAAGCCTTTGTCATTTTTGTGTGTGTGTTTTACACACTGTGCTTTCATACGCCCTTACACCATGGTCTCCCCAGTCTCTGCTATGAACTACACGAATTGCTGCTGCAGAAAAGGCAATCTTCCCACCCTCATTTGTTCAAAGACTGACACCCTCAGAGGGGCTTGGTGGGCTGCAGCAGTGCTCCATAGAAAACTACTCTGGACAAAAGCTGCCTTTTCAGGCTCATCACCTCCCAGTTCCCATTTACCACAAAGCTGTACGAGGCCAGTGCCAGCACAATGAACAAGCAAGCAAGGCGCTTCTTTAGAATATCTTTGGGAGAAACTCACACAGACAGAGTACTTCCTTCAGTAGCTTTCTTCACCTACCTTCACTACCTGTAAACAAACTGCAAATGTTCTCTGGCATTCTACAAACCCCTACAACACTACCTCTCCTTGACAACCAGACTGAATATAATCCACCCGAATATCTGCACTCTAGCTCCAAACAGCTCCCTGCTGATTTTTTTCTAGGTTCCTATGACCACTTTTAAGATTTCTGCATTCTCAATGTGAACAGGCTCTTCTTCATGGTATGTTCTCCCAGGATTTTGCCTCCTGCCCCCAGGATTTTGCCAGCCACAGCCCTCACCTAAGAAGTTGCTCCACACAGTTGCCTCACTCAGGAGAGGCACTCCAGCTCCATGCACCGATATAAGTAATACACTGAACCTCGTCTGGCCATTCAGCACAGCCTGTCACTCAATATCAAAAGCGACAAGTGGGAGGATGCAATTCTTACTTTCCCTGACACAAAATAGATGCCTGGAGCACACCTCAGTGCCAAAGCCATTACCTCGGCCTCATTTTCCCCACTTTTGTCCAAAACAACATGATTATCAGAGAGAAGGACGAGGAAGAGGGAGGAGAAAAGCAGCTAGACAGCATTTTCCTGCAACTCCACGCTGTTTAACTAATCCCTCCCACACCAAGAACAACTATTCTAAGTGATATGTTTATACATTTGCATTGCTTAAGTAGTGACTACTCGCAGAGTCAAGAGCACCTTTGTTTTGCATGCCCTCACGTCTTTCTGTAGTAAAATTTAACTGATCCTCTGAGGACAAAACTTTCATCTCCGAGATAAACAATTGATGGGTTTTACTGACTTCGTAAAGGACCAACACGACACACAAAACAAGAACTTGATTTTCATAGAATTGCAGGAGGTTTACAAAGCAAAGGGGAAATAACGGGAATGATCCTGCAATGGTTGCAGAGTACAGCATAATCAAGACTGGCAACACAATAGCCCCTTTCACCGAGGGGCATAAAACCCACTGCGGTCCCTTACGGGCTTCTGCGGGCATCTGCAATCAGGGCAGGCAAGGCGCAGGGAGGCGTGGGGCACCTCAGGCACAAGCGCCTGAACCACAGCCATGCCCGAAGGGAAGTTCCTCCAACGACCGTAAAAGGCCGATCCAATACCGGGAACCATCCTTTCTCTCCGGCACCGTTTCCCTCGTCAGTATCACACCCACAATGATAACGAGGAAATTTAACATTCCCGTAACCAGCGTTATACAGCCACATCCCCTGAGGCCTTCCTGCCTCCTCCGGGGAGGCCCAAAGCCAAAGGCCGCGTACCCGGGGCGTAAGCCCAACGGGGCCGGCCAGCCGCCCATTCCCCACGTACCCCCACACCCCCATCCCGCCAGGCTTCCAGGAGCTACAAGGCAGCTCCGCTGCCGCCTCCCACCGCCGCCTCCCCTTCTACCTTCGCTTCCCGGGGCGCAGGGAGGAACTGCACCGGCTCGGTCCGGCTCCCGCGGGAAGCGGTGGCCCGCGTCAGGGCGGTGACGGCGACCGCCCGTTCCCGTCCCGTCCCGTCGGCTGGCGCGGGATAATCGGGATAATCGGGATAATGGCTGCGGAGCGCCGAGGTCACGCGGCGCGGGAAGGCGGGACGGCGCGGCGCGCGAGCCGCGCGCGCTGGGGGGCGGGGCGGGGCCGGGCCGGGCTGCGCCCCCTCAGGCTCCCCCCGCCATCTTCCCCTCAGCCAGGGGCCACCGCCCCGCCAAGCCTCCAGGCAGCCCCTTTACCTCCGCCCTTCTCTCACCTAGCGGGCGGGAATCCCGACGGCCCCGCTCCCTTATGGCAACCGGGCGGCCATTTTCTGTCTCGCCGGCGGAAGAAACGTGAAGCCCGCGGGGAAAAGCAAAATCCACCGGGGGGCGGGGACGGGGGGCTGTTGCTGCCGCCGCCGCCGCCGAGGCGTCACTTCCGCTCTGGGCGAGGAAGCGCCAGCCCCGCGCTCAACGCCCGAGCGCCATCTTGGTTTCGGGTACCCATCCGCGAGCAAGATGGCGGCTGGCGGCCGCCCGCCCCCGCCGGGCTGTGTCCCTGCCCCGCGCCCGGGGCTCCGTGTCCCGCCCGCCGTGCGCCCCGCCTCCCCCCGCGCCGCCGCGGCTAAAAGCCGTCGCCTCGTAGCCTCTCGTTCCCCGAAGGGCGGCAAAAGCGCAGGGTGCCCCCGGCTGTTGCCTGGTTACCTGTGGCGCGGGGTGTGCATGTGTGCACAGCCGGCGATGGGAAGGGGCTGCGTGCGGAGCGCGGCGCGGCGCGGGCAGCGGCTCGGCACCCGGCGGCGGCGCGGCACCCGGCGGCTCGGTACTCCGCGGCATTGGCGGCCGGTGCTCCGCGCACCGGCAAGGAGATGGCGGTGCCGCGGCGCTTTACTGCAGCGCCTTTTGCAGCGGGCGGGCGGCGCCGCTTGGTTGCGCTACAGCAGCGCCACGTTCGGGGAAAGCGCGCCCCAGAGGCGTCTGTACCGCCACAAAGGTGCGGCCGAGGGCTGCGAGTGAGCAGCCCTTGACTGATGTGTGACGTGTGTACGTTACCAAGTGCTACAATTCACAGAATCACTGAGTATTCTGAGTTGGAAGGGACCCATTTCGAGTCTAATTCTTAGCCGTGCACAAGGACAGCCCCAAGAATCACACAATGTACTTGAGAGCGTTGATGAGCAATTCACACTTCTTGAATCTTGCACAACAGATTTATTTTTTAGAAGGCTATTGTCTATTCTTTTTTGAGGCAAGAAACAAAACAACCCGCTACCAAAAAAAAAAAAAAAAAAAAAAAGAAAAAAGGGAGGGACATGCATATGCCATTTTAACGTGAGTTTTGTGAATTCTAGGGACAATGACTAGGAGGCAGCCAAAAGCAACTGATGGAAGAAAAAGGCATGGAAGATGAGAAGCAGACATAATCCCCAAATGCTGGTTTGCTGTTCCATGTGTAGGCTATGTAATACACTGGTTAGGTCTATTTAGTGTGGCTATTAAGTTATTTGAAATGCAGCTTTCTATGGAGGCAGCAACCAGTGAGTAGTTAGAACTGAAATAAAAACTGTGGTTAACTGATGAACAGACTGGTCTAGAGAGGAAGAAATACCTCTCTCTTTTTAAGGGTTTTCCTTTCTTCAGGGGTAGGGGTAACCGATGTGTACCTCAAGTGCAGCACACATGCTACAGCTTTCGCTGTAACCAACAATAAGGCACTTTTGATGAAGAGGCTCTTTAAGCTGTGATAAGGAATCTGTGAGAGAAAGCAATTTCCCAGGGCCTATAAGGTTTTCAGAACTGTCCTGAGATTTGGCTGCATTTAATACACCTGGTTTTTAATGGTTCTGTGAATTGCTCATGCAGGGACACCTTCCACTAGACTAGGTTGCTCAAAACCACATCCAGGCTGGCCTTGAGCAGTTCCACAGCTGGTGCATCCACAGCTTCTCTGGGTAACTTGTGCCAGTGCATTACCACTCCCACAGTAAGAATTTCTACATAATATCTAAACTAAACCTATCCTCTTTAAGTTTAAAGCCATTGCCCCTTGTCCTGTCCCTATATGCCCCTGTAAAAAGTCACTCTCTGGCCTTCTTGTAGCCCCCTACTCACAGGTACTGGCAGGCTGCTGTAGGATCTCAGAGCTCCCTTATCTCCTGAGAGAACTAGCCCAGCTCTCTCAGCCTGCCTTCACAGGAGAGGTGCTCCAGCCCTCTGGACTTGCTTGAGCAGGTCTATGTCCTTGTCGTGTTTGGGCCCAGATCTGGATACAGCACTGCAGGTGGGGTCTCACAGAGAAGCGGGGCAGAATTGCCTGTCTCATCCTACTTCCATGCTGCTTGGGATGCAGCTTAGAACACGACTGGCTTTGTGTGCTGTGAGCTCTCATTGCTGGCTCATGTCTAAGCTCTCATCCATCAGCACCCCCAAGCTGTTCTCCTCAGGGCTGCTCTCAATCCATTTTCTGCCAGCCTGTGCTCGTGCTTGGGATTGTCACAATCCAGGAGTAGCACCTTGCACTCAGCCCTGTTAAACCTCATAAGGCTCATACAGGCCCACCTCAGGCCTGTCCTGGTCCATCTGGATGGCATTCCTTCCATCTGGTGTGCTGACCACACCTCTTAACTTGGTGTTGTTGGAAAACTTGCTGAGGGTGTGCTCAATCCCACTGGCACCAACAAAGATTTGTGGGACATAAGCCAATATAAGATACGTGGGATGTATCTTATTGGGACAGAAGAACTTCAACTCTTTTCAGTTCTCTTTTGTGTTTACAACATGCTAGGTGCCCAGATGGAAAAATCAAACTATAATGCAAAACTTTTTCAAAGTGTTATTCACTCCTCGTCTTGCTAAATGTGACATTTGAGCTATGGGCTGTGTGATTCTTCAGTCGAGCCTCTTGGTAGCAAAAGCATCAGGACAGGTGCCTGTGCTTTGAAATACATCAAACCAGTGGTTTTCTAAGGGTATTCACATGCAACCTGACAGGTTTCCCTCTCCTCTGACTCCATGACTTTGTGTGGTAATTTACCTTGTAAAATTTAACTTTCTTTTTATACAATTTGTTCAAACCTCTAAGGTGCATGGGCACCTCTAAGCTGCCTTTGATATTTTAGAAATACTATCTTTTGATGCAAAGCAATAAAAATACCAAAAATATTTCAATTTATATGCTTATTATTATCATAGGAGACAGTAGCTCTGGGCATGACACAAACTGCTGCTTTATTTGAATACAGCAGCAGTCCAGAAAATTTACAATGAAACATGAAGCTCAAGACAATGGGAAAATACATAAAGACAAAGCATCACAATAATACTGTGTCATCACTGGCTCAAGCCAGACTCTTGGTGACTGTTATCAGGTGTTCTTACTGTTCAGTAAGCAGGCTGACTAGTTGTACATCTTGTGAGCACTAACACAGAAAGGCGGAATTAGTAGGAAAGTCCATGGTTGATAGTCAGCAGTGAAACTGGATTGTCAATCAGGGATTGCCACTCCTAAGAGTTACAAAATGGTAATGTAATCTCAGTTCCAAGGATTTATTAGGAATTAAGAAACACCAGAGTGAAATTGTCTTTAATCTCTTCAAAAGCTAGAGCACAAGCTTGTGCAAGTCAGTGGTTGTATTTACCATCTTTGGCCTGGTTCTTTACATGCAGCTGGAGCTTTACAACAGAGATTCACATCTATAGCAGCTGCTTTTCCTTTTAAAACCTTGTTCAATTTTACAACCCCTTTGAATGGATTTTGTCAATCCGTGAGTGGGACAAGGCTCAAGGGAGCTGTGTAAAGGAATGCTTCAGTAGATGGCACTCTCCCTCTGAAGGAGGATGGGCAAATATCTCAGCTAAGGAATTAGATGCAGTGAGAACAGCTTCCTTTAAACTCTACAGAAATTATATTGAATGCACGTAAAGCTCTGCCTAGCTATGCAATGAAGTAACCTCTGGCAGATTTTCACAAATCTGCATCTATCAAGTCCTCACATCTGGCTTCCTCCCTGCTTTAATGACTATGGTCTGTTTATATTCAGCTGAACTCCTGAATTCATAACAGTGAACAAACACACATGTAGACGTGTAGTTTTTATATATATTATCTGCATTTTGTATATATATACACACACATACCATATACACCATATATGTATATATATATATATGTGCATATATATATATATATATATAAGAGCTCAGTGGTAATCTATGTTGCACACATCAGACTCAGAATTTACAATTGTTCTTTCCCAATCTTTCTTTTTTTTTTAAGTCTTTATTTTATTCTACTATTCTGTTAATGGTAGGTCCATTTTGAAGACTTAAGTCCTTTGATTTTTTTGATAATGTTCTGTTGCTATTTTACAGTCACAAAATTTCATAGATCCAGTTTCAAGAGTACTGAATTACTACAAGTGAGGAGGTCTCAACTACAGGTATGGGGACAATGAAGACCTGCTAGGCCTTAGGGAAGCTACAACCTTTTGAATCAAATCTGTTGCTAAATAAGCAGCAAATGTACAGCCATTGTGCATCTTTCTAAAGTGTACGGTGCCTTCCTGACCGATGAACAGGAAAGTAAGAGAAGATGAAAGAAATGTGTATAAGACAGTTACAATAAAAAAATTACATGGGACAAATTTATAAAATGCAAATTTAATTACTTCAATTTCTTTGGATTCTTGAGAAATGTGAGTATATTCTTTCAATTTAAGTACCTTTTGCTTTTTAAGTACCTTTTTTCTTATTTGACTGGCACACAAGTCAAATACAACCACACAAGTTTTCAATCACTGCCTCTCCCCTACACTCTACAAAAATCATTTTTCCATTGATTAAAACCACAAGGATAACAGTATTTTTAAAATCCAGACCCAGGAACTAAAAGTTTACTACCATAGCTCAAATAAAGTTGAGGTTTTTTTCCCCAAATATTTATGTCAGAGTCTGAGGGTGTTTGGGGGCCTGATAGCATGAAGAGGCCCTAGGTCATGTATGAAAGAGGAGTAGAAAGAGTATTTATGTACATCTCTCCAGTGACAGACAACTTCTGAGCAATCAAAAGTTATGCATCATTGCAAATTGGATAAGAGAATTTCTGTTAAAAGAAGCAGCTGAAGCAGTGGCATGCTGCATAAGCAAAATGGTAGATTACTAAGTATATTTTTTTTATGTTTTCTATTTTTGAGTACCTACTGTGAGTGCCAGGTGCTTAAGGATCTGTGCCCAAAAGCAGTATTTTCTGTCATTTGTAGAGAAGCTATACGCCAGATTAAATGCTGGACCAGTGGAAGCTTTCTGTTGAAAATACTGTTTAGCTACAGAATTCTTCTGGTTTTTTGGTAAATAGATTTAAACTTCCAAATGCATTTATACAGAATTCCAAACAGCCTTCACACAGTAAGGTTACTGCTTGTAAGTCTCTTTTGCACACAAACTGAATGGAAATGGTTTGGAAGGGCTTTTTTAACACTGTATGAAGGAATGGATTTTTTTTTTTTCCTTTTAGAGACAAAAATCAAGATGTCGAGTGTGGGACATTTACTATTTGAAGCATGTTCTGTACAAGAATAAAAGCAAAAATAGTCTAACGTTATTGTGGTACTACTATTTTTTTCCTCTTCTACAAACTTGAGCTGACGTTTTATTCAATTAATAAGGAAACTTATCAAGGTATAATAATTTCAACCCTTATCTTTATAGCAGCTGTTGTGATTTCAGAGTATGTTTGAAGATACATAAACCAGCCTTCCACACTGGCTTTCAAGTATTTGTTTCAAATCAAAGAACAATTGCCTAACTGAGTCATCCAACTATGTATCAGAATACCTGAGTTTTATGCCTTCAGGCAAATTATTGCCTAATTTTCAGGTGTCATGCATTTATTTAACTCCCACTTATATAAAACAGAGTTGCAAGAACTTGGTACCTCTGAAACTTGTTTTTAAACCATTTTGGGAATATCTTCTTTGCAGATGCATTGGAAAGCTGTCTTAGTGTTCACACTACATTTTGAAATGTTTAGTAAGAGCATTAGAGAAATGCAGTCATTACTTGCAAATGTTTCATTGGAACAGTCCTGTTGTCTTCTCATCTCAGTGCAGTACCAAGCCACCTTTAAAGAACCTCACAATTAAACATTACAGTTTATTAGACAGAACAGAGCAAGAGAGGGAAGGAGCTTGTGATGGGTGACAGGCTTTTAGGATGAAAGCTGAAGGCTGGAAGATGATGAACACAGGTGAAGAGCAAATGGTGGCGAAGTAGGACCAGGCAATCATGGGTTCCCTATTCTTTAGGACCCCTACTGGAAGGATCCAGAATCCATGATTAGAAATAAGACATACGAGCCCTGCTTTTGATAACATTAAGAAGCCAGAGATCAGAACTCAGTGGATTTTCAGAGCTGGTTGAGGAAGTAGCCAGAAAACTCAAAATCACAATTCTTTGTAATGAATTGCATTCTGTATTAAAAGTGTCATATCTTTTGGGTTAGTAGCGTAGGTAGGCTTATTTGTGACAAGTGGTATTTGTATTTGTAAGAAAATTACATCAAGATAAAAAACAGCAGTTGCTGGACCAGATGGATTTGGGTAAGTTTGTTCATGAGGGTTTGGAGATGGGTGTAGAACAAAGGGTTGCTTTTCAAAAATGATTTATTTAGAAAATAAAGATTCATTAAAGGACAGAGGTAAAAACTTACCAATAAATGTATCAAATGCAATCATCAGAATAAATCCACCAAATCTATGAATAAGAAGTTAATAAAAGTGATTAAATTTCAGCAGACCCATACCTACAGGATCCCTAATTAAGGTGACTGTGAATCCAACCAATTTTTACTGGAATCCTCAATATTACAAATATCACCTCATGCTGCAAGAATTAAAGCAGGCTCATTTGTAAAACTCTTCAGCCAAGGGTGGGCACATGCACTAGACTGGTGAATTAAGCAAAAGGAGAATTGAACATTTTCCTTTTACTACCTCTTTCTGCATGAAAACAGCAGGTAATTTTTGCATCATCCTCCCATTGCTAACTTATCCAGTCTACTCAGCTCAGCAGGACTGGCTTGATAGGAAGAAAATGGGGCTAAATTTATTTGGCCACTGTCTTTTTTTTTTTTTTTCCCTGTTTTCTATTCTTGCTGATTTGCAAAGTCTCAGGTGGCTGAGTTGTGAGTTGTTTGTCCAACAGCTCCTTTGTTCTGATCTGTGCTTCTGCAAAAACTGGAAAAACCTGTTCACTTGCTCTTTTTTTTTTTTTTTTCATCTTCCTCCAATTGGTAGCTGCAGCTTGTCAACATGTAGACAAGGTGGTGCCTACCTTTCATGTGGAAAGCTGCCTTACAAAAACAGGTTGTATTTTCCCTTATCCCAGAGTTTTTCTAGACTCATACAGGCTTTGGTGGATCCTCCATGACCTAAACTCCATTTGCTTTCTATGAAATGTGTTCAGGTAATTATCTTATTTCTCTTGAAGTAAAAGGAAGGTGTGTCTCCAGTGCAGTAATTTTAAATAATAATTTATGAACTTTAGGAGATTTGCCTTGTGAAATGTATTTTTTTGGACACAGAAGTCTGTCTGCCTTACAGCAACTGCGCATGGTGTGGTGTTAATATCTGTAAGACAGAGCAAACAAGTGAGGAGGAAAGCTAGTGCAAAAAGCGGACGAATTGAGAAGAAACTTTTGTTTCCATCTCCTTCCTTTTCTTCTTGCTTTGTGCTGCTGTTGGAAGAAGAATGGGTCAGCTATGTGGACGATGTATGCAGCTCCTCCGGGACTTCATAGGCTTTGTTCAAAGGATGTCCTCTGACTTGGTGCAAGGCATCAAGGAATGCTTAATTCTGATAAGCAAATGCTCCTGCTTAAAACAAAACAGCTCTAAAAATGGACAGCTGTACAAGCCCATCCTACAGCCTCATGAGAGAGTGACAGCACAGGAGTTTCTGCAGCATATTGAAACAGGTAAGAAGAATTGTCTTTTTATAAAGGATTGTGAAAGAGCAAGGGGATTAATTTTGTTGATTGAAAGCAAATTGCTAGCTGATCTGCTCTGATATGGCATTGAGCAGCTCAGTGATGATGAGGAAAGACCAGAGCTACAGAGCATTTTCTGGGTGTACCGGACACCAAGTTGGATCTAGGTAGAAGTGAATCACTTTCTTGCTCTGTTGCTACTGTTAATATATAACTCATGTAAATGTGTTTCATAAAAGTGTGTCCTTCTAGAAATTAAAGTTACTTTTTTGAAGTCAGTCAAAAGGAACTGACAAAATTGAACATAGGCTTTGATAAGACTGGATGACATGTGAGTACTGAGCTGTGAGTGGGTAGATCACAGTGTGATGTGCACAGTTGTGCACCTCTGTGTTTGTTGAACACTGGGACTTAGCTAGAAATGTCTGGGCTATACATGGAGAAGATCAACGTCAACCTGAGACAAGCTGCATTGGGCTCTCAGGATTCCAAGCAACTGTGCTTTTGTGCAAACATTTTAGACATCAGGCTTAATCACATTCATGGGATTCTCCTTGAATCAAAGTAGATCCATAACTCTTCATATATCTCCTTTGCTTTACAGGCTATCTGCCTAATTCTCCTCTATTTCTTTGTGGTATCCTCTTTGTCCTGTCCTAGGATACAATATCAATAGGAAAACTTGGTTTTTTATTTCACTTCTGCAGTTATCTTGAATGAGTGTATTTTGTCAGTTGTCCAATCTAAAAATAGTCCTTATCTCAAGATAAAGGGGTCATTGCTTGTTTGGTTTTGCTGTCTCACAACTAATTTGGTATACTTTGTGTTTTACAGCTTTGGGTTAAAGCTACTACACAAAATTGCATAGTCCCCTACTTTCATTTGTGTGAAGGGTATGGAACTATTATTCATTTACTTGTCTTTTTGATAACATGAAACAATCTTGTAAGGGGAACCAGGAGAGACACTTTTCCTTGATGTTACATGGTTAATGCTGTTTGAAATGATCTGTCATTTCAATGATCTGTTGAAATGGAACAGATCTGGAATAATTGCTTGACTATTGTTGTTGGGAACGTGTGGATTAGCCTCAGTTGGTATTAGTTGGTGCTATTATCCATATATGGATATGAGTGTATGTAGTGAATGTAGTTAGTTCTGTGCTGCTGGTAAGGTTCACTGATTGTTGCACCTTTGGCACTGGTTTAAATCTTGACACTCATATCCAGAATGGAGACAGATCTTTCAGCTTGTTACACAGTGGAGATCTTCCAGGGCTGGACCTTCTCTTCCAAAGTCTAGCATGCTCCTGACTATAGGAGACTGTCTTGGCAGTATGCCCACACAGCGGATGGATGAGATGTAATGAAGGGGATGCCAGAATGGCCCCTTGTAGCAGCCACTGCTGCTCCCTGAAAAGACTAAGTGTGTGTTTTCTTGAGAGAGCCTTTCCTCTCTGAGATCAGTCTTCAGAAGTCTGGTCTGTCTTGGATGCATAGGAGCTGGGGTACATCAGCAGGAAGCCTAGAGCTTCTCTGGCAGCAGTACACAGATGACAATGAGGGTTTTCAGGGAGGTCCCACTGCCCATGACAGGACACGTACAGCACCCAGGAAGCAGAACCAAGGTTCTGGTTCTCTGGATGGCCAAATTTTACTGCCTAGACAAATGGAGGCAAGGAAGCCTCACAAAGAGAACCAAGACACATCCCTCTTACTTTAACACTCACCTGTGTGTTTATTCCAAGAGGGAGCAAGCTTATCCTCAAAACAAAATATAATAAACAAAATATAATAAATATGAACGAAATAAAATAGAAACAAAATATAATAAGCAAAAAGACAGTGTTTGGACAATTTGGGTGCAAGGAGAGACTTCATGGTTGATCATCACACTCATCTGTTAGCCAGGGCAGCAAATTTTGATATTTTAAGCAGGTGAAAATTTTGACAACAAAACCACATACAGAAGAATCAGATAGATTCAGGTTCAGATAGTGAAAGGAACAGAATAAAACCACATGAAGAGATTTTTTTGTTTGTTTGGTTGTTCGTTTTTTTGGTCTAAAACCTTGCACACACAGGCAAGTCCTTCCCTTTGTGTATACTACTAATTATTTTTAAAAAATATATTTATATAAGCAGTTCTGTGAAGCTCACCTAATCCTGAGGATAAGAGTTTGACATGTCAGCAGCTTCTAATGGCTTGAGATATTGTCTGTTTTGCAGCGAGGCATGAAAACTCATGCCCCTCACATCCCTCACATTTATTTGTCCTATGGGAGGTAAAGTAGCTAGGCATTTTTCACAGAGATCTCTCAATCATTATTGCATAGCTTTAATCTATTTCCTGAAAATATATCTTATAATTGTATGCTCCACCAGTTGATCAATCATACATTACCTTTTTTACTCTGTTCATTCATTCAATGTCCCATTCCTTTTCCTCTCTGCTGCTCCATTCCACATATTATATTATACAGTGACTTACAGAAGTCATGCATGACTGCTATTGCTTGATGACTGTTGTTAAACATCTGGTTTATTCATAGGGGAGCTATCATACTCGAGAACAGGTAGACTCATGCTAGAAATTTAAGCCTGAGGCAAGCCTGTTTGCAGTCCACGTTGCTGTTCCTTTAAATCCTGTATTTCAATACCCAGGACAGGAAACACAGTGAACTTCAGATGTGGTAAATTAGAAATAGATACCCTTTCTATACTTACAAATATATATAGAAATACAAAATAAATTAGAAATATATACTCTTACTTAACTAAGAACACCATGTTCAGTGTTTTAACAAAGATTCAGAAAAAAATAAATATTTTTGTGCATTTATATAGATAGCATAAAAGTGTCTAAAGGTTATAATTTATCTTGTTTCCAGTCCCTAGTTTTGTGAGCTTTACAAGAGGCATTGCCAAGGGCAGGTTATACCCAGTTCATCTATTGCTTCTGCTCATGGAAACATGAATAAAGATAGATGGGCTTTATGGAGTTGTTGCAGTACAAAAATTCTTATGTGTTTGGCTGGCTTTAAATTTTCTTTTTGTAAACTAACCCTTTACAGATGTAATTGAGCCTGTGCTGTCATTTTTCATCTTTAGATTTTGAAATGTCTCCACTGGGAAAGGACCCTTTGGAAGCCTTGAGGACCTTATCCTTTTCAGAAAACCCAGCTTTACAGCAGTCAGCTGCCCTCTATTACTTGCATATGAGCCAGCACAGTAAGTTGTCTCAGTAAGCATTAGAAAATGTTCTTGTAATTATAAATAAAAATATTATTTCAAACTGTGAAACTCCTTTTGATTCGTTAAACAAATTGTTTTTTTTCTTTGCTTTCATGCCACATTTTTTGCCAAGGAAGATAGAAAACTGTCATTGCCATGTAGGCAGAGTCAGTTCTGGGTTTTGCTATAAGGAGATATCTCTTATGATCATAAAAGACTTATGAAATTGTTATACTTATGTGAAACCCAGCAGAACCCAAAGTATTTAAAGTTAGTGTATACTGAATCTCCTGAAAGCATCACAGTCAAAATATGGTGAAAGGAAATGGACATAGTGATCAGTTAATGTTATAAATTATATACAAAAGAGGACAAAGCTCCAGAAGATAAATTGTAGTAGAAAATTATGAAGGACACATTCTTCTTTTTTCCAAATATTCTGTGGGAGCACTTGGCTCTTGAGGTAGTTTGTTAGTAGTTAGGAGCCAGACTAGATATCCTAAAATAAAATATCAGCAAGAGTTTGAATTCTATAAAAAGGTAAAAATACTAGCAATAAGGAGGTTGCAATTTATTTATTTGCTTATTTTCATTTTACTTCAAAGAGATGATTCTGTCACTTGGATGATAGCTTTACCTGTGTATTATCTGCTGGATAAAAAGTGCTGGTAGCCACAATGCAAGGACCTGCTGTGAGGCAGAATGACTTGTTTGGTAGCAAGGTACACTGCTTCCCTTCCCATGATGTTTTTTAAGTACCTGAGTAGTCAAAACCTCTTCAGGAAACTTGTCCTGTTTGCTAGTAGCAGTGGAATTTTAAAGAAGGTGAATACCATTCATCCTGTATCCAGCCCTGAGGGAGCACCTCATGCTTAAGTCCATCAAAGGAAAAATGTGACTGTGATGAACAATGGGACAATATTTCCTCTCACTCTTGCAGTGAGCATCCCCCTACCTGTGGAGCATCTGGAACCCTTCTATGCCTTACTACGTTCTGCTGACCTGGAAGTGCAGCAGATGTCTTCCTTGTCCCTTGTCAACTTCCTGCTGGAAGGAAATAGTGAGTAATTAATGACACATCTCCCTTCAGACGAAGAAGTGTCTGTTCAGCCACTCAGACAGAAGGAGGGCACTTCTATACAAATCTAGATTCCTTTTTTTGTGTTCCTGATAGGACAAGTGTGAGTCTAATTCTGACTGCAAGATTTATGAACTGGACCTTAGTCTTAAATTGCTTGCAGATCAAAAAAAAAAGGTTTAAACACTTAGTATAATTCACTTGCTTCTGTAATTAAAGGGGAAAACAGACGTGAAATAGAATCTGGAGATGCAGAGGAATAACTTTCTAATAAAGTTTATGTTGATGGACAGGGCATGAACATGCCACACCTCATCAACAAAGTCCTTCTTGCATCTACTACTGCACTCCTGGGCACCCAGGCCACAAGAATTCCATCCTGCAGTCCCATAATAACAAAAGACAGGGTCAAACTTCAGCGAAGCTGGCTTTCTTCTTACTTTCTTTTTTTAAGAATTTTGCTGCAAATAATATCATGTCACTATTTACAAAGAAAAAAATAATATTTAAAGGGTAGACCTCAGAAGGAAAAGAAAGGGTGGGGGAGTTGCTGAGTAAGCTGTGAGCCTATTGGAAAGCTGCAGTTGCTCTTGCCAAAATCAATCTGATTTGGGACCTTCTGGCCTAACAGCTCCAAACATCTGTTACACTTTTTCATGCATCTAAAGAAGAATTAAGCAAACCCAGCTAGGGAATGTGAGTGGATTTCTGGCTGTTTCTATCTTAGGTCTATTTTGTATAATCATAATGTAGATTTCTAAGGCAGTCAATGGATGATGTATTCTTTCCACAAAATCACAAACTGCTTACTTTTTTATATTTGTCCATTTTTTCTTGAATTTTTGAATAGTTGACAAAGAATTAGTTGTCCAAATGGGTTTACTTGAGCCAATTTTGGATCTGCTTGAATCAGAGGATCCCACTGTCCAGTGTAATTCCTGTGCCTGCATCATGACTTTGGCAGTTTCGGGTGAGTGTTCTCTTTGCCTTTATCTTCTGCTGTGAATTCATTCAACTCTTCCATCATATTTTAAGATGAAACAACGTATTTGCAATTGGTTTAAGAGTCATAAGATACAACAACAAGTTTTATTATTCCCACATTATAAATTCAACCTCCTGACATTCCAGTTATTTTTCTCAGTGTTTCTGACCTTTGTGTTCTTATGATTACAAACCTTTTTCTGATTTTCATCCTAAATGTATTCATGACTGGCTTATCTTAATTAATGTCTACATTGGCTTTTGCTTCAGGAGTTCTGTCTCTCTGATGCCTGTGCTGATGAGGCTCCTTCATTTTACTAGACTGAGAAAGCCAAGGTCTTTTAAGACTCCTCTTGTAAGTGAGACTCTCCATTAATCTTCAGAGTCCTTCTGGTTGTAAATAATATGTTCCAGGAATGGAACATAGGATTTGCATGTGCTGTATCATGATGCCACAGGCCTCAGGCACTGTTACAGTGCCAGGATATAGATAAATGCTGGAGGAATTCCATTTTGGATTCATGTCTTCTGAAAGAGAAGTCACCAGAAATGTGCAGTACTTCAGCTGGGGTCTCACCTGTGCCATTTATTGTGGCGCATATAGAAATATGTTTTGTGGTACATTGCATGGTAACACTTACAGGTTTGGTGATTGTGCCATGATGATGCTGTCATCTACAGCTGACTTAATCACTTAGTCTTGCTCCTCCTCTGCTGCTATTTCCAGGAGATACCAAGTAATCAGGCTCTATATCACAAATGCTTCCAAGTGCACATCCCTGCATTTTGTACAGGTTTCATTCTGTTTCCATTGCTTCAGTATTCTAACTTGTCTGTTCTTTGTAAGGTATTCTAGTCTTCCACTGCATTGACAATTCTACACTCACATCTTTGTGTTAAGATCAAATACAGCCTAGTCCTCATGGAACTCCATTTGTAGCCTCTTCCCAGGTGGTCATTTCCATTCAGCAAAACTTGCTGCCAGTTTGCTTTCAGTCAGTTTTTTTTTTATCCATCATGTACGACTTGCATTTGCCACCATCTTCTGCTTAACTATGAATATTTCATATAATGATATTAATATTTTCCTGGTATCCAGACAGGTAAGTTCAGCCACAGTTACCAAAAGAAAGGTTGTCATGTTAGTCTGTCTTACTCTACCTTGTGCAAACTCATAGTTCTCCAGTACAAATTCTGTATGAGTCTGTAGAAAAGCCACGTTTTCACATTTGTTTCCCTTCCTGTAGCCAGCTTCCTTCTCCAGCATGGGAAGGTGCAGTCTGATGTCCCAGAAGGCTGAGGGAAGCATGATGAAAGTGTTAATTTCTCATTTAAGTATTTATGTTGCAAAGGAGGAGTGGATAAGCAGGATCCAACCACATGAAAATGCTGATTTGCATTTTATCCCACCTCTTTGTTTCATTTTCAGGTTTTTAAACACTTTTCCCATAGGAGCTTATTTTTAAGCATTGTATATTATTGTCAGGTTAAGAATTCTACATACTACATTACTTTGTGTGGAATGCAAATTGCCTCATTTAAATGTCTTAATTAGGCATGGCATCACTAAACTTTTAGGTACTTGGCTCTAGAATGACTTTCTTTGTGGAGGGACAGTGGAGCTAAGCCCCTTAAAATTACAGAGAGATGTCCCTTCATCTGTTTTAAACAGTCCACAGAGAAAGTGATGTGTTCGGGCACCTAAGGATATTACTTCCTCTTGAAGACACTCTTACCCTTCTAGATATCTAACGTGGAATATAGGGAACCCTCAGCTACTGCAGATCCAGGCTACCTTCATTCCCTGTGGTCTTCTAATGCCTTTGCACACTCCCTTAAGTGCCAGTGTCCTTCTGAGCACAAGTACTCCAAGTTAAACACCCAAGGAGCTTTCAGAGCTGTACATAAAGGTAGGCAGTCCTGCATAGGCTGGGTTGCTGCCTGGTATTTTATCAGTGTTGAGGATCTCTGTCCCAGTTTAACTAGAGTTTAAATGGGCTGGATCCATTTATTTGTTTTTCAGACTATACTTAGATACCACAGCAATGAGACTAAAGCAAGAGGGAATTCTCCAGGGTTTATTTTAATTTTAACTCACAGAATCTGGTATTTTTAAGTGTCTGCTTGAGAAAAGTATCATGTTCAGTCATATCCTTCAAGAAGACCATTTATGCAAAAAAGATAAATATTGAGGCACAACCAAATTAGGAAGATCCTTAGATGTCTTTAAGATGACTAAAATTCTGCATCTAAGAATGGTCTTACTTCTGTTGCAACAAGCATGCAAGACTATGTACAGAGCAAAACTGTTTAGCAGTGTTACTGCAGGTCATGTGTAAACTGGGTTGTCTCCCTGCTGCAATAGGGAGCTGAAAATAAGAAGAACAAACTAACCCGTTCAGATGAAAAATATTTGAAGGTTGGTTTTTTCCAACACCAGCATTTGTCCACACAGCAAAAGGACACATGCATAGTTGCAATTATCTACAGCTTTTCAGTCAGTGAGTGAAAGTAATCAGTTCTGAAATAAGAACTCAGAGTACTTCAGAACAGAACTAAATGTTCATATGTTGGGGGTTTAGGGGGGCCTGAACATCTGCTTTAAGCTAAAACAAGGAGGATGCACTGAGTGTAAAGCACATTTAAAGTTCTGATGGGAATGTTTAAGCACACAAGTGTCAGAGAGATAGAAGAAAGAAGTTATAAATTAGTGAGTTATTCAAACACAGATTAAGTAGATGTTGATTTCCCCACTTTAGAGTAGCATCTTGAACACATGGCTTCCTTCTCCAAGCATTCCAAGGGGAGTCAGTGGTTGCAGTGGTATCAGTGGAGGGACTGCATTTTTTAAGACAAGCAGGTGGTCCAGGAGAGAAACATGATCTAGCCTGCCGCATCTCTTAGAGAGATGGCAATGCAGTTACACATCTTGGTGAGACAGATTTCCCCATCCAGTCTGTCATCATAAACTGGCAAAACAAGTGCTCAGGCACAATATCTGATAGAACAAAGAATTTGTCCAAGTTTTGTCCAAATGTTCATAATCCCTTTTCTGACGTGAGGTTCTTTTCCACATTCACAAACATTCATGGAGTATATTGTGTACAAGAATAAGGGAACCACTGATACCTAAATTCTTTCCTAATCTTTTTACTTCTCTTTTTTATTCACCTGAGTAGTCTGCATCACACCAGTCGGGGCCATACAAAAGACTTTCTGCTTCTACTGAGGGAAACAAAAGAATGGTATGTAGGCAGATTAGATTAGAGAAGGGCTTGTCTATGAAAGGGACCAGAATGTTTCACCAGAATAATAGCTTCCCACATGGAAAAGATATTTTAAATAGATTACTCTTCCCAGAACAATTATTTTTTTCCTTTTTTTTTTTTCAGAATAAAAGTTATTTACTTGAGTATATACTCATAGGAAGACAGAAAATTACTTGCCCTGGAATATTAAACTGATACTCTGAACTAGAATAAATATCCTGGCTAATCTGTGTATGTCAATTCCCTACCATATAGACTTTAGGTATAAAACTAGCAGCTTTGTTCTCATAACTCTCCAAGTTAGTTACCATCCGAAGACTTGATCTCATCCAAATACCTTTATTTTTTTTTTTTTTGCTGTGTCTGCTTCATGTTTCTCTCAGCAAACTTCGACAAGCTGGCCATTGTTTAAACTGTGTTTAAATTGTTAATTTTACATAATTAAATATAATAATTTTTTTTACCAGTTTTTCATCCAAGGGTCCTAAGAAATTGTGCAGACCTTTTTTGAGTTCTCCTTGTACTCCAGGATGTTGAATACAACTGTACAATTTAATATATTGCCATGCAAGGAATCACCACCACTTCAAAAAAGCATCATCTTTTCAAATTCAAATGGTTAAATCAAATTCTGTCTTTAGAAACCTCTGCACTGTTTTTAGATGTCAAGTGAGTAATACAAGGACCTTCCAAGAAAGAAATTGGCCTTGAATATACCCTACTAAATTAATTAAACCTTACCTGCAGTTAATGATGTAGTTTTTGGCTATCACACTGTGAATAGGTTGATCAGACATACCAAGGGTATGAAGAAAGTATGACACTCTGTTAACTTGTTTAAACTGTCTTAAGGATATTTTAATTATCCTAGTCACAAACCAAAAACATTGAACCTGCTGTGATTTATGGCTAATACAGAAGTCATGAGTTGGTTTCCTTCCTGTTAAGCTCTCAGAATTTTTAAGAGCATGCAGAGAAATCAGAGAAGGGAACACCAAGGGATAGTCCTGCTGCTTGTCCTGCTTGTGCTATCTTACTGTGAGCAGTAAGATAGCAGTAAATATTTCTTTCTTTCTTTCTTTCTCTGATTCTTTTCTCCAGAGTCCAACCAAGAGGCTATTGGTGCTGCTAGAGGAGTTACACCCCTACTGTCTCTTGCCAATTCATATGATCCCAGAGTCCAACAAAATGCAGTTGGTGCTATTCTGAACCTCACACAATCAGGTACTTTCAGACTAATGGTTAACTGAAATTGCCAAAAGAAAGCACACTGATAGAAAAATAAACCTAAAGGTTAAGGCAAGAATAAAAGTATATCTGAGCAACAAGTTATTTCCTCTGCCTATGGCATTCATGTTGGTACCACAGGTTGAAAACTTGATTTTCAAATCCTAGGGGCTAATGTATGAATATTAAAACAATCAGTTGAAGAAATAGAAAAAAAAATAGCCATTTGTTAAAGAAATAATTTGGCCTAAAAAATTAGCAGGACATTTGGTGTATTTTAAAGCAATCTTAGGAGCTGATCCAACAAAGCCGAGCTTTAGGAGCTTTTTGCTTGTTCTGACTAACTCAATGCTGGAATATCCTAAGGATAATTATCACAGATCAGACATTAAAGACTCCTGGAATATCTGCCAACAACTTTAGCAGAAGTAATACTTTGTCCTTTGCAATTATATGTAGACTACCATAATTAACTCTGAAACAAACCAGCATTAAATTTCACCTACCAAGATGATACCATTATTCCACAGAGCTAAACAATAAAGTCACGAGTAACGTCTTTGAACTCTGTGTTGTAAAAGGAAACAGCTGGCAATAACTTATACAGTTGGCTATTGCATTTCTCATATTATTCAGAATATTTTAAATAATTTGTTTTTAAAACACAGAAATCAAAGTGAAGATCATACCTGAGGCTTTTCAGCTTCTCCAGCAATTCAGATTCTCAGAGCAGTTTTTAGCATAAAACCATCAAAAGCTTAATCAGACAGCCTGCTAGTCTTTTTACTAAAATATCTGCATACTGCTGCATTACACAAGTTCCAAATTATATATTCTCCAGTCACACTGACTGGTATATATTTGGACAATATCAGCACTCTTTAGAACCCAAGAACTGTGCACATTTTTGAAAGGTGCCTCCAGATGAGAGGGAGGGAAGGAGGAAGACACTTTTACTTTTTCTTTTTAATGGCAGAGAAAATCCAACAAGTCCTATGCAAGGAAGGAGCCCTACCAGTTCTTGCCTTGCTTCTGGAATCTCCTGACTCAGAAGTCCAGGTATGACTAAAATAGGTCAGATTTTAAAACAGGAACATCGTGACTGTAAGGAGCACACAAACCTTAGTATGCAGAAATGAAAAGGGGGAAGAGGAGGGACGGTTTCTCTAGTGAAGTGGAGAAACATGGGAGAACATCTTGGTGAAACTCAGCTCAGTCACATAATATATATTAAAAGACCCAATTTGTCTCACTGCACAGGAGAAAGTTTATGATGCAAAACTTCTCCTGCCAGCAGACATTAATGCATGCACAGGGTTGTTATGTGGCTACCTTCTTGTGTTTTTCAGATCATCAGACATGATGCAGATAGATCCCTTCCTCTGGGTTTTGGTTTTCTTGTTTGGGTTTTTTGTTTGTTTGTTTGGTTGGTTTTGCATCCTAGCCTTGATCATCCACTCTAAGCAATGTTACTAAGTATTCTGAGAAGATAATTTGAAAATATCTTTTTCTTGTTGTTGCAAATATCTGTAAAGCATTCTATTTTATGCCTGTCACAGACACCTGTTTGTGATTCTGCACACTCAGCAGAGAGCTCATCTTAGTGCAAAAGTATGCTGATAAATAAACTATGAATCAGAGTTGTATACCTTACACTGCTAATTTGTTTGTTCAGTCTTTTGAGTAGCACAGAACTTTTGCCCCATCAGTTTAATTATCACTAGTCAGATTTTTTTAGATGTCTGAAGGGATGGACCCTCTGGAATTGCTTTCTGCAAACTGTTTCAGCATTTTTAGATTTCTCTGAGATTCATCTTGAAACTTCCATCTCTGTAGCTCAACCTGTTTCTTCTAATTATACCTCCCTAGTAATAGATACTTTTATATGTGTAATCCTCCCTAGCGTTAATGGTTAGATCCTTTGGAAATGATCTCTTGGCATGCTAGGGCAATAGCTACATCCAGCTTGAGTAAATCAATGTAAGCATATAATACAGTAGATGCAGATGACTTAACTTAGATGCCAGCAGCAATGTCCTTGCAGCAGCAGAGCACATTCCCAAACAGCCAGGGTTCTAAAGAATGTACAACACGCCGCAGCAGGATTGCTGTAGCAGCTACAGCATGTTGTGTCAACCCTGGAACACCTTAAGATGAAAAAGCATTTTATTTCCATTGGTTTGAAATCTGAGCATTTTTCCAATTTATTTTTATTCTCTTCAGTGTGTCACCACTCTGACCTCTCTCTCTACATATTTTTCTTGGTTCTTTGCAGTATTACAGCTGTGCTGCCCTGAGCAATGTGGCAGCCAATGTTCAGCACCACAAAGCCTTGCTGAGACCCAGTGACAGATTCCTGCTGAGGACACTGATCTCTCTCCTATCCTCTTCTGTGGACAAGGTAAAGCTGCAGCTTTCTCTGTGAAAAGACTTAAGCATCCATGTAGAGCTATAGACTTGGGCTTCCAGTTTCAGCCTCACATCATTCTGTTCATCTACTGTAGAGGTACCTATGCAGCATCTTTCCCAGGAGAAAAGACACCTATAATAGAAAATACATAGGTTCTACAAGGTCAATGTAGGAAGAAAGCAGAGGGAAATTATTAAAGTTGTTCTACAGCCCTGGACACTTCCCATAGACTAGGATAGCCTGTATGCTATTAACTTGAAACATCATGTGAGAAGTGCCCTGCCCAGGCTCTGTCTTTGATCATTGTGTCTGTGACAGAAGTTGTCTGACACATCTGTTGTGCTACTATTTTTTTCTTCTTGGTATCTGGAACTTTTACTGTATGGCTTTGAGGATGACATCTCAAAAATTTTGCTTTGTTGGAAGCCACATCAAAGAAATTTCAAGAAACCACAGTTCCTGGTGCAACTTGAAATTCTGTGTAGAGGAGAGGTAAAAAAAAAGCAAAGCAAATGGGACAATTTATTTCCCTTTATTTTCTTATAACTTATCAGATGCTCTAAAATAAAACCAACATCTGAACACCATTCTTCTTCAACAATAGGATGACTGATACTAGGAGATTGAAAAAAATTTCATCAAAATGTTGAAAAAAAAAAGCATGTCAGAATTTATTCTTGAAGATAATGTAAGGGCTTGCTAGTGTTGTCTTGTTTATTTTGTGTGCAATAGGCAAGAACATGCATTACTGAAACTGCTCTTTCTCCTCCTCTCTCTGATTTTTAATTTTTTTGTTTTCCTCTTTGGTACAAGCAGGTTTCAAGCCAGGCATGTGTTTGCCTAAGAAACTTGGCTACCAGTGGTAAGCACACTATTTCTATCTCTCTCTTCCTTTCAGAGTGAGCACAGTGGGCTGGGAACCTTTCCTATCAAAAGCAGAGACATTTTCTACATTTTAACTGGATGTTAAGGGAAGAGGAAGGCGCAGTGCATATCGTAACTAAATTTGTTTTAGAGCTCCCAGGTAGCAAGAAGAGTCTCTGGAGAAAGTGAGAAAGGCAGCAGAGGTGTGCTAATGCACAGAGCCTTAGTGAGTTCCTTCTTTCTATGTTTCCTAAGCATTAAACTCAATTAGGACAGAATGTCTCCTGGAATTGCTTCTTGAGTGGGCACCTGTCTTCTCCAAGGCATGGTTCTGTCTATCATTAAACGTAATTTTCTCCCATGCATTTGTCATCCTCCTAAAAAACCCTATTAAATATCCAAGATTCATTTCTATGACATATTCCGGAGATAGTGGCAGAGGACTAGTACACTCAGTGCTAAAGTCCCAGACTCCAGGGTAGAGATATTCATCTAGAAAATGTAGAGGTACTTAAATTTCAAGCAGTCACAATTATACAGGAGCTGAGAGTGAAGGAAGTGCTGTGCCACTCCTTGACAGGTTTGAAACACCCAGTCTGCTTGACCTTTTAGATCTGCCTGTGCATGTGCTGGCTGCTCTGGTATTGCCTTTTAGTGCAGGTTGTAGGGGCAAGTGGGGTTTTACAACTCAGTGGGATGGCTGGGTTCTCTCCTGGCTAACCATATTTCTGTGAGATAGGTGCTGCTTGGGAGGTTTTTGTGTTTGTGCAGCAGAAGCTGCCAACTTCTTACCTGGCCTTATGCCAGCGATGGACTCAGAAAATTCCCCTCACTCTGTTTTTTTTTTTTGAGGTTCAGACACAGACTGAGGGTGTCCAAACCTACATTCTGTCGTCAAGCTTGTATTAATCTCTCAGCAAAAGGAAGCAGAACAAATGAGGATTTATTTTTATAACCAAACATCTGGCATTGCCCCATCACACAGAGTTGGAGAGGGCCCCTCTAATTTCAGGCAATAGTCAACTGTTTGAGTCAGAGCCTGAATTACTCCTGTAGTGCTCTGAACCCCTGTGACCTCCTTTGTTTTCCCACACCAGTGGACATCCAGGCTGAGATGGTTGCTGAGAACGTCCTGCCCAAGCTGTGCTCTCTCCTGGCCTCTGGAAACGAGGATGTGCGTCGTGCCTCCATTGCTCTGCTCTGGATACTCTCCCAGCACCCGCCCAACCAGGTATGGGAGGCCATCTCCCAAAAACAGAGGGGAAAGGCTAGTTCTGGCCACCACCTGGGGTAACACTCTTATGGCAAAACAGCCTATGAAATGCAATTTGAGAATGACAGAGACTCTGGGAGATTTCCCAACCCTTCTCTCTCCTACCCAAAATAACAAGGCTTCGTTTACTGCATCTGCACTGTCATTAGCTACCTGACGAGCCATCTTTGTGCTGAATGGGACCCAGAGGAGAGACCAGTGAGAGAGCAGAGGGGGACATGGATGTCAGAGTCGCTGGATATGTGGATAATGCCTTGCACTCCCTGCAACTCCCTCTAGTCCCTACAGTCCCCAGACCATAGGTCTCCAGATGCGTGTACAAGAGGGAGGGCATACACAGCACCATCAGAGACTGCCACCATGAGGGCAACCAAGGAAGTTATTTCTTGGCTACAGAGCTTCTACACACACTGAAAAGCAGAAAAACTGATTTAGAACACACATTTGAAGTGCATAAGTACAGAACAAAGGGAAAGTATACATTACTCCCTACATGAACAGTGTTATTCAAAAGTACATTTGTAGAACATTGATATATTTTGAATTAGGATCAAAACAAAAAGGGGGACTAACAGAATTTGAAATGTTGTCTATCTTTAGTTAATGCATTGGGACTTTCACCAGGACTGTGTATCCTAATGTCCTAAGTTACAGAATGATTCTTGCGCCCATGTTCAAGGTAAATGCCACCATTAATAGTGCAACACTAGCTAACATATGAAGAAGTCTGACTACAATGAAATTACGGCAAGTATTGACAGATTACTCTTGTTTTTAAATAAACTTTTCTTTACAGTAATTAAAGACATCCTTAAAAACATAGATGTGAAAGGTTTTGGTAAGTGTTTTAAGCCAACAACAGCATTTGAAGGTAGTCAGAGGTTGGGTACATAGAAAAAAAATATGTGAGAACCTTTCCAGCCACATTGCTTCAAGCAGTAGCGACAGGGTCTGAATAGCTTCAGGTGGCCTTAAGTGCTTCCTGTGCCTGATATACACTCAGCCTGATTGGAAATTTACTCTGGGTTTGGATAGCTTGGTGTGTTACAGTTCAGTTGTCTGTATGCAAACCAAAATCTCAACTCCCCTACCTCTGGGACGTGAATGGAAAAATTGGTGAGCTCAATGCCTGGGAAGCAGCAACTAGAGCACACAGCTATTCAAGGCACAGTGGCTGCATGAGCATCAAACATCCTCACTGCTCCTCAAACTGCCTCATACAGTCAAAACACAATTTGCTCTCAACAAGCTTACAGCTGAAATGTATTAAATTAGTTGAAGGCCATTTGCACAGTAGATGTTATTCAGTATGAGACATTATGCTGGAACATGGTCCTCATTCAGTTTTGCCTTTCTTGTCTCCAAACATAGTTTACATTTTTTGTTCTCCCAGCAAAGAGTACCCACAAATCCTTTTCTCCCTGGTCCTGAAGCTTGTCTTTACCAGCGTTTCAAATCCCTGGCCACAAAAAGACCTGGTCTGCATCAGTGGGAGCAAAGACACTATGAACTCAGCCTTGGTACACCAGTGGTGAAACAGCCCATCTTTCATGAAGGAAAAAGCGTCAGTAGCAGGAGGCTGGAAAGCAAAGTATCTCATTTTATTCTCCAGTGAGAAGTATCTACATCTCTGAATTTGTTTTAGTGAGCAAACACGGCTGTCCCTGACTACTGAGTGTTGCTGCTTTGTGCAAGCGAGCCCTGAGCACTCTGAGAAGAGGCTGACCTCTTCGTATTCATATCCTGCCTCCCCATCTCCATGCCTTTTCTGGCCTGTTTTACAAGTCTTTTCAATGTTTCTTTCTCTAACTCAGGCTGAATTCTCCGTGACTGAAAAAGGGACTTCTCCATGGGAACAACTATTGGAAAACAGACCACTGAACAAAGCTAACCTTTACAACCAAGTCAAGTGATGCTTGAATTATTACAAATACTACCCAGGATACAAAGGGGCAGAATCCGTCTGCCCTTTCGTTACCATGAAGCAAACCCCCAGGAATGCTTCATAGGAGCTCCTTGCCGTGCTTCAGCCTCCTTTTTGCAATCCCCTGGTCAGGCTGTTGACAGGGATTCGCGACAAGGCCTGGAAAACTTCCCTCTTGCAGAGGGAAGTGTATTCAGTTTGTCCAAGGACAGTCCAATCCTGAAACACTAAAGAATCAGGCTTTGTGAGAAAACAGTCTTTTAAGTCAAATCCCCTTGAGCAAAAGATCTGGAAGTCAGGGTCTGTCTATTCAGGATGATGTCACTGACTCTTGACTCCAGGTACAAAATAACTCTGCCTTAACATCTTGCTAACTGGTAAATGGGATAATATTTACCTTGTCAAGAAATCCCTGTGTAAGGAGTATGAGTGCAGCATTGCAAATGTAAGCACACTTGCTGCTGGAATGTTTTCTCCTTGCCTTTAGGGTTTTTTTTTTAATATTCTAGTCTTGGGAGAAGTTAGATCAATATCCATCTGAATCACTCAATCTATTTTTACTCACAGTTTTCTCGTGATTCTCTTGCACTGTGCAAAATTGAGCCAGAAAACAAAATGTGGATCTCAGCCATATTCCAGCCAAAAAAAGAAGTTCAGCAAAATTCAAGTACTGTCACTTGCTAATGTAGGTCCCAAATAAACAAAATATCTTGGCAGGGAAGTAATGAGATATTAGAAAGTTTCTTTATAATCCATAGAAAATTTCCTCCTCTCAGGCTGTAGCAAATCAAAAATGAGTACGACAGTTGATGAGATTACATAGAAAGGAGGCTATTTGGCCCCAAAAGCATAGAAGACAGTCATCAGTGGGAATTTAATTGGATTATCTAAAATTATATTATTTCTTCCTTTAGAGAAAACAAAAAATAAGACTAAGGAAAATTTACTGTCATATCTGCATACAGAATTCTTTAAATGCCCTGTGTTTAGGCACAGAACTGCCCTTTCCACTTACTTGCCTATTTTATTTTTGGATTGGTGGTTGTGACAGTGCTTAAAATGAGCTAAGTGAAAATGTCATCTGGTATTAAAAGAAAATAAGATACACTTTTGCAATTTAACCTAAGCAAAAGAAAGAATAAAGTTAAACTAACTTTTAAAGACATCTGCCTCTCAACACAGCTTTAGTGATCCTGATATTTCAGTTTTCAGAATTATGTGATTTTTTGCAGCTGTTTTGACCAATTATTTGCTTTATATTGAATTCACTTGCTAATGCATCTCAGTTTCCAAATAGTACAAATAATATAGTTCATTTTGAACAAACAGAAGAACTGCATTAAAAACTCCTAAATTCCTATGGGAAGGAGACTGAAAGAGAAAACACTCCCAAGAGGAAATATTTTGGTTTTAACTGGAGACCTAAAATAAACTCTGTTGAAATCAGGTTTCTCTTACACACAGCAGTGCCCCCTTAATCCATATTGTTATTGAGGGAACTACCTGTACAGTAATCCAGACTCCAATCTGATACTACAGGACAAGAATAATGGCTTCAAACTGAAAGAAAGTAGGTTTAGATTTGATATTAGGAAAAAAAAATCATTACTGTGAGGGTGGTGAGGCACTGGAACACATTGCCCAGAGAATTTGTGGATGCTCAATCCATGAAAGTGTTTAAGGCCAGGTTGGATGGGGGTCTTGGCAACCTGGCCTAGTGGAAGGTGTTCCTGAACATGGCAGGGGGTTTGGAACTAGATGATCTCTAAGGTCCCTTCCAACCCAGGCCATTCTGTGATTCAATTAATATTAATGGTAACTGGAGGAAGACTTCATTCACAGAGAAATACCTAGCAAACTACCTCTAAAATATCATCAGACAACAGAGAAATGTGTGTAAAGAAGATGTTGTTCAGGACATGTTCACTGAAGAGGTGCCTGATCACAAACTGATCTAAACCTACAACTCATTATTGCAGCCAGGTAAATTGCTGGGGTACTCAAGAACACACTGCTGTGGCTACTTCCCCATGTAGCTCTGCCTTTCACAGCGACCCTGACAACCTCTCCTTCCAGTTGGGATCACACATCCTTCCCCTGACTAGCAATGACCCTGGTGAGGCCTTTGATGGAAACAACCATAAACTACACAACCTTGAGGACTCCAGCCTTCCATAGCAAGTGCTCAATAGTCAGACCATATGTGAGAGAAGCAGCACTGGACCCAGCCACATCCTTAGTTTAAATAAGCAAACTAATGCTCTTCTTGCAGAGCTAAGTTCAATTTCTCCATAGCTGACTGCAAAGCTGTGTTGTGTTGTCCATATTGGATGTAACTGAGATACTGGTTGCTCTTCTCAGGACACTCTGGCATGTTCTGAGCTACTGCAGAGCCTGGGGACGTTACTGGCAGCACATAAAACAGACCCTGTGATTGTTGGACATACTGCTTGCATCATCAAAAACCTGAGCCTTTCCAA
Source organism: Lonchura striata (assembly GCF_050655825.1). Lineage (NCBI taxonomy): Eukaryota > Metazoa > Chordata > Aves > Passeriformes > Estrildidae > Lonchura > Lonchura striata. The sequence continues at coordinate 63,889,922 of NC_140705.1, read as the reverse complement.
AAACAGACAGGTAGGTATACAATGTTTGTCACTGTGAGGTTGCCATTGTGTTTATGTCAAATCAGCATTAAAAAGAATAATTAATTCTGTGGGTAATTAAACATATGCCAACTTGCTATATATTTTACACAAAATTGCATGTATGAATAAAAGGTTCAAAAATTAAAGGTAGTTTCATTCATATTTTCCCAATACAATACAAAAAAAGCTAATTAAAATAAGAAATACCTAATTTTTGCTATGAGCAGTGTGGCTACCTGATTTAACTGTATCATAGGTATAAAAATATCTTCTAGCAAGGACATTTCATACTGATTAAAGGAATCATTCAGGAAAATCTGAGGTCTGTTATGAACTCAATCTTTATTTCTTAGCTCTCATGCTTCAGCTGCTGTTCGTTGTGAAACAGAACCCCAGCTATTGATGTATATTTTACCTCTTTGGCAAGATACTAGCTATGCCAAAATGCTATAAAGATCCCTCTTGCTGACTTCAAAATCCATATGCATGGATGCACTTCCTTTCTCCTTGCCTTTTAGAGTACCTTGATCAAACAGTACCACCAGTAGCAATTAATTTGAGGGGAAAAAACCCACCAAATCCTCATTTTTGCTTTGTCTCACTTCCTAGTACCTACTTTTCAAGACTCTGTTCTTTTTTTTCCCTCTTTGTTCATGATCCAATTACTACTATTTCCAGAGATTTAAACCAGCCAGAAGGAAAATTATGGGTTTTTTCAGTAATATAAGAATTATATAAATTTCTAATAGCTGTGTCATCAAGTTTTGCAGGAAACTAGATTCTCTTAAACTCAAGGCCCACAGTAGGAATAAAAATAGACCATCCATTCAAGGTTTGACAAATATTTTATATTTTTGAAATACTAAAATTCTGTGACTTTATCCTGTTATCAGCTGGGAGCTGCTTCACCTTCATAAAGCTTCATAATTGTGAGAGTATCAAGCTCTCACTGCATAAGTGAATACACAGACATGAGTGGGAGTGCCAGGTTTCCAGGGCAGATTCTAAGGAACGCTTCCTAAAACACATTTGTCCTTGGCACAAGAGGAAAAAGGCAGTCCTATTTCTATGCCAGCAGGACAGAAACAGAGTGTGAAAAGCAGTAGTTTTGTATTCTCCTTGAATCTCTAAACAACATAAAACGAGTATCAGAAAAAGATACTCTCTTTTGTTGATAGACACCTGAGCTCACTTGGGGAGCCATGAGTAGCTTCCATTGTTAGGTGTCCCAGAGAGCTGATGACTTCATGATTCAACTTCAGTAGTAACCAGTCCAGCTGACTCATTCAGAACTCATCTCTTGGTCTCATTTTTTGCTTTTAGTCCAGGTCAGGACAGGCTAAGTCTCCTGTTTTCAACTCAGTCTATAGAAGATTTATCTCAGCACAGGTGATCTCTGAACAATCCAAGGTGTTTTCACCTGGTTGTGGCAGATCTGGGAGGAGACATTTCTATTATTGATGGTTTCACCTCAGGACTTCTGAAGTCCTGAGGAGTACTTGTGAAGCCCCCAGACACCACTAAACCATAATGGAAGTACTAAACATGAATCTCTCTCTTGTGGCAGAGAATCACTGAGAGCTGCTGTGTTGAAGGTCTCCTCCAGACCATGCTTTTGACTGACACTCAGGAAGACTACCTTCGTTATGTGACATCCTGCCTTGCTGAGCTAGCAAAGCAAGGTATGGCAGCAACCCTCCATGAATGACTGAATCAGAGACGTGCACGTGTCCTTTATTAATTCTAAAAGGAGCTGGAGCACAGCTGAACACAGAGCCAAGTCTTTCCTTTTAAATTCATTGTTTAGTTGTAAGTTTCAAAAACAAAATCCAGTTCACTGTCAGGATACATTGTCTGCACTTTTGTTCAACTGTTTAAAGTTTTTTACTCTAATTTTTTTTTCTGCTGAACTTTACTGCTGTACATGGCCTGTCTACTTCTATTTGTAACATTTCCCAGTTTCCCAGGCTGAAATAATTTTATCCTTGCAGAAACTGTTAGACTAAAATACCAAGTAGGTCTATATCTTGACATTTTTTGCACATGGATTTTATCAGAGATACCAAATTGGCACTCATGAAAGGTACAGCACTCTTTAAAGCAGAAAGGATGTGTGTACCAACATGCCCCAGCATTGGATCTGTCTGTCAAAGAAGTCATCTCTTTTATCTGGTGTAATGGCCATGCAGGTGGCTACACGTCACATTTAATTTTGCAAGCAGAGCACAGTAGCTGCTGGACCGACTGAGCCCAATAGGCTATGAGTGGATCTTGCACATAAAATGATTCATTTTTCCAGAACAAAAAGCCAAAATAAGAACCAGATCCATGGCTTTACCTTACTGAGAGCATAACCTCAAAATATGACCCTTTTTTTGCAACCTAAACATACTTATTAACCAAGTTCAGCACTTATTTTGCTTCTCCAATTGCATTAAGGATTCCCTATTTCAGCAGTTTCTGGCAGACCTCTCACCTTCATTTCTTTGACACTGGAGTTGCTATTTAGAGACTACTCTCTTACCTTTCTGCCTTTCAGAAGGAGCCATGTTACACATGGTCAAGTGGATGGATGAACCTTTGACAAAGTGCTTGGTAAGACTGGCTGGCCAACTCGAACATCCTGAGCCATCTTTCCATGCTGCCTCCATCATCCATCACACGATCAGTCACGGTAACTTCTACAGGATTAACTATGCTTTGAAGGAGATTTATGGCTGTCTGGAGTGAAATTAGCCTTTTTCCAAAGGACTGTCAGGCACTGAACAACTTTAAATATTCCTCTATCATGCCCTCATTTGGTCTCTATCAATTTTTTTAGAGTACAAATGCCTATAGCCAACCTTGAAATAAAACAGTCCTTGAGTGCATGAGAAACTCCAGGGATGAAAGTGGACCATAGATCTGATTTACATGTTTTTTGCCTTCTTCAAGAACTGCTATTCTGCAGGGCTGGTCCATAGCCAATTCTGAGGTCCTTGCAAACAACTTCAGTAGGAAGGTGGGAGACTATTAAGATACTCCTCACCATGGGAGAGATGAAAATGTATTTCAGGCAAGGGTCACTTCAGACAAGGTTACATCTTTCTGTTTGACCTTTCTCAGTATGTAAAATGTGATGGCATCATCCCCCACAGACAGCAGAGGCTGTGTTCCAAAATTTTAGATTAACTCTGCTCCCTGCCCAGCAAGAGAAAAACTGTTACTGAACCAAGTCCTAACGATATAGTTCTAGACTAAATTAGCAGGAGCAGTGAAGTGGCTTTTAGGAATGTAGCCAAAATTTTTCAAGTTTCAATGAGAGAGAAAAAAAGAGCATTATTTTTACCTGTAGAAAAGCTTTATGCTTAATATACTTGTCTCATGCAGGTGAGAGCCTTTAAGACTTGCAAGAAAAGGTGTTCAGATGATACTTGACGCATTCTCTAGAAAGGTATGGTTAGATTTTAGACATAGAAAAACTGAAATCTGTGGTGAGTCCCCAGTAAGGGAAAATGCAAATCTATTTAATTTCCAGCATAGAGGATTTGCAACAGAGCAGACTCTCTCAGGTAGTGAGCAGAATCCAACAGTATAATAATCTCATGGATAGCTTCACGTACCTGGCTAACCAGTCTATAAATCAGCAGGTGCCTTGCACAGGGATCAGATTCCCAGCACAGCAGCCCACTCATCTTTTTACCTCAAGTATCAGCAATATTATCAGAAGCTGTAGTACAGCGAAGTCCCTTGCCAGTCTTTGCAATAATGTTGGTTTTAGCTGAAGATGGATGAGTCATTATTGATCTTATAAATGTTGTTTCAGAAGTCAGTTTTCAAAGCGTTTAAAGGCTCGTACTGATCTCCAGTGGTTCTCCCATTTATGCAGAAAGAATGATGCTTTTGTGGAAGCATCACATTGGAGAGATTCAAGCCTACCTCAAGAATTTTCTTACCCACCAAGAGGTCCGTTTTCAGCAGCTGGGCATCTCCACACTCTGCAAACTACGAGCAGGTATGTCCTTCCTGCCAAGGCTGCCTGCATCCATCAGCAGCAAACAGGCACTGCTTAGTAACAGATCACAGAATCATTGGGGTTGGAAAAGACCTCCAAGATGAGTCCAAGCACTGACAGTGCAAACTTCTCTGGAGACAAGCTCTACTCACTTAAGAAAACTGAATAATCTCAAGAATAGCTGTTACATGTTTTTTAAGCAGCTCTTTAAGAGTATCTCCCAATAAAGGCAGAACGATTTTGTTTGTTTCCTTTAAAATTAAAGTTCAGAACAGCAGGGAAACAGGACTTCAGGAACAGATGCTTTTATCCTATGTAAGAATTTTCGGCACTAGATCCAACCTAAAAGTTTTGCAAATGTGATATTAGTTTATTTTGATAAAGCAAGTGATTAAGGAAATTGCATGATTAGCTGATATTAAAGCTGGGAAGTCTCACATCTTCATATTAAAAGTCCATGACTTAATATTATGCTGGGTTAAGTTAGTCTTCTTGTCTTTGCATAAATGTTGAGTACTTATGAGGGTTATAATGTGGTAATAACTGTATATAGCACATATCTTTACATATGTAGAGCCAGAGCCAAAACCCTGCTGTATCTAGACAGGCCACTGCTGCATAAGGCTGAATTTGGCAATTGAGATTTATACATCTGGATCTTGAGAATTTAGCAGCAATCTTGAATGGCTGTAGGGATGAAAACTGAATTTGTATCGGTTTTGTGTGATATTTTTCTGCCTTACCAGTAATGAGAACCACCAACCAACTGTACCTAACCTGAAAAATAAGTTTTCTATACATCTGCATTAGAACATAGGAAAAACCAGCAGGTTGCCTAACATCTGTTATTCCTCTTCAGATGCAGACTTTTCATTAGCATTCAGAAAAGGCCAAATGGCCAAACTCCTTGAGCAAGTTCGTCAACAAACAGAAGAAACTCAAGAGCTTCTTAGGGCAGCTATGTGCCACGAAGACAGTTAATATTTAAGCCAAATGGCTGATGAAAATTTACCAGATCCAAGGGCCTGAACTTTCAGAGGAAACAACTCTTTTCCTTGGTTCCTGTAATTTTCCTGCTACTTACAGTTTCGTCATACAAGAGAGATGTCCTGATAACAAGAACTGGAGCAGGTCAAAACACAATTCCTTGCACCCTTTTGCTGTCTGCTTAAGTGTGCTTGAGGACATGTTGAAAAACACCTGCTATGCTTGGTTAAGTTTCCATGGTTTGTTTTTGGTTTCCTCACCCCCCCTTCAGAGAAACCAGCACTGTATTAATGAGGTTTTATTCATGCAACAGGCTGATTCCACTGATGAGGCATCTCTTACGTATGCAGGTCTGCATTCATCTTTATTCTGTTTCTGTTCCATGTCCTGTATTTCAGAGCACACTCCAAGGACTTTAGAAAATAATTTAATCAACCCATACTGTAAGGTAGAAAACTACAAATAAGTTACTACAGAAAGTAACTGCTGAGGGACAATTCTCAAAGTGCAAGAAATTTGTAAGAAACAAGAATGGGTGAAGCCTTACAGCTGATCCTTGTCCACACTATAGCCACTACTCTCCAGCAGAAGAGCAAAGGTACATTAAGGCAAGGAAATGTTGCACAGAGCAAGTACAGAACACAGCAGGAACCATGAATTATTTGTGTGAGATATGTTTAAGTACAGAACTGTGTTCTGCAAATGTTAAAATTATTTCCAAAGCTACTTGCAACAAGGACTGAGTGAAAATATTTGGCAAAATTAGGAATTTTTGTTATATTTTGATATTGATACTTCATTTTAAACGGAGTTAAAGAACAATAAAAAGGTATTCATGTTTAAATTCAACTTATTTTCTTACATATATACTTCCCATGGGCAGGCAAATGTTCAGCCATCTCCAGGAAAACTGTGTTCCATCATATGTAATGGTTACTTGGGAAGAGACACACTGTAACTTCCCCCTTCAAACATCCCCCTTTTCCTCTTCCTTCCCCCAGCTTTATATGCCCAGTATGACAATGTGAGGTATGGAACATCTCTATGGTCAACTGGGGTCACCTGTCCCAGCTGTCCCCTCCCAACCTCTTATGCAACCCCAGGCAGGTGGGGTGGTGTGAGAGGCAGACTCTGTGCAAGTGCTGATGAGCAGTAACTAAAACATCCCTGTGTTACCAACCTTGTCTTCAGCACAAACCCAAACATGGCCCCCTCAGAGCTACTGTGAAGAAAATTAAGTCTACCCCAGCCAAAAGCAGCACACTGTCTTCTGAGGTGCTTTTGACCGTCTCATAACCCTTATGTGCACGTACACTTTAGAGCTGATACTGGTTACAAACATTGAATAAAAGTGAGATTTAAAAAATAGTTTAAAAATGTTATTCTGTCAGTCAAGAGCTCAATGTTCCATTTTAATGTGGCTTAAATCTCTGAGCCTAATTTTGGTGCTTGAGAGAGGCACTTTCAATAATGATTTCTTTTAATATCTGCAAGTGCTTTCCAATGGTACTGTTAGGGAAAAAACATAAGAAAACAATGCCCCTCCCCTAAAAAAAACCCAAAAAACAAGCCACAAAGCAAAAACAAACAAAAAAGTAAAATCAACCAAAACCACATTAAGTGCAGTAAAAAGACCTATGAAAGTGCAGGGTAGACAGAAAATTTGGATAAAGCAATATGGCATTTTCAATATTCATCTGTTTTCATCCGTGACAGGAATCCCATTTTGAAATCTCATGTGACAAACCATGTGCTCTGCTTTGGGCAGGTGGACTTTCTTAAATAGAGGACTGGCTGAATGACACACCTGGGAACAAAAAAACCTCAAACTGCAAAAACCACCTCCATGGGTGATTTTAGATCAGTTTCCAAAAAGAAGCAGTGCAATTTTAAACAATGATATTAGAATGTGCCCTGTATCTGTATTCTTAGGTATTTAATCTCAAACAGTATTTCAAGGTCTTAGCAAGAAAGCAAATAACAAAAGATTCTTCACCAGGAATGAGGAGATAAAAGACATGAAGCAAACAGAGCTAATGGTGAGCAATGCAGCAGTTGTGATGTACTGAAATAACTCACAGAGCATCATCCCTGTGAGCACTGATGTGCTGTGGAGACAGGAGCACAGAGCTGAGCCTTCTCAGAGCTGGGGAAGGCTGCTGCTCCCTCCCAACCCTCAGAACAGCTATCTGCACCTGCTACTTCTACCTCACAGAGTAGTTCCACCTTGCCCATGGTACAAACAACACAACCAGTTGCAAACAGCAGGCAGAGGAGCTGGGCTTCTTCCCATACCATATTTTATTGTCAGGAACAATACTCAACAGAAGAGAAACTGTTTTCCCTGCTTTAAAAGAGGCTTAACCAAAAGATTGAAAAATTCAGTATTAAATCCTTTTTAAAAATTTCATACACCTATTTCTACTCTCAATTCCCTTGGTTTTATTTTGTATGTCAGGCCCCTGAAACAGGAAATTCTTGCTCTCATTTGAAGCAAATCTGGAAAGACTAATGACAAACTGTTTTTAATCCAGTCCTGCTAAAAAAAAAAAAAAATAAAGCAAAAACCAAAGTAAATGCGAAAAATAAAGCCAGCCCATTTTTCCACAAAGAGTAAAGCAAGTGTGCTGAAGTCTCACAAAAAACAGACTAGCATAATTTATAACCAATCCTAAATAGCTCAAGATCAACACAATTTAAACCTGATCCTAAATGAATCCTAAGACTTAAAACTGAAGCTAAATGTAACTGCCTCTTTTATTGCTCTCTTTCTTGTTGCAAGTGACTTCATACTGATTTTTAGTAAAGAAATTAGAGAAAACCTGAAGGAAAATTTTAAGCAGACCATAAGTAGCAAGAAGAGTTTTCCATCAGAGATTGACTCTTGCTTCAATTATGCAAGAAAATGAAAATGTAAGTAGAAATAAATATTTCAAACAAATTTTATTTGGTACTTACATGCTATATATAATTTTAAAGAAAAACTACATATTTTGGACACTTCAAAATATTGTGGCTATGTACATGGAAAACTAAAGAAAGCAAGAAAGGAACTCAATTCATTTTACCATGTCACAAGTTATTATTGAAAGCATTCTGACTGAATGGCTGTTTTTCCCTTCCATAAATACTCTGGCAGATGAAGTCTTTTTCATTTTAGTTCCATTGCTTTTATCCCATCTCCTCTATAAGATGAACACTTGGCAGCAGCAGAAATTTCTTCAAAAATTCTTCAGCTTTTGTCTCACAGGATTTCTTCTGCTAGCACAGACTTTCTGCACAGCTTCCTAGAGGCCTCGCTCACTGATCACTAAAGGCAAGTGCAGGAATCTTAATGGTAAATTCTCTGTTAGCAGGAGTTAAGAGCCCATGAACCTCCATTTCCCCTACCCAAGGATCTTCTCACTGATTCAGAGCAATGCCTCAAGCCTTTGGCGATGCTGCAAACTCAAACACCCAGAGCAAGCTCTGCCTCCAACAGCATTGTTTAGCAAAGCACAAAAACGTGCAATATTTTACAGTTCTGCACAACAGCAACCAAAAGTGTGGGATGGAAAAATGAATGACAGTAGAAATCAGCATCAAACTAAGGAGAAAGCAACCTGCATCGCTCCTCTTCTCACTCAAACTGCACTGCTTTATAAAAACCACACACTACATAAAAAAGCACAAACAATGACTATTTTCCATTTGCTCTGAAACGAGCAAACCCCAAAAATCCCTGAACCTGCATCATCATCCAAAACTCAAATATCCCAGGTTTCACACAGTCTTCAAAAGTCTGATAAGGCAAAGGAAAAGTCTTCCATCATTGGGAACAGCAGCAATTTACAGGACTCAGAACAAGGTATTTCCTTGTATGTGTGTGCACATGTGTGTGCACATATGCATACACATCTTTTATAGTATTGCGAATATGGATGCAACTAAAAAAATCAAGTTTGCAGTATCTTTTTTACCACATTTGTCTAATTTATTCAATCAAATTATTTATTTCTGTACTGAGCAAAACTCATAAATACATAATCTAGGAGAACAATAGGTTATCCTCTTGTCCATGAAAAAATAACGCTTTCAAATTTTCACAATTTAAAACCTTTCTTGTTTTGTGTTTTTAGAGAAAATGTGAGAAGATCATAGTGACATCTCAATTTACAGAATGTCCCTGTAGGAATTACATTTACAAGAACTTGATACAGAAGCCTATAGTTCGCCCCTATAATTAGAGTTCTCTGCAATAATATTTAAACCAACAGGTTTAAATAAAACACCTCATTAACTCTACTTGTAGAGCAATGAGGCATTTATTTTTCAAGTATTAGAACCATAAAGTGTAAAAGATTCTTTGCCAATTTTACAATTATGCCTTTTAAACCAACACCCACCTTTAGTAAGAACAAAAAAGAATCAGTCCCACCACCCAAATCAGCCCGTTACTTTCAGATTCCAGTGTCTTGTGTCTTAAGGAATGCAGAAATATTAATTTACTAACAAAAAAAGCTTGTTGGAAATAGCCATATTAAGTAACGCACGTGAAGCATGATTTTTCTAGTGATGAAAGCTATTAGAATGGTGATCCAAGTCTATTCCCCTCATTTCTTCTGCTGGTTTTACTAAAGTTCTTCCAAAAAAGACAGTCAAGAAATCTTTAAAAAATTGGAGAGAAAAAACAAAACACTCCTTCATAGCATGGAAGAAACTCCACTGACTGCAGAGATGCTCATGTCACCTTTGGTTCTTCAGAAGAAACAATCAGATCACTTCTAAAACAGAAGGCAAACATGACAGGTAGAGTGGCAATTCTTCAAAATGTTATGCACTTATACAATTATTTTAATGTGAGATGATTTTCCTTACATTTTTAGGCCAGAGAAAAATACAGTGCTATCCCATTTAATTTGCTAAATCAGTATTTGTTTACCTAGCATTCTTGAAAAGCTCTGATATAATTCAGAAAAATCCAGTGTCCTGAAAACCATCCCTCGATGCCTGTAAGAACTCGATGAAGAAAGCACATCCAGAATTCCAAAAATTAGTTTTTAAAAAGTAGTTACTCCCCTTCTGCATGTGCATGTCAAGCACTGCACTTGCAGTAATGGAACCCAATTGCTGATCATAAGGTCAGAACAGCAGCTGTCACCTATCACTTCTGCTTGAAAGCAGAGGGCAAACTTTTCCAAGCAACTTCAAATGGCAGAAAGTAAAACACATGTGAGAAGCCCTCATTCAGAAACTATAAGGTCTCACCACCATTGCACTGCATCTGTATGTGCCTGGCATGCATAGCTTTACAAAGATATGTTCTCCTTTCCCCAAGTAATTTAAATTTGTTTAAAATTTAAACAGAGTTTAAATTTAAAAAATAGAGTTTAGAAATGCTTAAATGAATCAGATTATATTAATTGAAAGCTCTCAGACCTCTGTCAATTACAACAAATTACAAGTGTTAGTAAACCACAGCAAACCTACCTGCTGTTTGATGTGTTTGAACATTATCTACCTGAGGCAAAAGAGTCCCCTTATCTTCAAAGGCTAGAATTGGATTCAAAGGAATTTCGGGACTGTTGCTTCCATCATTGTTCATAGCATCCAGCCGGGATGGTTTAGAACCAATAGGCAGGTTCATGATCTCTTCAAAGTTATCATTCTGCATAGACATTCCATTTTCATTTGCATTTTCCTCTGGATTGAGATTGCTGAAAGAGAAACATAGCAGTTTTTCCTTATGTACTTTTTCTAGAACAGAAATTTAGTCACCCTCTAAGCAATAGTACAAACAGAAGTAGAGAAGTCTGCATCAATCTCAAGCATTCTTTTAGACAATGAAAACAAAACTATGCTTCTACTACAATAGGAAAAACTGGTTTTGCAGCCAAGTACTTGGGTATTCCTTTCCTCAAACCCATGGGATAGTAGTTACCTTTGCCTACATGACAGCCAGAACTACAGAGTGGGCACTGCAGTCTGAGAAGAAACTGCAATAGGAATCAATAAGAAAACCTCTGCAGCACTACCAGCTGGTACCTGGAACCACCCACATAATGCAATTTACAGTCCCTAACATAGTTTTCAAATCTCAAACCCTTTATTGTACCCTTCTTCTTATTGCAAATCAATGTAATTGCTCTTGGATAGGATCACTGTTATTTTTATTATTTCTTGGATCACCTTCTGCCACTAGTTCTGGAGCAGCTTCTTTTATATGCCACCTATTCAGAGGAAAATCTCCCTCGTCAATATAGTACTCCTTTCAGTCCCTTCTCCCATATAAGATCTTAGGGGTCATTTCCAAGGCACTACCAGCTCCACACTTCTCCAGTTGATCACATCCAAGCCAAAAGAGCCCTCTCCCAGAACCCCTCCTGTCAATCTGTACTTTCATTTTCCATCTGCCATGTGACAGAGACACCTTAGGAGCGAGCTCTTGCACATCTCCCCCCATCCAGAGCAGCACAAGCACAGACACTCTGCGTTTACACGTGCTCTCCCCAGACAACACTTGCTCATGTCTCGCAGCCTTGGGCCTCCCCTCCCAACCCCCTTATTAGGAGCTGCATTATCAAATCCTTCTGACTCTGCACATGGTATGTCCTATCCTGCTAGAGAGGAGAAACTAAGGTGCTAGTTCAGGGAACAGGATGACAGTAATGGGACCATAAGCTCCTCAGGCAAGAGCAAGTACTCAAGAAATACTCAAAAATCTTGTCATCTTTCACAGGTTCTTCCTAAAGTTAGATTCTGGCAATCCTGGGTACCTATTTCCTGTTTGGACCACATCACACCTGTTCAGGTTGTTTGGAAATGTTTTGGCCACAAAGGCATAGATGCAATTTTCCTAGATTGAAACTTGGCTATCAATTTCCTCAGGCCATTTCTCAGCAGGCAGCTTGGTTTCACAGGCTTATTTTCTGAGAGCACATTTACTAATCTTAAAAACAAACCTGCTTCTAATTGGCATACTGTATATTTTCATTCGCTGGCTTCTTTGTACAACTTTGCACAAACAATTAATGAATTGTTTTGCAGTATTCCCCAAGAGACAAAACCCAATGACTGCTCTTTTGAAAGTGGCAATGCTTTATCCAAAGCCCAGATTTCCTGGGCTTGAGAATCACATGCCGGTGTTCATATCAAGCCTTCCCAGTTTTTCAAACCATCATCAGTTCTTTTTCAGAAAGGCATTCCCCTTTTTTTCATCTGTGGATATGCTTGGCAACTTTTGAAGTGAAAAATATGTTTCACTGCACTGAGTTTGAGAGCAGGCACAGAAACTGTTGGCTGCCTGGAAGAGCTCATAAGTCATATCACCCTTTTGTGCCAGAGACCCACATCTGTAAGATGAGGAGCAGAATCTGTGAAATGCTTTAGGACTATTAAAAGCTGCTCTGTCATGTATGGTCTTTGGGTAATTATTCTCTATAAGTGATCCTGTTATTTACTTTATCCCCATATACTGCCAACAGCCATACCAGAGCTAGGATGACATGCCAAGTTTGATGAATGGGGTAAGAAAGAGGTGGAAAGAGAGCAACTGCTCATTCATATAAATTAAATAGCACAGTATTTCAACAACTATTAGAGCAATGAAGAAGCCTATTGCTTCTGCAAACAGAATTTTTCTACCCAATTTATCAGCTTAGTGAATAAATAATTCTTCATATTTTATATATATGTTTCATGGCACTGCCAGTATTATATATGGAGTTAGAACAAGATTCATTCCGACTCGAACAATGCCTTTTGAGACAGAGGAGTCTACAATCACAAAGGGGGTACAGAAAAGGAAATCAGGGCTATAAATATTCTAAATTTTGTGGTATAAATCTTCTAGATTATATCTTACTTGATTCACCTAAGGACTGGAGGAGAAAATTTAGACTAAAGAAAGGGGAAAATAGAACAGTGGAATTAATTTCCAGTGGACATCTTAGAGGCCACAAGCTCAAAAGGAGATTAGATAAATTCCTGGGAGATTGGTATGCCCTTCAGCTTCTGGTAATTAGCAGCTCAGGGACTACTTGAGCCTATGGTTGCATTTGGACCACAATGCTTAGCAACACTTCATTGGCCAGAGGATCTCTTGGTAATTACCTTTTTTTTTTTTTTTTTTCCCTTTACATTGTGCTACAGGCCATTAAAACAAATAACACAAAAAATAGAAAAGGGGTTTTGACCTGCTACAGCTGTTCTTACTGTCTTATGTTACATTCTTATGTTGTCTAGGTGTCTAATACAACACCAGAGATATCCTTTCCAGGCATACAATAATGCAGAAAGAACTGGATAATTATGACATTCTAATATATTCCATAAGTGTGCATGTAGCAAGACACTTATGTAATAGAGGAAAAAAAAGTTGCCTAAGTTGTTGAGAATGCATTTCCAAACATAACAGTCTTGCAAGTATCTGAAGGACATCTCCATGGCAGCTGAAAAGTATCTCTGCAGCTTCACATTTTGACCTGGACACATCAATATTAACAAGATAGACTGGAGGATGTTGAGAAAAGAGGAGCCAGCTTAATTAAAGGAACTGGAATATCCAAAAAACTTAAAATTACTGAAAATTATATCTGTTGTAGATAATTTTAACCAAAACTCTATGTAGACACAGCCTGAAATTAGAATTTGAAGAGACTAAAACATAAAGAAGGCCAGAATTCAGTATATCTGCTTCTGATCATTCATCAGAAATAAACACTGAATAGGAAAAAATAAAATACAGATTTTCAGGCCTTTGAAAAATGCCAACATATTTGCATAGCTGCTATTTCTGATCTGAAGGACAATGTCAGTCACCTCATTTATTTAGAGGATTTTTGCAGAGGAGACATAGATCAATATTAACAGCAAAATGTATCCCAGACTTCTGGATATTCAAATAAATGGTGCTTATTTTTAATCCACTGAGACAACAGCACTGAAACCAGCCAGCAATGAGAAGCATTCTTTTCCAGGACAAGATATGAAGGCAATCACTCAGACCAACCATATATTTCTAAAAACTAATTACCTAACCTACCCAGACCCAGCTCCATGCACCCAGGATGGAGACACGTGAGATGAACTGCATTCACTGAGGTGTTTTGCACTGCATTGCAAATGTTCGTAGAAAACAGCATAGAAAAGAGGAATTACAAAGTATCCTAAGGAAAGTACTGTCAATATAAACCACTGTATTGAAATAACTTTTTCTAAGAAGTAGCAGGCATGATCTATCTTGGGCAAAAAATTAGGGAATGGAGTACAAGCAGAAATCTGTAAGAGGGCTATGGATTAGGCTGCTGTAGTGTTCTGCATCACTCTGTCCTCTGACTCACACAAGCACATGACATAAGCTTCCCTTTTTAACTTCTGGTCAGAAATATCTGCACTCTTGCCCTTAAAACATGAAGAACTCTTTTTCAGACAAAAGACAAATCTTGCTGAGGGCAGGAGTGAGGTGTTCACTCAGGAGACAACCTGCACCCACTGCCTCATGTGTGCTACCATGTCAGGTGTATCTGGATGCCAGACAACCAGAGCACACAAGATGCAGTAGCAGTGGTGTTGGCACCTGTGGCTTTTACCATGTGACAAAAAAATCTGTGGGATACTACCAAGTGATTCAGGCTTCACCTTCCCAGTCACTGTGGATGTACCTCTGAGGCAGAAACATTCCAACCTGGCATGCCACTTTTCCCTTCCGCAACCTCACATGTGCTTCCTACTTTTGTCAGTGTTCTTCAATTTCATTTATTCATTCTTCACTGTGGTCATTCTGAGGTTCCTTCCACGCAGATTATAATGGTAGAGGACAGCACTCATTAGTGTGGCACATTTTATATTTCAAACATCAAGGTGCTTGTAAGGCTGGGAGTGATTAACATTTTAATAGCTGCCCAAGACAATTATGAGGCAGCTCTGTGCAGCTCATCCAATGCACCTCAGTGTCGCTGACAGAATGTCCCTCAGCAGGAGCATCCTTGTCAGCATGACAGCAGGCTAAGATCCCCCAGGCATACGGAGGGATCGAGAAAGGGCAAATTCCTCTTTCAATTAGTGCCAATCACACCCTGAAGCATACTGTCCATTACAGACTGCACAATGGCTTCCCACATTCAAGTTCTTCCATGCATATTCTGGCACTACCTGCATAAAACATGAAAGGACTGCGAGATTATCTGGCTTTCTGCATCACTAAAATTAAAATAACTGACAGCTCATGCTTATGTAACAGATGCTACTCAGTTCAATACTGAGGTTTCAAGCTTTTCAACAATTTCTCCAAGTCTGAATGGCTACATGGCTACAGAGAGTTCCCAATGTATATCATCTGCCTCCTCAAATACTGCTTATGAGGAACAAAGGTGTTTTTTTTTAATGCATAACCAAAGTGACTAATCCCATATCTCACACAAAGGACATATCTACAACACCACTTCAAGCACTTTAGAAATCAAAACATCTTGACTGAAAACACAGTATTCATTATTTGAATTAAGAAAATAAGCAGTGCAAGCCCACAGTGGGTTTTATGAGGCTTAATTCAGGGAAAGAAACAGAAAAAAATTCCCTTTCCATTAAGCTTCAATAAATGCAATAATTGCTGCCAAACACATTGTTCCAAACACTGCAAAGAACATGCTCTACTCTGTTAAAAATTTTTCCCTTCCATTTAGCAAAAATTAGTTACTGCTAGTTGAAATATGATCGAGTTCTTTCCTTAAGAGAGGAAAAGATAAAAACCAGGAAACACGGCGGATTGAACAGTTGTGTCTTATTTAGCTAACGAACTCGTGGATCCGAATATAATTTTTTCCTCGAGCAGCTCTCCTCCTCCAAGCACGGCTCCCTGCCTCCTGGCGATGTTTTACCTGTCCACATTTGCGGGGGGCTGGTGCGGAACGCCCCCGTGCACGCAGGCGGCCGGCGTCCCATTGTGCGGAGGTGGCACCGCGTGCTGCAGCTGGGGCCCTGCTGCCGGCTCCGATGGACACGCAGGGCTGCCTGCGACTGGGCAGAGAAAACAGGCTTTCATAAACCAACCAGCAGCACCTACCCTGTAGATTAGGGTAAAATCTTCTACAAAAGCCAGCACAGCCAAGGCGAGTTGCAGTTTTAAAAAATATACAGTTCCCACACCCCTCCCCACCACTCCACCCAACCCCATCACCTTTGTCAGCTTTTTGGGCATGCAAACCCTGTTTCAGGTCCAAAGTAAATGTCAGTCAGATTTCAAGGCCATAGCTTTGTGAACAAGAATAAGGATTTTACAATCATATGCACAATTTCAACATATAAACTAGTGGGCAAAAGAAGCTGATATCTGATAAAATGTTATGTTGGCACTTTTCAAGTAGAGAATGGAATAGAGCAAAACTTGGATAGTACTAATTCCATACAGTGGTATTTCTTGATACCAGTGACTATAAAGGAAATCAAGAAAAAAAATACCTCCATTGGGAAGGACATTTCTTTCAATAAGTACCAAGTCACTACTATAAAACATTGCAGAGAACAACATAAAATGAGATTATCCCTGTCCCTAATGCCGAGACCACATAATACATGTTTCTAGCCTGCCTTGTGGTTTTCTTTTAAAGCACAACTACAGCCTTCTGCATTTTATCTAGGGTCTCTCTATTCATGTTCAGGTCAGTAAGAGGAAGCAGCTGCACCCACCCTGCTAACATCTACCACGGTAATTGCAAGGACAATTCAGTATTCATAGTCTTGGATACATGTATCTACATTACCCAAAACCTCATCTGGTAAGCCCTTCCTTCAGCTGCTCTATTTCACTGTACTCCAAATATTTGGGCTGAAGACTTTTATACTGAATGTCTTATTCTGACCTTTGGCCAGTTTTTATATGGAAGATACTAGAAATAGAAGTTTATGTGCTTCTACAAATGGAATAACAGGAAAATATATTTGCTTTAATGTTTAGAAGGAAAAAGCAGAAGAAAAAGTTGTTCTGTTTTGGAAATGTGGGACAATCTCATATTTTTGAAGTGGTGGCCAAACAAATGACAAAACAGTGATGGATTTTTTTCATTGTGTGATTTGGCCATTCCCATAAATGTCTCCTCAGGTTTTGGCAAACAGTAAGACTTAGGAAAATATTTTAAAAACAAACTGTTTGTGTAGAGTCAGAGGTCTGTTAAAGTGCAATATAGAAATTCATGTGGCTGGAATATACCTTTAACTCGATGCCACATACACATAATGCAAAATCAAACAGCAGAGCACCCCTGAGGCCTCTGAAAACTGAGGGCAGTTTTCTCTTTATTCAGTCATTCAAGGATCCTGGCCTTCCCTTGGGCCTAGGGAAATGAAGATCCAAAGCCTTCTTTGCCTTAGGAAACTGATAGAAGACAATTTTTTGTCTATCTCTAGAGGGAAAGCACTAGCCAAATGTTGTGGAACCCTTTATAGTTTCAGGAATTCTTTAAATGGTTTATAACACCTTCAACAGTTCCCAAAGACAAAGATGGCATTCCAGATGAGTCCTGTATTAGTAGCTCCCAAACCTTTTCCCCCCAAGATAATATGTAAACAAATATGAAACCCAGGTAATGAAATCTACATCACAAGGCTTCCTGACAGTACTAATTATACTGTTCACTTTAAAAATCAGGAAAAAAAGTCATCCATCAGTAAGTGCTGCTGTCTTCCCTATTACTCAACCCAAATACAAAGTAGAAAAAGATTAATGTCATTTAATGTGTTATGCTACAATAGGATAAACCACTTGATAGCTTGACTTCAGTATCTTTAAACAGTGCTAATTCACACCTGGTGATTGTTGAATATAAGCTACATGTCTTTTTTTCCTTTATTGTAAGTATATAATAAAAGAAGAAAAAACATATATATATTCTTATATAGTAGATTACCTAAAAAGAAATACAGGGAAATGAAGTAGAAGGAAAGCATAAGAGTGTGGGTGTGACAAGACTAAGCTTTCGTAGTAAAAAAATTTGTCAAAAAATTAAATACAGATCAAGTGAGTAAGGCAGCAGGTATGGAAGAAAGAAGTGACAGGGAGATGTTCAGATGTTCAGAACAATGAATGCTTTGTTTTAATGAATAACAGGAAATAATCTTTTAAGAAAATAGAGAAAATTTGCAACAACCACATCTGAAATAATATAAGAAAAAAATGTAGAATCAGTTTATTTTGTGATCTGAATCACAAAATAACTTCCTTTCACTTTATAAATAAACTTGTTAAGAAAATTCCTTTTGCTAAATACCAATGAGACCAAGTTGCTAAAACACTGAACTCCTTCAGTAATGGCTAACCACCTATACAGAAAGGATAAATAATTAATGTATGCTAAGATTGAATTTATATTCCTCTCATAGTTTTTATTACTGCAGTTAGTGTGCCAAGTTTCAGAACTGTTTCTCAAATCATTGTGCTCAGTAGGCATTTATTCACCTGTTGTGCTCAGGGCACAGTTAAACACAATACCTGCTTCTCCAGTAATATTTGCCTTTGATATATGTCCATTTTGCTGGTCACTGGATTTCTACAAAGGAAGCACAGTTTTGTAAATTAAGAATGGCACTAGGGAAAAAAACAGAAACGTGTTCAATATTTACAAATGTTAAGTAGCAGCACTGACCTTATCTACAGCTTCTACACGCCTAGTTCTCTTCATGATCTCCTCAAGCCTCTGCAATGAAATGTAAATGAGTGAAATAATGTGTGCTGGCATTAATTTGAATATCTTTCTCCCAAATCACAACTGCTTGTCATTTATCAGCTGTATCTGTTTATTGCAAAAAAAAATAATTATTTATTACTGTTGCCAATATTCCCTTCACTGTCACATCAGGCCAATGAGGACTGCAGCCTTTCTGAGAGCACATTTATATAATTTACTTCCTACTGTTCAGGTGGAAACAGAGTGCTAAGGCAAAACCAGTCACAGTTTCTCTGCACGGACAGAGTTACCTTCTTCCTTTCCAAGCGCTCTTGCTCTTCTCTTTGGAAATGCTTTTCACGTTCTAATCGAATCCTCTCGGCCTCTTCCCGCAGGCGAGCTTCCTCTTCTTTCTATGTTGGTGGTAAGAGAAAGAGAAGTGAGGAATAATTTACTATTTAAGGGCAGTTTTATACTCTGTGTATAATTATGCGTATCTACAACTCCCTGAAAAGACATTTTTGGGGTTTACAAGTCACCAAAAATCTTTTCAGATGGAATTGTACATTTCTTCATTAATCTCTACGTTTTGTGTAGCATTAAGAGAGAATAACTAAACAATGGACATCATGTTTGGTTCTGTGCCTGCTCCAGAACACACCAGATGACAAATAAGGAATAAATTTCTAGCCTTCAGCATTAAAACAGCAGCCAGGAAAGTATAGGGAGACCCATGTTTTGTGTGGTGGATATTTTTGAGAGTAAAACAAATGCAGCAGAATGTTTTGTTTGGCCAACAGAGTATCTGTTTAAAGAGACCAAGGGCAAACAGCCAGAGCCCCATTTGCAGAAACTTTCCATTCTTGCCTTTTTTAATAAAATGCAAAATTTGCCTGGAATATACTGTAGAGGGGCCTTGCTCCCTGTGACACTGTTACATGATGGAACTACTACAGCAGATCCTTTTTTGTATCTCTAACATCCAAAAAAGCTTTGGCCATGTGCTATCTCTGAGTGCTAAATTGATTTAAGCCTCAGTTTAACATTTCAAAGAAAGTAGCACACATCTTTTGAAAAAGAACAGTGGAGTTTCTCAGCCATATTCACTAACACAGTTCTTTAAAAATTTATTATCAGAAACATACATTTATATGCCAGAAGAAAACCTCATGTCTACAAGGCAAATTGAAGTATTGGATTGCGGAAGAATAAAGCACATGCAAGAAGTAAGAGGACATGTGAGAAGACTTCTATCCAGAATGCTTACCACAGCCTCTTCTGAAGTCAGTAAACCAACATTATACCCATCAAAAATGAAAGCACTTGAAAAACTTAATTTTCATTTCTAATCTTACATCTTTTGACTAGCTACTCTGATTTCAGGAATACTGGGCCAGATAAAGGTTCTCCTTGGTTTGATTAAACCTACCCCTTCCCACCAGCCCCACACAAAAGCAGTATTTGACACAGGATTCAGCAGTACTGTATCTCCAACAAAGTGAGTAGTAATCTTTACATATGGACTGCTATAAGTCTTGGGACAAAAAATTCTCTGGTATAATAGCATTTATCAAAACTCCCCAATACAACTATATTGATATTTTTTGCCACAATCTATGAGGAATAAGAAAGGATTTGTTCTAAATACACTGTAAAGGGAGAGAGGGGAAAAAAACCCCAAAACTCAACTTCCCTACCAAATGTTTTTGTCGAGTAGAAAGATCTCTACTCTTTGAACTCCTCTATGGAATGAATGTTGTCCCAACACTTTTCAGATAACATTTAAATTGTAGATATTGCTCTAATTTAGGTGCTATGTAAGAAGTGCTGCTTTACCCACTTCACTGCCAACTAGACTGGCCCACAAATTCCAAGAGGGAAGCATACTTGTTTCTGAATGCGCTCCATCTCTTCTTTCTCCTTCTGCTCTCTCTCTTCTGCCTGGCGGCGCAGCCGTTCTTCCTTTTCCCGCTCCTCTGCATCCTTCCTTTGTTTTTCTGCTTCTTGTCTGCGAGCTTCCTCCTCTTCTCGGCGAGCTCTTTCTTCAGCTATCCTCTGTGACAGCTCTTCTTTCTTTTGTCTGCAATCATTAAATAAGCATAGGAAAACAAGTAATAAAAGTAGGCAGAGAAGCCAAACCACCAGGTTCCTGATCCAGCACTGCTATCCCAATTTGATAAAGGGTGCACTGCTGTCCTATGCCTAAGCTGTCTGTTCTGCTTCCCCATAGGGGCCAAAAAGGAAGCCCTGTGCAATATAAAAAACTTTACAATGGAACACCAATACTTTTCCAGCATCTCTCTGCCCAATCCATGACACATACTTTCTGAGTCGGAAATAGTATCTTGGATTAATAAATTTTGCAAAGCACTCCTTTCTGCTATAATCATATTTTGAAACAGTATGCATTTTTGGTACCCATCCCACCTCATGGCAATGATTCCTTGATGAAAAAAAAGTATCCAAGTCTGCTGATTTAATTTTGATGTTTCCCAAATTATTTAGGACTTTTTAGTGTGTCTTCTCAGCTGAAGAATCCTCACCTGTTTAGTAAATTTTCGTATGGGAACTGTTTTGTGCTTATGATCTTCCCTAATGTCTGTCCGTACTTATTTTTTTAGTTTTACTAATTTTACTATGTTAAAAAAAAATAAAATACAACATTCAAAATGTAGGTTTATCTTGGGTATTTCAGAATGACATTTTCATGTTGTTCTTATTTTCTATTAACTTGTAACAATTCATTTAGTTTGTCAACCATGAATCATGTGATACTTTCATATATTCAACTCCAAACAAGATCTCTTCCCTCAGAAATAATTCACCCAGAGACCAACAAGTTAAGATTATACACATTCCTTTATGCTTATCAGTACAGAAATTCGGCTTCCATTCTGTAGCCCAGCAACATAAGATTTGTCTCAACTGTTCACAACTGACTTATCTCACTGGAGACCAACATCATCTCACTGGCCTCAACTCCTTTCAAGTACTTTTATGATGGCACTGCAAAGACACTGGAAACTCCTTTCACTGTGAAAGCTGATTTTCTTTGCTTTTTATTTTTGATCTTTCTGACTTAGTATTTATTCACCGTATTACTCTTATGCCACAGCAGCTTTTTTTCTTCAGAACTCTTTTTGAGCGAGTCAGTGTTGTGAGCCTTTTGGAAAGCCAGGCTATTTTAACTAGTTCTGCCTTGTTCCTATCAGCAAAGTGGTTAAAGAAATGCAACAAATTCCAGAGGCATGGCAGCCCTCTAAGAAAACACAATCTGTGCTGTAGCCAGAGTCATGAGTATCCAGATGAGCTACTCATTTGCTATTAGAAAGTGAGATGTAACATTAATTACCCTCCAAAACTTTTGGGAGGTGTTGGGGGTGGCTTTATTTTAAACAAGAAAACAAAGATGTCTAAGTCACAACAGGTGGACACCTAAAGCACCACCCACAATAGAAATCTTACAACTCAAAGAGAGTTTGTGCTGATCAGAAAGTTGAAAACAGCCATACAGAGTTCTCTAGCTGGAACAAAAAGGTGCAGCTTAGTTAATCTCTGAGGAAAAAATGAATCACAGCTGCAAGGATCTGCTCTCCTCTCCTGTCCTATTTTAAAGCACTACTTAGAATAAGTTTAACCTTACAGATATGCTTAGGTATATATTCCACCAACTGAAAAACCCAACAGGAAAATAAGATTTTGGGAGGAACTTGTGCCTCCCGCACTTCAGCGCTGTGCTTCATACATAACAAAGTAACAGCAGAATATGCAGAACAAGCTGCTAAAAACCTATCTTCTCTACTATAGAGGCCTAGAATTACCTTTCAAGCTCTTCTCTCTCCCTCCTTTCCTGCTCCTCCCGTTCCCGCTGCTCACGGGCGAGGCGCCTCTTTTCAGTCAGCAGCCTTGTTGCTTCCTCAGGGTCAGTCGTACCTGCAGAAGGCTTGGGCAGTGCTGCAGCTGGAGAAGGAGTTGGGAGAGCAGGAGGTAGGGATGGGCTGGCTGCTGAAACAAATGGGAAAGAAAATTAGTTTGTACAGACACAGTAGCCAAGATGTCACTCTCTTGAGAGGAACAGAAAATACTTCTAAGGGCACTGCAAAGTGTTTTCAAACTTACGTGATTTTTTTTAAATGATTCAGAGGAGGACTAGAGGTTCACAATCCTTCAGGGAAGTTTGGTTTTGCAGGGCATCTGAAAGCTCCTGCAGCTGAAGGTGTAAGTCAAGTTTTCTGTCAGGATAAATGCTGACAGGTGCTTAACAGGAGTTATGCTGACTCAGCAAGTCCCTACCATCACATTACTTAAGCTTGCCCAATTCTGTTTGAGGAGCAGAAATAAAACATTGTGAAATTATATTTTCTTCTGTCTGATCATCCACATCTGAAGATCAGAGCCAGAATTTTTGGTGACAGTCACTTTTGGTGACTCGGTGATCTCAAACATCAACTGTCTGATGTGATCTGCACCCATGGTAGGACACCAGCTATCATCAATTTTACAGCTGCTCCAACCTGAGGGAACTCATGAGACACAGCTTTTTAAATATTGCCACTATTGGTGAACTGTGGCTTGTTTTCAAATCTCAGTAGTGCCTTCATATAAATTCTTTTTCAGGGCCAGGTTTGTCCATGTGGCAGAGAATATGTTACAGGTTCTTTTGTATTTCTGTAAGTTTGCCTGGCATTCTCTAGCACAGGTACCATGTGACTCATCACCTTTTCTCTAGACACCAGGGACCATTACCAACACATAAGCTAATGTTAGGAAGCATTCCTAGATTAATCCCATCTGGTAATGCAGGCAAATATGGAGAGGGAAGACTTTGAACTGTCAACAAAATCAGATTCTGACCCAGTAATATATATGTAAAATAAGTCTTAAGGAACAGCCAGCAGATGATTATAAATCTGCAATTCTAACCACGCACTAGGATGTGACAATTTTCCTAACCTCACTAACAACTCATAAAGAAGAGTCTCCTCCCCAGTTCCCCCCTTCCTACACATAATCATGTAAACAAACATAAATTCATTTGTTTTCACTGCTGAATTCTCATCTGCTGACCTCTCTGCTCTCCTCTTCTATCAGCTAAAAACTACAGAGGTCTTTCTATAACTGCTTCAGGGCTTTGACCATGAATTCAAATGATACTTCTACACCAGTAATTTAAAGAGTGCCAGTGCCTGTTCTCTAGCCTTGAGGTGAGCTGGCACAGTTTAGCCCTACGGCAATGGAGCACTATTCTCTCACATTACCAAAACAGGTATTCAGCCCAACCCCAAGGGAACCGTGCAGAGCTGGGCTAACCTCCAGGATGTAGCTGGGAACTCAGAAAATTCTGGGATGTTGAAATATAAAAAGGTAAGCAATTTGATCACTCTGAATCTTGGGAGCCATTTAGAGCCATGTTCTTAGTAGCCTTGGGGACAGAAGGTAAGAAAAGGAGAGGCTGCAATTACAGCCTGGATCAGAAACATTCCAGAAAGCCTTTGTAATTGTAAACAGTATAAATGACAGAGTTCCTGTACCTCAGCCCTTTTTAATTTACTAACATGGGCCAAGGCAGGGCTGTTGCACTGAAGGGAGCACAGCTTTGTGCTGCTTGGGGCTCGCATCTTGCCTCAGGCGCTGAAGGTGGCAGCATAACAAGTAGCTTAATGCACACCTGCCCTGCTGTCAGAACAGATAACTCCCAAAAGACCTTTAAAGCTTCATTGGCATTAGTAAAGTTGTGTACGAGATTTGCCTTCATCAGCAATTGCTACCCGCTGACCTCCCGGCTCCTGTGAACACAGAGCCAGCAGGCAGCTGAGCCAGGCCAGCGAAAGGCCAGTGCTGTTACCTGTAGGGAATGAGCTGTATACACCTGCAACACAGTCCCAGGAGAATCAGCAGCATTCCTCTAGCGCCAAATGCTGTACTTACATCTCTCGAGAGTCTTGAATTCAAGCAGCGACTAAGTTTTGGCAGCTGAGGCCTCCATCGGCAGTACAAAGCCATCCTATAACCTCACATGTAAAATGCTTTGCCTGAGGTCTCCATCTTTGGTCCCAACCACCATCTCCTCTGGCTTTGGGAAAACACATTCAATTTGAAGGGCTTCTCACTGCTTTGACTATAGTACCCTTTTCTTTCATTTGTCTCCACTTCATATTCTTGTTTGTATCCTTTGATGTGAGTACAAACTGCTTGACTTTTGAATGCCTTTATCAGACATAACCAGTTTCAATACTGAGACCTTGTCACAAACTCAAATATGGACAGAAGCTGCAAAGAAGTGGAGTCTCTTTTCCTCTGAACTAAACAGTCAAATAATCATGCTGGCTTCTCTGATCTGCACCTTGTGCTGGAGAGCTACAACTTCTAAACACTTGCGAAGTTATCTCAGTGTTATTTCTGAAATGGGTTTAAAAGGAAGTTTTCTCCCCAAAAGGAAGCAGGCAGAAGAAAGAAATTAAATCTCCTTTGCATGCCCTTGGCAAACAGATACATCCACCCACCCTTTTTGTGGGGTTGCACCTGGGTATCAGACAGGAACTACTGTAACAGGATGTAATAAAACAGAATAAATCAATCCACGTGGGGATTTTTTTCCACAGAACAAGCCCAAACTATTCCTGCTGCAGATGAATGCAAGATTACTAATACTTAAAAATGTTCTATGAAAGATAACTACAGGGAAGTCTATGAATTTTAAGTTCAGAATCTTGTGTATCCCAGTGGTCACACTGGACTATCTCATCTTCAAGAGACAGTTTATGCAATATTTAGAATGAACTAAATTGTCTGCTAGAAGAAACCTATATTTTTCATTTTCAGATTCACTTTTTGTCCTTTCTACACTTTACAGTCTTTCATTTTTTTGTGTGTGGACATCCTTTTCTGCATTGCTGCTTTTCAAGGTTGGTAGGGTTTGGTGTGGGTTTCTTGTTCATTAGTTAACCATTTTTAATAACTCATTTTCCCTTAAAAATTCTCCCTATACCTTTTTACTCTTCTCCTTGGTTCTTTGCATTCCACTATATTCTGCTAATCTCTCCTGTGATATGGTCCTCTTGCAATATTATACATAAGCCAGCAGTGCTACCAGCACAAGTGCACCGTGTCTAGCAGAGCTGGACATTCTCACTGCTCACACACATTATGTGGTCGTTTCCTGTGAAGTCTTCAGACCATTATTATTCTACTTCAATAGTTTGTAAAGAAGCTATGTTATGATATGGGGGGCAAAATTCCTGTCCAAAAGGGCATAGAAGAGGCTTGTGAAGCCACACTGTCTGAGGCAGCTTGGCATGTTGATTTGACTTAGAAGCAGGAGGGCTTCAATCTGCCTAAATTTCCTCATGATGAACATACGTTGGCAGGAGTGTTGTGAAGAATTCAGACTAACCTTTGACAGAAAAATACTGAAAGCAACATAATTTCAGAGAAAGGGAAGGAAAAATATAAAATATTCCTTAACCTAAAGTAGGATGTCTCCTTACCTTGAGTTAGCTCTGCTTGGACAGGGAGCTGCTCCTGACTTGCAGGTTCTCCAGCACCTGCTGAAGTTCCTTTACTCTCTTCTGTCCTCACCTCTTTGGCCTTTTCAGCCTCCTTTTCTGGTCTTTTCTTCTCACCTTCTGGTTTGATCTCTTTTTTGACTGGCCGGATATTGCCAGGAGAGGGAGGACGTGTCTGAGCAGAGGAAACTTTGGAGGAACCAGGTGGGGAAGTGATCTGCTTGGGTGTGCCAGGCAAAAAAGGCAAAGACTTTGACGCATGCCTGTGTAATGAAAGAGTGACAGTGCTGGTTTCGACTTATATATCACTTCTACAACCACAGCAGCTAAAAATAAAACCACTTCTCTGTTTCTCTATAAAGCAGGACTGCTGGCACAACTGATATGGTTTCATGCAAAATGTCTCTCTCCAACTCTCCAGATGTGTGAGTACTACACCCAACAAGGAAGGAAGAAACCAAGTATTTTCCTGCCCCTTTCCCAGAAGAGTGGCAAGATTTCTTTAAAAGCAGGACTGTCTTTCCTTTTCTTGTTTTTGCAGACAGAAAACATCTGCATCATCAAATACGTTTGCCCTGTGCCACATTTGATTAATAAAACAATCAGAGCTGCCTATAGTTCATGTCCAGCTAAGCATGTACTTGACTTACCAGACTGGAGAGGGAGCTGATGATCTAGCTTTGAGGCTGGAAGTAAAATGACCTCCTTTAAAGTTGGCTGAGAAGCTGGATGACAAATGGTCCTTTTCTCTTCTGTCAGCCTATAGCTCAGCAAACAAAAATACAAAGTCAAGCCAGAGTTCACACAGCTAAAGAAAGCAAAGCAAACTTAGTTAAGGATGAGGAATTGGGGGGCTGAGAAAAAGCAGTGCTGAGTCAGTGGTTTCTACAGCTTGTTTAACAAGTTCCTTAATACAGCTCCGGTAACTTGACACCATCTTTGTCAGTAGATGTGCATTTCACAACAAGAATCCTTCTAAATCATTCTCTCCTGTCCTAAGATGTAATGAGCTAATTTGCACAGGCAAAAAAATTACCTTTTATAGTTTGATCTTTGCTGACTGCCACAGAGTACCTTCCACTGCTTCCCATAAACACAGGATTTCTTCTGAAGAAAACACAAAGCAAACTCCCCCTCCCCTTGTCTCATACTTGGTCATAGTCTTTCTATATAGCACAATATTTTGGATTCATGCATACAAGTGAACACCACAGATGTCCTCAAAGCTTCCAAATATGGTACACCAGCTATCCTAGTCTTTCTTTTCTTGGATGATTTTACAACACATACATTTTGCTATTGATTCTTATATGTGATAGTGATTTCCTTTTTCCTTCTCTATTTTTAAAAAATAAAATCCTAAGTTGAGAAACATTTCTAATAACACAAACCAGAGCTAAAACAGAACTCCTGCTTTAGGGGAATAGATCAGAATTTAGGTATCTATATACTTCCTGTATTTAAGTATAGATGAAAAACTTCATGGTTTTGGAATAATGAGCTCAGACCCCAGGAATCTGAAGAATAGGAATACTGAAAAGTACACTGAACTGCCAACTCAGCCAGCATAAGGCAGAGGCTGCTGCTCACCACCTTAGCTGGGGCTTAAACACAACCCCTCTAGCACGTGTGTCATGAAGCTTGAGAGCCTCACCAGATGAAAGCTGTGCAATGCTTGTCCCCTGAACTGAAAGCCAGGTTAACAACTGGAAAAGATAGACTGAAAACAACTTCAAGAGCACATGATGTGCTGAGTTATCAAAGTAAACACAACCAGAATAAATGCACTACAATGAACAAGAGTTTTGGCTTGCTAACAGTAACTCTCTATTGTATCTGCTTTATTAGTGCTGAAAGCAGAGCATTAGAAAAATCTTCTTCATATCAATAAAGTAAAAATATCAATTCATACAGCAGTTTTCAGAAACATAAAAGATTCTCCACATGATACAGGCAAACCTCTTGCAATTTTCCTGAAGAGGAAGAACCAACAGGCTGGGAGACCGCCATGCTCTTCTATGCACATGCCAGGGAAACACACATACTAAGGCTGTGCCTTAGCTTAAACTTCACTATACTACCCTCTGCCTGAAAGATTAAGTAATGGTTATCACTCATGACATTTTGATTAATACTGCTTCCAACAAAGATGTCAATAGCAGCACTGCCTCTTGACCTTCTGCCCATCAGACCAAATGAAAATGCAAGCACCTTTTACACAAAGTTTTGCAGAGATTACTTCAACTCTTCTCACACTCTAAACTAATTCAGGTTGTAGAGTACAATAAAAATGTAACTGCTTGGGTTCAGCAAATGAATCTGAACTGGGTCTGACTGCATCACATTGGCTTGGAGCACAGTCAACATGAGTTTGTTCTGCTGTGTCAACTTTACTAAAAGCTCAGGGAAGCCCTAGTGCTGCTACTAAATCATTCAGAACGAACAGTGACCTGTGGAAAGCCTTGCTTATAAACCATGCTCCTAAACCGACGTCTTCCTTCCCATTGAGGAAAAGTTTACCAGCCTGGTCTCCTAACAAAGTACAGGTGAAATGAGAGTACTCTGTGCCCTTGTATACAGAGACATGTGAGTGTATGCATTCCCCCCCCTCTTTCTTCTAGGGCCTCAGCTGAATTTGCTAGAGGGTTCAAAAGACATCAAATTCTGGAACCTTTGTGAAAACAGCCTGCTGGGAAAAACAAGTTCCCCACAGAGGGAAAAATGGCAACACCATCTTGGGTCTTAAAAGGCAGCAAAGAATCCACTTGAGAATGGGGCACTGAGAGTTCCTCTGTGCCTTGTGAGAAGCTAAGGCATCTACTCTGCAAACACACGTGTTTGGAAAACGTCAGTGTTTTTCCACATGGACTCTTTGGTGCATATCCAGGCTGTGCCAGCACATAACGTAGCACGTTTCAGTTAAAATCCAGGCAGCTATGACACAAACTGGAGAGGTGAGGACGGCGCAGAGGGGAGGAGGTATCCCTGCAGCTATTCCAGTGCTAACAGGCAGTGCAGTCAGGTGGCCGTGACATGGGACATTACAGACACGTGCCAAGCTTACCCCTGCAAGGTGCGTTGTTCTCCGACGTCCAACGGCATCAGTGGAAGCATAAAGTTTCGCTCGTTCTCCTGAATTCCTACAGCTCAGCGCCTTGTAGGACAGAGGACTGAGGGGGCTGCAAGATGCTGAACGGGGACAAACGGGGATAACTACGGTGTTGGTTGGTTTTGTTATTTATTAGTTTTAATAACAGAGTAGCATTGGAGAATTGACAGAGGAAAGCCAGCAGGAAGAGAAATGACCGAGAAAGACAGAAAAGAAAGAAGGTATTAATACACAGAGAAATAACTAATTATCAAGTCAGAACCATCATTTGACACATTAGTTTGGCCACACAGATAGTAAGGATGCAATTTCAATAGGTCCTCATGCACTTTTCTGTTTGTAAACTAACAATTTCTTTCTAAAAAATTAAGAAATATGCCATGATACTGGGTACTAGATAGTATCTTACTGTTAAGTTTTTGTACAACTGGTGGTTCTGAAAAAGCGGTAGAAACAATGGCTGGTCTGACAGATTAGTTTAGTAGATACATTGAAATGAGTTTCAATTACATTCAGAATAGAAAGCAATCAAACTAAATCAGAATGCCCACAAACGGCATTAGAAGTGAAGAAAAATTAAAGGAGACATACACACAAAGATCAAAACCCATTAACAATACAAAACAGTTTCAACTAGAAGATTAATGAAATTGCTGTCTGCAATTTACAGGAAGTGATTTTTTTTTTTAGAATTCTTTTTAAGAATATTTTTGCCCATTCTATGTTTTGATACTTCTAGAATAACAACTTACTCAAATACATTCTCAACAGCAAACTATTTTATACATTAAAAAAACAGGCTGACAACAACAAATCAACTTGGAAATTAGTGTTTGAGTAACCAGGATGGCAGCTTGTGTTGGCCTGCACAAGCAGAAAGACTATTACCAAAAGATCTGACAATAGCATGTATCAGATGCTCTGATTTTATCTTCAAAGAGAACTTTAACTGCAAAACATATAATGGGAAAATTCTTAAAGCAAAGTGTTCTTGGACTTTCTCTTTATTTAACTGAAGAAGAAGATTGGGGAGAACTATGTTATTACTGCAAAGTTTTATTTTTCTGCTCCTGTTTGTCTCTTCTGGTCGTTTAATTGAGTCTTAGCACAATTATTACCCAGCATGTCACTTGAGGAACAAATAGGGGCTCTATAATCTCTTTCCTATTCTTTTTTTTCTCCATGCCAAAGAAATTTACATCCTCTAATTCCTTAATGAAAAGCCAAACCAAATGAAACCAAACCAATATTTCTTGCCTGTATATCCCTCTCTGAGCACACTTGAAAGAATGCAGTTCCTCATAGAGTTAATTCTTCTAGTCTTACAAAAGTACAGCTGCTGTTACAGGAAGAGCTCATAGACTTAACAGTATTAATGCTGCAAATTCTCCTGCACCAAGAGATTAACATTATGAATACAGAGTCTCATGTAAGTGTTACAGCAATGGCATTAATGCTTGCCTTATAGTTCATAGGGATTTATGTTTAATGAGGAATTATGACTAACTTAAAAACAAGCAAGAAACAAGAAAACAGGGA
The DNA here is from genome assembly GCF_050655825.1 of Lonchura striata. Classification (NCBI taxonomy): domain Eukaryota; kingdom Metazoa; phylum Chordata; class Aves; order Passeriformes; family Estrildidae; genus Lonchura; species Lonchura striata. Next base: position 63,859,130 of record NC_140705.1, on the reverse strand, counting down.
TTTTTGTTTGTGGTTTTATTTTGGTTGAGGGCATCTAAACCAGATAGGAGGCAGTGGCATAATGCTTTATACCACTTATAATTTATGTGGCTCCTGCTCTGTGATTCAATTCCCCTTCTGCATGCTGATTATCTGAAGTTACCACCAAGGAAGACAATACAAGTATTAAAAGAGAAACAGTTCATTTTCATTTGTGAAGTTGCCAAACAAGGCTTTAGGCAGCACTTCCAATGATTCATGTACTAACAGGATTACATCTGTTCAGAGGAGCTTTTTGAAAGCTATTTACAAAACAGTTTGGTTTTGAAGGATTTATTTTAAAAAAGATCTTTTTAAAAAATATGTATTCTTATGCTGGATGTCCCTAGTACCTCACTTAAATTTTAAGGACATGAATCCATACTCCTAAAATTTAAGGATATGAATCCTTAAAATTCCAATCTCAGTCTGGATTTTTTTACATTGCAAATTATTTTTACAACCAAAGGGCAGGAAAATTTTCTAGGGAATAATGGCAGGCTGGGATGAGTGGAGTGTTCAGAGCACAGCTGTGAGCCATTGCCATCACTTGATCATTAGTCTCCAGGAAGCATCCTGTATGAAGGGGCTGAAGTTATTACTCCTAGAGAATAATACCTGGAAAACAATCAGCAGATGGATTATTCTTCTGGAGGTATAGTTCCAGTTAGCATAGGGAAGGCACTTCAGGGAAGTGCCTTGGACTGAACTGACGAATCAGCCTTTCCTGCTATTTGGAGCCTTTCTCAATATTCCACTCAGTTTAGAGTTGGTTGTGCAGTATAAACACGAGCAGTCACAAACAGCTTCATGTTTGCTCCAGGAAGGTAACCATTTACATGCCACCTTCTCAACTATTCCCTAATGAAGAGCTGAATTTCCAATATCCTTCTTGGTAGGTGATATTAAATATTAATTTTATAAGCTATTGTTTTTGAAGAGTGAAAAAGAATTTTGTGCCTGTTAATTCTACAATTTGCAGAATATCATCCTCATGTTTGCCCCTACAGCACTACCCCTGTGGAAACATACCACAGCCTAATTAGTTATAAGAGTTCTTAAGTGAAAGCTTCTTTAAAAGTAATCTTAGCAGATCTCTGTTCCTTCTTACCTTCTATGTTCTTTAATTAGAATAAAAATCCTGTCCACATCAGACAAGAAACACTAGCCTTGACTTACAATAATATATTGCTGCACGTGGTGAGGGTGTAATGGTAAAGTTCCTGTGGATGATTATAAAACATCCTATTATAAAAGAAGAGGTAGCTGTCACTTACCTAAAGTACATGATAAGCAAGTATGCCCTGGTTGTATTTGGAATACAGTTTTGCCTGGGCTTCAATTACCACCTAGAGATATCATCACATTTCTGCTCATTAATTTTCCTTCAGTGAGTACCATCAGGGAGCTGTTCTGGGGCTGGCAGACAACTTTACAATTATTATAACCTCACTGAACCTGCACATTTAACTTCACAGGTGTTAAATGCACAGTAGCCAGGGACTATCTTTATAAAAGTTAACTTTCTCCATGTGGGAAGTGCTCTGGTAGGGGCTGAAATGCCTTTGCAGCAAGCAGCTCACAGCTTTAGCAGTGGATGTGCTAAATCAGCTCTTTCCAGCTAGGTGTGCATTTCCTTGAACAGCCATGGCCAGTGTGATGTTGTTGCCCTGCATGTTTTGTATTTATTTATTGCATTAATGAATAGGCAAAAGTAAGAAAGAGTTAGTAGGAGAAAGAGAAAGAGGCATAGCAAAGAACTGTACAGGGAAGCTTTCATGCTGTCATGCACACTAACCACGGACGTTCGAGTTCATTCTGGGATGCTACCATACACCCATAATTAGATCAGTGACTTTGCAACATCCGGCAGGGAATCTGGAAAAATAGATGTCTGAGACATGAAGCCTCTGCTCTTATAGGATTACCTGCATCTCCAGACAATGCAGCTGTGCTTTTACTCCGAGCCAGGAATGAGTGTGTGGGCGTCAGGAGCCTGCTAACGATGCTGCTCTCCCATGGGCTGAGCTGAAGACGGCGAGCTGAACGTGCACCATACAAGCAAGATGTTAGATCAAACACTTCACAGATAACCACATGCTGCAGAGTGTTAGTACTCTTCCCTCACTACTGCATACCATGAAAATCTTGAAACTGTCCACAATAGTTCAGAGTTTTGCATTTTTTATTACTCCTTTTTAGCAGAATTCCTACAGAAAGATGCACATCTGAACATTTCATTTGCGTTACTGCCTGTGGTATTATGGCAAATTGTTACCAAATGAATATGGATATTTTACACACCTGTCTCATTCCACTTTAGGAATGACAGGACAATTTCCTTACTAAAGGAACAGTTGTGACTCCTAATTATAGACTTCAACAGAGATGTTTGTGTTCCAAAGGCCTCCTACACTAAAGATATATAGTCTTCCAGTTACACTAAAACACCATCCAAAGTTTGCCAGTCTACCTAGAAAAACCAAAGAAGGCTGCTCACTGCTATACAGAGAATTGTGTCAATGAGATTTTATCAAAGCATTGCAAAAGGATAGTGCACCTCAGCTGCAGATAGCAAGCTCAGCAGCTGTAGTTGTCTCGGTAATAGGTGAAGCCACAGAAAACAGTAAATATATTTGATCATTAATTCTCTGTCCAAAGATCCTGCTAATGATCAGCTTCCATGTAGAACACTTTTCACACACTTGCTCTGTTTTGAAAACACTCTACATGTTCACCTGGCTGCAATCACACTGCTACTTTGTTTTTCCCAGTGTTGTCTAATGCAAATGTAGCTTGTCAATATAATCCTTTCATCTTGTAAAGTTTCTTTACTTTTTTTTTTAAATACTAATTATACATTTATCATGTCAAAGCATTAACCTGAAGAAGTCTGTAAGTTACTTTCAATATTGAATTGGGTATTTCTTTGATATTCCAATGCAACAAATTGTTTAATAATGGCTATCACAAGCCAAAACATTCAACTAGTTCCCGAAGTAGTTCATTATAGTAAGCTTATACTATAGCAGTAATCTTGTTACTGCAAGCAAAATCAGATCTTCTTACATCTCAGCATTCATTTGTCTTAGTTTAGTGTTTGCAGCAACAAAACTGCAGCTTAAATTTATGAGGCTCAATCTCTACAACATTCATTGAAGTGACTGGCTGGGACAAACTTGACGTTTATTTGCATTTTTAAAGGAAGAGATCTATCACTTTTAATAGACATAAACTCTGAATCTGTCTTTAATCTACTCCTTGCTGAGCCCCATGAAAAGAGAGGCTGATCTCAATCTCCTCCTATTAAAATATAATTGCTTAATCTGTCCTCTGTGCTGTTTTGCATTTCTCAAATTGCTCCCTTAAATTCCAGTAATGCAATAAGGGGCATTACTATAGAAATATAGGACTCCCAAACACAGCAGGCTCTTTTTCTAACTGTCCTTTTACACAATGTACAATTGCCAGAGCTTTTCGTGATTAATGGTTCCATTCTGCAATGGTAGAGATCATACAGACACACAAAATACCCTATAGAGACCTCCATTACAGCACACACATTAAGTTTGCAGTTTAACAATGAAGAAATCACAGAGCTACCATTAAACTGGATGCAGTAATGGTAAAGTCATTGCTTCCTCTCATCTCCAGGCACTGTGCTCAGTATGATCACTGTTTAAAGCTACCACTGAAGACAACAGATTGGTTTCTGTGGTCTCAGGCTTTAGTAGATGAGGTGTACAGGTATGATTGTAGATGAGTTTGGAGAACTCTTCTACTGTGGTTTAATATAAAGATTACACAACTTCAGAAAGCAAACCTTGATATCTTAGGCCAGTAAACCAGTACTATATACATTATCCATTTCTTGGTGTTTATCTTTACATAGTAAGTAAATGTCACAATGTGAATATGGCCCTGTGGGCCAGCTGCAGGCCTTATGCCACATATAATCCCCTAGAGATGAAATAATCTTAAGAGGACACAGCTAAGAGACTGATGATTTAGAACACCAATGCCCCACCTGCCATGTCTTGCATATCTCAAGTCCCTTGCTCTGAAGCTGAGTATGCTTTAATTATCTTTGGCCCTAACTCAGGGGCACTTGTATCCACTTCCCCTATTGGAAGCAATCACATGTCCACAGCATCCAACTGAAGCACTGAGGCAGTGTTTGGGAGTGAGCTTGTTGATCTGCACAACAGTGAACTAAAACAAAAAACTTTCTTCTCCATATAAGCAATAGGCCTGGTTCAGAGACATCAAAACAGTTTTAGCTGTGGACTGAAGTCTCCCTGATCCTCTACAATGGGTTTAGATCAGAGTTTGTTTGGATGCACCTTGGCTTTATGGGTCAGAGTCATCACATACTGAATTTTCCAAATGCACAGCTACCTCAAAGCATCACACTTCACACATTCAATACATATTTTAACAGATTAGCACCACCATTCACCTAGAACAGACAAACTTTCCCCCAACTTAGTTGGGTTCCAACTACAAGAGTATTAATACCTAAATGTATTGAACAGCTTCAGTTTGGTGTCCAAACCACACTGGAGTAAAACTGAATACCAAAAAACATCCCAAAATAATAACAACTTTAAGACAATGAGGCCAGGGTTTTTTCTTGCTCTTTTTGTTTTTAATGTCACGGGGTGACATTTTCAAGATTTAGTCTTTCAAACCATCTGACAGACAAGGGGAAGCAGAATTTTTTGTTCTCATGATGTGTTAAGCTATCACTCTAAGAGCTATTTCATAGAATTAGAGAATAGTTTGGGTTGGAAGGATCTGAAAGATCATCTAGTTCCAACCTTCCTCTCATGGGCAGGGACACCTTCCATTAGACTGGGTTGCTCAAAACCCTACCCAGCTAGACCTTGGGCATCTACAATTTCTATGGGAAACCTGTTCCACCTTCCTCCATCAACCTATCTCACCAGCCTCAGAGTCAAGATTTCAAGATTTTCTTCCTAATATCCAATCTAAACCTTTAATTTTGAGGCAATTACTTATTATTACTTATTATTTTATTGCTCCATTTTCACACAAGAAGCACATTTGTGATAGGCTTGCTAGTACAAGGAAGTACCCTTACCCCAGCCACAAGCAAATTATTTTTAACAGATTAAAGATCTCTATAACCTAACTTGTAATTAAAAAGAACACAAGCTACAGGGTGCTGGCAATAGTAAATTGGTTACAATCACCTGTATTTGTCTTCAGGATATACAACCTCAATACTAGAAAGTTGTCTTAGCAGCAGCAGAATAATTTGCAAGTAAGCAAACAGCAGCATTTGATTAGTTGTAGGAACAGATGGGAGGCAGGGATTTAACAGGCCTTCTGATGAGCACCACGAAGGAGACTCTCATTCATAAATGTGGTGTTTGCTTACACACATGAACAATATGGTGAGGAGTATATTGGGGGAAACTGATCTTTCTACAGGAAACAATACTGGAGCCCCTGAATGTCTTCTATAATGGTTGCAGAAAACAGTTATGCAGCGATTGAGAAAATCATCTGCTTGAAGGAAAAATCACTGCAGAGAAGGGGAGGAAAACAACTAGAGTGCAAGTTTTGCAAAACTTCAAGTATGTAACTCATACCTCATGAAAAGTAGTATCCCCTTGCTAAGCTCTCCTTAAAGACCACAACTGCCAAAATCTATTGGTTGGTCAATAGCAATTTTCTCCAGTTGAATATGTGCTCCTGTTCTGTTACAGTTTCAACCATTCACTAACTACAGTAACATAAAAGCACAATAAAAAGCCAGTTCTAGATGCCCAATTGCACAACTGTGATAAAGAGCTATACAGCAATACAATACTTGAAATGGCATCAACCAGTATTTTAGACAATTAATTAATGAAAACTTTTGTCTTTTGTTGCACCAGAAGAAAAAATGTCCTTCAAATGATAAAAAGGTGCTGCACAACAGATGACAAGTTCTTGTTGACAGCTATAAGCCACTTAGTAGGTAAGCTTATCATTCTTATCTCCAGCTCACTGTTTTGCAGGTAGGAGCCTGTATTACAGACAAAGTGTGATTGGGTGCCCTCTGGAAGGTGAAATGGGGAGCAGGCAGTCACAGCCTCCCTTTAAGCACCTGCCTTAAGAGGTTAAGGCTACTGGAAAGACTAGTGGCACTTCTCCAGATATATGGCTCAACTAGATTTACGTATCTGACTTTACAAGAGAAAAAGCATTTAGATTTACTTTCTGCCTTGGAGTCTGCAAAAGTCACTAGAGTCCTAAAGGGTTCTATGTTGTTTTAGTAAAAATGCTAACCAAAAAATGCCTCAACATTTGACATATGGCCATCACTTCCATATTCCTTTCCTTTCCCTACCACTAGACTGCCTAGTATTCAGTTTAACTTCTGCTGAACTTGAAATGGGTGGCAGAAGCCAAAACACTGTGTTACAGTCCATAAGAGACTATCCTTTGTAGTTAATGCCTGCTGCTGTTCACCTCCCCACTTTGCTAACATCCTTCCTCAAAAAAGCATCTGACAAAGAACAGCAACCATTTGGAAAAAAAAAAAAAACAAAAACACACCTGAAAAGCTAATAAAGTTAAAACTGACTGGATTTCAACATTTAGAGCAAGAAATGACTGGTGCTTAATAAATTATTTCCTAAGGTAATAATGTATTTTTCACAAGTTACCAAACTGTACAGCTAAGTTTGCCCACTAAGATGAACATGGCTCATCAAATCAACCAGATACATGTGTTCACGCAAACTTGGAACTTGGTTAAGACACACAGATAATGACATCAACTAGACAGCGCAACTAAAAGCTGCTTAAAAATTGGTTTAAAAACAATTTTATGGATTGAAATGGGACAGAACTCATTCTCAGTAGAGGACAAAAAATCCCTACCAAGTATTTTACTGTAAAGCTCTTTGCACAAGTTACACAAGAGACATTCTTCTATAAAAGTTTTAAGCTCAATGCTTCAATCTCCTAAGTCCTCAGAACAGCAGCAGCAATTCAGCTATGTTAATTTTTAAGAGCTTGATGGTTTGTCTCTTTTCAGACTTGAAAACACCAAAAATGTACACTGAAATGAAGCAATCTTTGAGAAATAACTGGACACAGTCAATAAACAGACAATATGAAAAACACCCACACCGCTTCCACAAAAATAACCAAAATGGTAATAAAATCAGAAAATGTAATAACATAAGTGTTTGAAAGCTTCATGCAACATGTTCTTAGACATTCAAGAACTATTACCAAAAAGAAAGGAAAACAAAATAATGACAAAATGGTCTAATACAAATAAAAGGCAACACATGATTGCATGCAGTATGAAGTGATGGATTCTTTCAATAGTTGTACCTCATTTACTAAAAACCTGACAGAAGCACTTTTATCATTTGCTAAGTTAGGATTGTTTAGGTAAGGTCTCTTGTTTTAAAAAACAAGAATTATTTGTTCTCACAGGAAAAAATGTTCAACCATTTACTTGTCACATTTGAAGTCTTTCCACTATCACTTAGATGAAGTACAGAAAATGACTTCAGAAGCTTGTTTTATGTGCAAAGTAATACATCAGTACAGAACATTCTTTCTTGCTGCTCTTTTAATGCTTTTTTCTTCAAAACTGTACCTCTGTCTGGAGAATTTAGTAATGTTGCAGATGAGGAGGAGAGCCGCTTGTTTATGACTGGATCAACATGTTTCGAAAGGTTCATTGTTGAAACAGACCGCCTGTCTCGATCTAAAACAAATGGAGATAATGCTAATTGACAGCCCACATGCAATAGTGCAAGTTCCTAGCTTACTAGTGGGAGGAGGAAAACAGGACTAGGTCACTCCTGCTCTATCACAAGAACTTCCAAAATAGAATGGATTTCTCAGCAGACGTTGTACAGGTGACTCAAAGACTAGGCACAACACAATTTAAGCTTCAAATGTGCAAAATATTCTGTTTATTATCACTCAATGGGCTGCAATCTAAAGACTTTCAATATTGTCAGAAAATCTTTGCTCACAAATTACAATAGAAAGCTTCATGGAAGGACCAAGATGCTTCAAAACACTAAAAAACCATGCTGCCATCTGAATAAAAGGTGACAGGGCACTGTTACTAGGCAGATGGTCAACATTGTGATAGTGCCATGCTGAAAGATTAAGGGAAGACTAGTGCGCAAAGGAAGTAAGGGTAAGCACCAAAGAAATTAAAGGATTTAGGTAAAAAACCCACAGTTATGTATAAGTGCTAAACCACCCAACAGAGTTATTTTCAGAGTGCTGAAAATCCAGCAGATTTTAACTTTAGCAGATATAAAAAAATCAGCCTCTGCAGAAAGTACTTGTAATGCATCTACTCAACATACATAACATGAAAAATTTATAATTTGATTTTAGTTTCTCTACATTTTAGAGTGGTATTACATCGTTTGCACAACTGCTGCAGTCAGCACCTGCGTCCTGCTGAGGGGGTGATGGTTACTTCAAGAATAGAGACTGCACACACTTTGTGCATATGTGTGCCACAGAAAGTCTGCCGTGTCCTTTCTTTTCTCTCTCTCTCAAAAAAAAAAAAAACCCACACAAAAAGAGCTCCAAACTCTGTGCTTCAAATGCACATTTCCCATTACAAATTTTCATCTGAAAATCTGACATCCAAAACATGCTGTGAGAATCAATTCTGCTTTTGCTTACATTTTAGCATGTACTGAACCTCAGTACGACTCAGCAAAGCACTCAACCATGCTGAAATGCAATGAGGCTTGAGCATATGCCTAACTGCCCTGCCAATTCATAGTCTGCATGTGCAAAACTTTCTCTGTACACTGTTTTCAAAGCTGACACAAACTCAGGACAATGACTGCATTAAGGATGCTGCTGCTAAAATATTATTTGCCAGTTTATTTATGACAAGTTTATTAATATTGTATTTACCTGTTCTGTCCCAATAGATTAAACGATACGCAATGTGTACAAAAAAAATTCACAGAAATAGATTCTATGAAAAATACCTTAACTCTCCCCAGATCTATGAACTATACAGCATCCACTATAAGAAAGATTCTCCCTACCCATTTGATTATTCGTTAACTTTAATGTTAGAATGACTTGGTGAGGGTATACAACTGGCAGACTGGATACTGGGAGGGGAGTAAAAACTCAGAAAGGTGTTTTAAAAAAGGAGAAATCTAAATGTTATAACTAAGAAAAAGACCTCTATAGACTGTCAAGATGATCACAGATTGATCTGTGGGGTAAATTGGAGAATGCCCTGTGCAAGTCACTACTGGACAAAAGATGTTCAGGCTTCCTGAGAACAGAACAATATTTGTAGGAATGGGATGGGGATCTTGATCTCATGTATAATCTGCCACTGAGAAATTACACAGTGTATCAGTACAGCCATGAAGTTTCTACATTTGGCAGAAAGGAAGTATTGCATAAACTGGCCTTCTGAAGATGACAAATGACAATATTGAAAATCACCTCTGTTGTTAGCATGACAACATTTCTCGTGTCAATGAACCTTATTTAAATTAATGACATTTAGCATAAGGATTTGAATACAAGTGTTGGCAATATGAATCCTATTAATGCAGAATAGGCCAAATGCAATCTATTGCCTGGAAAATTGCTGCTTTCCTTATCCAAAAAAAAAAAAAAAAAAAAAAAAAAACCACAACCAAAAAAGAAACAAAAAAAAGGAATTAAAATACCCATAAGCAACAAAACAGCCAATGCAGCTGGTTATGTGTCTGTGTTCATGTGCAAAATTGTAAATCCTACGTGCAGTATGCCAAAAGGGTTTTAGAAAATAACAAAATATTCTAATTTCCTCTCCTTGAATTCCAGTAGATAGAATATTATGCTTCATTTCAGTGAATTGTGCCAAATCTTTAGAGTCAGCCAGCAGTAACTCTCCACCATAAAAATAAGTAATAATGAAAAATCTGGTACTAACAACAGCTCTAATCTATCAGCATGGTGTTAAGCATGCATTGGAACTACATGACAGTGGTTTAGTTACTGATGATCTCACTTCCTGAGAACTAGCTACAGGTGAAGGAATAACAAACCACAGCATTATGTACCAGGTTTTCTAGCACCACCCAGAGATTTGAAGTGGTGCTCCAGGCCTGCTAAATCGAGAAAGGTGAATGATGATTCAAAAAAATAACCTAGGAACAGAATGCAAGACAATGATTTTTCACAGAAAATAAAATTAAAATCAAATAAATTATACAAAGTAAAGCAAAAAAGTAACCTTTTATGAAAAAATAACTGTTTATTGAAACTATATATGACAAAGATTTCAGAGCATTTTTTTCTCAACTCTTTTTTCCTCCCCTGATGAGAGGTGAGACACATAGAAATTAGAATAGGAAGAAATGAACGTAAAGGATCACCTTCTATTAAAAGAAGTAAAGGAAAAGTTCACTTTTGGGAGACTTGATTGAACAGGGCATATACACATTAATGATTGGCAGATTAAGTTGCAGAAGATAACTGTGGGGAAAAGCATATAGCTAAAATTCACTTAATTTGCCAATTTTTAGAGGAAGAAAAGGGACTTCTATTTCCCCAAATTTCTGTATACAGCACAGATCTCTTATTACAAAGAAATATTTTTCTTCCTTGTATATACTTTAATTTCAGTAGTTGGTCATTTCCACCAGACCTACTTTTAAAGGCACAAAGCTAGCATTTGCCACAGTGTCTCATATCACAAGACTGACAAAGCATAAGCACACCCACGTATACACACACACAAACAACAGCAAAGCAGCAGGAGCCAGAAGCTGTAGCAAGGTAGTTACAGAATAAGTCAACTCCCAAAACAAGCTGTAACTTTTGTTCAGATTTCTTTCTCCTTGTTACCTTTTTGCTACACAAGAATGTCACAAACATGCCACTGCTAGCAATAATAGGACCAAGAGAAAAAAGAATTCAACCTAACATACACTGAATCGTTCTTCCTTTCAGAAGAAGAAAAGTAAATTCTAGTTGACTGGTGGGGAAGGGAAACTGTCGAGCAAAGCAAGCCTCCCTCTTTACCTGTGTTGTTAATGCGGTTGTGTAGTGCTCCTCCCCAGGACCACCTGTTTTGCCTTTGTTTGGGCTTCTGGCTTCTTTCAATTGTGCGACGTACAACAGCTTCATGTCGTTCCTTGAGTACAACAGCATAACACATTTAGATACTATTGATTTCTTAACTTTATTTTCTTATCAAACCCTGCTACTCTCCATCACATGGACAAAACCAAGCAGGCATCTTAGGTGCTTAAGCTTATGTGTTGCCAACTTAAGACACACAGACTAGAACAAAACTAATCAGCAAGTAAGCCGTAAGACAGCACATTAACTGAAATTTTGAAAATCTAAGATCTGTTTAAGTGGCCCTGCTACTACACAAACACATGCTAGTGCTACTTCCCATCTACTAAATACCAGAAGAGTGGGAGAGATAGGGAACACAACACCTACAAGGATGAGGTGACTTACATAGGATCACACTGCACGTACTTCTCAGTTTAACTCAGACAAATCACCCAAGAGCGTTTTTCATTGCACACTCATTCCTGAAAAGGTTTTTTAGGGCAACTTATATTTAACTACCCTTAAACTGAATGGCTAAGAATTAACAGATAACCATAAAACCTGGCCCAAATGGGTTTTCTGCATGAGTTTGCACAGTGCCATACACAGCAATCCAGGCTTGCTCAGCTTCACCGCATTTGATTCGAAACAGAAGCAGTACCTGTGCAAGTAAGGCTTAAAATCCTTCCACACACTCTTTCATACTGACCATGGCTCATGTTGCATTCTTTACATCAGCTCTGAGAGAAGAAAGTTGATAGTACTGCATCTTAGGGCAAGAGAAGTTGGAAAGTTGTTTCACAACATTCATTCTTACCTTCTCTTCTTCTAGTTTCTGCCTTCGCTTTTCCTCTACGGCAGCTCGTCTTCTCTCTTCCTTTAGTCTCTGCTCTTCTAGCTTCTTTCTGCGTTCCTCTAGGTGTTTTTCATAATGTTGCCGTGCTCTCTCTTCTCTTTCTAGCCAGACGGATTCTCTTGCAGCTGTGAGAAAAATGAGAAATAAAGCTATTAACTTGCTTTATGCAATGAAGTCTTTAATACATTTCAAATAACCAAGGTAAATGGAAAGCCTTTTGAACTCTCTTTCTTCAGACATACTCAATATCCTCATATCTCCTCATTTATTAAAATGTACCCTGCTTACACACTGATTTTATTTAATCTCAATTTACTTGTTATGAATTACCAACAGTTATTTGAGCAGACAGTTTCTTCATGGAAGAAAGGATTTTTTTCTAGCTAAAAACGCCTAAATACTGAACTCAGAGGCATGTGAACAAACTTCTGTTAAACAAACCATGCTAATTCTCTGCAATATTTTACTGAGAAAAGACAATAAAAGGAGGTAAAACTATAATAACTTTCACCTTTATTGATCAACAGATATCTCTTAGGATAGAAGTGACTGGGATGACAATTCTAGCACCTGGACCAACAGAAGGAAGGATGTTACCCACCAAAGAAGTCTAAAAGTAAACATTAATCTGTCACATAATTCTACTTATGTACAGCTTCAAACAACATGTTTCAGAAGAGCTAATCAAGACAAATAAAGAAGCCAAGACCAAGTTTTTCTCCCTATCTGCACCTGAACTTTCATGAATTTTGCAGAATGCAGGCTCAGACTGCAGTCCACATTAAACCATTCATGCAGGATACTCTGGATCTCTCCCCACTGGTTCCTTGAATCCTTTGGGACCCAGAGTGGAGCTAGATTTTTCCCTTGTGCAACATTCTATCTTTGCAGTCTCAGTGCTACCATCACACAGGAAGTGCTCTAGACTCTTACAGAATCCTTTCACCACACTGGTACATAAATTAATAAAAAAAAACCAAAATCCAACCAAAGCAAACTAACCTACCACAAAAAAGAACCCCAAACCCAGGTCATACATCCTGTTACCTAGACCCTGAACACACTAAGTAACTCAAACAATGTAGCTGTTCAAAACTGAAACTCTTTTGCAGAAGTTTTGAAAAATCCATTCTCTTTGAAAGTGCCAAGGGCATCTAAGAAGCACAATTGCATATATCTCATGAAAATCCAGCGATCTGTAGCATGTCAGCTTTTAATGAATAGTCACTTTTGTACAGACTCTAATGATCATATCAAGATGAGCTGCTGCTGTGAGCCACAAGACTTCCATGGATCCTGTGATGAACTGGCTTTTTTGTGCCTGGAATCTGCTTACAATGGCAACCCGGCACAAAAGAAGTCTTTGGTGGTCTACTGAAAATTAATAAAGCAAAAAAAAGGAAAAAAAACAAAACAAAACACCAACTTCAACAGCATTCTTAACTGATGTCACTGGAATATTAATTTGCCTATTAAAGACATGGATATTAATTGTTCTTTCTGTTATTAATGTAAGTGGCTAAACTTCCTTGGGACACTGTTTATGGTGATTTCCATAGGTTTCCATCTTTCATGTTGTTTAGGAAAATAATGAGAATAGGACATTTGAACTTTTAAGACTAAATTCAAGGAGAGAGTGGCTAAAAGATAACTATATACATTCTTTGTGCTGGTAAGAATCAGAATGCTGGACCTCTGTACAGAACACTGATCTTCAGTTTTCTGCTTCTCTGAAAAGGGGTGATAAAAATCACATTTTTATGATACAGTACGACAGCTCAATAACAGAAACAAGCATTAGTGATGGATTAACCCAGGCAAATGGATGTGTTTGGCTGGAATAACTTTTAACAAAAATAATAGACCTGATTCAAAACAAATAGAAAGCAACATCTTTCCACATTTGGGCTACAGGCAAAAGACAGCAGAAAATATGTGCCTACTTGTAACATAAGGAAGTTACTAATTTTATGCTTGGACCAAGTATTTAAAAAGTACTAGAAAGTATGATTTATGATATATCTGTTTGCTGAAACAAGTGTAATGTCTACTTTCATTTGTTTAATTTTTTTCACAGATAGAGATATAATCTTAAATACTTTTATTTTTTTATCAATTCCTGCATTTTATTAGCGAAACAAAGGAGAACATCTTCTTTGTTTACACTTCTTCCTGTATGCACTACTGACATTCTTCTATGAACTTAATGGCACAGTTTTTGTCACCTACAAGGTAGGTATATACAGTGACATAAGTTAGTGTCTTCAGAGATATAAGGATATCTTCAGGAAAAATAAGTTGAGAACATTTTATTTCGTTCTTATCCCCCTATTTATGAATTTTCAGAAATATTTTCTTGCTACCCCAAACAGATATGAACAAATTGTCTTGTAGAGTAAAAAGTTTACTCTTTAGACTGCTGCTCTAACAAAAAAATATTTTTAAAAATATATTAAGCTCTATTGTGGATACACAGCTGTGCTTCTAGAAGCACAGCATCAAATGCCTTGCTGATAGAAAGAATCAGCAGATGAGCCTACAAAAAACTGAAGATATCTCTAGAAGATTTCTTCAATCTGAAAGAGCAGCCAATTTGAGGATGTGGCAGGGAAGAATACCAACTTCTATGATGGTGTCTCCAGAAACTGTGCCAAGAGCTCTGCTTGGTGCTGAACCAACACAAAACTCCAGGCATTTTCTCGGGCCTGAGCATTAACAGGTTCATGATCCTTTGTAATACCTCACACTGTCTGACAAAATGCAAGATTCATTCAAGGAAAGGTTGGTCATTATTGAGATAGCACTTGCATGATGAAAGATTAAATCCCATTGGAACAATTACATTAAAGCTGGAAAGTACAAACAAAAGTCACGGCCTGATCCATTTTCTATTCCATTCCATAGTACAATCAATACATTTGAACACAGCCATGTGATACAAGGACACAAAATTAGAGCATAAAAACAGATTTAGAAATTGAGCCCTAGACATGTTGTTGAATACCTTCTGCTTGTTTGCAAACTAGAATGCTGGATTAGATTACAAAGCAACATCATTAAGGCTGTGTTTCTGACACTTCTGAAGTGAATAACAGAGCAAAAGAAAACAAGGTCAATCAAGGAAAAGACACTCCAATATTAAGAGACACATAAGACTTGAAACCAATTAATTTTACACTGGCATTTACTAATGTAATGTGGAAGATGTTAGCTGCAAAGCATGCATGTTTCTTTTTTGGAAACAATTTTGTAGTTTCTTTCCCCAGCCACATATAGTAGAACTATTCTTTGCAGAGGTTTTAGGCAGTGAGGGAAGGAGGAGCATGAACTAAGTGTCAAAGCCTTGATTTTCTGTTTATTTCTGTGAATCAAAAAATGTGTCCCCAGATTCTCTTTTTCTATCTCTTCTGCTGTCTCATCACTTCAGTCCTTTTTCTTTTGGTTTACTGCCTATACAAAGGCAGATCAGTCAGGCACCATACTTTCTCAGTCTGCCTTTTGAATCCATGGACACATGGACAGCTCACCTGACCCAAAATCCTACAGTCCTTGTCGCGCTTTCCAGCCTTTATATTTCCTAACTTTACAACACTGACCTCATCAGCAGGAGCTTTCTCCTCTGACTGCTCTTTCACCTTTGTTCACTGCCAGCTCTGCACTGAGGCTGTGGCTGCCCCCTTGCTGCATTAGCAGTAAAACGGGTCAGTGATGCTTTAACCATACCTAAAAATGGGGACATTACACAGAAGTGGCTGACTGAACAAACTAAGTGAACTTCAGAACTGTAATTAAAGGTGAAGTTAATGTGAGATTCTCTAAGCCAACCCTTCCCCAGTAACCACACTCTGAGGGAAATTTTTCACAGAAATTTCTAAACTAATCTTCCTTAAAAGTTGTTTTCTTGTCTTATAAACCCTTTTGACACTCAAATTCTCCAAGGAGATCCCAAAATTATTCACATGCTAGGGTCAATGATTCCTAGTTTCTGTGGGGCTTCTTTCTGTTGGAGAAGTTCTGCCCTCAAGTGCCAGGGAAGAAAATAGTTCAGAAGAAATTTACTCACAGCAAAAATTGTAATTATTATTAATGTTATTATTTTGCCAATGACCACTTTCTGTGATGTTTAAAATACTATTTTAGTGCTTATGTATTGTAAGTATTAAGAATTTAATAAATTTAGCCAACTTGAAATTCAGACATATTCTAAGAACTAAGATTAATCACTCTTTATTTAAGGAAATGTGCTAAGTCAAAAAGCAGTATTATCATCTTTTGTTCCCAATGCTAGAGACTAAATGAACCATGTGTCCTTGTCAGGATTATAATTGTGATTAAAAAAAGATCAGTCTTCAAGCAGGATTAGCGTAGATAAAACATGCACAGAATTGTGACTCAAAACAGTTTTCTCAAGAAGCAGGGGCCAAGATACTGCTAAGTAATAACAAGAAAAATCTTCCTCTTTGCTAGGCCATTACCTAAGGTTCCCAGAATGAAACCCATTTTAAAATCCCAGATATTTTCCCTGTTGAAAAACAGATTTTGATTTTTCTTTCCAGTTAGAGAGGACCAGGTCTGTGCTCTGAAACCAGAGACTAACTGGCATGGAACAATTTTCATGTCTACCACTAAACTTCTACCCTCTAAAATGGTGACAGCACTTAATTAGCACATACAGAAAAGCCCATGGACCTTCCCAGGTGATTCCCAATCCTTGTCTAGGAATCAGGAAGCAGACAGCTACTTGGCAACATCCTGCCAGGATCCATCATAACAGGTTTATAGCAAGAAAAATTAAATTTTAGCATCAGGGAATGCTCTTCAGCACTGGTAATTTGGCAGTACAGATACAACAGATAAGGGTAAAGTCCACATGATGAAAAAGCAGCAGCTTTCAGTAATGTTTTTCCAGTTTGACTAGGCTATCTACCATGGTTGCCTTCATGAAAAGTAAGTTCCAACATGTTTCTCTCAGCATCCAGTGCCAGAACACAGCTGCTCAGCCTGACACTTCTTAAGTGGCAAGCTGGAGTCAGAGTGTGGTAGGACCCTTTGCTCTGGAATAGACCCACTTGACCTACCACTGCCTCTCTTGGGCTTTCCATCCTGCACGATTCAAGAGGGTTAGTCTCACAGAGAGATCTGATATCTGTATTTTAAAGGACAGATGTTAACTTTTATCCATAAGTGCTGTGGAAAAGGGCACTAGTGGAAAGAGCACAAAAATTAAAACATGGTTACTAAAGAGCAAGTGACAACACTGGAAGCATTACTTAGAAAATCAAGCAAGATCACCCTCATAAAGTCTTTAAAAGCCTGAATGCAATATCAGCAAAACACACATTACCAAGTGGTCAGGAGATTAAAAAGATTGAAGCAGAAAACCCTCGATGAAATTGTTATAAGTTTAGTCATGCAAAAGGAACTGCACAGAAAAAAGTCAAAGAATTAATATTTTAGAAGTGTTGGGATGGCATTTCAAAATCAATGCCTTTTCTACACTGAAGGAACTAGAACAATCATTCCCTCTAGATGGTGTGATTTGCTGCATCCCTGTGTATCTTCTATGTTACCTAAAAATAAGTCTGAAACAAAAATATGAATATACTAAAGGTGAAAGGGGCATTTTTTTTGTAGAAGCTTCTTTAATCTTTTCAATTAGGTGGCTAAACATGATCCTCAAGAAACAGCATATACCAAACAGAACAAGATACATGAAACAGCAGTCCCAGCACATATATTATATATATATACATATATATATATATAACAAAAATGACAGCAATTCCTACTCTCTAAGCACTCATTAAAAACAAGACTTAGACACCCAAGTGTGCTAAGTAGTCTAAGACTTCTAAAATACTATTTCCAGGTGCAAACAAATCTTCAGGAGTTCAGAGCATATGCCAACCTACCACAGGAAAGCCAAATCTATTACAGCAGAGTGGAACTTGAAAAAAATTAGAACTTGAGAGTAAAAAAAAGGGGAAAGAAAGCTGGTCTTAAATAAACTGTCCTTTAATATCAGAATATTGCCCAATAAATAAACATGATCCTTATTAAACTAGTACTCCACATGTTCTTAACAGAAGGGTCAAACAACTTTCCTGACGTCCAGGAGTTCAAGTTGCTGAAAGTACAAAACAAAATTATTGCCAGCTCGACTCCTAGAGAATTGAACCCTTTCCTTTTTTTTGAGCAAATTTTACTTGAGGTATGACTGAAATTCTCAACTTCGATATAAAAAGAAGTCTTTGCTAAACCTGACATATCCCTTGAATCAAAAGGAAAGGAATTAAGTTTAAATCTAACCTAATTCTATTGAAAAAAAAAAAAAGAAAATTCCTTCCTCCAGTTGCTTTACTGTTTGTGGCTCATGTCCCAGTATTAACAAAATCCAACTCTAATTTCTAGTAAGACACATTTATGTAACAATATTATACAACTTAATGTTTAAGAGAGACAGCTTAGGAATTTCTTTGCTGTGGTTCACATGACATGAGTGACTGATTATCTAGGTTCTGCACTAAAAAAAAAAAAGAAAAGTTGCATTACCATTGTAAAAATCATTGCTTTGCTGTACTGGAACACAAATCTCAATAGATAGCTCCTAAATCATAGCAGACAAATATACAGATCAAAGAACAATGTGACTTTCAATTTTCACAACAACACACAATACACCCATACATCATAGGGACATGCAGAACTCTCCCATGTGGAAATTAAGGATTCCACATCAACTTACAAAAACTCCTGATGTAGCTTTGATGTTGCTTTAAAACCTGTCACACAAAATAACACATTTCTCAACTGAAATCATGTCCTTCTGGTAACAAATACTCATTTATCAATAGCTAGAAAAATCAGAGTTGAGTTAAATTCAAGGAAAGCATTTCTCTCTACATTTGAGTAAAGCATTGTTATTATACAACGATGAAACCTGAGAAAAAAACAAATTCAAAACATGGAGCCATCATCTGTGAAAAACTAATTAAAATGGGCCAGTAATAGCCATTTGCTCCGAAATCAGAAAAAACTAAGACTACACGTACCATCAACCTCAACTCGAGGAGCAGCTTTTCAGTGATTATCACACATCCTGTCATGTTACCCCTTGCGCAAGCCAAAACTAAAGCTACTGCAATGCTATAAGGTGCTGTAAATAAGGGAGGATATAAATGCTATCAAGACCTAAGTAACAATTAATGATGGGTCATCAGGTTAGAAAAAACAACATAATTCTGGCTGGAGTTACAATATCGTTCTATAAACTTTCAGAAGTTAGAAATGGGAAATAAAGAACTTCTGTTTCTCAAGCCCTTAAAACGATTTCTTTCAGCATTGAAAGAAATCAGAGTAAACATATAAAAAAGAGGAAATACTTGTATTTCCCAACCTCCCAATTACCACAGAACTTTGTGGCAGCCAAACATATAAAGGTTGTTCAGACAGCCACCAATTTGGCTTCACATAATTCTTAATTCTCTAACCACCATACTTAGTACAGTGCCCATCAGTAGTAGTCACTTGTTAGGTAGCCTTCACTGCTCACTTGAACTGTGTTATACATACACAGGCACAGGTGACATAAAATATTGAGCACACCTACTTGACACCTAGTAAAGGTTTGACCTGAAAAAAGTACCCCACTACATTAAAAAATTCAAACTATGCATTTGCAACATATTCTGCAGTTCTATTTTATGTTATTCAGCATTTTAATCTTAAGTGGTTAAATATTCTAAAACTTCAAAATTCCATTTACATCAGCTAAGCTCCCTTGCATGATTTCAGAATTAAACCTACCTTTCATTCACATTCACAGAACAGGTGACAGATATAGTACTGATGAACTAAAAGATCTACTTTAAAGATATGATAGCGTATCCAAAATAACACTATTGCAAATCTAGCACTATTTTCCTGACTACCCCTAAAAATAAGTTGTCAATAATGCTGCATGAAGATGGCAGTTCATTAAAAACAAACAAACAAAAATCAGAGAGGGCCTTACCTAGCTGTTTTTCTCGCTCTTCTCTCCGCTCTCTGGCAAGCCGTTGCCTGTCATCAACCCTTAGTACTGTTGGATGATCTACAAATGGAGAAAGAAGAGTATTAGGCACATAGCATAAAATCAAATACTACCAAAACTAAACTTATAGGAAAATGACTGTTAACTCTAATTATTCTGTCAAAATATATGTTTTCAAAACTCCATCTTATTTTAAAAAACCCAGAAAACTGATAATTAGAATTCATTCCTATTTTTAAGATGTAAAATACTTCCAAAGAATAGACTAAGAGGTGACTGCAACTACCCAGCAAAACTACTGCTTGTAAAAGCCAAGGAAAAAGCTTTATTTTGTTTCAAAGCCTGAAACAACTTGACTGCTAGAGAGCATTTTGAAAAAATACTGTTTATTATTCCATAATGTCTCTCCAAAATGCATCCACAGGAAAGGCTATTATAATAAAGATTTATCTTCCCCTCGATATTACCTCAGAACAACCAATAAGCCCTATATCATGACACAAGAACCTCAGCACCCAAGCAAAACTGGCTGAATCAAAACACTGATCTGGCTGAGTAGTTCTAAAGCAGTTCTGGCTGAGCCTCTGAAAAAAGCATGATATTGATTTCAAAAGATGTTTGTGTGCACATGTGTTAAAAACTCTGGCAAACATACTAAATGCAGTCCATCACATGCATGGACTGGTATAACAAGAATCAAGTAAGATGAGAGCTTTAACTATTCTTGTAGACTGAAATTTATCTACATGAGTACTTCACAACTATCTGCAACTGGCTGCTTGGATCACAGCAGTAAGACTGAGAATAATATCAAAGATCCGTGTCAGATCTGAGGTCTGATTTTAAAAATTCAGGTTTGGCTGGAAAACATCACTTGCTCAATGATGGTTCTGGAAGACAGCAAAGTGCTGAACAGCTAGCATTCGACTTCCAGTTCCAGCAATGGAGCTGTTCCAGACAAAGGAAACAAAATCCAAGTTAGCAATTCATCTCAGCATGCTGCCAAAACTAATTTCCTACTCAGCCTGTTCTTTTAAACCTGGAAAGCTCTTAATATTATGGGGCTTTTATCAGTAGCACTGATAAAGATTCTGCTTTGCATAAGAACACAATAAACAAAAAACCCACAGAAAAAAAATTCTGGGTATAAATAAATGATCTGATTTATTTTGGTATTGAGGAGAACTCAGTTTTTAAGTTTTTTAAAATAAAGAGCTATTCAAATACTGTCATCATAAAAGTGCACAAGACAACAAAGCCTTTTCACTATTCAGTGTGAATACACATGTAAGCAACTCGTAAAAACATGCAGAGTCAGCCTACTTGTGTATAGGATGCATACATATGTGTATACCTATGCATACCTATGTATTAGCAAACAATAAAATGGGTCATAAAACTGACATTAAAGATATTTGCACAATAAGTCATTGAAATGAGTCTATGCTAGACTAATTTTGAGTACTTATTAGAATTAGATTTATAAAAACTAATGTGCATTTCATCCTCTAACAGAAGTTTCTGCATAAGCATGACAGGATGTCTTGAGTGAACCAGTTCACCAACAGCTACTTAAACTTTAATTACTCTTGAATTCTAATCAGTGAAAATCTTTTATCTCAACAACAGTCAGACTAGAGCCCAAATTAAGAGTATTAATAGCAATGCAAAGTAACAGCTGCAAGAAAGAAAACCCATTGCACAGCTGGCAGGGAGAACCTTCAAACATGACAGCACCAGTGAAGGGCATAGCAAGTGAAAAAGTCACCAGCAAAGACAAAGGTAATCTGTCACCCATTTGCAGGTCAAAACTTCAATGATGGCTGACTAGCCCACTGTGCTGCCATTTATGGGACTTTGCTCAGCCATGGCATGGCAGAGATTTGCCCTGTGCATGGTGAACATCTGCATTTGGCTGATGTTCAGCAGTGCGCTGACTCACGCGCAGTCCTTTTAGCGTACAGACACAGGTCAAAAGGGTAATAATATTCCTTCTCCCTGGTGACTGGCACACAAGGTTCACAAAACATGAATTCCTGTGGCATGAGAAATTAGTGCTTGTGGAATAATGCACATTTTCCCTGGAAAAACAAGGATTCCCCTTCAAGGGCTGTCAGCACAGTCAATGTAACATTGAGTTGACATAAAATGATGAGGCACTGGGGAAAAATGTAGAAACCTGCTTCTTTCAGAATATCCTTCCAGCTGGAGTTTTTTTTCCCCTTTCTTGAGAAGAGATTTCCCTATCGGAGAGAGGCAACAATTCTTCAAAGAGGTAGCAGAGTTACATGGACAGGCAAGCTGAAAAGGTCTCCCTTAAGAATTCCTAATTATAAGCAGTGAAGGAATAAAATAAATTTTTAAAGTTGCCCTCTGTCACTCTGTTCGAAGACATCCAATTATTTTTTCCATATCACACATATGATAGTGTTCACACAAGAACAGTCCCTCTCCCAGCACCCCAGGATGTTAGAACAATCCTAAAGAATTCGCATTAAGTTGCAGGCTATGCAGAGTGTGTGTCCTCAGTAACAAATTATTTTGCATATATTTGGGATCACAAAGAGCTAAATCAATATTAGGACAAAGATGAGGGTAGCACCTTTGTAGCAGACCATCATTGCATTTGCTCTGCTAGAAGCTGGAGCACATATTATCAGTGCAAGACTTGCACTGATAATTAAAATGTCTTCTCTAAATTTTCAAAATTATCCTTCATAGTTTGGCTACAACACCAAATTCCAACATTTGTATTCTGAATCCACATCTTCTGCTGACACCCCTAGTGCCAAGAATCAATAGTTTCAAACTCTGGCAAAACAAGAGAGCTCACTGGAACTGCTCCCAATTTTATTTCTCATGTCACTATTCATTAAAAACCCACCAGGCAAATACCTGGGGGACTGGCATTTCTTCTTATTCAGTAGGAATACCAGGCGAAACAAAATATTTTGTTCTCTCTTTTGCTCATATTCCTCATCAGACTGTAAGCTTTAAGTTACTGTGAAAGGAAATGGGAAACATGTCAGCTGCAACGAATCCTGCAAGAATTTCTCATTTTTTAGAGAAATAATTGCTAATTGGACATACACAAAGCCTAAGAGACAACATTCCAGGAAGACCCATATGCTGCAATATGTGGGAACTCACACTCAACAATCTATTTCCTTTCACTTATATAACAACCACAGAATTAAGCATTTGTATGATAGGGATCTTGGAAGAATAAATAAGCCATAGCTCTGCATAGGAGAAATTAATTTTGTACCTGCTGCTGGAAATTAAGCGTCTAAATTACGTATATGTTCATAATTTTGTGAACATTTAGTGTGTGTTCAAAATTAATTTTAATAAGTTAATAGGTAATTTTGAAAGCTTAGAAGCTGTGAACAGTATTTTGCAGAAATTCAACATGGAAACATTAATAGGTTTTTGTCCCTAATGAGAGTAACAACAGCAAAAAAAAATTTTTCCAAATCTTCTATAGAACTAAAGCTCGACAAACTCCTAAGCAAAATTTATATTTGTAGAAATTGAGTTCCTAAGTTATCAATTTTCATATATACTTTGCAAATATGACCAATTTTTGTGGCTCATACTATCAGCTCCACTCTGCCTTCCCCCATTCCAGCCCCAAGAATTTTGGATTCCTTTTACACACCAGCATAGATGAAGGGAACACTGGAATAGCTAGGATGCCCTCCTGAGAAATGAAAACTGGATTAAACGACTGTAGAATAAAGCAAGTATTGAACACTGTCCACCACAAAGAGCTGCGGGAAGAGGTAATATTATCTTTGTTTTCGCTTCCTTTTCCCACTGCCTGTCTGACTGAGAGCAGCCGTGATTCCTGTGCTTTGTGCAGGACCCAGCGTGCCGGCCCAGCATTCCAGGTGTGCTCTGAATGCAGACAGCGCTGGGATTCCTTCCCTCCAGGGACAGGCCAAGGCATCCCCTCTGGGCACAGAGAAGAGTCTGTCAGTATGAAACATCCACTGAGCTGCCAAGCTGTCAAGGAGTTGAAAGGGGGATGTTACAGTGGGCCTAGTCCTCAGCACCACAAGCACCTCTGCTTTCCCAGGCATCAAAACAAAATCATTATTAACTGCATACTTTAATCTTGGGTACCTGAACTGCAGCACAAGCAGAATTTAGATATCTAAGTTCTGTTCTGGATCTTGGTCTAAGCATGCAAGTGGAGCAGACCCATGACACCAAGGACTATACTAAACTTTTTAGCACATACATTTTCAAATGTGTAAGTGAACAGTGAACTAAATCCACACTATGTACCTGTGAGGTATGGTGCAGTAATGAGAAACATCTGCCCACAGCACAGAGCGTGTTACAGAGTATGGTATGCTTTGTGGTGAGGAAATGCCTGAACAGAGGCACATTCATATAAAGCTGCAAATCTTTTCCTACAGCACAAAATTCTTGTTCAAGCACAAATGCAAATACACTGGCTTTCTGTTGTCTTTTCTCACTTTCCAACCCTCATTCCTAAGCTATTCTAAAATATAAGTAAATTTGTCTAGTTTTGCTTCTTTGAAAACAATCACATATTCCAGCCTATCTAAACATGAATAGTCACTGATACCAGTTTTGTCTGAAACAGTAAATGAGGTACAAAAGCAACAAATGTCAGAAGTTCCCGTGACAACAGCTGTTTTCCATGCACCATTGAGGCAAACAGCCTTAAAACATGGAGCATGTGAAATGGTGTACCTGGTTTAGCTCCAGCGTTGCTTTGTCCTGAAGTGACTTTCTTATCTTGTGTTTCAGAACCTTCAGTTGCTAGAATAAGGAAGAAAAGAAGACATTAATTAATTATTTTACTTGGTAGTAGGTCACTCACCTTATTATATTCAAACTTAAATATTGCTGGATTCTCTCCAAAATCAGACTGTTCCAAGATTTCATCTTAATGTCATTTTACATAATTTTGCATAGACAAAGCCCCAAAGGCTACACAGAAAGCATTTAAGCCACAATACAAGTTCCCATTTCAAGCTGAAGAAAGAGCCACGATAAGATTTTATTTTAACAATGTGTTTTAATAAGACTTATATGAGGACTTGCAGATCCCAGGTTTCTAAAGGTATGGTACGAGATACTGGCAAAAACCTCTTTAAAAATTGCACATCCATAATGCAGGACTGAAGAGAGGCCTATTAATTACCTGAATGAAGTCTAAATGAGGAGATATTCCCATTATTTGCAACAGAATTTGATCGGGTCCTACCAGTCTAGAACAAGATCTAATTCTGGAGCTCTGAATGCCTTTTCAACAACCCTTTATAAAAAAAATAAACCCAGAAGATTCATTACTATTATTCAAATCAAAACCATATCCTTAGCTCAGCACATATCTGTAACTAAAATACCAGCCAAAAAAATTAGATGCCATGATTTTTTCATCTTACTACTCATCTTTGTATCCAGCAGTTCCACTATAGGAGTGTTGGAGTCCAGAACACACCAATCTGGGAACAGCCTAAAGGCAGACTGTGAAAATTCTAAGCCTCCCAAAAACAGCTTGAAAGTATTTGCAAGCAAGGATAAAAAGACAGTTATAAATAAAGCTTAGGGGACAAAACACTTCAACAAAAATATCACTAAAAATGAAAGTTGGGAAAAAACCTCTGATTACTCCGGATTTAAAAGTTAAACAGGCATTACTGTATTAGATCCACTTCAGAAAACATAATTAAAACAATTTTTCCTCAGAAGACTCCAAGCAATTTCTTATGCATGTCAGCTTTAACAATACACACTCAGCACTTAGACCCTCAGTGAGTTCGTTCCCATCATGGCCTCACAGACTTTGTTTCGTTACCTCCTTCCACAGGCATGTTTCAGGATTAACATAGAGGGTAAAAGGTAGCAGGAAGAACCTTTATGTTACATGTACTGAACCTTTTTTGCAGGGGGAAGGCGGGTGAGGGAAATAGAAAAATACTGTTATTGAATGTTTCATGTTTAACAATGTTTTGCCAAGAACAGTGTTCAAAAATCACATAGTCTCACAAAAAAAAAAAAAACCTGTGTGAAACCTGAAATAATTGTGAGACACTCCTTGATGCCTGTATTAAGTCTCTTGCAATCAATAGAAATAACCACTATTCAACTTAAATACCGATTCCAAATGACAGTAAGAACTGTAACACCTTAAAGGCAACCCAACACAAGATTTTAGTATTTGCCATTTTAAAAGCCTCATACAAAAGATTAGTGTGACCTATGGGTAGATGGATTGATTTTTGGCAAGATAATTTGAGAACCACTGAACTCTTGCACCACCAGGCTTGAAAGGATCTACCATCATGAAAATCCATACGTGGTGCTGGAACAAGTCCAGAGAAAGCCAAGAGAGTTGGTGCAGTGTCCAGAGCACAAGTGCTATGTGGAGCAGGGGAAGGAGATGGGGTATTTAACCTGGAGAAAGGGAGGCTCAGGGGGAATCACAGCACTCTCTATAACTGCCTGAAAGGAGCATGCTGCTTCTCACAGAACAAGAAGAAACAACATGAGGATGAAATGGCCTCAAGTTGCACAAGGGGAGTTTTAGACTGGATATTAGGAAAAAATTCTTCCCAAAAGAGTAGTCAGGCATTGGAACAGGCTGGTGGGACCACCACATCTGGAAGTGTTCAAAAACTTGGGGATGTGGCCCCCAGGGCTATGGTTTAGTGGTGAACATGGCAGCGTTAGTTTAACAGCTGGACTTAATTTTGGAGGTCTTTTCCAACCTTTACATTTCAGTGCTTCTAAACTCTTTATATCTTATCTCCCCCTCAAAGTTAAGGTACTAGCAAAATAAGCTTTTTTCCTGCATGAATCAACTATTTAGAACATTCCCAGAAAAAGTCCCACTGTAACTCAGTGTGACTACATCACAATTCCCTTCAGCCTGGCCTAGGGCATTATATAGAAGAAGAAATTGTCATAAAATAGTAAAAATACTGTTTCTAAGAGCTAGTGGATACACTGATGTTCTAATAGCATCAGCACAAATTTCTTTGCATCTTTCATACTGAGTATGTTCGTTATTTTCTTCAAGCATTGCACCATGGGATTATGCAACACTCCATTAACTTCAAAACTGTGGTTTAAATGCCAGACAGAAAATACACTTGCAAAATAGGTTAGGTACATGAAGTAGTACTTTTCCCCCCATACTTCCTTGTCTAACATTTCCTTGAAATATTGTTTGACATGGTTGGAATACACATTCATATGACCACTCATATGACAAGCGACAAAAGGAACAGATGGCACACCATGAATTTTAACGATGCTGGATATCAAATAAGAATTGGCACAAGTATTTAGTAACCAGTGTAGGTGTGCTCCCACATAAAATACCTCTTGCTCTAGGATACAAACAGATTAATCAGACAACTAAACATCTAAAATCCACACCTAAATATTGACAACTGGTTTCCATACCTAACAGATGCCAGAAAATATATCATTTAACTACCCAATATTTGCTCTGCCGTTTATCTTGAACCACTGCCTTTACATAAGGGAATAAAAGCTGCATAAAGAAGAGTTACAGATGGATAATTTTCTGTGAAGCACAGCTGTCTCTCTCAGCTCTGCCATTATTATACGGCACAGCATCAAACAGAAAGCTGTACCTCAGTTTCTCTGTGTGGAAAGAGGGGAAAAAATGGTGGGGGGAAGGCAAAAAAAGAGATATGTATTTCTACTGAATAATACACATTTGTAAATGTTGAGCTTTCAAGTAACACCAGTTGCATCACAAAATTCAGCATATATACCAGAGGCAGAGCTGAAAGAGATCCATAAGGATGACACGTTCTAGGGAAGACCTCTTCAGGCTCAGCTTTTAGCTTTGCTTTGAACCAAGACAAGTACAAAACTGGCAGACTATTGATAAAAAAACAGTTTTGTAATGGAAATGAAATCTATTTAGAAATCTCTGATCAGTTTCAATATATCTATGTGTTCCCAGACAGGTTTAATTAATACTGCTATTGATTACCAGGACGAGCACAAGCTCTAGAAGGACTGACAAGCTATTTTATAGGATATCAGCTCACCCCATGTCTCATACAGCCATTATAATTACTGTAAATTCCTAGAACAGTTAATAATCTCTGTAGTGAGTACTAGTACCAAAGTTTATTTCCTAAAATGAGAAAAAACTACTTTATGATAGCCAGAGCTACTTTGAAAGAGCTGTTCCATGATCAGCATCTGTCAGACAAAAATGCCTTCAATAACCTTACAGGCTAAGGTGTTCCTCTTGAGCTAACAAACCAGTTATCTCCAGCTTGTCCAAAGGAGGTCTGTGTGAGCAGAAGTAGGAATTGCTAGCAGTGGGAAGCAAAACAAGCACAAACAGAAAGTTTATATTAAAAATATTCAAAGTCGAAGAAAAGGGTCATAAAAGACATTAAGAAAGGAGGAAAATTGTAAGCTTTTAGTGATTTTTTACATGTCACATGAGAAATCTGGCCTGGGAGACAAGGCAACATATTCAAGGGGAAAAAATTAGTTGAGAATTAGAACCTCTGGGAGAATGTCCTGGAAAGCAGAAAGAACGTTCACCCAGACCCTGGAAAAAACATTGAATGACAAACATTGAGAGGCAAATTGCACTGGCATTTTGACAGGCTTCTTTAAAAACACAAGAGCTGTGCAGAATACAAACACTTCTTTTTCAAACTGTGGCACATCAAGAACATGTTTGCATGGTGTGAACCAGCTATTCCCAGTGAGGTGAATGGCAAACCAAAGGCCCCACAGCAAGGCTGAGGAGCTGGAAAGAAGATGCTCAAGCTCTGTTCCATGGAAGAAGGGAATCAGCCACAAGGCAGAGGCAGTTCTATTTCCAGAAGGTCTCTACTCCCAGAACAGAAGCCTCAAGAGATTAAAGGCAGTGTGAAGGGGCACTTGGGGATCAGAAGCAAGAAGTGCTGCTGAGACCTGTGTCAAGGTCAGGATGAACACAGCAGCCCCCCCCCCCCCCCCGAGAATGGCATCCTAGCACGGGTCTGGAAAGATGAGCTGTACAAGGGCTGCACAGCTGTGGATGAAAGCACAAGCCAGGAGAGTCCCAGGCCTCCAGTGCAGGAACACCTCTGGGTACAGGGTGCTCTGAGCACCAAGGGGGAAAGATCATCCTCCAGTTTCCTGCGCTATTTCTACAAGTGAGAAAAGTTACTGAGAAGCAGCCATGAGAAAAAAGAAACAACTAAATCAGAGGAGGAGGGATTACAGGGAAAAAAGAAGAAAATCTAGCTATTCTGTACCTGCCACTTGTCATCTAATCCCCCTGGTATGACTGAACAGCTACTTTTTTTAGCTGTCAGAGTGTGCCGTGGGTGTGTGAGATAGGGAAGGCTTCAGAAATGACAGCTGGAACAAACTCATACCTCAGTAAAAAAGTGCTTCCAATACATAGCAGAGGAAATTCAGCATTAAACTGGGAAATTTAAAACAGAGCTAACTGGGAACTAATATATTCTTTATCCTTAGCACCTAATCCTGCTACCTCCAACTACTTCCTTATGAATACTGCTCAAAAAAAAAATCTGAATAAACCCCCCACTCTTAAATTCACTTGCTTATTTTATATAGCATGTCACACCTGACATGCACAATGTAAAAACTGTATAGTTTGAATTACCCAGAACTAAGCAGAGAACAGAGTATTCAAAGTTTGTATAAGTAATAATAAAGAATTGGTGTTAGTCTAGGAAGTTTTGTCTAGACACTGGGAACAGTGGCGAGCTAGCAGGTCAATCAAGTCAGAGGAATTGCTGTGCGAGGTAGTGTGTTGACATAGGTCAGAGCTGACAGAATTTATTAGAATTTATTATTTATTAATTCAGAAACACATTAAGACCAAAATCCGGAGTACCTGGCTCAAAATAAGCATCTTAGCATTCAGCAACTGGCTGTTCTGTTCTAAGGCAATAACACTGAAATTTAAGACAAAATAGTCTCTTCAATGGCAAAACTAGGTTGTTTATCCTACAAGCAAATTCCTGTGAGCCATGATCCATGGGCTGAATACATGGGAAAGCAGAGTTCAACATAAATTAAAACTTTTCCACTACTTGTGACTTTTGCCTCTTACATCCATTGTTTATGAAACTGAGACATGAAAAAGCTACTCTTCGTATTTACAATAAAAATATTTTTTGTGAGTCTTAAGAATTTCACATTCTTTGTGTTATCAATAGCGTCTATATTTATTTAGATAAACAATATTCTAAGTAACATTTTAGTGGAATTTATTGTTTTAGAGTTAAGTAATGTGCTCATTCCATACTTGCACCCCATGCTTATTTCTTATTTGCATTTTAAAATTATAAGCTTGGGAACAAAGAACAGCAATCTTTCCAGAGATAAATAGGTCTCAAAGCTCTATGGCTGGCCAAAAGTTACCAAGATGCATGCAGTACAGCTGACAGATAAAAAGGTACAAAAACCAAGAATCTGGATATTTAATATTGAAATCTTTTAGAGTAAGTCAGGACAAAATTGTGAACTGCTCTCTTCTTTAGATTTGTTGGAGAGGATAAACTGTAAAGAATCCCATTTAAAAACTCACTTGCTAGATGCTAGTTTTCAAGATCCGCTTGTCAATACTGACGCTGAAATTGCCCCTTAAGCAGAGAGTGGGGTGAGTATTTGGGGTGAGTGGAAACCTGTTTCAGCACAGCTGGAGACAATATTTTCCAGTGCTTCTGCACTGTACTGAACATTGGACAGACCAAATTTCTTATGCTGCTGCTTCTACCATGTGTGTCCGAGCTGAACACTAAGTCAATGCTTACCCCTTGCTGTCACAGCATAAGCACACTGGAGCCCTAATCTTGTTCAGGGCCTGTTACACTTTTCATAAGATTATTATAAAACAGTGTCTTGAGTGAACCAAAATTGCACTGCCACCAGCACTGGCTTTGCTTCTGTAAACTCCTATGGACACAAACATAACCATTACCAAAGTCAAGCCCTTCAAAACAAGAAAAGGGAAAAATTCTCACATTAAATTAACACATGCTACAATGTGACCCTGCTGAGAGGCTTGCAAATGGATTAGAGACCCAAATGCAACAGTTGGTACACAAAACCAAAACACCTCTCTCATCACCAAAATCCATTTGTAAAACAGTACAGAAGAGCTGTAAGACATTTACTCTGACACTTAAACCGTGCAGGAGCCCAGAAACTAAGCACTGGCATTTTATCAGTATAAAATATCTCCTACTTTTCTCCCCTTCTGTACAGGAAGTAATAAATGGTGCCTTGTGTGTTGCTGCTGGCCGCCAAAGCGCAAGCAGCCTGACAGCAGTCAGCTCCTATCCACAGACCATTTTGAAGCAACCTTCATCCTTTACAGCCTGGCTGCAGAGCCCTTCCTGTGCAGCAGATATGCTGTCCTGGTAGTTGGCAGATGCTCCCTGAGCAGCAGCCAAGGACGGGAACAAAAGGGCATGCTGAGAAACCTTTGCTAACACTTACTATGGACAAGGAACCTCCTGGTGCTTCTAGGAAGGTTCAGTGACCAGTTCAGGAGACAGGCTCAGAGCAGCACTAGAGGTGAGCTCAGATCCAACAGTTTGTTTAGAGCAACAGGATGGGAAACAAGGGAATTATCTCTGGAGATTGGAGGAATGTAGGACTTAGCAATTGGTTGCAGGAGGGACAAGGAGAGTGCAGCATCAACATGCCTTTTGTGAAAGTCGGCTCACAAGAGATGTAAGCTTTCTAGGCAATGGGGAAACCAAGTCACTGATGGTGCACTGACTGCCCTTGTTTCAGGTTAATCCTTTGGGGAAGGGCATACAAATAGGAATAGAACTGAAGCATCAGCTCAGAAACTTTCCACATGTATTGTCCATATTCTATTCCACCCAAAAACCCCTAAGCCCTCTTGAATGCACTGAACAGCAGGTTCAAAAGAAAGATTTCTCTAACAGATGTACAATTTCAGAAGAAAAATAGAAACACATCAGAAACAACTCTTTTGGGCTTCTTAATTTAAATTTTTCAAAAAACTCTTGGCAAGATGGGTAGGGCTATACCATCAAGCCAAAATATTTTTGTAACAAATTTTTGTTCTAATTAACAGCACTCATCTTGAAAATTATTTCAAGAGGTTTTCAAGGTTTTGCCAACTACTATAGCAGCAAGGAAGAAAGAACTGCAGGAATTCTGTAGAAGTCTTGGATCTAATGAACTCCAGTGTCTTAAAACTAAAATCTAGATTTCTGTTTTGAAGCAATAGAGACATGTACCTAATTTTGGTTAGATGTCAATACTCAGATTCTCTTGTTAAGGGAAGTAGGTTGAAGAGATTTCTAAAGGAACTAAGGTGAAGCAAGAATACTTTCAGACTATAGACCAGTTTGCTATTTTTAACGGAGGTAATACAAGTCTTCACAACTCCAGATAAAAACTTTTTGAAATTTCCATCATTAGCAAATGGAAAATGCCTGTTTTTCTACAGTCTAAACAGCAATACTTACAAAGTACATTTGCAAGTTGGAGGTTGAGTCAGAAAAGCGACAGAGTACCTGTGTTTCATTTCTATTCACTGAAACATGAAAGCAAAGTTCATGCCTTATTTAAACATGTCTATTAATTAAGTTTATATTATTTTCAACTCTTAAAAGCTCAGTGATTTAGTACATATTTTTGTACTTCCAACAGTGCGAAACTTACCAGTCTGGTTTGCAAATATAAATAAATTATATGACACCAAGCTGCAGTGACTGTCCCAGTTCTTTTTGCTCTGGCACTTATCATAGAAGTCTACCATCAGTGTTTCCTGAATAGTATATAAGTTGCCACTGTTTTCATCATATAGACTAGAGAGACAAATACAGCTATTTAGTGCTCAACTGTAAAACATTAAAGCCAGAAGCATAAATAAATTTATTTAGAAACAATGCACAGACATAAATCTGGATGATGCAACTGGCTATAGGGAAAGGGTCAGCTTTCTTTTTTTTTTTTTTTTAAAGATTAAACTTGTATAACTGCTCCACTGGGAGATGCATATTTATAAAAGATTACTTTTGGCTGACTATGTCTGCTTTAAAAAGCACTGTATCCTAAAATATGAAATAATGTAGAAAATACCATACCAAATGCCATTGTATGGAGAGTTATAATCTCTTAAGGATGATAAAAGGAACACAGTGTCTCTAACAGCATTTTTTAAAAAGCTGACACTTATACCCTCTGGATAATGATATTTCATTATCTCACTGCAATATAAAACAAGGATATAACATGAAAGGATCCCTGGAAAAAAGATTTTCTGCTGAAAAGCCTGTGCTATGAAGCCAGTTCTGCAGTTGACCAGAATGCTAGCAAGCTCACCCAAACACAGATGAGGCATGTGAATGGAAGCTTTTTAATTACACATCACCAAAATGAAAGCTGAAATGCCACTGCCTGCGGGCATGCAGGACAACCTCAGTTCCAGACAGCCAGCAATTTGTGCTGTGCAGCCTGTCTTAGGGCATGAGTTTTCTGAACACCAAAAGCAGGCAATGTGCAAGATGCAGTGATTTATTTCTGAGACTGTTACACAAGGGCAAACACCTTCAGCCAAGGTATAAGAGTACCAGATGCTTCTCCTCAGATTTCTCACTGGTGCAGGCAGCATTTGCTACCAGGATGTCAGAGAGATTCCCATACGCAGGATCAGTGTCAGTGTATTGCTGCAGTAGCTGTACATGGAAGGTCACCTCAGAGATTATGAAATGAAGCACCTGTACAATTTCTAGATGAAAAACTCTTCTGGACTTCAACCAGAGATCATTCTCCAAACTATGAGGTAATTCCTGTGAGTAATTCCAAGTCACAAGGAAGCTTACACCTACTGCTGAGAAATGGAGAATTAGGAACAGACCAGCCTGCTTTCTATATCACACTGATTCCAAGGTAAGATTGCTTGAACTGCAGAAAGCAACTTAAGTGTCCCATTATTTGATATCCTCACTGAGAGGGCACAGAGATCAAAGCATATGGCAGCCTGTGAGTGTTAGTGAGATAGCAACTGCAGTAAAGTGAGCGTGGGCATGGAGAAGGGGAAAATGGATACTTTGCTGTACATTGCTCTACTGAGCAATTTGATCAGAGATATAGTAATTTTTAAAAACAATGCAGTCTTTTTGGTCTCAAAGACAAGAGGACATAATCACTTCTCCCCACAGAAGTATAATAAAATGAAACATTCTTTTGACCATATTTTAAATTTAAATGAATATGCTGCAAAATGAACAATATCTACTGATTAATTTAGGATACTCCTGCCAACAGAGAGCTTTTCAGACAACACAGGGCTTTCTTCTTGCCACCCCATTGACATATAAAGTCACCTCATCCCTGCTGAACTCAGTGCATATCCACGCTTTCCTCCGTGCTTTCAACTCTTCTGACTTAGCTCCATGTGCACTGAAGTTCATAGTTACCATCCCAGTGACTTCATAGAGTAGGTCCATAATAGGGGTTTCTTCTGCCACCACAGAATCACAGGATGAATCATAGAATGGTTTGGGTTGGAAGGGACCTTAAAGATCTCATCTAGTTCCAACCCATCTACTATGAACAGAAACACCGTCCACTAGAGATCAGGCTGCTCAAAGCCCCATCCAACCTGGCCTTGGACACTTCTAAGAATGGGGCATCTACAACTTCCTGGGCCACCTGTTCCAGTGCTTTACATCCTCATGGTGAAGAATTCCTTCATTCATGGGAGCATACTGACCATTCAAAAGCAAGGCACTACTCTTTTTCACAGTAATTGCGCAGTCAATTAGTTCCTATCTACAGCAACCATTTCTGTTGCCCTGTGGGGACATCCCCACTCACGCACAGCATTTTCAGGTGCAGTCTCAGTGTGTCCTGTGTAAGAACAGATGTGTTATCTTCACCGACATCCGAATGCTGCACCTTGCTCTTGCCAGGTGAGGTTTAGACCAAGGAAACCAATGAGGTTTTAAAACTGCTTTTTTCCACAGGGAGAAAATTGAGATTTTTGCTTTAATAATTTCTCTCTTCTGCATGTGCAGCTGCAGGCACACTCCAAAACTAGGGCACTTTAGCATTTTACACACACACACATGAGCAGCTGCAAGAGGCATAAAACACTTAACAAATGAAGTGATATGAAGTTTTTAAGCATAAGAAAGTTCAAAAATAGAACTATTCTCCTTCAAAGCCTTCTTTGGTTACTCTGCACTGCCACCTTACACAACTAAACATGTGAGACTACAACACAACTCTCCCACTGCATTACTTTTAGAATACATTTAACATCTCCCTGACCTTCTGGGTATCTCCAAACACTTTCTTTCTACAGAGCTTCAGCCAACAGTACAGCAGCTCTCACTGGATTCGAGGTTACTAGCCTGCCACACAAATGACAATTCCCTCACTACTCACACCCATTAAAAGACATCTACAATAAAGGCTCAAGAGAAATCCATTATCCAAGATTTCCCCTCCTCTGCTTTCAGTTACTTTAAACTCAGAATCACTGTATCTGCTGAACTAAGTGAAGTGCTGGCCTTCATCCCATAATTGGTTTCAAGCGTCTTCAGTTACATCCTTTTGCGTCTAGGAAGAATCTTCTTCCTAGGGGTTGCTAGAGTAACTTTGTTCAATTACCTCATTTGGGAGAGAATAAATCGACACTCATCACAATAAGAGAAACAGGTCAATTTCAACCCAGCCTATTGATTTAGTGGCTATTTTCCTCTTACAGTCAGCCATAATAGAAGTCCATTTGCACAAACAGACAAGTAGTTTTAGACAGAAAGTGTTTCATGCCCATTGTGGTTTAGATTCACAGGACAACTCCCAAGAAACTGCTCTGCACAAGCCCTGACAACTGCCTTTGGTGAGATCTTATCAAATCTTTCACCAGAGAATGAGTAAAAATAAAGATGCTCAAAACACAAGAAGAGAGGATGGCAGGGGAAAATAAGTATTATTTAATGCTAACAGTCTAAGGCACTTAGTACTCCATGCAAAGGAACATGGGGTAGAATTTGCTATAACTGGCTATAGAAGCTGCAGAGTTTTCTGAAAAATGCAGCTTCTAAATAAAATAATGAAGTAGCACAACCTTTTCTACTAAGAAAACGTTCATTGCCACATGGGTTTCATCTCCTGACTTGGCACCCTGAACTGAATGTGGGAGAGCCATGTCAACACCAGAGTCTGCCACAGGAGCTTGACTTGGCTGAAAAGCCAAGTTAAGCATTACACTGGGACAGCTACAATGGTCCTGGTACATAATTATCTTCACACAACAACACTTCAGGCCACTTAGATTTATGCCTGGCACATTTACTGGGATTTCTCTTCCAGACAGATACATTCTACACTACTTACAAGTTAGTGGGATCAATACAAGTAACACAGGTAATCATTTCACTGCTGCAGCTTTTTTTTCTTGGGCAAAGCGCCCTGCAGCTCATATTTTACGGAGATGTTCAGTCCTCCTTCCAGCCTCAGGAAAATAAAACATGAATAATGCCTCCAAATTGCTACAGCAACAACCACTTCTCAACTTAAGACAGCAGGAAGATTCACAGAAGCTAGGCTTTGTTTATACAGCCTACTCTGTACAGACAATCATTTCCGTAACAGTTAGAACTACAAAGGCTCCGTGCTGTTATTTAGCAGTTGAGCTCCTGGGTGCACACGTTCAAACCATTACTCTAATTCAGAGTACTCTTGCCTGAGGAAAACAGGCAGTTTTCTGGTAGCTTGCCTCTGCCTTGCTGGAAGGGATGCTGTAACTACTTAAAGCAAGTGCAACATTCCATTTGCTGCTTCTTCTCCTGTTCCTTTTATATAAAAGATCTATGCTATGACTGCAAGCCAAATAAAATGAGTATTTAGTGTGGCGCAAAATGCATGTACACAGAAACAGTGAAGCAAAAAGGAATGTTTCCTACCAGTGCTGAGTAGGGAACAGAGTTGAAACACTGACTTAAGAATATATATTTCTGTTCCATGACTTATCCTTAATCACTTCAATCACTGTCAAAAACAAAAGTTGTGCCAGGCCTACACTATAATATTTAAGAAGGCAGCAGACAAATATAGTTATAGCAGCCAAGAGCTCAACAAGATTCTCAAGACACCACTTTCTGGAAAACTTGTGTTTCAAAGTAAACATCATAGGAAACTGGAAAATTTATTTTCAATTCAGGGAGCCATTCTTTACTGCTGTCCAGCTGTCGGGAAATAGGACTTCCTGAGCAGCTACGTACTGCTTGGCAGAAAGACAGCAGATTCTAATTGCTAATTACAACACTCCACGTCCAGAACTGAGTATGCAAAAACAATCTTAATGCCTGAGCTCTACGGATTTGGAAGAATTATAATAAATGAATATGTGTTTAGAAAGGCAAAGGTATATATTTCAATTGGAAGGTATTGCATGAAATCTTTAAATAACACCAACAGTTACTCTTTAAAAGTCTTTATCATGAATACATCAAATGGTAACTAGAGCTCTTTGGCCTCTGTGTTTTAAGAATAATTCACCACCAAAACCAAAGTATATTTTTTACACAGGTTCTCTCTCGGATCTGAGGCTGAGTGTTACATCACTAAAAAGTACATCTTGTCTTTATAAGCTGCCACCCCACACAAACCCACAGCCTGCAGAAGTCTTTTAAAAAATCAAAACTTGTTTCTCTATAGGATTTCCATGGGTAGCTGATTTCTCTTAGAAACAGACCACTCTATTGGCAGCACAAACATTTGTCCTAAGTCCAGTACTACAACAGCTCTTCATATCTCATGAATGCATAAAACTTTGCAAGTCTGTCAAGGTTCTCCTTTAGTTCCTTAAGCATTGGTGTCATTGCTTTTCAAGCAATTGCTTGTTAGCTCTCTTGGTGATTGCATTGCTGAACTGCCATAATTTGCAGTTCTTAGGCCTTTGGGGACATAAATTTCATTTTTTGCCCCTCTACAATCTTCAGAGAAACTTTTTATCTCTGATTGATTTGCTTTTATTTTAAGCATGTTCCACAATTTCAAAACCACTCTGAAAGGATTCAGCCATATTCAGGTTATAACAACCACTGAAAATTAGGTCTTCTGAAGAAAAACCACATGGGTGGTTGCTATTGAAAATAAATCAAACCAAGCATTTCTCAGTCTGTTTTTTTTAACAGAAGAAAGAAAAATCTTTCCTTACCCCTTTCCACTGCTTTTAGTTCAATATATATATATAGGTAGTTTGTATATCCCACAAATCAAATAGGGTGTTTAAAAAAGTACTACTGTCATTGTATTTCATGCCTTAGTTACTTGGAGAAAATCCACCATGGTGCTGTTTGGATTATGTTTAAGAGACAAAACACAGAATAAGTGTGAAAGTTGTTGCCTTGCTTTTCTGCTGTAAGTTTTAATTGGTTTATAATGATGACATGACAGAATATCCAATGCAAAACATCTGATTAAGCACAGCAACATGCTCTAATCAAAACAAATCTATTTAACACCGAGTTTTAAGAATAGAAACCAAACCCAGATATTATTTCAAACTAAAACCCTCCAGTGTTCAGTATTTTGCTCTCATTCTTAATACAAAGAATACAAATCTTTGCTTTTGGACTGTTTCTAGTAACTCAACTACAAACTCTCAGAAGATACTTGAAGTTTCCATTAAGCTGTATCATCACAACCTCAGGTACACAGGGCTACTGAGATAAAAGCCTGACTTCCTTCACAGTTATTTAGCCTTACTAAAGAGAGGGCTATTAATTTCCAATAACACAATCACATACTTAATTATTTGATAGTATGTCACGTATAAGTTGTATTACACAAGTTGCAGGGTCAACTTTCACACTGAAATTTCCTAGCTTTTCAGTTCTTGAACTTGAAACCTTAAAAGTTAACCAAAAGCTTGCATAATGCACTGACATATATCAGTCCCCAAAATTTAAGAACATTTAAGCATTAAAAATAGGTAACTTTCCATACCAGCAAGATTCCACTAGATGCCCTCCTGTTCCTCTTATCCTATGGAATGAACAACATCTTTGGCCCCTTTCCTCACCTTACATCCCCCCTCCATGCCTTCTCAACCTCCTTCTCTTGTTCCTGAAGCTGCTACACTGCAATTCTCTTCTCTTGCCATTCTCCTTTTTATGGGCAGAGAGAATTGCTCAGATTGTTCTAATCCAAACACCTCCTCATGCCCACTACTCCCCTAGAGGTGTCACATCACTTTTCCTGCAAACCTAAGCAGCAAGCATCTGGGCAGCATGGGAGAAAAACAAGCCTCTACACTTCTAGCTGGTGCACCTGGGTGCCAAAGCTGCCTGCAGAGACTGGGCCTTTTTTCCCCTAGCTGCTTCCCCTCAGACCCCAGAGCTCCAGGGAGGACCATACTGAACTCATTCCATGGGGATCGTGAATAATTGGAACACTGATTAGCCCAAAGCATTTGAGAGGAAAGGCTGCAGCCTCAGTTCAGTAAAGCCCTGGACAAAAATCTAACACACAAATGCTGAATGCATCCCTGACAGGCATGGGCTGTGACTTTTTATGTTGCTAATTTGAATAGATTCTCATAAGGTCAAGAGGAGTCATAGCTCTAAAACAAAATTCATATTGTTCCCAGTTTCAAATCTTTTCATTAAAGCATTGTGGCCTTAAGACATCCCTTGAGACTGATACTAAGATTTTGTTTTTTTCACATAGCAGAATTTCCCTATTTGTTTCCTATGTCTCATTCTTTAGAAATTGATCCATTTGCTGAAGACAAAAGTAGGGAGAGAAACTGGCAAAAGAGAAATAAAGGCCAAACCATTTAAATCTATCAAAATTGTAGAGAGATTGAAACAAGACTCTTTAAATGGGAAATGTTATGCAACCTTTATTATTTGCCATCTGCCTTGTAAAATTCAAATTAAGCATGAGAACGATGAAATTCTCACTTGGGGTTACTTTATTATGCAAAACATACTGATTTTACAACATCACTGAAACGCTTCATGGAATTACAGCTCTTTAACACAATAAAGTGTCCTCCTCTTTATTGTGGATTGAGAAAACAAAGAATTTAGACCTCTAAGCCACATACTTCATAACAGCAGCCTAGCCTTCACAGACTTACTAAAAAAGATTAAGGATTCCAAATGCTCTAATAGTAACTTTAAAAATATAATTTCATGAATTTCTTTAAATTTTAACCCAGAAACAACAAGGCCTTGTTAACAATAATTTATATAATGTTTTAACATTAATAAGGTGTTTTATATATTTTACATATTTTGTGTCCCTGCCTTTAAAGAGTTTTACAAGAAGTGCTAGACTAAACGATAGTGTACCTCTAGAGTTATTTTGTTTTAGACCATGTTCTTGGTTCTGATTCTTTTGTTTGGTCAACCAAAAGAAAAAATGGGCTGTCTCACTGGGGTGTTTATTGCAAGTGACTCAGTTCAACACTTCAAAGTCAACTTATTGCTCTACAATGCTCATCAAATATCCCACTTCAGCACAAAAAAATGAAGCCTCACAAAAATTTGTGCATTACATAAATACTGAAAAAGGAGAAAATGGATGCTACAATCACAGTATTTGACTCTATGCAGAAATGCATTTTCCAGGTATTAGAGTTATGTATCTGAAAGCCCAGGCAGCCTGTGCTGGATGCCTGAGATAGCAGGCATCTTTCCTTTGAACAGGTGAAATGGGGATGGAAAAGTGCTTGATACTGTTTCATCTTCAGGCAGGTCACTCAGGCACTGTCCTCCAGCCCTTCCCTTTGCTCACAGACACAGTGGCTGGGAGGCTGGTTGCCAGAGCATTAAGTCTTCTTGTGTGCAACCACCAAACAGAACTGGCTCCATACCAACAATGTAATGGTTCCCATAAATTGCCTGCAGGATCCCCACACTCCCCTTCCTGGCTCGACTAAATTAGAACTATAAAACTTTGTCTTATATGGGAGACACACACTGGGTTTTGTTGCACAAAACTTGGGACCACATAGATCAGTTACTGCTGGAATCAGGCTGGTACTAAGTGCTTCCTGGGCTCTCTGTATTACACTGTGGAAATTATTTTTAGGATGCAAATGGACTTATCTAAAAGGTTGTTCTTTAAGCCTTGCCCACATGGATTGCCATTCCACAGGGAGACAGAACTCATCAAACCTGCTTCAATCTTTCATAAAAGTATTTTTGTGAGTTTTGAACAGCTCACCACCAATAAGATTCCAGGCTACAGGATTATTAAAGCACTATGGAATGTGACTAAAATAACATAATTCATGTCTACCTTACTGGTTTATCTTCAACACAATGAATATTTCAAAGTCAATCACTTTGAAGCATGATGTTGCTGTGTAAGAGATCACCTTGCTTCACAGCCCTTTCATCAGCACAGCCAAGCAGAACACTGCTGACCAGGCTCTGAACAATTAGGACTCATATCACAACTATACAATAGAGGACACAGTAACAAGATGCACTCTGAATCTGTTCACAACACCTTAAAACATTACTTCCAACAACTGGAGTGCCAACTATTTTCATTAATGCTTACCTATTGCTGTGCCAGCTTTGCAATTAAAACAAAAACAAAACACTTGTCAGCACTTTTTACTTCCAACAAGCACTTTTCCTCCTTTTAATGGAAGATCAATGCCAAAAGCTGATCTAACTAGATGCAACACTCTGCAAAACTAAGGTTTGCCGACGGCACTTTAAAGGTGCCCTCAACCTTTTCATCACCTACCAGTTCTTGTCTGTGAGCAGCAGGTCCAGCAGAGCATGAGTCTTAGTTCACTGATCACCTGCATCAAGAACTGTTTTGGAATGTGTTAAACACATCTCCTGGCTTCCAGCACCCAGCTGCATTTCCCTTCCAGAAGAGTGTATAAGAGACACCCATGAGTACTACAGCCTGAGGCTCTCTCCAGCTACCTAAAGGCAGCAGCACCACCATTTCTGCTGGTTTGGCACCTGCCCCAGGCCAAGCTCCAATCATTCAAACCATTCCTTTATAGAGAGCACAATCCCTCCTCTTTTACACCCTGAGACTAGCTCAGCTGGGGAGAACATGGTGCTAAAAACACCAACGTTGTGAGTGTTAATCCTTGTATGGGCCACTCAAAGTTGGATGTGATGATCCTTGTGCATCCTTTCCAACTCAGAATATTCCATGATCTGTGACCTGTCAGTCTCCTTTTTATCTTTTCACCCAGTAAGGTCCTGAAATACCTTCTGTGGCTCTTCAGTTGACAAGTCCCATGCTATGCATGGCCTGACAACAAGCCTGGGGGTGGATTCTCTCAAAGCTGAGTGTTTACTCTGCTGTCCATAGTCTGCTTTGCAGCACAAATCACAGATAAGTGGGAAGAATGGTATCGTACCTTTTAAATAGCTTTGTTTGGGAGTATGTTTGAAGGGGATCAAGAGCCTTTTATTCTAAGGCCCAGAAAGCAGAAAAATAGATTCTGAAAAAAAAAAAGAAGCAATAAATATACAAGATCTTCCATCTAACAACAACATAAAGTTGAATATGATTTTTTTATGTTAAAAACAGACATGAAATCTTCAGAAAGGTCTTAGGAACAGAGTGATTTGGAACAATTACAGCCTTCATAATAAGACAAATTATTATTCTTTTGAGTGGTCTTACACAATACAGACTATTTTAGATGGGAATTAGGCTGCCTGTAGAGCTTATAAAGCATCCTAACCACCACAACAGCTTTTCAACAGACTGGTTTTTTTTAAACTATTTATCAAGAGAATCACTATTCTTTCCCAACTTTTGAACATTCACACATCTGTGTCAGATTTTTGGACAGATCTTTCCTTGGCTTTCTACACCACCTTGAACAACAACACCTGATTCAAGGCCACTTGAATAAGTGCCACTATGCAAAGCCAGAGAGAAAGAGAACTACCCTCTATTTTTAAAGTTCCAAAATTCACTAACAAAAACTAATGCCAAACCCACACATTTTCAAACTACACAAATGAACAGTAATTAGTGTCACAGTGAACTGATACTCATACCTGCACAATTAGCAGTAGGCAGTCCTAGCTGTCATCTCCTCCTACCCTTCTGCAAATTAGGATCACTCTAAATATAGCTATACAAGTTAAACCTCCTCCTATTGCTACATATAGACTGGAAATTATAAATATGTATTAATTATAAGCAATTATAGGTATGTATATACAAATATATATAAGTTAATTTGAGATAGTAGCAAGAAAATAGATTAATTTTCACCCTATATAGAGATTTTGTCTACATTTGACTTTATTTTGATGATAACAACAGTCTCTCAAATCAATGAGAGTTGATCCTGAGTTCAAAATCTTTTTTCTGAATTCTGATGGTAAATAATGTGAAAAAATAATATGCATTAAGGAGTTCAGCTTTTATTATTTTCCAGTAAGCCAAGAAAAGATTATTTTTATTTTGGTAGGAGACTAGACCTATGCAATTAGATTGTGCTAAACATGTAATTTGTTTTCACTTGCAGAATGTATATCACATCATTCTTTCCCTCATAGCTGTGCTCTGTGTATACTGGAATGAAGTAGTGTGGTTTTAAAACCAAAACAATTATCATTCTACTTTAAAATAATAGAATTGAAGAGGACAGAACACTTGTCAATTTCCTATTTGGAAGAAATTCAGACAACATGTTGAGTTACATGTAGCAGTGAACGTAATTATTTGGAAAGATCATTCTCATAGTATTGCATTTTTTTTAATAGGGCTGTAAATTATCTTCCCCTTGGAACAATTAATGTAATATTTGGATTATATGAATTTATCTGTGATGGTCTCAGATCTCTGCTAGAATAATCTTCTACAGACGTTCCAAGGAAATCTCTTAAAGACATGCTAGTGAGTCATCTGGCCAGGAGCTAAGGAACTGACTGGCTTTGGAAACTGTTCTTCCTCAACATCTAATCTGGGATTAGATATTACAATGATTAAGAAGAGACTGTATGCAATCTAGGAGAAGGACACTGTACTCCAAATGGCTCATGCATCACATGGTGCTACTGTGAGTCAGGCTGTACAACTTCAGTAGGAAGATAAATGACATATCTGCATATGTTAAACACTTCTTTGCACAGCAGCAGTATTCAAAGCTCCCACCCTATAAGCACCTCCTCCTATGAAATCTGCAACCCTTCCTTAAGACCAGAGACCATAATACATAAATTTAAGCTCATTCAGGCTCTTCATCAGAGATCTGAACCGACAAATCAATGCCCAATTGCTACAGAACAAGGTTTACTCTAGGTTTGTATGACAAAATAGGAAAGTAAGGCAAGTTACAGGGACAGACAGAACAGAAAACTACTCGATTCCTCTGAGATAAGTACAAATCAGAAGGAACCATACCAGTTGAGTGGAAAGAAAATGCTACTCCAATTCCAATACTATAACCCAGAAGTCTTAAATATGTCCCAGATTCGCCAGTGGCTAATTGCTGCTATAAGACAAGTCACTGCTTCCCCCCCAAGAAAAGCTCTCAAAACAAGTCTCATGAGAGCTTAGTTTCCTAAGCATATAAAACACTGGACAAATAATAAATACACTGTTAAGTGTATGCTTTTTGTATTTATTCATAAAACTATTTTCAGAGGTATCCTGTATTGTTTTTAACAGATACTCTGTGTGCCCAATGCATCTGAAGCTTACTATGTCCCACAGACCACTAGCTGTTAACAATTTCTACCACAAAA
Source organism: Lonchura striata (assembly GCF_050655825.1). Classification (NCBI taxonomy): domain Eukaryota; kingdom Metazoa; phylum Chordata; class Aves; order Passeriformes; family Estrildidae; genus Lonchura; species Lonchura striata. Next base: position 63,814,369 of record NC_140705.1, on the reverse strand, counting down.
CATTCTGAATACAAAGAAGTGCTCAAGATACTCTACCTCATGAAGCCCTTAATCCTTCCAGTGGAGATATGACAGCCCCTTCCCCTACACCAGAGCAGCTTAAGGCAGTTCTTCCTGTTTAAGAGGTGGCCACGCAGCCAACTACATACAATTAATTCTCCACCACCAAAGGCAGCACACCACCTAAAATGCACTGTAACAAACCAGACAGCCCACGTTGCTGTGCTCCACTCTGCCCTTAAAAGCAAATGGTGGAAAATATTTTGCATTTGTATTCCCCTTCTTCCTTTTGTCTAAACCACACAAGTGACCTGAAATAATAAGCATGGGCTGATTAATTACTGCATGTGTTTCCTTCTGCAGAGCTGAAAGGTCAGTTGGGGTAAAAGCAAAGGGTGACATGACGAATAACATTAAACACTCCTGTTTTTAAGCAATGTTGTTCAATGAACCACACACAAACCAAGAAAGGGTTCTTTTCACTACATGCACTCAGGCTTAAATGGACCAGCTGAGAAATAGTTACTGAACTACTAGCTCTGAAGATGGAGAAAAAGCCTTATGTGGGTCTCCCTCCCAAGGCTAAGCGCTTAATGGTGTATTAAATATGTAGACATCTTAGTGCAGATTTCTAAGGATTTTTCTATATTTACATAACAGTTGGCAGCTCTCTCATCTGTGTTTGGGGTTTTTTTTGTTTGTTTGCATTTATTTTTTTCTTCATAAAACCATCTGCAACACTGTACTTGTTTTTACAGCTTTGTGTAGAAGAGGTGTTCACAACTGCATTTTCTTTTACTGAGTGCCACAGACATCATTAGTACTCTTCTGGGTATGAGGACACAGATGTACCAAATAGCAGCAACCATCCCAAAGTGCTTTAATTCGAGACTGCATTTTAGAGCTGATTTTAACACTTTTACTGACATGACTTTGTTACATTATTGCTGTACTTGAGTGTTGAGACGCAGGGACTCATACAATGTATGATTTTCAGAAGCCCTTCATGTTACACTGATTGAGGATTGAAGAGGAAATCCAGAGAGACCAGAGCAAAGCAACATTGGGTTAAGTCAGAAAACTTAAACAAACAAGAAATACTTAATTCTCCTACTCAAAAATGGTCCTCCTGTTTTAACCATGAGGTACAGAAGATTTACTGTAAAGAAGTTTCAGCAATCCCTTACAGTCCTCAAAGTCACAGGAGTTAACACTGAGTTCATTCCTAATTTTACCATCAATAATATCAGTCTTTCCACAGAGAAAAAGAAACTAGAGAGCAAGCAGGTGTTTTGAATCTAGCAAGCTGATTATACAAATTAGTTTTTCAAGGTATATAATTACCAATTCTTAAATCACTTACTTCAGAGACTGTAACAAGAGAAGGCATGCAGACAGGCTGAGCTATGTAGATTAAGCAATGAAAATGTTAATTAAAAAGTTACAGAAGGGAGAGGAAATAATCCAGCTCCTCTGCATTAGCATGTGGAGCCGTGGGCTCAGTTGCCACATGGTGAGGAAGACATTTATAAAGCAAAACCAAGTGGAAAGTAGAACTCAGGCTTCAGAAGGTGAAAAGAGAGGGTCAAATTTCTTAGTGTTGTCTCCTGCCCTCACTCTTTACTCATCTTTCTGCATGCCCAGGGGACAGAAGCAGCAGTCTGACAAAAAAAGGGGCAGGTGCTGATGGTAATACAAACTCTATGCTACACCAGCTCCCAAAGGGCTCTGTGGCCAGTGTGTCAGCCAGCTTCAAGGCTGAAGCAGTGAGGAAAGATCCTTATAAATCTGATCTCTATTTTACAGGTGCTTCTGTTATTGCAAATGTACATACTTCACCAGGACTAGACGGAATATGTAAAATTATTTTTTCCAGGACAGATGAACAAGCTTCATAAATCATGGGAACATCACCCACTCCAGACTGACAAAGTAGTGCACAGAGGGCACTACATCATGCATAAGTTCGCATGCCCCTGGGAGTCTGGGGACACAGCTTCATTAAGCAAAAAGAGCTGACTGACACTGACTGCAAGGCTTGGGGGACCAGGTCTCACTAGGCCACCGTGAAAACTACAGCAAGTACAGAAAGAGCCTAAAGACTCATTGACTGCTTCAAGTGTCACAGCCTCCTTTACAGATCACGTTTAGGTCTGCTGTAGTCCTGCGGAATATCGCCTTTGCTTCCATGTATGCATTCAGGCTATTCAAGTATGCATCATTAAGAGCTACCTTTGCATTTCATACAGCTGAGGGAAGGACTTGGCTATGATCTAATTAAACAAAGTTACTGGAATGCCTCCTCCAAATCTGTCCTCCTAAGACTACCATACCCCTCTGCTCTTGTACAAGTGTAGATCAAAGCAGCAGAGATGCATTTATCATGGCACAAAACATGCTTTAGCACAAAACCACCATATTTTTCTCAGCCCAAAGCACATAAATAATCTGTGACTGCAACTGTAGCAAGTTATTTCACAATAACCTAGTTTCTGAACTACTCATCTGGCAGACCCAGCAGCAGTACTTCTTGTTCAGGACATTCCTAATGGATATAACACATTCAAACCACCTACTCCCTGTCCCAACATCCCTCTTCATACACTCTTTGCTTGCTCTGCAGTTTGAAGAAAGTCTAGCTAAAGCAGCATTAAGAAATTGACAATACGGGCATATCAATATGAAAAGCTCTCTCAGTAAAGTGAGTAGAGTAGGGGGGAAAAAAAATCTGTGCCCCATCCCAGCATTTTAAAGAATAAATCTGGTGTGTGCCAACAGGCCGAACAGCAACCTGTCACTGAAGTCCAGAGACACTCAGCTTATTGAGTGACTGCATCTACAAGATGAGCTCTCACCTCCTACATGCCTTCTTAAGAATCACCCACACTTATCCTAAAATTTACCAGGAAGCAGAAGCACTCCCAGAAAACTAAGACATTTTCACATGTGTATAGTCTTGCCAAGATGCCAAAGTTGCTCTTTTCCAAGCACTATTTGCCTGTATTAGAGTAATAAACTAAGAACACTAAAGCAGGCTTTGCAGTAAGAGCCTTAGAAAAAACAGACACAGTGAGCTACCAGCTTGAAGGACTTATTCAGCTTCCAGTAAAGAATCTTTCTGACATGTCTTGAAAAATCTTCTATGTTCTACCATACATTTTATCCTTCAGCTTGCTAGGAATGACCTACACTGAAAACTAGGGGAGCATAAGGTCTGAATGTATCTCAATACATCACATTAAAATTATATGTCTGAAAACCAGGTTTCACTTCCCTACAGTTCAGGCCCTCTATTACCTGTTGTCAAACTGCTTAATATCTCTGTTAATATTCACATCCTTGCAGCCCATTGAGTGCATTGAGTTGGTAGCAGAACTGACTGAGAAGAAGATTGATTGCACACTCGTGGCAAACTGAGGCAGAGAACAAGCAGGGCACACGTCTCATGCCCAGCTGAGGCCATAACTGTGGCTGCATTCTCCCTGCCCCTGCTGAACACAATATATTGTCTTGTGTGCACTTGATAAATAGACAGTAGAACAGTCAGAACAGGGGGTTGCGTTTATTAAGTTTAAATACATTTTAGTGCAATTCAGATCTTAATTCAAAGAAAGGCTGCAGTTTCTCTGTCCATTGGCTCAAATTAATCTCTGGTTAATTGCTGGAATGCACCAGGATAAAAATTTTAACTACTAAGTGACTTAACTGCAAAAACTTAAATATGTGTCAACATTTTACCCTTCCATTCATTTGTCTCCTTTTACAATGAAAAGAGTGCAGGAAACGAGCACACTGAAACAGTATGTGCTCCTTTCATTAATCACCAGCTATATTAAATTATTTCCAGTAATCTGGACAAGAACACCAATCTTTTGTCTTCATCTCTAGAAACACTACTGTAGTTCTATAGATATAAAACAGCAGCTGACCTTTTAAAAAAAGAAAATACATCCATGCTTTAGTTCTAGATAAAACTAATACCAACATCCTCCTCTCCACACCTCAGTCCCCTCTCCGAAGTGTTCCTGGATTAACATGATATAGAGTTACAACAAAAAATTTCAGTTGAAATCCTGTCTTTAGGTACGCATCCCAAGAATTCACAGGATTTGAAGTTAAAGATTTTAGCTTCCTCTTTTTCCTTTCTCACAGAAGGAAAGGTTGTGAAGGTTAGTTGACACCAACGTTGACATTCCAATATAGTCTGGAAAAGACAACACAAACTAAAAGAAATCTAACAGCCAACTCTCCATCCAAAGGGACTACACGGTTCCCCACAGGCTTACAGTTCCCCACAGGCTTTTTTTTTTTTTTTTTTTAACAACACTGAAATCAGTTTTCACCTCCAAATTCAGTGATTCATGTGTCATGACATTGCTTTCAGTACCAGGTAAAAGCCCAAATCCTAGCATGGGATTTTAACTCGCTGTATGTAGCCATCTGTTTCAAGAGGATTATATGGATTTTTTTTTTTAAGTGCTAGACACATTAAAAATAGTAGAGAGCCATTTCAAATGCTTTTTTCAACCTTTTTTCAGACATCTTTAACCTTGTGTTAAAAATGTCACTTAAGCTGGAAAGTCAAAGCTACAAGACCCTGTAAATTAGCTATGTCTGTTATGTCCTCTGACATGATAGAAAACCCAAAACTAATATTATAAAAGTAGTAGTACAAGCATCAGCTACTTATTAGCATCTCCATTTTTATTATTCACGACTAAAGGAAGCATAAGTAGTCCCTAAATCTCAGCTATCCTCAGGCTTTCCTTTAATAGCATAATTATAATTTCAAATATGGCAGATCTTCAAACACTGCTTCATCTTTATTTTGACAAGTTAGTGTTAAAGTTTTCAAAACCAGGAAGAGAAGACTTCCGAAGAATATTTGTTACCAAATGTGAAAGTCTCACTCTGTTTCATACATTGACTGCACACTTTCAGAGAACAAACAGCATATGCATTTCAGGCAGGTGGATAAATGTCTTTTTCCAAGATGATTTTTTTCCATGATGTTCTAATATGTGTATTTCAACTCTTTTACTGCCTAGGGGAAAAAAAAAAACCACAGTAATTTTGTTTGCTTTGATTCAGATACCTGGAACTGATCTGTTTTCTGCATACGTGACAAAACATTGCTTCTATCCTATCCCCCTATGCAGGAGAAGCAAACATTCCATTCATATTCTGATCTATGGATTTTTTTTTTCTTTTTATCCAAGAAACCTGTGAAATCTTCTTTGAAGGTATAAAAAGAGACCAAATGAAAGAAGCATTATCATTTCTATTTGATCAAATAGGTTGTTCAGTTATTGTAAATGTATGATGGACTTGTCATCCTGGTAATATCATACCTCCCTAACCACAAGCAGGAAGAACATAAGTGAAGCCATATTTCAATACATGACCCTAGTTTTTAAAAGTCAGGATAAACCTTTTATTTCATAGAAATGACACATTTAGTTGTCCCTATTCAATGCCAACTTTCTGTTAATACAAGTCGGCTTTCCAGAGGGGTGGGAAATTAAGCGCTAAGGATGTACATACAGAAAGGTGCCTGTGGATGTACAGGCTACTCCACATTCCCTTCCCTCCCACTTGCATCACTTTACATCGCCTGGGCCTCTGCTTTTGTTTCCCATGCAAATGTTGGTCACTGGACACAGGTTTTAAGAAATGTAGCACCTCTGACTTTGTAGCACTGCACAGTGACATAGCAAGAAACATCAAAACCCCTCACTTTGTAGTATTTTCTTATTGTAAGTACTGAAGAATTCCATATCAGTTCTTTATTCTTCTTTTCTACTAAAACAGTCTCAAAATATAGAAATTTCTAGCTTAATTTAGTAATTTTATTATCCTGATTTTTTAAAAATAGCTAAGTAAAAAAATTGTAACAACCTAAAGGTTTGCCTTTTTTCCTATGAATTCATTTAATCAGGACCTTGTAATAAAATGCTGTCTCTGTTCACATCCTCCAATAATGATTTTTATTATATTAAGTATTAATTATTATTATATTATACTCCCATTTCTACTTTCCGGCATTATCTGATAGCTGCAGAATTCCACTGCTTTGGTAACCAATATTAAGTTTTCAGATTAATTCAATTTCCAAAGATTTTGGCAATGATACAACAGATTACAGCAACAGCTTTTCACATCTGAAGTTCTCAATTACTTCTGAAATTAAAGTGAGGTGGATGGTCTCAGTTTACTTTTACTGCTGTTCCCCCTCACAATTACTCCACAGCTCAACATCTCCATTTTTCCCTTCCTTGAACTCTCCACTCCCAAGAGAAAAAGCCTGCAATCTAAGATCAGGAACAATAGAAAGGGACAAATTTTTATAACCATCAAGGAAAACAGTTAAGCATGAATGAACAGTAATAAGCAATCAGATAGTGCTAGCAACCCTTTATTTCCAGAAGCAGTAAGTTTCATCTGCCCCACTTAACTAATAAATTCAAACCCCCCCTGATTAGTCATTGTCATAACTTCACAACCTATTTGGAGATTAAAGAACGTCATATTAATTCACTTTCAGAATAATACCAATATGATAGCCATGATTTAAGCAAATGAAAGTTGCAGACATCAAATCAGGCCACAATTACTAGGACCTCTGATTGTTCAGTGAGCACAATTGCATCTCGTGCTGGGGCTGTGCCCTCGGGAGCGGTACCACGATGGGCAAGGGCTGATTGATGTCTGCTGTGTGCTAAAGGCAGGCACCACAACATAAGGCAACATCAGGAGGTGCTGACTCCTCTGCTTACAGCATCTATGGCGACTTCCACCCCTCCAGGTTAGCTCTAGAGCCTGACACCAACAGTAGGGGGAAAAAAACCACTGCCTGCAGCTGGCACGTGGGCTACAAGGATGAACAGTCTCTGTACAGGGACTGTGAGCTGCCATTCCATGAGGGGAAATGAGAGTCTGATGAAGGTGTTGCACATAGAAAGCATGATAGCATCCAGCTACTATTCACTATCAGGCTACTTCCAGGTATGTTAAGTTGCACTTCGAGCAAAGGAAATAAAGAGCAATTAAGTGATTACTTCAGAGCCAGGTCATAGTGAACAAAAAGGACACCCTTACAACATAAACCAAAGTTTACAGAATAAACACAGCAGGCAAACTACCAAAAAGTCAAACAGATAAGCTGAATGACAAAATGAGACAGCAAAAAAAAACACCTTCACCAAAAAATGGTTTATTGTTTGTTTTAGGATATCTAAAAATATTTTTGCTGTGTTTATTCATCAGAAAATAACCTAAATTGAGGTAGAAGAGAAAATACAAAATAATACTCTTGTTTTCATGCTGTGTCTGTACAAAGTTCAATAACTAAAGAGATTAAAAGTTACAAAAAGCACCACTAATTCACCCTTTGGAGAGTAATAACTCTGGCAGTGCTTCCATACCACAGAACATCTTTTGCCAGTTGTGTGGCCTAGAGTGGATGAAGGAAAAGAAATATTCTGATATCAAAGTTGTCAGTACTTTTGTAATTGGAATGTTGCACTGCAGCTGTTTTAGCAACTGTAGGCCCTAGCTTACATAAAAAAACTTCATTAGAGACAAACAGGACCCTTCCTGTTTTGCAGATTTGGAGTTAAAACTGATCGGACTGAATGATGTCGTGAAAATAGATAACTGCACCATATATCAAGAGCTACTTACAACCAAGAAGTCAACTTTAACAAGTAATCTGGTGTTTTAGGAAATAATTAGTAATTACTTAGATATTAACAACAGATCCTGCAGAAAAATAAAACCTTCACTTTCATAATCTTCCTTAAAAAAAGAAAATTAGAATATCAATTATTAGCATATTGCTCTTCTGCAGCCCCTTGCATCACATTAGACTGCTTACAGTTAACTGTAAAGTGAAAGTACAAAGGAAGACTACTACGTGCATCCCACAACTAGAAATAATATTTTCCATTTACAAGTTTTAATTGGAAATCCATTTAAAAACACAAAGAGCAAGGTGCTTACCTATTTCATCCATTATATTCGGTATAGAACACTCATTTGCACTGCAGAGGTCTACTGTGCATCCATAGCATGATACATATCACCCTGTATGCATGGTTTCAATCTCCCAGCCTACATTAAAAAAATTCAGGCTAGCAATTTTGCAAACCTGAAGTAGAAAGGATTTGGTGTCACAGAAGAAAAAGGCGCAGTTTCAGAAAGTGTGGAGAACACATGCCATCAGGGTATCCTTTTGAGGTCAAAACTGACCCGCTCTCACTATGTCTGGCCCAACATCTGATCAAAATGGAGTTTGTCACATCCACAGCATCATGAGATTATATCCAAGGACAGGGAGGGGGGAGAAGTCTGCGGAACACTTCCCTGTGCTCTGCGTCAATAGATTTGTGCTTAGCCTCTGTTAAGCCGCTCAAGCCACCAGTTATTGGTGCTGGCAGCTGTCTACCACACTGCCCCACTTCCTATTGCAAAGCACACTGCCTGGGAAGGAGGCCTTGGTCAGACAGCTCCAACCCGCTCCCAAATAAAACGGAGAAATCACACAGTGGAACCTCCACGTTTGCCTTGAACAGCCCTTCAGTTGGTCAAATCACAGCCTCACCTGCCTTTTCAAGCAGCTTAATGCAAAGATCAGTTACAGAAATACTAAAAAATCCAACAAGCATTTCAAGATCAAAAACTGAATTGAGATGGGGCCTTGATTTTAAGGAAGAATTTTTGCATGTGTACATAAGCAGATTGTTTACCTAGGCATTTCCAAGATTTTAGTATTAAATATATTTATTGACATTTTAACATTTCTTGGGCGTCAGGTAATTCTTGATGTGCTTCTATTACCTTAATAACAAACCAGCCTTTTCAACAATCATAATGCCATCATTAATGTCAACACTTTGCTCAATATGGCAAAATAGTTACTAGCAAAATAATAACAACTGCTCTACAACTTCCCTTATCCTCAAAAAGAAATGCTAAGAGCATATTTAATCCAGATTTTAAGAAACACCTGTGCTCTAGGACCACCTACTCTATCCCATGTTTCACTTCCCACTCAGAAATAACACACATCTATGTAGTATGACCAAAAAGAATTCTCCTCTGCAATTCCCTCATTATATATTTTGTTACAAAACAATTAAAATCAGATTTGTATCACCAACAAAAACTGTTATACCTCTAATTTCGTACCAACAGCTAATAAACATACACTAACCAATTGCTAAGCCATAACTCCTAAGTACTCATGTGACACAAGGGCTTCTCCCACCCACTGTGTGCTGGCCCATGCACAGCAGCTTAAAAAGGCAGACAGCAGTCAAAGTCCTGTCCTGCAATGTGAAAAGCAGCCATGTGGCTGTGGTATAACCAGGGATTTTGGGAGAGTGGGATTAAGCATGTGGTCCTGTCAGAGCCTTCCCATATACCCCCAGCAATGAAAGTCCCAGGAGCACTAACCAGCATTTAGCTTCTCACCACTTGGGTCTACATCTTTAGATGAAATCATTCCTATTCTCTGCTTCTTCATTCATTTATTCAAATTATTGGTACTGTTGTAAATATTCTTCTTCAGTCCTACAACTGAAAAAGTCTGAAACCAAATTTTTTGGGGGACAGGCTACCCTGTCGTTGAACTGTAACTAAGGCTCTAGAGCTGCTCCCATGAAACTGAGCCTGACGATTTTATGGAATAGTAGGGAAGTAGATTGCTAAACATTATGTAGTTTGAGTTGCAAACTCAAAATAGAGTGCAAATATTAATTGCCTTAGATTAGGAATACTGAAGAATAACTATCATTAATTTTATTACTTTTGTTCAGATGATGAGCAGGTAACTTGCTCTGCAAGAGGTCCCCTTGAGGTACAGCATATGAAGTATGGAAAGCATACAAACAAATCCAGAACCCAGTTCACTCAGAGCATGTCCAAAAACACCCCACTGATAGTGACTGCAAATCAGAATTAAAAACTGAGGGAGAGAACAGGTTAAACTAACAACACCCCTCCCAGCAGTGGTTCTAAAAGGAGTGTTTGTGTATTGTGACACATTCACACACAGTTCAGATCACATGGCCTGAGGAGGTAAAAGCAATTCTATCACTGGCATGTAGGGTAAATTAACTTGCTAATTCACTTTCTAATGCACAGTTCACTGAGCATACAATTACATAGAAAAGGAGAATAAAAAGTCATGCAGCCAAGCATATTAAATTTGTACAGGTTTCTACATTATACAGAGTAGGGTTTTTTTTAAATTCTGACTTATACATATCCATAAACAAAACCACATCATCCACCTTTAAATGAAGTCACATGCGCAGCAGTGAGCATATGCCATCCCTCTGTAGCACTGCCAGGCAAAAGCTACACTGCCAAAAATAGTCACAGAGTGTGCTGCAGAATGCCCTAGATACATTTAGGCCATAAAGACTGAGCAGCACTAATGCAAGAAAAACTTAGGCACTAAGGTTCATAAAAGGCCAAGGCTGAAAGAGAGAGAAAGATGAATTTTCATCCTTGAAGCTAATTTTTAATAGATGTTATTTTAGCTCACTTTGAAAGGGAGACTTAAAGGCAGAAAGCTGAGAAATGCAGAGCCAGAACACATGTATATATACAGAAAACATTACAGAAAAAGAATGGATTAAAACCTTTGGTAGAGGCTTTCTCTGAAAAAGCCAGCTAAAAGAAATATATAGGGTTTTTTTTTTTATTTTAGGAGAAGAATATATAGAGTTGACTTTACAAGAGCACTGTCCTGTGCTCTTGTAGACGTTTCTCCTAATAAGTTTCTGAATTGTTTTTAAAACAGGATTTCTTCCTACTCCTCTTCTGAAAAAGAATATGAAAATTTAGTGTTTTTTTCCTAGCTCATGTAAAATACTATAAGCTGGAAGAGCTAAGCAAGTAAAGATCAGGGTGCTAAGTCAGTTTCTACTGTCCCAGGGCTGCTGGCAACACGTAGCTCTGTCTCTTAGCAGGGTTCACTGAGAGAGCTTTAAACTAGGTTGGAAGGGGGACAGGGACATAGGTTCAATACAGACTGGGTGTGGGAAGGGGAGAACTATAGCAACCACACTAGTTAGGAAAAGGAGGTTAAAGAGAGAATACCTCAAGTCAGGACAAGCAGCCAAAGATGCAACCACAAGACAGGATAATGGGGCATCCCTTTTTGTCCCCATGGGGATATTGGCACAATCAAATAGTTCTGCAAGGTGCTTGTACACAGGACACACATATGGAGGACAAAGAGGAGGAACTGGTGATCTGTGTGCAGTCACAGGGCTTTGACCTCATCGCAGTTTAGGAGATGTGATGGGCTAGTTCCCGTGGAATAGGATTACTGGAATGTAAGAACTGTCATTTAGCACAAGCAAGTCTCAGAGTCATCTTCATAAACTTCAGTCATTTCAACAGATTTGGGATGCACTGACAAATGTGGGCTTCTCAGTCAAATACTGAGAGTGACCAGAGTTAATTTCTGCAGTGAAGAGAGCAGAAATTCTGTCTTTCTAATGCTATCCTCCAAGTTACCTCTGGAGGAAGAAAGCTCAGTCTGAGTGAAGTCTGATCATTGCCTATATCAACTGACTGAGACAAAATGGATTTCCCCAGATTAGCAGAGGATTGCCTTACAGTGGCAGGCATGGCTTCACCTTTAGGAGGCAGATCAGCAGTATAAAGACAAGAGGCATCTCCACATGTGCCCTGGCCCCACTTACTGAGCGGCTTTCCATGTGGGTCTTCTTGTCTGTGAACCACCTACTGCTCTTCCTTTGTGTCTATAAATGTCTCTGTAATAAATTGGCCTATTGGTTATTTATCATACATGTATAGATGTACTCAATTTCTTTTTCCTGTTCCTTACATGTTAAACCAAAAAGTAGATATTTTAACTACTTGCTTTCTGGTAGACAGGAAGCAATCACAATTATGGGACTGAACAATCTCCTGGCAAGACATGCTTTCACTGTAGATTCAATGTCCTCACAAAATTATTTTAGCACATTAAAAGCAAAAACTTATGAAAATCTGAACAAGCAGGCACTTCCTTCCCCCCAGCAGTAATAACACAATCAAATTTTTTTTTGTCTGTAAAGTCAATAGTCACTGTAGCATGAGAATAAGAAGAAGTCAGGTGTCTTTCACTGTTCTGTTGACTTTGGTCTTGACCCACTGTGTGAGCTCTGTCCTTCCAACTGCACACAGAAGGGCAGTGCCCCCATACCCAAGAGCAAGCTAGTATATAAACATCAAAAAGATCAGTTAAACATTGGTACTGAGAGCAGATCTGGTGTTGAAGACACTGCCCAAACCCCAAAGACCATTAGCTGAAAACAGCTGAGTGCATTGGCTTAAGACCAAGAACAACAATGTAAAGATCCCTTTTATAAGTTCAGTCTCTTCCATGGCTGTCCTGAAAACCTGTGTAAGGCAAAGCATGGCCAGACAGGGGGGACCATGGCTGGCAGCTGACAGATAGAGTGTTCTGCAATTCCCATTCCAGGAAGGGGAGAGAAACACACCTCTCCAAGACCTCATGAGCCATTTTCCAGGAGTAAGACCTGTAGGTGATCCAGGTAGTCTGAGACAAGTCATTAGTTACTGAAAAAAAGCTCTCTTTCTACCCAACAATGTGATCCAAATATGCAGAATTTTTTTTTATTCTTAACCCATAATTGCACATTTGACCACAAAGTTTTAGCAAAAAAAAATTCTCCAACTATTTTGTAGGAGCCTTAGGATGCCAATTTGATTTCAAGTTTTTTTTAACTGTAGTTTATGTCACTATACACATTTGGACTTTAGTTAGATCTACATCCACAGTTTTTTTTTTAATCAGCTATTTTGATTAATAATAGGTTTTGAGGGAATTTACTTGAGGGTGAGATTTGCTTCCCTTATACCAGCATCCTAGAAGATGAGAGAGAACTTACAAGTTATTCCACACATTTATGTACCTAAGCAATTATGTCTGATAAACTCTTCAGTAGGAGGCAGTCAGGAGAGTCATGGCTTCCACTGTTAAGTAAAAATAGGCAAGTTTCAGTCACAAGAAGTCAGCATTTAGCAGCAGTGCATGTAGGCTTCCTTAATAAGAAGGGAGAGGTAGAATCCAGACTCATGAAGTGGTATAATTTGCAGCTACATAGCATTAAAGAAAGAAAAATATTTTTGTCTATTGCCATCATTATGGAGCTCCTAGAAATGCAAGCTAAAGCAGCTGAAGTTAGTTTCACTAGGATTTTATTACTGGAAAGACATAGGAACTTCAGCTAACAGCTCCAGGATAGGCCATTTTCCTTAGGAAGTGTGCTACCTTTTCCCAAATGCTTCAGGATAGTGTCAACGTGCTATGCATGCAACTGCTGTACAATATCCATGGGAAGCATGTATCCTCTAGAAACGTTGTCTATTCACTTTTTAATAAGCACATCTGTGAGAACTGCCAGGAAGTGCACCTTGCCTGATGCGCTGGTGCACCTTTCCTCCCAGCTATGTCCTTTTCACCTAGCAGACAAAATTCTGTGGAGAGAAGAGTCTCTTCTGCATATAGTTAAACTGTATGCTTGGCAAGTCCTTGAAGGAGCTGCTCTGGACCAAGGAATTTGGTGAACAGATTTAAAAGACAGCCACACTATCAGACACAGCAATTACTGAACAGTAAATACAGCCTGAACAACCATGCAGCAGTTAAGTATTTGATTCAGCAGCAGAGGAGGCAGCCTCATTACTCCCCAAAGTGTTATTTGAGGCAGTTCATAAGCTGCAGCCAAATCCTAGTCTTAAGGGGGCAGCCTTGTTAGCCAATGTTAAAGTACTTGCAGAAAAAAAAAAAAAAAAAACCAAAACAAAAAACCCAAACAAACAAAAACCAAACAACAACAAAGCCCCAACTAAAATAACAAACTGAAAAAGCCTCCCAAGCCTTCAAATAGCCAATAACTTTTGGGACCAGTTCACTATTAAATAACACAGGCTTCAAAGACAACATATCAAAGAAATTGAGTGGACCACTTCACATTTTTTGTGATAGTCTCTCTGAGGCACAGGCCAACTGTATCAGTACAGTTGCTTCTAGCTTTTGTGTTTGAAAATGCTGACTTTATACATCCTGGATGGCATCCACAATCCACCACTTTAACACCTCTCTCTTTCTGACTCATGATGCATCGTTTGCAATAAAATAAATGCAGCAAAGTCAAATTCAGTGCCAGGTCCCCCCAGCATAAGCAGTGCAGCAAATTGATGGTATGTCTGCAAAACAATCTAGACATTTACTGCCAATAGCATAAGAACAAACCCAAGAAATCTGGACCAAGTCCAGCATAGCTTCTCTCCAGTTCTTGTAAATGCAGCTTTGATCTCTGGGAAGCTCTGAATTGTGAGTCAGATGAGCTACTGGCACACAAATAGCCACTATTCCAAGTAAACAGACAGTGCAGGCTTCTGGGAATCCCAGGTAAGTGTGAAAAAGCAAGATTTCAGGAACAAAATATACAATAGAAGCAGAAGTAACTTTTCTTTATAATGCCTCTCTTCCTTGTACCAGACACTCTTGACCTATCTTCCCATCAAATCCTATGGAGCCCTGTTCTCTGATGAGTAGCAGGTTGGGTATTTCAGGACTGAAGCCCTTTGTTTCTCCACACAAGTAATACCAGGCTGTGCTGGAGCAGTGCTGCCTGCAGTCCTGCCAGAATGCCTCAGCCCTGACTGAGGACAGGGATGATGCAGACCATTCATTTTATAAGTCCCTTGCTCCAAGCTCCCTTTCTGCAAGTTGCCTAATAGCCTAATAATTCCCCACTTGCCACAAAGAGAAGTTTTAAAAAGTAACTACTCCGCTGCAAAACTATCAACATTTTTATAGTTCTACTATTTTGAGATATGATGTGACAGCAGGATGTACAGAAGATAAACAGATCTGGGATTCAAAGGCTGATGAAAAACTTGCACCAATTTCTTCAAGGCAACTTGAGGTACTATACTTTCCTTGGGAGCGTCCTCATTCTTTGAAATGGATATTGTATGGTTATTTTTTCAAACAAGAATTACGCCACTAATTGTTTACTTGCAAAATGCAGTTCAGTTCAATAAAGCCAGAGAGATCCAGAGAGGGGAATAAGTGCTTTCAGTCCATTAACAAGAGAAGAATATAAATGCTTTAAGCATGGTCAGATTTGCTACTTTTTCAATTTACTTTGCTTCAGAAGAATGACAACATGGACAAAGTTGGCCCAGCCTTTTTAATAGTGTTGCACAAGCCTAAGCATGCATCTTCTTGTGAGACAGCTTTAAAATTCCCCACACATAGCTCTTCTTAGGACAAACTGAGCTCTGTACTACTTGTGAGTTACAACTACACAGGGCAAAATTACAGTTGTGCAAAACATTTACAGCTCTGACAAGAGTAAACCATTCAATTGCAACTATCCCATGCAATATTTTAAATATTTCAAG
The DNA here is from genome assembly GCF_050655825.1 of Lonchura striata. NCBI lineage: Eukaryota > Metazoa > Chordata > Aves > Passeriformes > Estrildidae > Lonchura > Lonchura striata. Next base: position 63,798,907 of record NC_140705.1, on the reverse strand, counting down.
TTCAATAAGCCCTGTTTTTATTTCAACTCCTACTCAAAGAATTTATTAAAAGACCTTTGGAAAAGGTTTTAAAAACAACGGGAAAGGAACATACATGACATCTAGCTTTTTAGTGCTCATAAACAGAAGCACATAATTCCTTTACTAGGTGGACTTCAACTGATACCATGGGATATCTTTCCTGACTACAGTGTCCATCTATTTGTAGAATTAACTACAGCAGGTAATAGCCTAGCAGAGCTTTTTTGCCACTTTCTTAGAAGGAAAGTACTTGACACAATAGAGCAAGAACAGGATCTAGAATTCCTGCCTACAAGCTTTGTGTTTCATTTTGCCAAAGCCTGTAATGCAATCAATAGTGTAACCTCTTTCCACACTTCTCTGGCATTAATAATCTGTCTATATCTGTATTAGTTTAAGGATTAAAAAAAACCCTCAAAACAAACCAAAAAACCCCATCTCCTCCATAGATAAGTGTTCCTACTTTGTTTACTTGGGGGTAATATTTACCTATTAGCAATATTTACCTATTGTTCTTTCTCAAATAATCTATTTCAAGTATTGGAAGCATTGTCATTGATGCCTTACAAGCACCTATGTCACAGTTTGTGAGTGAAGGGTAGTACCCTACTGGCTCAAGGGCAGATACAGGGACAAAGGCTTCTCTCTATGTGAAAAGCACTAAGCACATAACCACAGCACAGCAGCAGTCACAGCAGTCAGCAGCAGCCACAGCAGTCCTTGCTTGGAAAGGTACCTCCAAGGTACTAAGATATCCTACAAAAGGTACCCACAGCCAGCAGAAATACAAACACCACTGATGAAAAAAGTTTAACCAATAAGCTTCACCAAAATCACAAACTACACTATAATATGTTAGAATGTCTTACCCAGATGGAACAGGGAATGGAAATACTTAAAAATGTGTTATTTCCCAGGCTGACCAGGCAGCTCTGTGTCTACAAAATTTACCAAAAGATACTCAAACTGCATAGATGATGTTGTACATATCTACATCTCAAGTCCATGAATAGGCAATCCGATGCAGGGGCAGCAGAGCCAGCAGACCAGCCTGGCAGGCAATCTCCATTTCCCTCTGCTTGGCCACCAGCACCTCAGCACGCAGAGCTCTTGGCTCTACTGGCACGTGACAGGCAGAGCTGGGAGCACCATGACCATCGTGCCATGCAAGTGTCCCATTAAAGCAGCCCCACTCTGCAAGCAGCACTGTGTGAGCAGCTCCGACCAGACACAAGCCATGCCAGCCCAGCCCAACCAGGTCACCGAGTGCAGCACCAGGAAACAGCAGAAAAGGCACAACTGCCAATTAACATAAGCCTCAACGCTCCACTTACTCAGCAGCCAGTTGTATTCAACACAAATTAGCTTCTCTTTCAGTACAAAGTCCCAATTAATCTTAAAGGCATGCAGGACACCAACAGACTCCTGATTTTCCTCATTTTATTTTTCTCCCTTTAAAAAGCAAAGCATAAAACATAATCCAACATTGCTCTGCTTTGTAGTGCAGCACAAAATGAAGGTATTTGGAACATGGCTTTAGCATTTATAATTGCACAACTGTGTTATATAACAGAAAAGCCAGATCTCATTGGATTTTCCCATTTAAAGATCCAAGAGCGCAATAGAGAGCAGAGGTTTAAGCACATGCACACAGTGATTTCACATCTTTTAATATCTACAAGTAACAAAGTCTTCTAAAAAATTTACAGGCAAAACATGTTGTTAAAAAAAGTATTTGTGGTATGTACCTCACAAACATATATATGTTATGCTCCATATTAAGTCCTTCTGGAGGATACAATAAATACTGGTTTTACTTAAAGACCATTTAAGCAAAAGGAAAGTTTGACGAAAAGAAGGGGAGAAAACCTTGTGCAGAGAATGGAAAGTAGGTGCACTGTTGCTCAGCCAGTAAGTAATTAGAACTTCTTTGGCTGACTGTTTTTCCACAGAGTAATATTCAATAATCCCCACACAGCATGAAATATTTGAATCAGATGGGAAAGCTCTTATTATAATCACTATTGTCAGGATGTTCTGCAAAAAAAAGCTCCCTCTCCCCAGAGAGGGAAATAGATACTGTTCCTGTAAATGCTACTAGACATTATATTTTTTCTGTAAGTCACAAGAATTTCCAAGAGAAAAGGCAGTCATTGCAGCACAGGTCTCAGAGAGACTGTTAATCAATAACTGGTTATTTTCCAATAGCCATTCTCAGAAGGCAGCAGCTTTAAAACTGAAAAACAAGCTTTCCTCAAGTGAAGAACATGCCTCAGTTTTTATAAATATATTGTTATGCCATCTGGAGAAAAAATTTTCACAAGGATATGTAGTGACAGGACAAGGGGGAATTGGCTTCAAACTGAAGTAGGATAGGTTTAGAGTAGATGTTAGAAAAGAATTCCCCACTGTAAGGGTGGTGAGGCACTACAACAGGTTGCCCATGGAAGCTGTATATTTCCCATCCCTGGGAGTGCTTAAAACCAGACTGGATGGGCCTCTTAGCAACCTGGTCTAATGGAAGGCGTTCTTGCCCACAGCAGGGGGGTCAGAACTATATGAGCCTTAAAGTTCCTTCCAACCCAAACCATTCTGTGATTCTCTTGACTTCTGTAATTCTCACTCTCCCCCATCCTCCTAGCTTGGTGTACTTCCATACTACCTAAGTCCACCAAAAGTGAGGTCAGGTTGGATATTCTATGAAGAGAATTTGCTGACAATAAGGATGGCAAAAGTCCTTCAAAAGTAAGCAAATGCCTCCCCCTCTCCTCAGACAAACATTATAACAGGTTTTATAACCACAGAGGAAAATACAAAATCTTGTTCTTCTTAAAGGTATTGGATTCTGTTTACTTCTGAACATAAGTTACTTACAGAACATCTCAATTATAAGCATGCAGTAACTCTACCAACTCACTATGCTTTAAGAAGTATCTTGGCTCACTCCAATCATAAAACATTACCAACCCAAGAAATGTAGAAGTGAACCTTCTCATGAAGTTGCTCCCTACCTTGTTTCCTTCTAAATCTATGTTAGCTCATATAATTTCAAGAGCAGAAGTTTGCTTATGTGACTCATTGGATGAGCTGTGTGTTAAATCACACTCCTTGGAGCCATGAAAAGGCTTCCGAAAGTGAATGGAAGAGGGAGCATAACCTCTCTCCCTAACACAGACTCTCTTGCTTCTGAATGCTCCTGGGAATGCATCAGGTTTACAAACCCATGCTGCTGTTTCCCCTACTTAAAAAATAAAACAGAACAGAACTAACCACACCTCCCACACAAAAAAGCCAGAAATACAGAAGAGGCCAATGACATCTTAAAAGTACCCCTGCCCAAGAACTCTACTGAAAACTGGCTGGCAAACTTTGACATCAGCAAACCTTTGTGCCTTGATGTATAGGAAAACAAACCCCTCAGTTTAACCATCTGGGACTAGATTTTAGGGATAAGAGCTTGCTACTGGCAATTATCTATATCTTTTTGAAAAGAAATCCTAGGACAAGTTTAAGAAAAGTCCATAATCCAAGCCTGGAGTATAAAGAAAGACTAAACAGCAGCACTTTCTCAAAGTGTAAGCTAAATCTTCATGGAGATTACTGAAGAGTTCCCTTAAAAGAAACTGCTAGTAGCAGCAAAACACACTGAACTGTTTACAGTCAGGCAAGAGCAGGGCCTGTTTTCAGAGCTAAAAAATGAGCAGAAATCACCTCTGCAAACCTTGGGGTGAGGGGCCTGTTCAGAACTGCAACACAATTATCATGGAGATGCTGTCTTCACTTCTCAGGAAAGGAAGATAAAACCATCATACTATCATTTTAAATATTTCAGTCCTGGAATATTGCTCATCATGCAGATGCCACAAACATGTAAAATCTGAAAGGAATTTTTAAAAAGCCTAACCAAAATAGGAGGCATCCACAAGCATCTCTGTATTCTGCGTGAGCACCCCAGTCTGCACAGTACTGCTTTGCATCAGTTACTGACTACAAAGATTTAATTTGAACACACTGGTGAAAAGCCAGGCTGTGCTACATGCAGCCTTCAGTGACACTGAGCATGTGAGATAAGGTTTACAGCACCACAACTCTACCTAACTCACAGGGATGGTGAGGCTCATAGAAACTCCCTGGACACAAACTATTATAACTGTGTTTCCTAAAACTGGCAATAGCCTGGTAGAGAAAAATACTAGCACAGAAGTAATAACATTGCAGTGTAATTCAGAAAAAAAAAAAAACCAAAAAAACCCCACAAAAACAAAACAAAAAAAAAAAACCCAAACCAAACCAAAAAAAAACCAACAAAACAAATGGGAAGTATAAGAACGTATCAAAACAGTGATAACCCAGGCACAACATGCACAAATTACTTGGTTTGCAGCCTGGTTTTATTGCAAATACCTCACTCAGCAGCTGGTTGTTGCTGTCCTTTTCTAGTTTACAGATGGCAACTGCCATCTGCTTTTTTCTTTACCTCTTATTTTACAGTTCAGACTGCAACTAAACACATCACTACCATAGCTAGGTGGCTAGAAAAGGTTGTTTGTGTTTAGAAAAACCCAATTTTTTCTTCCTTTGCTGCAGGGAATAAGAGTGAGGTAAACACATTTTCATTTTTCTATTGAAAGGAAATGCATACAAAAAGTGAAAGTAGCATTATCTAGAATTTGTATGGACTGCATATACATGGCAGGGTGTACATTCCTCAATGAAAGCACAGTTACAATTAAGAAGAAATGATGGGCAAGAAAGCTCATCACATTGTTTTCCATCACACTGCCACTCCTGCACTATAAACTAGTGCAAACTCCACTGACATGACATCTGTCTTCAGAAACAGCTCAGATGTGGTGTCTTAGCATACAAGCCAAATTTCACTACTGTAATTTTCACCAGTGCATTTAGTCAGCATGAAGGTGATGAGGCAATTCACTTTGAATAAAGGAAAGAACCTAAAGCCAGAACTGGCTGTGTGAAAGAATGACTTCTTATGTCAAGGGCGGGTAACTGGATAAACCTGCAATTCCAAAACAGCTTTCAGAAAAGCTTCCTGAAGCAGAATTGAGAAACAAGATAGCTTTGTACACTAAGATACAACAGTATGAATCAAGTTCTGTCAGCACTTCTATAATAAGCCTTTCCTGGGCAGGAGTTTAAAATGAAGCTGAAAAAGATCAGGAATTCAATAATAAAAAAAAAACAGCCTGACCTAAGCCTCTTCAGCACATCTAACAAAATGTTCTAGAGTATCGTGAGATTTTAGATCGAGGATCTTTCACTGGGCTTTCAACTGGTCAGACTATCTGCCTAGGGCATCAGCACTACAATTGTATTCTCAGCAATCAAATCAGAATTCAAGTGTCCTACAGAAAACTTAGTTTTGAGAGTTACTTCCTCAATCCTTTTCCTTATTGCCTCCCAGGAGAAAGATGATAAAAATTCTTCCTAATGTTTTCTCTGTCATTGACTATCCTCAGATCTTTCACAGAGCATCCCTATTCTTGATTAGGAAAGAGCACATTTTTAGCACAGCATACCAAGCAATAGGAGGTGAGTATGGCATTATGCTGCAGCAAAGCTCTTCTGAAGACAAAGTTCACCAGCTGGAGCATTTCCTGCAGAGGTGTGCTGTGGCACCAGCCTCATTCCATAGCCCTTCAATGCTAAACAAAAATCCAGTGGCAGAGCACAGAAGAGATCTGTGAGCAGTTGTGCCTTGTGTGCCAGATTGTTGAAGGACAGTTGGTCCTATGTCAGCTTCGGATACAAGAGGAAGGCTCAGAAGAATGTTGACTGAAAATCAATCAACCTCTGTGCAAAGAGCTCACATTAATGGAGGCTCAGACTGGACTGGTGTGAAACAAAAGCAATAAAGACTGATGAGCACATGGCCAGCAACCAAACTACAAATTCAGTCTCTAAGTATATTGAGTCCCTTCTGGGAACTCCAGTACCTTGACCATTTCTCCTGGCTTCTTGATGGTTTTGCATAACTCTCAGAACACGAGGCAGAGAGTCAAATTTCCTAGTAATTAAGCTGATTGTAGATCTGGCCTCCAACATGCACTATCAAAGACCACTTTCTGAGATTAGAGACCAGTTGAAAATCCACAAATGTGAGTTCTAATGGGAAACTCCTGCTTTCCCTGAAGCCATCTCTACAGACACTTGTACCAGAAAATAAAGAGTGCTTCATCTAACCAAATTTTTATTCCTGTGTGATAGGCATCAACTGGAAGACCTCTATAATTTGGAATCTCTGCTATTTGCCACATTTTACATCTCAGCAGATACCTGTGCTTCATTTGTTCCAACTGTTAATTCCAAACCCGGTTTCTTCTTGTTGACAACTGCACAGATAAAGTGCATAAAAATGTGCAGAAATATAGCTAATCCCTGAGAAAAAAACTGTGTTTCCTCCAGAGACCTGAAGTGCAAAACTAGGCTTCAACAGATCTGAAACAAGTGGATGAAAATCTGTTAGTCCAGAATAAAAGGGAACAAAAACTTCAACAGACTATAAAAGGCAATCTTGTACCACCATCCTATTGAAGCTACAGAAGGTATTAATCTTATTCAAAACAACTCAGAGTTCCCCAGCAGAAAAACACGGAGTACAGCTACAGGCCTGTGCCAGTAGTAACAAAACAGTTCAGTTTTCCACTAGTATAGCCTGCTCCAAATCCCTTGTCTTCTCCACTACAACAGGGACACAATTCTGCCTTCTGGAGAAACCTACATCCAGGTTAAGCTGCAGTGACCTGCCTTCTGGAACTTCGTTTACTCTAGCCATTATCAGCAAGTTAATCATTTAAAGGAGAAAGTGAAGCTAGCATTCAAATGGTTCTCCTCTGAAACTGCAGGCATAAAAAGAAAATTTATACCATTTGCATACTACCCCTAGTAATTCCTCCCTTGAACTTGACTAAGCAGTTAAAGCTACATCTATACATTATGATGGGGCTTGGGACAATTTAGTTATTTAATGGCTCTCATAGTCAGACCTATAAATCTCAATAGGAGTTTTATGCAGAATTTAGTAAATGTGATTCCACTCTGCTGAAAAATAAAAATAATTTACTTTGAGCAGCAAGTCTTCAAAGTCCAAATTTTAGAATATTCCCTAATTTCACTTCTGGTATTTAATCTGCACTTTTATTTGCTTATTAAACATTGTCCCTTAGTGTCTCTTACATTCATTACACAAATCTGACCCACAGACAGTGTGTTCACTCAAACCATGCTTCAACTCAATGTATTTAAAACTCCTGAGTTTCAAGTAGTGCTTGGCTGCAAAAACAGTGCACTGTGAGATGCACCTTCAGTGACTGAAGGCAGCTTATTAAAACAGTGCAAATTGCATCCATCGTTGTGGTATTTGTTCTGGAACATTACTGTTGTGGTCTGAGGTTGGGTAGACTAGATTAAATAATACCATAGCATGTCTCACCAAACCAACAAAAAATCCCACATCCACAAATCACTTCTGAAGAGACTTCTGATAATACCTTGAGACTCTTTTGAGATGCTGTCATTCAGAACTATTAATTCTCAAAGAACAGAAAAACAAGGTCTCCAGTTGTAAAGTACAGATTGAATTTAAAGAAGCCTGAAAAAATTAAAAAGGCAGAAAAATTATTCTGTAGGTAGACGAGAAAGCAAAGAACACACAGATGTGAGCTTGTGTAGGAAGAAAAATTATGTACTCCCACTGAATCAGCTGATCCTGGTAATACATAGAGCTCCATCACCACTCATGGCCACAAGCATCGCTCTAGGCCAGTGCTCATTAATTTCTCTGGAGTTCAATATGACAATAGCTTTTCCCTTAAAAAATAAATTCAGACTGCTACATACCTGGGTACAAAGCCAACTTAGAGGGAGTGAACAGATACAGCAGTTTCTGAGCAAGCTTTGCAAACGACAGCAAGAACACAAAGACTCTTGACAAAACCACAATCACAAAAACATTAGGGGACAGAAATGCAACATATTTCTTTTAAAAACATGAGCTTAGCTATTCCCTCAATTTTTCACTGCAAAATAAAAAATGGTAGTACCTAGGTGTGTGTAATGCAGCACAAGAAATCAATTTCTTCTTGCTGTCAACTTATTCCAGAGTGTTACTGTATAAAGTCCTCAAAAGAGTATTATTTGCATATTTTCAGGGAGAAATGAATGCAACAAGACCTCAGAATTTCAGGATTATTGGACAGATCTATCACTTTCCAGCTTTCTCTTTTTCCCCCATAAGAAACGGCCATGAACCTACATTTTCTTTACATTTACTTTCCACACAGAATCATATACCAAATTCCAGGCTTTTAAAGTCACTACTTTTACAGAGGTAATTATGAATAGGGAAAAACTCCACTGCTTCCTATCAATCTTTCATGAGTGGCGTTTCTTATACAAAAGCTTTCTTGAGAGTTATCTGAAATGAACTGAACACCAATCTTTTTGCAACTTCAACAAGCACCCTGTCCTGCAAGCACAGTAGTCAAAGGTTGCATCCTGTTCTTATCACCTGCTGAACACAGTGATCATTTAGATCTTGGTTGAAATAACCCCAATTACTTACAAAAGCTATTTTGCAAAATTCAGACTTTCCTTAAAAGGGATTATCCTAGTTCACATACCAAGTTCAACTGAATGCACTTTAACAAGTAACTTGAAACTTTCAAACCTATCATAATTGTATTTTTTTTTTTTACTTTTTACTACACTGAGTACACCATCAATGTACTCAGTGTCAAGTATGCTCCCTGAGCCCATGAATAGACCACAGGCTGTTTCCCCCCCGGCAAAATGTAGTCACCAAAAGAACTGAACACAATCCTCCAGAATCAGCAGTGGAAGCCTCTTCTCACAGGGCTGAGCTAGAAGTGCAAGATGATTCTCACCCAGCACAGATAAGCACTGTCAGTAATCCCAGCACACACTTTGATGAACAGGCTGTGTTACAGCACAAGCCAAGTCCTCAGACCTTGGACTTTCTGAAAGCCAGAGGGACTGAACAAATCTGATTTGCTCCACTGGTCTGTAGACACATTCCCTGCTGCCCCCCAGACTTCCAGTTTAGTCTCTTTGCTTTACTGCTTATAAATTATTTCATGTTAGGATCTCTCTGTCATGGTTAAAAATTGAATGCTTCCTGGTACCTGGCACCTACAGCTATGACTGGGGAGTCCCTACAAAGAGGCAGCAGTTTCCTGAAAAAAAACACAAGTTCCTTTTTATACCCTGAACAGCTACACTGTAAGCAATGAATGTAGGGCTTTTTAAAGAATGTACCTCATAGAAGCTTTGAGAGGCATTTTAAAAGACCTCATTGGAATCTACAACTGCCTTGTGAGGGGAAGAGGAGGGGCAGATACTGATTTCTATGCTGACCAATTACAGGACCGGAGGGAATGGCCTGAAGTTGTGTCAAGGGAGGTTTAGGTTAGAATTACAAAAAGGTTCTTCACCTAGATGGTGATTGGGCACTGGAACAGGCTTGCCAGGGAAGCAGTCACAGAACCAATCCTGATGGAGTTTGAAAAATGTTTGGACAACACTCTTGGGCACATAGTGTGATTCTCACATATGGTCCTGTGATGGTCTAGGAGATGGACTCAATGATCCTTGCGGGTCCCTTCCAAGTCACCTTTTTCCTGTAATTCTGTAAATAAATGTCCAGAAGAATCACAGATACTTTTGGACCCCTCTTCTCCTGGCCTTGGCTAGCAGAAAGAAAGGAAGTGCACAGAAACATGAGCAGAACTCACTGGAAGGTGCAGGACACCAGAACACACTGTCCAGATTCTCAACCCTGCCCCTTTATACAACCAGCATCAAAATGAGAATTAGTTTCCTTCCCTTTCCTTCCACTCGCTTTGCCTCAAATGCAGATGGGAAAGATAAGGCTATGCATTGTCAGAAAAACCTCCAGATTTTGTTAAGCCAGTTCATCAGCCTTTAACAATTGTTCAGTGTTTTGCCCCAAACAAACAGGTCAGCCTCCTAACCAGCACCAAGAGGCCCCATTGAGAACCAGCATCCCAGGCAGTTTTGCTGGTTTAAAGTGTGGCGAAAGCCAGAAACTGCTGTCATTCTGGATCCTGCCTGAGGCACAGACTCTGCAGCGTGGGATAAAATTACACTTCCACACCCCATGCAATACCTGTTTTGTAAGTATAAAGTTTCAGTTTCCAGGACTGTCAGCTTAATGCCCTTGAAGATGCCAAGTTCCCTTTTCTTTCAGGTATCTTAAGTCTGCTTTGGGTATAGACATACAGTAACAGACAACAACTGAATTAATAGTTAGACAATCTGAGTCTAAAAAAATATATATATGTTTCACTAATACATGCAGAACATGTGACTAAGCACCCAAACAGTTATGATAGAAGAAGTCTCCTCCATCCCTCTGGAAGAACAAAACTTTCATCTGAAATGAGCAGTATGCACAAACATTACCAGCCACACAACAGTGGCAAAACCTGCTGGTGATCACTAACATCACTGTCATTCACCAAAGGACTGGAAAAAGCCCTTCTCTTGTTTTCAAGATGACAAAGAATCAGTGCTACTGTTCAGAAAACTAAGGCATGTACGTCTAGCTTTGTATTAGCAATACCTCACACATCAGATTAGAGGTACCCTCCCTTGATCAGTTTTAAATGAGCAGGATGGTGAAGGATTCCACAGCTAAATTGAGACTTTTCATTAATTTGTCACAAATGTCATAATTATTTCAGTTAAGTAATCAAATCCATAACCCAGAAAGATGAGCATTGCTTTTCCAGATTCATCAAGTGATCGTTTTAGAAACACATTATCAACAGTTGATAAGGTCCTCCTCCTAAGAGGAAGGAGAGGAGGCATCACTTTAAAATTTCATAAAACTGAGTAAGGTTTTAAGACTACATACAAAGAGAACAAAACTAACAGAGCAGAGGAGGGAAATCCTCTAAGGCAGATCAAATTATTTGTGCCTGAATTCAAGGAATTGCTGAAGCTGAAGTTAAGTACAGGTATCCATCCTGTGTGTGAAACACTAATCCACTCAAAGTATTTATGTACAGAACCACATATACACATTCTCTTCAGTCACAGAAACAATATCTGTTTTACTGCAGGACTGCAGGAAAGCTGGTAACAAAACCAAAACCCAATTCAAGTGCAGAATAAGCTTCTGTAAACCTATAGAAATTGTATTTGAAGAGTGCACTATGTTGCAAAATTCCTGTATGTTATAACAGGGAAAGAGAATAAATACTGTTAACAAAGGTAACAATTATTTTCAATATCCTTTTTTATTTGCACTCTTCTACTTACACAACAGGATCTCAAGACCCTGAAATTGTGGGTGCCATACAGACCTATAACAAATACGCAGGTCTTGTCCCAAAGGCAAGAGGAAGAAAGGAAGTTAAAATATTTGTTGAAAAAGCACTAAGCACAGTTCACATCAAAGCAAGGAAACATCAGGAGCACACTGCTATAAAGGTCACTGTGTATTTTTAATATCTCCAACATTGTCATTATTTGTTTTCACTGAAGAAACAAACTCATTTTGCCTACCAGACTCCTCCAATTACAATGAAGACAGACAAGCAAAGGAATGGCCAATACTAAAATAAATTTACAGTAAACCTCATGAAGGCCAGCCACTTTAAGATGCATATAAACATTTGTTTCCCAGATCAGAAAAACTCTCATAGAAAGTCTAATCAAGCTTTAGTTTTCTGAGAAGACCTCAACTATGAAAATATTGATTATTTTAGATCTTGTGATGATATTCAAATACTCTTAATGGAGGAAGGAACTTCTTTATTTTGGAGTATCAGATCCATTAAAGGCCTCTTGGGTTTTAAACTGCTGTACAAAGACGGGTCCAGCATGATAACAGAAACTGCAGATGAAGACATTTAGCCCTTCTCCCACAAAGATGACCCAGACTTAGAATATGCTAGAGAGAAAAAAAAATTAAACATCTCAGTAGCTGCAGGTGCTTGCTGAGCAAAAACAACAGGTAAAGAACTAAGAAAGGCAAACCCTGTAAAGAAGCAAGAGAACAAGAGACACTAAAGATTCACTAAAGCCCATGTGAGTTCATCACCCAGAGCTGCACTTGGTACCAGGAGAGAGGAACAGCACCCTGAGTACACGAATTCTCCATCACCCACATTCCAGCCAAACCCACATAATGACTGATAACATTCAAATGCACAGACAGGTATTCACCCACAGGTATCACTGTGCACATCGTGCACTGATCTAGAGAAACTATGTGATATCTTCAACATTTAGTAACATGAAAAGCAAATTAATATCATTCCAGAATATTTTGTACCATTTCCTATATTATTTCTCACCAGGAGTAGTCAAGGTAAGCTAAATTTTTTTTTATCTTCTTGGAACTGCATGAACTTGTTTGTTGTTATCTGTGCTGCTGTTCACATACATCTGCTTACATTTCACAGCACCAAGAGAAAATAAAGGAATAATCAAAAATCAAATCTCAGTTAAAACAAGACAGACAAAGGATAAGCACATCTGTATAGCTCCTGCAAGTAGAAAAGAGTAGCTAAGTCAACAAACTGTGGGGAAACTAGCAGTGCCATTGAACAAAACCAGGCAAATTATTGATTTTTAGCTTTATGGATTGTTGACTCTGGAAGTGATCCAGCGGGTGATAAAGGAAAGTAATATGCTTCTTAAAACATTAAGAACTCAACCTCACCCTAGAGTTTGGACCTCCATTTTATATGGGCAGTTTCAAATACACAGAAGAGCAGGTAACTGTGTATACAAAACCCTAACATAACAAGGATATTAAGAATGACTAGCAATGTATATTCTATCATGAAGCTCTAACCAGATTTTTACCATTCTGAGGTAAAAAAAAAGTACAAGCTGCAAACTCAAAAAACTCCCACAAACAAAACCCAAGTTTTGAATGAACTTGTTTGTAAAAGCTACCAAGCTAGCTACCTCTTTCCTTCAGAAAAAGAAAATAATCAGTTAGTTGTAAATTATTCAGATCTAATAAATACACATACTAAAAATTTGCTATTTAAATGCTTTCAAGCCTCTCCCGTTACATGGTAGAATGGTAATAACTGAAATTTAAAACAGTGTCTTGAGGCTACAAACATCTGTTTTGTAAACAAAACCTGGTACAATCCACCCCTTCCCTCTGCCCCCTCAAAAGGAGGGCTCATACACATAGAACCACTTAAAGACAAAAAAAAAAAAAAAATTACAGTCACAATTGTAAGTAGCAGGATCCCTGCCAGACTAAAAGTGTTTAAATACTAGGATCCATGTAGGAAGTAGGAATGAAATTATACAATGCAGACAGTGGCTACCCAGGCTTGACAGACCTGCTATAAATCAATGGCCATCAGCATCCCTCTGCTACCACTGTTTACCTACTTTAAGCACCATAAATATTTTTCTTTAACAATTGTTGGGTTTGTGTTTTCTGTTCAATATTGTTGTCAGGCAAAAAGTCAGCATATTAGAACAATGTGTATTTTTCTATATTCTGCCAAAGGCACACTGCCCCTCCTGCACAGGAGTGGAAGTATAGACAGTTTCACATTGTCTTTGGCAAAGCTGTCTTCTATAACAGGAGGGCATTGCATTCTGTACTCTCCAAGCCTTCCCTTGTTTTTAACAGTTATTTACCCAGACTGTAAACAGAAGTCAAAGTAAACACACAGAAACTCACTCATATATTTCTGATGCAGGACCATTATCCCTACCAGAAGAAACATGATTAATAACTAAAAAGTATTGTTTTCTTCATAGCCAAAGCAGCTGGTTGCATAACAAGCCGGGGGATTTAAGTACATCTATCCTGCACAGCACATTTGTGAGTGCCAAACTGCACCAGTCACTTACAGACTCTCTGTAGCACACAGAAGAGCTAATAAAACACTGCTGTGCATCATATCCCACAGGCAGCCCTGATTACACTGCAAAACAGCAACGTACCTTTCAGTCTCATGGAATTCCCATTTTTTTGCTGCTCATCCTCTTCATTAATGGTGAATAAACCTGGGGGATTTGGCCTGGCACTTTTCTTCAGTCTCTCTTGTCGGAGGGCAGTAGTTGAACCAGGCATGTTGCTGTTGCCTTCTGCTTATTAAAAAAAAAGTAAGAAACTCCAGCCCCTGATTAGCCACTAGCTGCAAGGCTGTCTGTTCATTTGAGCACTTGTAACAGATCCCCTATGGATAAGCAGTATGCAAACAGCTGACAAATACCAACATCTAGTCGACAGCGAAAGGCTTGCAGTTGTTCCCCTCCTTGAAGAAAAACCCTAATTAAAGGCACATTGGTTTGGATGCTGCTTTTTGCCGTCTTAACCTGTTCAGTCAGAGATCCCAGCCCACAGCTCCAGGTTCCTTGCAGCAGCACCTTCTTCCAGCTCCAGCACACTAAAATATTCAGCACGCAATACAAGAGGAGAAAATTTGATACGCCGCTGTTAACAGTTGCCCTGACAACACGGACACATCCTAATCAAAGGAGGGTCTATGAGTGCTGTCTCCTCAGCTGCGGCGAGCCGGCCTTGGGAACGCTGTCTCCTGCCCGCCTGCGGAGAGCTGGAAGCACCTCGGCAGCAGAGGCTGCTCCTTCCTCCTCTCCAGGCAGCGAGAATGGAGCTGCGGTTGCACAAGCAGATGAGCACGGAGTGAAAAGAAGCCTGGAAGGCTCCAGGCATGAACCTGCTTTTTGCTCAGCTCCTCTGCTTATTCATGTTTAGAAATTTTAGCTTAACCTAAAACAATGAGGATGAGTCCTCTTGTGTATTTGCATGTGCTGGGTGTCGTGTGTGCCACCGCCCCCCCACCCCCTTAATCACCTTCCTATGCAGTACATACCTTTTGCATTAGGAATGCATACACCCACAATTACAGGCAGGTGTTGGAACATTCTTTTCCACATGTGAAAACGCAAAATTAAGAATTTCTAGCTTGTGTGGAAAACACAAGGCAAAAAAATTCTGAAAATCCTGTACCATGCCATTAGTTTTACAGCACCAACCTTTACCACACACTATGCAAAATGACCAAAGTCCAAACAGTCCAGGTAGTTTTAGTTAATTGATTTCCCTCATATGCTGGCATTCTGGATTTTCTTTAGCCGTTTACAACACAATGCTTGCTCACAAGTTTTACAGTCTGAATATTTCATCCTTCACAGCTGCAAATGCCACTATGGAATATGCTGGATCTTCACCTGAGAGATACCTCATTCTTCATCCATTTCCACCTCAATTCAATGTGTGCTCACCATTTCAAAATGCTACCACAGAAAAACTGCCAGCTTGAATCACTCTATAATTTTAAAAGGACATTATTTTTCCTCACTTCAGGGTTGTTTTGTTTTGGCTAGTTTTTAATTTGTTTGTTTTTTAAGGGAATCTTGATGTAACCTGATCAGTCACCACAAGATGGCACAGACATTAGCTGACAAGTCTGTAGGTGGCTCATTGAAAACTGAGAGTATATGATCACCTCAACAGCACAGATAACAAAACTGAAGAAGGGTCAGAATTTATGACATGAACTATGCTGACTGCCACAGTAGCCTGGGATGCTCTTTATAGAGAAATCCTGGATCATGCTCAGTTGGCAGGATAGCTCTGTTCTTGCACATCTCAGGCTCATGAGCCAGGATCACAGCAGATCGAGAAGAACACAGCACCACCTGAAGGCTCAGCTGCACTGTTCTTCCCTCTCCAGCACAGCCACAAAATATCCAACCAAAACAGAAGCATTTTGCAGGATCAAGCCCAGAGCCCACCTCTAGTATGCATTTCCTCCTGGCTACATGCTGCCTCTTGGCTACACCTTGGACTCTGGGCGTATACGGAAGCTTCACACGATGACATCTGTCTGCAGTTAGAGACACTTTGTACTACAGGGTGTGGACAAAAGAGTAAAGAATAAAGCTCTAACACAAGCTGCTCTTTGGCTCAGCAATTTGTCTTCTGGCATTTATACAGGCACTACTACTTTATTCCATAAAGAGAAATAGCTTCATTCTTCAAACCTCATCTACCTAATGCCTCCCACAAACACAACAGAACACACATATTTACAAACAATACATAACACACATATTTACAAACAATACATAACACAAACACACAAACAGAAGGTGGACAGTAGTTGGTGCCATCTTTTTTCATACATGCCAAGACTTGCGAACAGAACAAAAGTAATAGAAAACAATATTTATATGGCAGCTTCATTAAATATTGCTCCACCCCCTTTCACTGCTTTAAGTAAGGATTTCTACCCTTTAAAAAATTGTTTCATCACCTTTGATTAGAAACTTCTTAAACAGGCATTTCAAAACAAGTAAGAACACAAAAAGATACACCTGACTGGAGCAGCTTCCCAGCTTACAGGTATGTTGACTGCTTCAGCATGTCCATTTCCCTATTACTGAAGGAGTCATGCAGAACAGCTACAGGACTGAGAATTACTTCCTTGGTCCTTGCAGGATCCCCCACACCCACAGGACTGACTTGCCTTCCATACAAAATGTGGCAATAACCCAAGTTTGATGTTCCAGGGGCTGGTGCAGATGGATTGGGGCAATGACACACAGGCAACTGAGGTGTTAGCACACTTTGCTTCCTGTTGACTTACTAATGCAGAGGTGACAGAGGAAAAGTATCAACAGCACATTCAGCTAACACAGCAAGATTTTATTTCAAGGTCCCCATGGTTAAAAACTATGCCAGCTGACAGCATGTTTCCAATTGCCTAATGAAATGCAACCTATTACATATAAAAGACACCCATTATAATAAAAAACCCTCATAACTTTAGGCACTTGGGCATTTTTTTTTTCTGAAAAACATTCCTAAAATACCATTAAACATACATTAAAGGTACCAGCACTGCATAAGAGACTGTACTGACAACCCCCCTTCCTTAATCCACTAGTTTAGGGAAGAAAAAGAAGCTCCTGAGGTATTTCTAGCAGGAAAGCTTTGCTTATTTCAGCCTTGTCTCATCTACGTGGGAGCTTCTATACGAAAACTGGGATGAAAGCAACATTTCCCTGAGGGAACAAAGGGATGGATAATTTTAGGAACAACGCTGTTAAACACTTAAGGAAAAAAAAAAGACAAATCAAACAATTTTCTTACATAAACCCTATTATTGATTCTTTCCCCCCCTCTAACCATTAGTCATCCTGTGTATTAAAACAATCACAGCTGTGCTCTCTTACTGAAGGAGTAAGATTCTTTCAAGAGAAGGAGTGAGGGCAACTGTATCTTGAGGGCACCGGGTCATTCATGAGTTTTCCTTTTTACAACACCTGCAAACTGATTATCAGACAAACCATTACACTTAAACACACCCACTGGATTCTATAGGTATAATTACCTGCACAAAACATCATCTGATATGCAGCAGTCTTTAACAGCAGCTTGAATAAGAACTATTGGGACACTAATATCATGATATGGGAAATGTAAATATTTATGACAACACACTGAGAGATGTTTCTGCTTTACCATCAGGTATTTAGACTTGATATATTTACCTATGAAAAGGAAGTTGAAGCCAGTCATCATGGATGAACTGCAGATTTGCCATCTTCTTTCATTAACAGGATTATTTAATTCCCTGTAAAACTATCCAAACTGTCCATGAAGCTCATTACTGTGATTTAGAGTATTATGAATTGCACATAACTTTACATTCCACAGCCACTACCTTGTGAATGCTTCCCCTCAACTTGCATGTATTTGTATCAAGAAATAGATCAAAAAAATATATTATTTTAGCATACATTCCTTTACAGATTGCCTCTATTTCACTGTTATTTCTGATTTTCTTACAACTGCAAGACTCAGGGCAAGGTAGGTATACATCTTGTATTTTTATGACAAGAAAGGATATAGAATTTTGCTTTGATATTTATGTTTTCCCTGCATTAAACAATACGGTTCTATTGGGAACTAGGTTTCAAATGTTTATTTCCTGGAAAAAAAAAGTCAGGAAAATTCAATTAAAATCTCCCACCCTGTTCTGCAAAAACATTACAACAAGAAAACTTCAATGTACCTAATCATCAAAACACACAAATAATATTTTGTATAGATTTTCATATTTTCAATATTAGCATCTGTATCAAAAGCTTTCTCTATGAACCCATTTAAAAATAGGCACTGCTATACAATATCTCAAATTTGAAGGGATCCCTAAAGATCATTAACTCCAACTCCCTATCTCTCACAGGAATATGCTGGAATACAAATACACAAACTAAACTCCAAACTCAATCTATTCCTAGTTTTCTTCAGGAGTCATGTGTCTGTCTTTACTTTCTACTTCACTAGGTTTTAAATCAGAAAGTCAGGCCTAAAAATGGAGAAAGTAGGGCTTTTATTTTTTCCCTACTCATATGAAAAAACAGCTATTTAGCTGTTTATCCAGCATTAAAGGACTGGAAACATCCTTTTCTATGCCATTTAAATCTAGGATAAAAACTAGCCTTAAAAAGGCAGGCAGGATTCATCCCCACACCTCATGTTGTATTTTTCTACAGTTCACTTGGAAATAGCCAAAATGGCCATTGTATCAGAAAAAACACTTTCTTCCATTAAGTCAACCACTCTCTCACACACCTAATTTTTTCCACTGCTGCTCTCTATTTTCTCTTCCTTTTACCTCTTGTTTTCCAAAACCAACACATAATAACCTTGTCTTTATAGAGGTTTCTAAGTTTCTCATCAAAGATCTAAGGCCTCACTTTTACGTACATGATAATAAAGGACCAGCCAATTATTTTTACTGCAGTAACTGAATTGTTTTTAAACAACTTCAGTTGTTCAAAACAACTGTTTATATAAACATCAGATATAATAACTTATTATTTTTGCCTTCTAGGAAGGAAGAAAAAATGCCCCTTGAATTAATCAGTAAGAATATAAAATGCTAGAGAATAAGAAGGAAAACCTTCTTCCCAGTTTGCTGTCCCTCTGACACACACAGTGCCATACACTGGACCAAGGGCTGTTAAGAGCTCCTCAGAAGTGACTAGATAGAAGGTAAGTGTTAACTGTTTCTCCTCCTGCCAAAGAAATCTAAACCTGTGTGCATTTCCATGCATAGAAAAAATTTAGAAGGCTGGAAGCCCTACCCTATTTCAGTCAAACTCACTCATCAGCACAAAAAGGCACATGAACATGAGGAACTCAAGAACTTAAAGAGTCTCATCATTCAAAAACACTTTCCACATATACACACCAATAAAACAATCAAATACAAGACTTACATTAACAAGTCTGTCACATATTTTAATTAAATTGATTTGCATAGCATGACTAATTATAAACATTGCACAAGGCACACCATGATGAATCAAGAACATGTTTGATCACTCTTAGTCAACACTCTTTATTTATATATAACAGAATTATGTTGGATAAGACTCTATAGTAGAATATTTCATGTAACTTCAAGCAATGGTCAGTTAAATAAGGAAAGGTAGCAAGGAATTGGGAGTTCACAGGACAGTAGCAAACAGGAATTTAGTAGAAGACAGAAGTTATGAATTCTAATTGCTCTACAACTAATAGCCAGGGCAATGTTGTCACTGCTTCTGTCTGTAAAAAAAAAAAGAAAAAAAAAGCTTATTTTTTAAAATACCTGGGTTTAATACATGTCAAGAGAACCAAGCATTTGTACAGCACTCAAAATTAAGAACACTTATGTACATACTAAGTTTTCAGTAGAAATGAATACTTCAAAGACAAGGCTCCAAGCTTTTTCACAGAAACACGGACATGACAGAAAAGGAACTGTGCTAAGACCAAATTAATTTTTTTTTTCATTGTTGTGTTACTGGCATTAGTATCTGTGAACTGTGTTAATTACCAGTGCTTTCCTGACATCTTAGTTCCCAACATGATTCTTAAGAGGATGACCAAGATTTCTGGACTTTTAGATAAAAGGGAGCTTCAGATAAAAAAAAAGGAATATTTTGAGACATCAGTACTTTATTTTTTCCCTCACTAGTCTCAGAGTGACTCTCCTTCTGGAGCACATATCATTCCATCATCTCTCTGAAGAAACTCATTGCTAACAAGAGTCAGGGTTTCTAACTCCATTTATTTGGACAGCAAGGCAGCCTAGTCCTGCATGTCATCTTAGCAGACAACTTACGGTTATTTCCCTTGAACTCTGACAGATCTCCTAGAATACATATTTTCAAGCTTTGTCCCTAAAGCCTATTTGTTTGCATTAAAGAAAATATGGCATGACTTCAGAACCAACACTAAGGGAGAGCTGCAGAATTAAACCTGAACAGTTTCACAAATACACAATTTCTCATGCATGTGTAAGGCAAAAAAGAACATTACACACATAGCCTTTTCTGCCATAGTTCTTGGAAAGCCACTATATCTCTCTAATAGAAGTCACATAGAGGGGATCCCCTCCCTGAAGGAAGGACAGATACAGAAGGAGAGTTAGCACAACAGCAGCAGCATACTGTGGCTTGTATTGTGGATGTAGACTTACACATGCATTTTTCAAGTGGAGAAAAAAGTATGTTGTTGCAAGATAAATAATTGCCTCAATTATGCAAATACTGTATCTGATCATTTAATTACTTTTAACACCACAAACAATTTTCAGCTCTAAAGTATTAAATTTGTTTATCTGGGATAATAATAAATCATGCAAATAAAATATTAGACATCTCAGTACTGTAAATTTACATTTTGCAGTTTGAAACAGCACATACACAAGTACAGCTTTCAAAATTAAGCCCCAAAAAAATGCATATTACTTTAACTAAATTAGTAAAACTTCTCTTTCTGTATTGGAAATATGCATAAGCCAGCTGTTTGACCATCACCTAGCAGGCTTGATTCTTCATAAACTCTTTTTTTTAGTGGCAGTGCTTGGCTTTGGGGCTTTTGTGTGGCTGTGTGTGTAGCATTACTATGATTTTGAATTTTTTTTGGGGGGGTGGATTTCTTTAGACAGGGCTGGGTTTTTGTTGTTGAGTTTATGTTTCTTGTGGTTTGTTTCACACATACTTTTTTTTTTTTTTTAACACTAGTAATGCTGGGTGTAGGTGGGTGGAGAAAGACAGCCTGACTCCTATTACACGATAAGCACACAGAATGGCTCGTTCAAACTTTTCCATAGTGTGTAGTCCTTGCACAGACATTATTTGACCAATCAGAGATACCCGGACACAGTACTTGAACAGCTTTCTAAAGTTGAGGGACGGCTTCTATGAGGATTTCAACCTAAATTTAATTTAGTTGTATCATTTTCATTCCACCAGGTACTGGTAAATCTCAGTCTCTGTATATTCAGTACTGCCTCAAAAATCGTTAATGTGGAACCAAAGACATAATCATAGGCTCTGATACACAATTTCATAGTTTGAATAGGTTTTCATCAGAGGGGCGGTGGCAACAGAAGAAATGCAGATACACGATTTATATATTAAAAGACAAAGGATTCGCACTGTGCTAACGTTTAGATAATCACGGATGGAAATTAGGGCACGCCCACCACACACAAGCATCGACACTCGCAGCGCTTTTGAGCACACGCCCTCCCGGCGGTCCCCGTTTCCCCGCGCCTGGCGCTCCCGCAGTCCCTGCTTGCGGAGCTGACCCTCGGGCGGTACCGCAGCCTGTGCCGAGCACCGCCACATCCCCCGCTGCCGGGGATGGGCACGGGCAAGGTCCACCCCTCCTCTGGCCACAGTGACCAGCTGCACCCGGCAGCTCCCCTTGGAAAGGGCATGAACCGCCTGAGCCGGCCAGAGAGAGAAAACCCGCGTGTCACAACACCGTCGTGTAAATTCTCCCCAGCAAAACACGTTGGAACCGCTGGGAAAGAGCCACGAGAACCAGAGCAAGCCTTCAACTCCCAGCCACTGTATGCTTTCTGCACTTTTGTATTTTCCCTAATAATTTATCTATTTGTTAGGAAAAAAAATATACACAGCAAGATAAAATTTGATTTAGTCTCAGATGGAGAAAATACCAGGATAAGCAAGCAACAGATATAAAAGCAGTGAAAAAGTGAACACCTCAAGTTTTCAGCTTTCACAAGCCACCTGGCACTGACATGATTTAAAGGGCAGATTTGTTTTGATGCTAAAAGTACAGAGTAATACGAAGCTCACTTAGAAGAAAGAACTACAACAGTACACGCAAACACAGCATTAAAGTTTCTTTGCAACATTGCAAACACACAGTTCTCTCTCTGGTATCCCAGAGCTTGAGCAAATTGTTACCTGTGCACAGAGCTGGCTAAGGCAGCCCAGAGCACGCATGAGGAACACTCACAGGCAGAGACATGCCTATGTTTATGGATGGGCAACCATAAAATTAGGTGCCTCAGAAGCTTCTCCATGTGGTATTCCCCACAAGAGGGCCCCTCTCATCTCAGGAATCACTGAAGAGCTTGTTACCATTATTAGATGCTCGAGTAGCTACGACTGAAAAAATCTAACTGGTGTAACTTAGTATATCCCCTGAGCACTGTACTCACTTGCCATCTATACATTTATGAATGGCAGAATAAAAAAAAAACCACCACCTTCACCCTGGGGTAAATGGCTTGAGTGCAGCAGATTATCTGCCAATAAAGAGAGCCACTTATAACATCTCTCTGCAACACCCTGGTGGTGACGTTGAAGTTTTCCCCAGGATCAGCCCTGAAAGTCCATGTGTGTAGCCACAGAAGGCAAGGAAAGAAACAAACCAGCCACGCACCACAACACACACAGAGCTTTGTTTTTTCAACAGAGGCAGTAGTTTGACCGGTAGCTAATTTCACCAAACACAGATGGGATGTTGACCTTCCTGAGGAGCCGGATCCAGACACAGGTGTTCCGCTTGCGGAGCAGATTACAGCCAAAGCCATCTGCATCACCCTCCCTAGGCACACACATCTGCTTGCTTATGGATGGACCAAAAAGCCACGGAGCTTGATGTGCTTTGAGGTTGTTCCTGTTTGTGAACCCCTGTGATAACTAAAGAGACCTAAAAAGATCTCAAGCAGCCAACAAATGTCACAGAAAAGCCTCACAGTTAAACTTCACAGAAGTTTAACTCTGACATCTCACTCACTAAGAAGTTTCAAATTAACTTTGACAGCATGAAGTAATTTAAATTTGAAATACTCAAGAACTTATACAAGCAGATCCTTTGGTCTACAGATGTCCCAATGAATAAAAGTTCAACACATAAGCTTGAAATGAAACTATAAAGGAAGTTCAGAATAAATCTAGGCACGTAAGTCCTTTTAAAACAGAACATATGCAAAATACATGTCACCTGTTGGCTTGATTCTAGTTTTGGTATGTAATTATAAAAAGACTGATAATCCAGTTAAAAATAAATAAAAAAAAAAAAACACATCAGCAATGTAAGGTAGAGAACTGGAAAAGAGTTTGTTAGAAATTACTTCAAAAAACCTGTCAGTTCTTGCCATGGAAAGTGAAGTCAATGTGGTTGCAAACTCTGAAACACATAGGTATACATATGCACATCCTTTCTGAAGCTGAACTTTAGAGAGATACCTGGGAGAGACTTGTAAGGATTTCTGAGCTATATTCTATACTTCTAAGTCTAATGAAGACAACACTTGGATGAGTCTGCCCACAGTCATTGCTTGTGACTGCATGTCTGCATTACATAAAGTATGTATTAAAAATATTATACCGAGAAAACACAATCCATCAGCCAACAGCCATATGGCCTATACATATGCTGTTTTCATACAAAAACTCACTGTTTCATTCAGAGATAAATCTGGACTTATGTTAGAGAAGGACTAGCAAAGGGTCAGTGGAATGGGACTGGGGAGGACGGTAAAAAAGGAAAGGACTGAAAGTTAGACCCATACTTCACAGTCCAGCAAGCAGCAAAAGCAAACAGCATTGCTCCTACAACAGCGATACAGCGGTCGATCCGCTTGCGTAAGCCAAAATCTCCTCCCTGCACCCTCCTCACCCTTAGGGCCAAAATAAAAGCGAGTTAAAACGGTCTCGCAGTGCATCCCTCCTTAGAGGAGACGCAAGGACATCTCCCCGCTTTCTCCGTAGGAAAGAAGGGCTCGCAACAGCCCGTCACTCGCACGCAGCCAAACCCCGGGGCCCCGCAGCGGGCCTCGCTCGGCAGGCGCCGGGGCGCTGCCACCAGGTACCTTGACCCTGCCGAGCCGTCCCTCCGCCCTCGCCGGGGCTCACCCCGTCCCCGTTAGCAGCGTTTCGCGGCTGTCCGCCCACCCTTACTGCCGGAGCTCGGCGCTACCTCAACCCGGCTCAAAGCCCGCAGCCCGGCGGCCGCCCCCTCCAGACCCCTTCCCCGCCGGGCGGCTCCGCGCCCCGCGTCAGCCCCGCCGCCGTGCGGGCGCTCCGCGGCACCCCGAGCCCCTGGAGCGGAGCCTTCCGAACGACCGGCGGCGAGCCGGGAGCGACGGCGCGGCCCCGCCGATGCCCCCGCGCGGGGTCGGGAGGGGTCTCGCCGCTACGGCGGGCACGGTTCGGGCACGCCGACCCCCCGCTGTCCCCGGCCGGGCGGCGGCGGTGCCCGGAGAAGGCAGCCAAGTGCCGCACGGCCGCGGAGCGCCCCCGCACCTGTTGCGGGCGAGGCCGCCGCCGGGCCCGCCGCGCCGCCGCTCCGCACGGCGCCCGCCCGGGAGCGCGGGGCCGCCGCAGCCCAGGCGGGCCGCTCCGCTCCGCGCCGCTCCGCGCCGGCCGCCCGCCGCCCCGACCGGCCCGGCCGCTGCTCACCTGCGGGCCGCCGGCGCCCGCCGCTCCTGCCCGCGGCCTCCGCCATGTCTCCTCCTGCTCGCCGAGCGCGGCTGCTCCGCCCCGCGGCTCCGCGGCCCGGGGCAGGTGAGCGCCACGTCCCCCGCCCCCGCCCGCGGCTCTGCCCGGAGCAGGTGAGGGCGGGACCGGGGCCCGCGGCCCGGGAGCAGCCGCCTCGGAAGGGCTGGAGGCGTTTATGCGGCGGCGGTGCGGGGGCGGCCGCCCGCACTCCCGGCCCCTGCGGCGGCCCGGGCGGCCGAGGTGCCGCTGTTCACACAGGTGTAATTAGTTTTTTCTTCAGAGCAGCTCCCGCCGCATTGGCACGGCTCGTTCCGTACCGGCGCCGAGAGAAAAAACAGGTTTGGGGATGCTCGCCATCTCGGCAGTAGGTGGGAGGAGTGGCGGCCGCCTCGCAAGCCCAGGCGATTCGCCGCATCGTGTGGGAAAGAGCTGCACTGCTGTAGACTCGTTCCTGCGGCACGTGCTCTTGAACAGCCGGTTTTAAAGCTGCGTGCAACGCCTTGATTCCAAAAAAATGGCTCTGAAGAGCTGTCGATGCATCAGTGACTTCTGTAAAGGTCATGGTCCTGTTACCTTTCTTATGAGTTTGTCTTGACTTGCTTTATGCTGCTTTTCAGGCTCATAAGAGTGTTTCTCTTTAAGGTTTTCTCATCTGCATCAAAACATCATTTAATTTTGCATCTTCTTGTAAGTAGCACCAATCATCAGAAGTACAGGTGAAGGAGGGTGGATGAATTGGGGAACTCATAGGATGCAGCGGTGGAAGCAGGCGGGGAGGGACAGCTCCCTTAGTCTGGTGCACTTGGACCGAGCAAACTTCAGTCACCACAGAGCACCCCCCTTTCAGAAAGCGCTAAGTTCAGAGCACAAGGTCTTCTAGGGGGAGGAGAGATTAATATTTTGCTGTTGCACCAAGACCCATTTGTGCTCTAAAATAAGGAGTCTGGGGCTTGGGTGATAAACACGCCCTGTGGCTTGTGGGCAGGAGTGTCTGTAATAGAATAGGCTAGGCTCTGCTGAAAGGTGCAAAAGACAGCAAAATCAGCACTGCCTTGGTGGAGTTTTCACTTCTGTGCTGGAGGTGGTAAAGGTGTCTCTCAGTCATCTTGAGCCCTGGATTAGAACAGCACTGATCAAGGACTAAGAGGTTATCCAGGTTCAAACCCAGTGCTATGCCCTATGGTCAAAATGTTGCTCTCAGCAAAGTCCTGCACTACTGTAATCTTAAAGCCCTCACTTGGGGTCCATCCACCCAAGAGCATATTCTGGGAGCCAGGTTGAAGAATCATAAACTGACCTGTCTGATGCACATTATCCCGCAGTGTTATGTTTTATCTGAGGATGTAAAAAGTAATATCTGGTATCTGGTACAATCTATATGAAGTAGCCTGATGTAGGGATTTTACATAAGCTTTTGTGCACCGATCTAGTATCTGTATGGATTAGCTGTGCTGCTCAGGGAACGACATTCAGACCAGAATTGCTGGGGAAGTATAAGTGTACATGGCCTGGGTATGGATCAGATCCAACAGAGTCTCACCATGGAGAATACAGAACTGATTGCTAAGCAATGCTGCAGAAGCCACCTTGGGTCTGGTGAAGCCAGGAAAGAACTCTAGGAGTTAATTCCCAGCTGATGCCAGGCTAGGTCTCATGAAGACGTTCACTGGAAACCTCAATCACACTCCTTTCTCCCTTACATAGCTGGCATTTCTGAGCAGCCTGAGTCATAGAGAACAGGCTGCATGCTTTCCAAGTAAACAGAGCAGTGCAATTACTTTCCAGTCATACTGCATGAAACCAGAGGTATTCAAAGCTGGACCAATATAGGATCATGCTTCACACAAAAATCAAATTAGAGAAGTTCATTGTCATGGGGTTGCTTCTCAGTGGATAAAGTATTTTTTAAGTTTTGGGTTTTACAAGTTAGCTTCCACCACTGGTCTTTCTAGTGTTTAAAATTACCTTGAAAATGTATTGTTTTCTGCTGTAATAACAGTAGAAATTAATAAACAGTAGCTGCATTTCTCGTGAAATGCAGTGAAGTTTTTGGAATGAGTTCTACCTGTGCCTAAAAATCAATAGCACCATCTTCAGAGTACAAAAAAATCTGACTAAGATTATTTAATCTACTGTTCTTAATCTTATTTTTTTAATACATAATTGTTGCATTGTAGCCAGCAAAAGTTACTGTATACACATTAGGACAATGTGTTTATGTTTTTAAAAAATATTAGTTTTCTTTGAAAATACCTGCTAGACCTGAAAAATTAAGCCTTTTACTGGTTACCAAGACTTATGAAAAAAGAAGTAGCTTCTTGTCCAGGCAAGTCTTACCCTCAATGGAATTTTTTGCAGCTGCCCCAGAAGAATCTGTTGATATCCATTGCTAGAATGGTGGAGTGACAATGACAGTGGATGGATAGGGAACAACCACCATCCTTTTTCATTACATGTGAGAAAAAAAAATCATTGCATATACAAAAGTAGAAAAAGAAACAACAGGCCACAATGACTACAGTGCATGGAGGCAGGACTTTCCATTTCTCAAGTCAAGTACAGCACTCAGAGAAGAATTTTGTTTAGTCTTGGCTTGTTAGTACAGGAATTAGACTAAATAGAAAAACCAAGAAAATATTCAGTGCTATGGTTATCATAGTCAAATTGCAGTAAATTTAAGATGCATCAGAAAGGTTCCCTTGATACTCAGTTTGAATTTTTTTATTCAAATATTTTCCAGTTCTACACCATTGTTATTATTTTAGAAGTCCAAAAATATAGGAAAAAGTAAGTCTTAGGTTATTTTTATTTTCAATTGTGTATGTCAGAGATAGCTTTAGAACAAGCTAACATTACTGTGGTTCAGGTGTATACAACTGGTACAGTTCAGTAGTACATAAACAACTCTAAAACAAATGCACCATAGAACTTAAATTACCAAAAATAAACAATATTAAACTATATAGGGCAGTAGGTAAAAACAATTACCTTTAGGTCTTGCACACTAAAAGAAAAATATGCAATTATGATTGAAATTATGAAGCTCTACTACAGATAATATTGAGATATATTACAAAGAAATTGAAAAGTTGTTGTCACATTTTGGTTTTGTTCCAGTGATGAACTGTTATGTGAAATCTTACATCAGTTTGTCATGAAATTAACATCTGCTTACTTTAACTACAATATTTTATAACTTTTGTGTGTATGTTTTCTAAAAATTTTTTGAAAAACTTGCATGTAAAAACATTTAAAGTAAAATAATGTTGCAGGTTGTTTACAGATTCCTTATGGATTATGGGAGTAAAAGCAGTCAGGAAGCTGCAGTGTTTTTAACATTGGTAAACAAATACTGGATTAAAGTGCAACAGTCCTTCTGACAGCACACCTGCTCTGGCTGAAAGGAAATATTTTCATCTCTGCAGAGAAGCAAAGAAAAAATATCAGTGTCAGGCGTGTTTCTCTCGAAACTCAGTGATCGCCTTCCAGAGTGTGCACAGCATTCCTCCTCTGTAAAGAAAAATCATAAAGACACTCAGGTACAAAGATACTCTCTAGTCTGAAAGCCTTCCAACTGAGATGCTTTCTGATTTTCTTGCTCTGGTTTTGATCAATGATATTCAGTGGGAAGGCTGATCAAAGGTGAAATCCAACATGCATTACTCAAACAGAGAACAGAGTCCTTTTCTGGTTACAAGACAGGGCAATCTTTCCACTTGGCAGATGCCTGCTGTCTGGAATTCAGACTTCTGGTCCAAAGGACTTGCATAACCCACATTTGACTTCCAACATGATGCAAGCTGGTGACCTATACACCTGGCATGATTAGGTGAAATGTAGTGTTACTTACAGTCCATGAGTAATGTTTCTGAAGTTTGATGATGATAATAAACTACTGAAAGTTCTTCTAGATCTACTTTTTTAAATAAAAGCAAGGTTCTAATGGGATATCCAGTGTCTCCAGTTGTAAGGTAAATGTTTTACCTTAAAATTTTTCCTTCAATAGAAAAAGCTTACTTTAAGGTTTAAACAATATCAGCTCTTTGGCAGAAATGTATCAGCATACAAAGACATACTGGAAAGTATTAGTTATTTCAAATGAATTGTACACAATGCAGTAAGTAAAGATTTAGTAACAGTTAATTTTTCTTCTTACAAAGAACAGTTCATTTAACTGTGCAGGATTACCTCAGTCTCAAACATTTCAGATCATCTCGTGTAACATAGCAGAGAACATCCGTTAAGGTATAGTCTTCAGCCAAGAACTGCAGAAAGAAATTTAAATAAACATTTTGTTAGAAACATTATTTAAATTTCTAAGCTCATCTCCCTAGAATTATCTGCCTCTAAAAATAGAAGGGTATATTAGAGGAAAAACCTAAAATTGGGCTGAAATCTGGCATGTGTAACAGAAAAACATGGTTTCTACAAATACAGTGAATCTACTTAAATTTTACACTGTATCCTCTGCATCGGCATACCAGGCACAATTTGAAAGATGTAATGCTTTTACAGCTACTAAAAACCTTTGTCAACTGGCATTTCTATTGCTACCACTGGTATAACAGAATTACAGACTTCACTGAACACAAATTCGACCATAAGTAATAGCACATTTAACCCATGAGGAAATTAAAACAGTTAAGATGTACCTTTTCAAGAATGGCATCTAAATTTGCTGTAATTGAACTTGGAGGAACCTTTGGTCTGATTTGTAGGAGTGATAACTACATGCAGGTATTCCTAAATTAGCTGAAATCTTTAACACCTCTAAAGTTATATAATTTGCTGCAGAGCAGACTGATCTACTTAGGATATTTCACTGTAGCATAGCTAGCCAAGGGTGAACATGTATCCTGTATCCAGAGTATCATCAGCAGGAATGCTGCAGTGTGTAAAGACACTGAAAACCCAAGAGTGTCTATTTACCAGGATATTTTATTGCTTTATTTACAATCAGATTTAGGAACTATTAATGGTACTTTATCTTTATGAAGGCCTTCACATTTATGGCTTTTTCCTATCTTCTGAAAACTAATTAATCTCTCAAGATGTGCTAAAGTAATTAGAAAGGTTTGGTATTTTTTTTAAACTGATTCACATAACAGTATTGCAACTGTGTCAGGCAGTGAATAGGATCATTGCTACCTTGTTTATTGTGGCCTCATCAGCTCCATGAACTCTCAGCCAATTTATGAGATCAGGGTCTTCGGTCCCTGTGCCAGCGGAATGACGATGACGGACAGACAATCCAGGAATATCTGGAACAAGCATATTTGAGACAAGGTTCTGTGTTGCCAAAGCAACCTCTTTTCATTTTTGACTCCTCACGCACTCTCTTCAGTGAGCTTTTCCTTCAAGCTTAGAATACCAGTGTCCTCATAAATAAATGCCAATTCCCAAGGAAAACACACTTAATTACAATTTATAGACAATTATACATTAATTTCTCTGCTTAATTAAGGATAGAGTTAAAGTAGGGTGAACATTGGCACACACAAAATTTTTCTGCCTTCTTCTGCAAATGGCTTTGCTAGTACAAGGCATATCAATTTCACTGTCACTGTTTCTACACTAAGGTTGTTGCATCAATTAACTACACTGTTCAGTGTAACTCATACAGCTGCTGCACAGGCAATGTCTTAGGCTGAGGATCAGCTGCTTTTGGGAAGCAGCACTTAGAAGCAAATTACACAGAAATATCAAACTGCATTAGCACTTCCACCTTCTTCAGGGCAGACACAGCAAACTCAGCTTTCCTCAGTAACATTTAAGTTGTATTTGTGTCTGACCAATTAAGTGTATTTACATCTCACCTCTTGAACTTTCACTGTAACAATTGGAACGGTCTGTAATTCAAGGAACATATATCTAAACATACTAGATTATCATCTTCAGGGGTAATATTTATTCGGTAGGATATGAGCCTTGTACTCTTCCATATAATTACAAACAAAAATATTTAAATCATACCATTCCCTGTAGTGTGATTAACAAATCCAGTATTTTGTTTCCACAATGTATATTCTTACTTCAGAGCAAACCCTGCCAGAAGCAGCACATTAAAGCATCTTTGCTGAGGCTGGCTCAATAAAATGGACTGACGTTTAGCTGGCACTTTTCCATCTGTAGCCCGTATGAAACTTTTCTTTAAAAATTCTTCTCACTTACCTATTGGCTGTGACCTGAGCTGTAGGTTCCTGATCTCTTGATCTTTTTCTTCTATAGCTTGATGCAAGAGGACTTGAAACTCTCTCTCCTTTTGAACTAACTCTTCCAATAACCTGTGAAATAATGAGAATAAAGCACTCATTTCCTTCAGTAGCTTCAAATTTTCAGGAAAGGAAAGATCTTACTATATCAAAACTGGAAACATTGCTGAAAAAGACAAAGACAGACTTCTTCAGCTTTTACTGAAGGTATATTCTTTCACTATAGATTGATTATGACCTATATCAAGATATAAACATTCTTACAGAAGACCCAAATACACCAGCCTCCACATATATGTTCACCCACTAAACAAGTGGTATGGTAGAAAATTTCAGAATTTCAGTGAGATTTCTACAGCCTGTGCTCTGCTTTAAACAAAACTGGATCTGAGAACAAATATCAAAGTGGTTCATAAACTAAGGACCAAACCTTTGTAAGGAAAAATGCCAGTTCACATCTCTCCAGCAGACATTTTCAAAGGTATGGAAATGGTATAGAAGTGATGAAAATGTGATGAAAACATATGTCTGCATTTCATAAATATGAAAAATACATTCTCAACCACACAAGGGGTATCCCTTCCTCACATATAAGGCACTCGGTGCCTGCCCTCCTAGGCTATACTAAGAGCGAGAAAAGAGGAGGCAAAATACTTGCCTACTCCCCTAAGAAATTGCTTCCAAGAATGTCAAGCAGAAGTAAATTGAAACTCATGTTTGATCTCCTTCATAACACAAACCCAGAGAGAAACCTGGAGAGATTAAGTGGCTAGCACCATTTAAGCTGATGAAAATAAAACAGTCAGAATATAATGGAAAATTAATATGTAAAACTGCTGCAATTTGTTCTTTTAGAAAAGTGGTTTATTAAAATGCAGGACTTGTGAATGATATGTTATCAGGAACTTGGTCAAAATTTGGACATGGAGAGCAGACTCATAACCCTATCATTGACTCCTGAGAAGTTCTGCCTTGAAAGGATTGCAGCATCTTCATCCCTTTCTTGAAACATCTGTCAGCCTGAGAACCATGCAATAACTGCTCCATTTCAGCATGTTTCCTTTTATTTATCAATGTATTTTTTTTTTAATTTATATCAGCTGAGCACTGCAACCATTTTCTGAAAGACAGGAATTTCATTAGAAAATGTGCCACAAAAGCCCCTTACCTGCCTTTGCACAGGGGTAAACTGAATTCCACATGATTGCATTGTAAAGGTTTTGAGCCCCATGCAAGCTTTTAGCTTGCATTCAGGCCTACCAGAAACATATTTTCACTTGAGTGCTTCCACACCTGAGCTAACAAACCTTAACAAATTCACCCTGCATGGGAACAGAGCTGCTTGGTGCATCTACACAACCCCACAGCTTGGTTATTCTCAGTGCAAATTGATATTCCATCCAGACAGGTCACCTTTCAGTTAACTTATTCCTACTGTATCTATTCTGGTTGAAAAAGGCCTTCAGGGCCAATAAAATAATTAATTATTTTCTCCTGGTAACTGCTTGCTGCTTATGACAATAAAGCTTTCATAAATATTTAAACATTTTTCTGTACTATTTATTCAAAATCTCTGCATGAATGACTGGATGTGAATATTTGGCCAAAGGCTTTGCATGTGAGAAATTTACAGAAGCAAAGTGTTAGCAAAAAAGTACCTCTACGAGCTGATCATTTCAGAGGCCATTCCCCACCATAAGCTTTTGAAGTAAAGTGAGTAAATCTTAAATATTTATGTATTTCTTTAGGTATAACAATAAGAAAATCACAATATTTCTCAGTGGTCACAAGTAAAAATAATAATTGTGACATAAGGACGCCAAAATACCGATACTTCATTAAATACAGGACCGTATAATTAATTACTCTATTTCTGGCAACCTTCTCAGACACATGTAAAAATAAAGTGTAATTTAACATTTTAATTTCAAATGAAACTGCAGCTCCAAAGAATGTTCTACCAGCATAACAACTGTCTTACTGAAGACATGTTCTCTTTCTATCAAGGCCACATTCAAAATCTGCTGAGGTCAGTAGGAATCCAGTGTCATAAATAACATGCTGCAAAAGCAAAATACCTACTTTTTGGTATACCAGACTATTTGGTATATTTTGATGAAAATCAAACAAAATATAGAGAAGATCATTTCCATTTGAATTTTTCTATTAAAAGAGAAACAAAACCTTAAAGAACCACCTTCCATGTGCATGAAGTGCAAGACATATTTCTGAAAAAAATACAATATCCAAATTTCTGCCTCATTACTTCTTTTAAGCAAAATATCTATTTTCCCCATCTTCCTCTGTTTAATAAAAAGGTAATGGGTGCTGGTAAGCACAGATCCTGCTTGCAGTGACTGCTATGCACAAAACAAATCTGAAGCAGTTTCCTTGTGGAGTTTCTGTGTGGCTGGCTGTTAGCTTGAGTTCACTTGCTGAGAATAGCTATAGAAAAGAACAGCAAGTTCTGCCTTAATGGAAACAAAACACAACACCATTTATCAGCCATACAGAGCACACCAAAGAGAAAAAGCAGAAGTTTGGCAGCAAGTCAGTTTTGTTACAGACCTTCCCTGAAAGGGCACCTGAAATCAAGCCTGACCTTAACTTGCATCACTATGGTTTTGTTGAAATTCATAAAACTATGTAATTGATCAGTCACAGCTAAACAAGGATCATCATTAAAAGGAACAACCTACACTGCAATGGAATTTTGGCACTGTCACTAGTATTGCAGCTTATATATCTTTTGAAAGCTAACCAATGCATACTGCTGTAAGCAGGCTAGTGTCCCTGTCTCCTGATGCCCAGACTTACCTGTTTGTCTCTAATTTTAGCCTGCCGAGCTGGACACTCAGTGATCTGTGAGCAGCCTGGGAGTCATGGGACACCGTAGAGCTGAGTGTGCTCACACCTGAGGTAGCTACTGCATCTTCCAACACAATGCAAGGCTGCTGGATGGTTTGATTCTGAGGCTGTTCATCTTGATCTTCAACTTCTATATCA
Source organism: Lonchura striata (assembly GCF_050655825.1). NCBI lineage: Eukaryota > Metazoa > Chordata > Aves > Passeriformes > Estrildidae > Lonchura > Lonchura striata. The sequence goes on along the minus strand of NC_140705.1, from coordinate 63,764,825 downwards.
TCTTGATCGGCTGTATCACTTTCAGATGCAAGGCTAAAATGTGGCCTTAATTCTATTAAAATAGAAGCAAAAGAAAAACCACCAAAGTTGTTAAACTTTAGTTAAATATTAAAACAAAAGCAGACCCAAGTGATTATTTCCATATCATCCTATAGCTTTGGTTACAACAGACCTGAAATTTCTGATTTCAGGACAACAGATATTTTCTGCGGGTTTAAGATCACTCAAAATATAACAGCACCCTTGTTTATGCAGATTATTATTCTAGCCATTGAAGGTTCAAGAGTTGTAAAAAAAAAAAACTATCTGTATAAATATGATTCCAGATTTGGCCACCATTTAATGTCAAATTGTGCTGAAGTATCATGTACAGCAGAGTTTCTTTTGCTTAATTCCATTCTCAATAGTTTGTATTTTCTTATGTATCTGACTTTAAACATTTTATTAAATAAATAAACATTATTTCTTGTCTATCCAGGTATTCCTGCTGTTGCTGTTCTGGCATATTTATCACTCCATCCTTATAAGAATATCATGTTCACCAAAAAATGCATCCAAACACAGAGAGGAAATTACAAAAAGGCCCCTCTCCCAACAAGTAAAAGCACACTTCCCTTCTACATGAGAGGGAAGACTGCCTATTTTGTAATGATGCACATCCACAAAACTACAAACACAAAGATATACCCTGGTTTCTGTTGTTCCCTGTTTAAACTACCTACCAGGGCCTACCAGGTATGTGAGATATGTACACAATATCTGACACTCCTATACAACCTATTATTGTTCACAACATCTGCTTGTTAATTCTAACTATTTCATATAAATATTTCTTCCTTCCTTCCTTCAATTGTGGCTCCTTACTGCTAAGAATTCCCTCTAGTCTTCTCACCAAAGTGTAATTTTTTTCCTGAATCCCACTTGCTTTATGCCCTTTCTGCTGAATAACTAAACTAACAAGTATGTTTCTCTTCTTTACAAAAGAAACATTTGTTCCTTGATCTATTTTGCCTCATCATTTCAATGCCAGATACCTTTTTCAAGGCTGAACATGATAAGATCAACAGAGCTGTGCTTCCCCTAAATTCAGGAAAGCAGATTATTATATAGCAGTTACCCAAATACTGCTAGGAAAATATTTCTGAATTTGCTTTGAACTTCTTATTAGCAGGATACAGAAGTTATTTGCCATTGTTCAGCACCAGGCAGCATAAAATTTGCTTTTTACCATTCCTTAAACATCCCATAACTTTTACAAGTGTTAAGGGCAGTGATAAATCTCCACATCATAAGAAAAAATAATAAGAAAAAAGAGCGAGACAAAGGGAGGGGAAAGTAATCAGAATTAGGGAAGCAGTGCCTGAAAACTACTGAGGCACAGAGGCTTTTGTTTAAGCTTGACCACCTACAACTAATGCTGACACTGGGCTGTATGGGGAAGAAAAGTCTACTAAGGAGGAATTCTACAGTTACTCCTATTACACAATGAAGTACATGCCTGTAAGAGGTGTTCAGCATTCTAATCAGAAGACAGAGGAGTTTCTTTATGACTTGAAAGTAACACAGAAACTCCATTTATATCTTGTTGTTTGTGCTAGAGATATGGAAAATAAGGAGAATAGGAATAGATGTAACTTTCAATGTAATTTTCAGGTTCCCTTATTGATAATTTAAGACTCAACCCATTGCAGGAAACTGGAATGTAAGTATTCTGTTTATTATAATTATTATTATTATTGAAATGTAAGTATTCTGTATTATAGCATTAAATTACACATTTGAAAATATCACAATTAATTCCAGCATTAGAAGTTAAAAAGAAGCAGAAAACCTAAATTTGAAAATAGGTAGAGAAGTAAGAGAATGGGCTACAGTTTCATCTAAACAGACTCCTTCTCTAGTGAAGCCATACATTCTAGTTCCACATTTAAAATGCAATGTACAAACTGCAGGCACTGCAGACCTGTTCATTTGGTTTTGGCAAGTTTCAAACCAAAGGTCTGGGGTTGTTTGGGTTTGTTGATTTTTGGGGTTTCTAAAGATAGCTTCTGACCATAAGCAATAGGCAACATTTTGCACTTCAAAAAATTAGGTCCCAGAGCACCTTAACCTGCTACTACTCACCGTGTTGCAGAATCATTTAGATTACACATTCTGGAAAGGTGCTTTCCAACATAGCTTGAACAATACACAGATTAGTTTCTGAATTGCAAAACACACAGTGAACAGGAAAAAGGCCACTGCTGGTTTCAAACTCCTAAGTGAAGCATCATAATCACAACTCTAAAGCATGTTTAAAGAGATCAGCTGATAAACATTTGCTGAGTATTAAGAATGACTCACCTGGGACCAGAATTGTAATAGCAGTCTGCACAGCTTTTCTGATTATGCTGTCCAGTGCAAACATCCAATGTGGCTTAATATTATGATTTCGGAGAACTTTATTGACCTAGTGAGAGAAAATTCAGTTCAGATATTACATTCCCCACAACTTAAAATGAGAATATATGTCATAAAAAGTGTTTACACTTCTAGATGTTGTATCCGAGTAGATAATTACAATTATTTCTTGATAGCAACATTATCAACTTTATCCATTTTATTGAAGTAATGTAATATGTTGTGTTTTTCACAAGTACTGGTTCCTGTGTTAGGTGACTGTTGATGGCTATGATACTTAACCTTCATGGCTGTGGAGAGAAACTTCAAAAGAATGCAAGCAAGACAAATAACAAGGACTATGGTATGAAAAGCTTGTAGCTGAAGATAATTAATCTTGTTCCTTTTTTGACATCACTTTCACTGCTTGCTCTGAGCACTACTTGTCTATTTTAAAGTACAATTGTAGGAAATAACAAAGAACTAATGTAATGCTGCTCCTACTTAATTCTGAAACTAGTTAATTAATGTTAGTTTAAACAATTAGGGAACTTCATCTCCGCGCTGAACCATTTTCTCTTGCCTTCTACTTCTTACTTTGTACAATCTGATGGTTTTCTACACTAGGCTGCTCCTTATTGCCTACAGGCCTGCTTACAAACTGCTTTTAGTCATGTTCACAGATGCCTCTATGGATACTCCATGTCACTTGCACAAACTTCTCTACCTCATGGAACTGTCTTCCAGCTCCCAAATGACACAGAAATGCCCAGCCAACAGTAAGCAGCAATAGCATGAGATTCAATGCTGTTTTCCAGGCACAGAAGCAATCAAAGCAACAAAGTAGAACTTAAACAGTTGCAGGAAGCAACAAATATAACTGTATTTACAAAATTATCAGGTTACAGTGTTATAAAAAAAGGGGTAACTATTGATTATGAAAAAAAGTGGCAAAAAGATACTTCACTCTTCCTATAAAAGGGATTAGTTCAATTTTCTCATATTGTGGTAACCTTTCTCTAAAAAATGACTGAAGTTAAACAAACAATGTCTTCAGACAGTATGTAAAAGTTATTAATCCTACTATTTTCACTGCTAAAAAGCAAGAGTATTCAGTAACGCAGTAATTCATGTAGGTACCTGCACTGGCTTTGGTTGGGATGGAGTTAATTTCTTTCACAGCAGCCCACATGGTGCTATGTTTCAGACTGTGACTAAAACAGCCTTGATAACACACACATGTTTCAGCTCCTGCTGAGCAAAGCTTACGTGCTGTCAAGGCTGCCTCTTTTTTTTACACTGCCCCAGGGGCAAGGGGGCTGTGGGTGGACTGGAGGCTGGAGGGGTACATGGCTGGCACAGCTGGCACAGCTGGCACAGCTGGGCTAGGAAATATTCCCTTCCGTATAAGGTCATGCAATAAGCGGGAGGCTGCTTTTTCCAAAGGAGTATTTGCTCAGGGATTGGCTGGGCACTAGTCTGCTGTTGGTGACTGACTGCTTTTGCAACACTTACAAGTTTTTTCCCCCCTTTCACTTATTTGAAAATCTTTATTTTGACCCACAAATTTTCTCACTTTTAGTCCTTCCAATTTTCTCCCTCTTCCTGTTGGGAGGGAGTGAATGAGTGACTGGGTAGGGGCTTTCCTCTACCTGCCAGCCAGGGTCAACCCAGCACAGCAGTACTTATCTGCTCAATTCTATTGCCAATGGCCACGAGATGGCACTTGGACACTGTGTTTGGATTTGGAGAGCTGTCAGCAGTGCCAGGGGAGCCTGCCCTGGGCTGGCACCTGGGCAGCAGCTGTCCCAAAGGCTTGCCCACTGCCCTCTGAGGCAGCAAAACTCCCCTGTGCAAGCACTTTGCACCTTCCCAAAATGACTGCTATGGAGACAGTGACGTGCTAAGTCTACCTTTATTGAGAACTGAAGAAACATAATCTAACTTTGTCAAGATCACAATCATCCATAGTAATGTGATTTAGTTATTTATATTACATCACAAAATTACTTTTTCTTGGTTGGTCTGATAAGGATGTTGTGATTATTAAACACTGTAACCTAAGATCACCTTATTAAGTACCAAGAGCAAGGGAAATACTTTCCTTCACTTTTATCAGTACCTCAGTCTCTGCAGCATCTGAGGTCTTGATACTGTCCTGAAATCAGTGTAGTACTATGGAAATTTAATGTATGGCCAAAAGAAGTAAGATTGCACACATATAAAGCAAAGTTTTAACTTTCTGTGGATTTACTTAAATAGTAGATAATAATGAGAGAGACATTTATCAGTTAAAAAACAGCAACTTGTAATTATTAAGTTAATAGAAAAGAATTTTTTTTACTGATAAGAATACAACCCAGGCAATTACTATCAAACAACTGATGCCCAGCGACATCTCTATCAGAACACTAATACAAATATTTGTACTATTACCCCCTCCACTATTTTCTTGACCTTATATGCTTGTTTTTTCTCTTCCAGTATCAAAAGAATATTAATATGAGGTTAACAGAGAGAGCTGAAAGCATATTCAAAAGAATCAAAGAGAAAACTTTTGATTTGTAGAAAGATCTCTTTCACAGATTAATCTAATACTTTTTCTTTATAAAAGCATCTAATTCTTGTTAGTATAATCTATGCAACAGTTTACATGCTATGCCATCCTTCCTGACAGCACTTCTACTTGTCTGAGTGCCCCAGGTTTGAATTCTAAAAGAATCATCCACCTCAAATACCTACCTGAATTGTCATTTCATTTTTACTACATGACTTCAGTCTGGACAAGTAATATTCAGCACAGCTGCACCCTCCCATGTTCATTATTCATCTTAATCATTAAGCCTAACTGCTTGTGAACCAACACTTAAATCTTAGGAAAACATTTGCTGTTTGTAAACTAGCTATTTAAGGGCTACTCAAGCATGTGTTTTGTTACTCAATGTAGGAGATGATAAATCCTGCATTTATTATTGGTAGAAAAGTAACAATTTTAATTCCTCCCTATTCTGCTTATTACAAATTAAAATAAAAATTTCTAGTTTGGCAGAAATCTGATGCTAAAAAAAAAATACTACAATAAGAATTCAATACAGTATTACAAGGTAGACAAACTACTATGGGGGGCAATGCTTATAAAAGAAGTTGAAGAGATCTGCATTTGTGTAGGATAAACCTGACATTCATTGTTAGTCTTAGTACCCAGAAAACATTCCAAAATGTGATTTTAAAAAAAGGCTTTCCTGCCTTACTACTATGATACAATATACACACAATTATTCGGAACTTTCTAAATCTTTAATCAGCAAGATCTCAGCAGTGTTCAGGGTCTGTGTCCTGCCAAAGGATCACAAGGCAACCAAACTGTCACTGATGTGGGTTCAGATTTTGCTATTACAGTTTCAAGCCCTCAGATATTATTGTTTCAGCAGCTCTGGGTGGAAGTTAAACAAGTTCTCTTTGGTCCTGGTTTGATTATTGTTATTTTCAGTTTAGGCGCACAAATTTCTTAGTAAAAATTACAACTTACAGCATCTTGAAAACCAAACAGCACAAGCTGCACTTGACTGATGCCATGGCTGTCAAAGTCCAACTCCAGCTTCAATTTTGAAAGTGTGGTTGCGATGATTTTGCGATCAGTGGACCGTACAAACTCTCTGAGGCTGGAAACGAGTGTTGTGATATGTTCCCACTTTAGCTTGGGTTCTTCCGCTCCCTGTCAGAAGAGAGAGGAAAAGAAATAGCTTTGGTAATCATCTTTTGAAACATACATCCAGAAGGACTTCAGTCAATAATGTCAGTTGGCAATATGGGTTTTCAGAAATTCTGCTGCTATGGTTAAGGGAAAGGTGCAGCTGCAGGTCAGGTGCTGGTGGCAGCATAACTGCAGCAGCACAGAGCTCTGGGGCTGAACTCCCTGGTGACTCAGGTAGGAACTCATTAAACGGGTAGCTGACTTAGTTTCCCACCAGCTGCTGAAGAATGTGTGCACACTGTACTGTGTATGTGTCTTTGTAACAGTGAATAAAGATATTAATAGATGTACTGTGCACTGGATACTACAAATTACTCATAATTGTAAACACACAGATACTTTGCAGTGCCTCAAATTTCTGGGTGTCTCTCAGAGACAATGTGCAAAGTCCTACAGCAGCATTTATAAGAAGAGATTTGTCAAAGTTATGCAGGAGGCTCACAAAGGGACTGGTTGTTTCTTATGTAATGTCCTAATTTCCCTTCACACAGAACTTCTACACTTAGCTGTTCTTAAAGCGAGCCTACAAAGATCTCAACTTTTCTAGTATAAATATTCATTTGCCTATTTTTAAAAGCTTTTGTGTTTTTGCATGAGCTACCAAAGGAGTGAAAGGCTCAAAAGCATTCAGCAGAATAATCAGCCTAGAGTAACTAGGAAGCAGAGCACTGTATTTGCTCTAATAAGTAAAGTTATGCCAACTAAATGCGAATTTCAAAGCCAGATCTTAAATTAAGCCAGAGTTATAGTTCAACATGAAGGATTAGATGCTTTCTCTGAAGGAATTAAAGTAAATATTTATATAGACTAAGGATATCCAACATTGATTTCTGTAAAAGAAGGACATATGGTGTTTGGCTCTACTGCAGTTCCCGGTTTTATGCCATGAATGTTATGGGCTGGCCAGACACCAAGAACTCTTGTTTGCCAGTAACACTGAGCTTTTAACTATAGTCAATTATTTATTATCAGGATGAAACAAAGATAATTTTATTGAAAAAGAAGTTTTAAAAAAAAGCTAAAGTTCTAGAGCAGTCAAAGATAGCACTGACTAAAACATCCACCTGAGACAAAAAATCCTAGCCTCTGATCTTGATCTGCTTTGAAGAATTCACCTGATGATTTTCTATGCAGGAGTGGATCTCTCACTGTTCTGCAGTAGCCAATCTTATTTCCAGGTAAATAATTAAAAAGCCATTAGGGCAGATAGGTAAATTCTCACTGTAGCCCTGGACTAGGAGATCCAAGTCCACCAAGGCACTAGGCACTATGGGGGCAGGAGGAGCAGTAAGACTTGCTAATTAGAAATAGTGACCCATTTTATGAGGGGCATTCTCCTTCCATAGCCCTCAAACCCAATGACTTTGCTGAAACCTTTCTTGTGGAAAGTGTTTGTGAAGAGAAAAACTTACGAAATCCTAAACCCTGATGAAGCCTAACAAGCAAGCCAGGCTTGTTCTATTACTAATTTCTTGCATTTCTCAAGGGAGAAAATAGTCTTTGGGAGTCAGAGCTCAGCATCCTTTTGAAGGGCAGCCAGTCACATGAACATGAGCTTTGAACTCTTTGGCTCTAAAATTCTGTGTCTCTGCTTTTCCCTCAGGCTGTTCCAGCCCAAACTGGGAAAGGCTTGAAACTGAGCAGACTCTCTGGGATTTGTGATTGAGTTTCAGCCTCTCACAATCACTGATTATTACTTGCATACACATGCAAAAACAGTGTCTGTTAAAGCAACACTCTCGCAAAGAACAGATCACAAATATTTTTCTTACTGCCTTATCTTTTAACATTTTCTGTAGTTACCAGGATAACTGTGGGTTACTCTCTCCCCCCTCCTAAGAGTTAGAAGCTGTTTTTATTTGCATGGCACCCATTTCCAAATACAGTAACTGTAGTACATGCATAGCAATCATATTGGTTTGCATCCTTCTAAACACTAGTGTCTTTAGAAGATGAGTTGTCATGTTTTATACAAATGTTTTAGACCAGTAATACTTTGCCTTGAGAATGAAGTGAAAGAGTTAACAATGAACACACACGCAAACAAGAACAAAAATCCTGTCATCTGATTACAGTGTTGCAACACTTAGCAGCGTGGTCATGATGTATTTCTTCAATGTCCTCCTGAACTGATACATCATCATAATGAATCATCCCCACAACAGAGGGCCAAAAGGTCATTCTGCAATTATTTTGTTGTTTGCTGTAGCTCTCACAATTACTGCATCTTCCCTCCATACATGCTCCCGACTGCACTGAAGAATAGCTGCAATTTGTTTTCTCCCTAGCCCCTCTTTCCCCTGTTATAGCTGTTGGCTAGAAGGCAATGGTGTATCCACCAGCCCCATTTTTCTACACAATAGCCTAATGCAAGGCCAGAGCAGGCCAAATGACCTAAACCTCCCTCTGTCAAACCAGTCAGTAAGAACACAGAACTTTAAAAGAGCATCAAGATAATCCACTCCTGGAGATCATCTACCTTATATTAGTAGGCCTGACTCAGTTACTCAAATTTTAAGAGCACTGGCAAATGTATAATGAAAACATGTTTTTCTGTTGTCTTGCCAGTAGTAATACCAGTTATAGTCAAAGTAAATACAGAAAAGGCACATGCAATGTGTCATGAACAATTTCAAAGCCTGTTTTTAATAGCCCAAATAAAACAGTAACCATGAAAGCTTATGTATGCTTTCTAGTTTAATCAAACTTAATTTCTAATTGCTTTACTATGTTTAATTTCAACAGTCCCAGGTAACTGCAGAGAAGTCTTAGAATTCCATAAAATTCTTGCAGCCCTCTGAAATTACCTGAGTCAAAGCTTCCATCAGGTTCCTCACCACCTGCTCTTGGTCCTCAGTTAATATTCTGTGGAGGGTGGCTCTCCTTTCACTGTCCTTCTTCAGCATGAAAAACCCAGAATCTTTCTCTTCAGGTGAAGGAGGTGCACTGTGATCCTCAAAATGTTCATCTGGGATGCTGAATGAAAGACACAGTGAAAAGAAACATTACAAAAACCATCCCAATGCATGCATTCCTAATCTACTCTGTAACAAAAATGTCAGGTAGCTCTTTACCTCAGAAAAAGGGACCGGATTCCCTTCCCATCTTTTTCTCCACAGGATTTGGCTCTTGTTTTGAAAGAGAATGGATCAATTTTTAATTCTGTATCAGGTGAGACAGAACCATATTCACTGCTGCTACTTGTATCTTCCACCAGAACAGGGACAGGTAAGGATATGCTCCGAAGATACTCTATTTGTATAGGAATATTCAGAAATTAGAGTTTAATAATACCATCAGAGTTTTGAAGTTAAGAATATTGTTTCAAAGGAGACAGAAAAACTCCATCCTTCCCACACACCAACACAAAATATTAGAGAAAAATTGACAAAAAACTCCTAAAGTTTTTTCATCTGGAATGGAGTTATCTTTCAGGTATGTTTTTATTCCTGAAAGATGGAAATGCTGGGCTTCTTGTGATTTTACTCACAGAACTTCAACACTGAAATGAGCGTGCATCTCCTATCATGACTTCCAGCAGTAGGAAAATGTTTCTATAGGGTAAGTCACCTAAGCACCTCCCAAGATATTAATTTTATGGGTGCATATAAATATATATACATATATATTTATAAATATATATTCTATAAGACATATAAGATACATTTCTTCATCAGATTAATTTGTACAAGTCTAATTAATTCATAATCATTGACTAATAATAATAGACATGTAATTAAGTAAGAACTTTTAGTTTTAAATCCAGAGCACATATTACCACTGCAGGAAACTACTACTATCTGTTTCACTTTGATACCAGTTCAGCATGAGGGTAACTATGTGTGTGTTCAGTTCCCTCCTGCATTCTCCCAGTTCATTTCCTGAAAGAGATGAGTATCCTGTATTCTGGTCTGACAAGGGGCCTCAAATGCATTCTGGTTTGTCAGTTATAGAATTTAGTCTATTAAAAATCTGTGTTATCATTCTCCAAAAATCTTGGCTCTGTGGCTACTATAAAACAGCCACTGGTTATCACCAAATGTCCTCATAAATGACAGCACAGCCCTACAAGCCTGTATCACCCATCTGCCTGGACAATTAAGCCATAGTCTGGTAGGATTAAAAACAATATTTCAGATATGCAAAATGAATTAGATGTTCCCAATAGAGAAGGGTCACTTATTTTCACAATTGTGACCACTTCTCTTTCTTTTTAGTGTTGACATATTATACCAGGATAAGCGATAACTACAATATCTACACAGGTATGTTTTTGATGGAGAAGGAGGTTAAAACTCACCATTTGTGTTTGCTGAAAGGACTGTGTGAGAAAAGGAAAGCAAAACAAGGAAGTTAAATATGCTGAAATTAACTGAGAAAATAAGCACAGTCTAAAGGGTAACTTCCCATTTTTATGGACTATCTCAATTCTCACAGCTGCAGTCTTCAAAAGTGCAATTTATTGAAATTTAATTTTATTTTGAGGGGGTAGAAACCACATCATTTCCTTTACCTGATATTTTTCTTTCTTAAAGTATCATACTAAAAAATATACAGAAGATATTTTCCTAAGTATATATCCACACATAATAGAATATTTTATAACTGCTCTCAAAACTCCTTTGCTACTTTCTATAATATAGAACACTACAGGAAATGAACATTTCCTGAAATGAAATTTCAGAAATGAAATAATGCAGTGTATGCACATTTGCTATGGGACAAAGATTAATTTTGCTTATGTAGAAAACTCCACTGAGATTTAAAAACATGTTGTAACCTTACACAAAATATACTCTCTATAAATACTCTTTCAGTGAAAATGTATGCAAATTAAAAAAGAAGGAAAAAATGAAACAAAAATACAACAACCATAAAAGCTGCACAAAATCACAGACTTTTAAAAAATACTAGAAATATTTATATAAATTGACTTCTGTGACAGCATGATAACAGAATTCTGCTACAACAGCATTAAGCTGCTGGTAGAGAAGGCCACAACTGATCATTCACATGGCATGGAGATCCACTATGTTCATCTTAAAGACTAAATCAGCAGTTCCAGGAAACTGTACCATGGGCAAGAGGAAACTTCCAGATTGAATTTAGCAATGCTTACCTGAGAGCTTTGAAGGAGACTTTCTTTTCTTGCTTGAAACCTTCAAGAATTCGTCTATCAGTAGCTCATGAGCAAAAGCTCGTTTATCAGGATCTGGTTCAAAGCAACGCAGTATGAAAGCCTTGGCTTCTGCAGACATGGATTCGGGAATTTCTGGGTGTATTTTAAACATTCCCACCTGAAACAAATAAAGGGAGAAACAATGGCCTGAACTGTTCTTCCCCCAAACAATAAACAACATCAAAAAACTATTTAGATAGTAGAAGTGGTATATCATTCTCAGGTTTTAATATTAATTTTATACAACTAGTTTATTAATTCAGGGAAAAAAAACCCAAACTGTTACAAACTGCATAAACAATTACATTTAAAACCCCCCACAGTTGCAAGTAGAGGCTCTTCACAAAGTAGAAAACTGGTTTTTTCTCAGTTTGGTGTTGTTTTTTTCTTAAACACCCAGGCTGCTGAATAGCTGCTATCTCTCTACTAATCTATTCAAAAATACATATATGAAACAGATTATTGTTCTTAACATCCTCAGAATCCAAGCACTTCCTTTATCTCCCTTTCTTTCAACTTCTAATTCTCCAAAACAGTCATTAGATGTCCTATGTATGTTTAGAAATACAACTCTGAGCTGTACAAAGAAAATATCTGACCTTAAACATGGCTGCTTGTGGCTCCCCCAGCTCATAAAATGGGGGTTTCCCTGTAGCCATCTCAATGATTGTGCATCCCAAAGACCAGATGTCTGCAGCCTTCCCATAGCCACGTGGCCCTTTGTCTATGATCTCTGGTGCCATATACTGGAGGGTACCTGTTTAAAACATACTCTTTTTTGTTTACTCAGGTGTAATAATGCTGCAAATAGATAGCTAAAAGACAAGATGAACAAAATGACTGAGGAGTGAACAATACCAGAAGACTTAAAAAAATCCACTTTTATTATTCAAAATTCTAACATTTCCACATGCATTCTATATAAGACTCAAAATACTACTCAAGATATTACTTGTGCTAAAAGCATTTGGTATCATCTACTGATCTGGAGATTACTTTTCAATGTCAATGACAACTACTAAATGTTTCTATGAGCTTAGGATAAGAGACAGTTTTCATTTATATTTTATATCTTAAGATTAAAATATGGGAAAGCACTCTGAATTGTATCCAGAGAGGAAAAGGAAGAGCCTGAAATCTTAACCTAAAAGGGTAGGTGAGATGAACATTTTCTTCTGAAGTAAGGGAATCAATCTGACACATCATCCTGCATTCTGTTCCTTTTACAGAATCAATGGAAGAGCAAAAGATAGAAGTAACAGTCACTTCTCATTTTACATAACTATTTAATGCAGTGCCACTACTGCATGATTTAACACACAAATAAAATTATCAAGCAGAAGGAGGAGCAACTGAATAACAGGTTGTGTAGATACACGATTCTGGAGATGAAGTCAGGATGTCCAAGCCAATCATGAAAGAAAAAGATCAGCAAGATGAAAAAGCCACACACACAGAGACAGACTCAAATAACACACAGGAGAGCCACAGCTCTTCTGTTGTAGAGGACTTTGATGTCACAAGTGGAACATCCAAAACAGCACTTTCTTTGAACAGTGCATACAAGTACAGCATGTAGCTTAAGATTATATATCCAAAAGTTATCCTTCCAGTAACCTTTTATACTGATTTGAAGTCAATGAAAGTTCAGCATCTGTGGATTCTGACCCTACATACACAGTTCGAGTGAGGATAAGAAAAATCTCCTCTGGGAACGTACCAGTGAAGGTTTCAGTACAAGGATTGATTCCTGCAAGTCTCTTTGAAGTTCCAAAGTCCGAAATCTTTAACACTCCACTGTATGTGTTGATAAGCACGTTATCACCCTGAGGAAAAGAACATGAAGAGCAATTATTTTTCTCTGCAGACCCTTCATCTAAGGCTTTTTGCATAACCTGTTTCTACAATGCACTCTTCACTAAGTGACTTCTTAAGAGAGGAGATGAAAGAGAAATCAATACTGTTCCCGCCTTATGCAATCCATTAACAAAACCTTCATCTTAAAGTGAATTTCCCCTCTTACAAGGAGTTCAGCTAAAGAATACCAAAGGAGAAAAAAAGGCTTTTTTTAAAAAAACATGCCAAGCACTTTTTCATCTGCAATCTCCTTGGAAAAGAACTTGCTAATTATACCATCCATAATCTCCACTTCTATCAGATTTTATGGAACTTCAGTCATGTTTTTGAAAAAAGAAAAATAATTAGAAAAAGAAAAAAAAAAAGGAAAAGAAAAAGAATCATTTTAGGTTGCTATATGTGAATTTTCCTAAAATAAAAAACAAACAAACAAACATATTTTTTGGTGCAAATTGAAATCAACAATGGTTCACCTACCTAAGCCATGGTTCAGAATAGCAGAGAGCTTTCAGAAAAAAAGTTTTAAAATTACAGAACAAATAAATGGCTACAAAATACTATCAGGCTCAATTCCCTGCAAATCTTTACCTTTATGTCTCGATGCACTATTTGATTATCATGGAGGTATTTTAATCCTTCAAGAATCTGCTTGGTGTAAAAGCCAATTGTCTGCTCATTATTTTTTAATGGTCCCCATTTTGATCGTAGAAGAGCAGAAAGACTGCCTGTAATTTTGGAGAGCAAAAAGTGAGAATATAAATCCAATTAAATTCTGCTTTCTCCCCCAAAGGAAAAAAAGTAACAACAAGCATCAATCCCAATCCAAGTGTAGGTATCTAATCTTTAACCGAAGTCCTCTCCAGTCAAATGCTTTTTTGCATCACCACTGGCCTGTGCAATTAAAGAGAGAGTCTCAGTGTCTCCTGGGCAGTTTGCAAAGAACTGAAGCCCATGGGAAGGACTCCCATTGGAGAAGCTCATGGAGAACTATCTCACTTGGAAGGGACCCCATCTGTGCTGGAGCAGGTTAAGGAAGTGAGGAGTCCGCCCCTTGAGGAGGAAAGAGTACAATTTTGATGACCTGACCACTTTCACCATCCCCCTGCATCACAGGTAGGAGAAGGGAGAGAAAATCCTAAGTGAATCTAAGCCCAGAAAGAAGGGAGGGGTCAGGGGAATGTGTTCCTAAGATTTGGCTTTATTTCTCATTACCCTGCTCTGATTTGGTTGACAATGAATTAAATTATTCTCCCCAAGTCAAGTCCATTTTTCCTGTGAGGGCAACTGATGAGTGATCTATCCCTGTCCTTATTGCAACCCATGAGCCTTGTGTTGCATTTTCTCTCCCCTATCCAGCTGAGGAGCAGAGTGACAGAGTAGCTTTGGTGGGCACCTGGGATCCAGCCAAGGTCAGTCCATCACTGATCTGTAGGTAAAAGGAGCTCACTTGCTATAACAATGATCTGAGATTTATCAGTAGCACACCATATCTAACTACTCAAGCAGTTTGAAGACAGTTTTCCATATTGATTTCAGAAAGAGACATTGTAGAATATTACACCTGCATGAAATATCTCATAGCCCTATTATAGGTTTTTAAACTTTAAAATGCTAAGAAACCAAAAAAACCTATCAACCATCAAACCAGTCTTCCCCCAAAACTTACCGCCTGGCACTTGTTCCATGAATATTTTGATGAAGCCATTCTCACTAAGAGAACCTAAATACTGGACAATGTTCTTATGTTTGAGATGCTTATGCAAAGCTATTTCTTCATGCAGAGGCTGGGAGTACCTGGAAAGCAAAGAAGCAGTTTATTCTTCATCTCAGTGAAGAAAGACTTGAAACAGCTGACATTGAAAATGATTATTTGTTAAATTAATGTAACAACACTGGTTGTGACCAGCACATACTAAAATATTATGAGATCATATGCAAATACAAATAATGTATACAAAATATATATAATATTATGTATTCATACACACATAGTGTTACAAACATACATAGAGTATGGCAAAAAAAATTTCTGAAAAATAAACTCCACTCTAACTGCAAGAGAATAAACAGTTGTGAAAGTGGTTGCATTCATATTGGTACCAAAGTGAACTAGTAAACTATAAAGCTAGTATATAAATAAAAACACTTCAATAACAAAAATGAATCACCATTTAAATTTTAAAGTAGAAGCCTTTGCTGAAGGCTAGGTGGGGTATCAGAGTAAGAAAACAAATCATTAATGGAGAGATATTTAGAACAACAGATGAAAACAATTTCACCAAATTCAATTTAGTCAAAGGCAAAGTATTTTTTAGAGATATGCTTTTCAAAAACCTTTTTGGCAAGAAAGTTTCTGGAGTCAGGATGTGTCTCCAGTGTTGAACACCACTAGAACTCAGCAGCTGATGTGCTGAGCCGATGTATAAGATCCACTCTGACACTCTTCCTAACTTAAGTCTGCCCTAACACTTCCCTTGGAGGTGAGTCAGCTGCCAGATTTTGTGTATTTTCTGTGTATTTCTGGCAAAATGTAGACAATATGCTGATAGTCTAGTGGCTATATTCTCTAAAGCACTAGCATCTGTGGCAACCCTTTCAGGGTAGCTGAAATAGATGAAGGATACTGACCTCCTTCTTTCAGTCCAAATGTTAAAAGTAGTTGCAGCATTTGCAATTGAGGTTTTTACGGGAAAAGTACCTGTGACTCCACTTCCTTTTAGCACAGGTAGCTATCACTGCTCTCACAAAGAGCATAAAGCTACTAGTGGAAGCTGAACTCTTTAAAAAGTGTAGGGAAAAAAAAAAAGTGGTCATTTGAAAATCCCACTGGAGAACAACTGTTGCAGAAAATAATTATTTAGTTAATGAAAAGTATGATTATGCAACTCTGAGTCTGTTTACTAAAAACTAATTTGAGTTATGTCTTATCTCTCCAAATGATTATAAAGATTCTGACATTGTTAGTCATACAGAAATGCAAAATCAAAGACTGTATTCCTGAGTTCTGCTAATGAGATACTAATTCTGAGCAGCAGCAGCAAGACCACTATAATTCGTCTTCCCACACTTTTACACAGCACAGTTGAGACTTGAGCAACAAAATAATTTTGCAAATAAAGTAAAGCCATAAGAATTTTTTTCCCTAGGATTAAGCACTTTTTGTTTTAGAACTTAATCACTAGAAGACTTTAAATTATATGAACAAAAATTCTTAATCATCATCATAGAATGGCTGGAGTTAGGGAGAGACTTTAAAGCTCCAACCCTCCTGACATGGCCAAGGATATCTCCCACTAGACCAAGTTGCTCAAGGCTTTATCCAAGCTGCCCTTGTCAGTCACTCTTCTCTTATCTGCTACTGCTGTAACCCTGTCACAGAAAGCCACAAATTTGTTAGGCCTGATTTGCCCTTAGTGTTGCCATGTCCATTGTCACCAATCACCTCATTATTTTTCCATATACCTTAGCAGTTTTAAAAAAGACCCATTCCATGATCACAGTCAGCCTAGAGATGAAACCATTATTAAATTCAATGGGTCTTCCTTATTAGCTTTTTAAAAATGGGGGTTTATTTCCCTTTTCCAGTCCGTGGGAACCTATGGATGCAACTCTTCAGGCCCCATGGACTTGTGCATGTTCAGGTTCCTCAGATGGCCTCAAACCTGATCTTCTACAGAGGGTGGTTTTTGATTCTCCTAATCCCTGCCTTTGCCTCCTGTGACTTGGGTAGTGTGGCTGAAGCAATTGTTGAAGACTCAGCCTTCTAATGTCCTGGGTAACCAGGCCTCCTGTTTCTTCCTGGAGAAGGTCCACATTTTCCCTAGCCTTCCTTTTATCACCATGTACTTACAGAGGTTTTCATTATGCCATTGACATCCCTGGCCACATTTAATTCTGTTTGGTCCTCTAGCTTTCCTAACCTGCTCCCTGGCTGCTCAGACAATATCCAATTTCTCTGTATTCCTCCTAGGCTATGTTTCCTTGCTTCCAACTTTTGTAGGCTTCCTTTTTGTGTTTGAGTTTTCAAAGAGATGCTTGTTCCTTCCAGCAGTCGTCCTGGCTTTTTTTCCTGATTTCCTCATTGTTGAAATAGAGATTGTGTCTCTGTAGTCTAACATTTCCTGATAAGTAAATTATTCAATAGCTTTTATTCAACATATAGCAAAATTGAATACTCACTGCTTTTTGCATAGAAATACTTTAATTTACAGCCCTGTCTGACTCAGAAGTTAAATATTTTTGACATATTCAAAAGGTGGTAATTCTTACTTATAAAATAATACAAATTAACTTCAGAGATTGTTTTCTTTCTATAGACTTCCTTCAAAGTCTGAAAAGACCAGGTTACAATTAACCAGAAATAAATTAATAATTTTTTCTTACTTTACTATTAAAAGAATAATACTTGAAATTCTTTCTGTAGGACTCTAAACATTTAGATGAAAGATTAACAGCTTCCTAATAATCTGTTTTTGTGGTACACTTTGCACACTGAACCTGAAATCTTTTCTGTTGAGAATTCTTTTAAAATGTGTATTGGAGAAGAAAAATCTGGATTTTTTTCCTTTGAAGTAGTTACTGCTGTATTCAGGCTATCTTTCTATTAATCCCAGTTGTTACAAGCAAATTTCTTCTAACATACACAAAACTTGCAACTATTTTGAGTCAACAGATTGTTTTATGTAATAAGGCCATACTTCTGGGAAATCATAACATATATTGAAGTTCAGTTTGGAATAACAATACAGAGGATGCAAGGATTTCTCTCTCCATAATCTAAGTTGTAGTATCTTTAAAAAATTATGAGATTGGAAAAAATATTAGACCACATACCCATTTGACCTGCCAATCTATAAATGTGTTCCAAAAGATTAAGAGGTGTTAATTTTTAAACATCAAAGGAAAAAAACAAGTAATAACAGAATAACAAAAGGAAAACCCACAAAACAGACCCATGAAAAAGAAACTGAGCTAAGCCTGACAGTTTAATACAGCCAGTTTCACTTGAAAACTCTTTAGATTTCATATCACTTTTATCACAATATTTGTGAAAATCTCTGTATACAAAATAGCATAAGACTATGAAGACTGGAAGTCTTCACATACACAAACACTAAGGACATTAAGTGCCTGGTCCTTACATGGAAACCTTTATACAGGAGAGAGGGTTACACATACACGGAGACACACAGCATTAAAAAAAATTAACAAAGATATTATTCCACATTATTTATTGTAATGTTATGAGGCTTCAAAAGAAATAGTGCAAAAACAAGATAGAAAAAAGTCTTTATCAACAGTTCAGGCCCAGAATTTTAAAGGACTGCACAAAAAATGAATTTCAATAGGTCTTATATAAGGACATGCCTGAGTATGTCTAAGTTGATAGGGCTCATTACCAGATGTATGAAGTCATATTCTGCACTTCAGCAGGTTTTTTTGTTTGGTTTTGTTTTGTTTAAAAGAAAAAACACTAGTACCAAACTCAGCAAACATCTGAATTCTTAATTGTGATCACAATCTACTCCATAACTTGGAAACATCTAATTACAAAGACAGGGAACACCACTAAATACCACAGACAGGAAATTTGTTGGCAGCTTTGGAGAGGAGGCACTCCTTGATCAGCAAATTGATTGAACACATTAACGATGAAATCGTGTAATGTCCAAAATTTGGAATTAGCCAGAGTTACTATACCTGCTGTCTCTCTCTGGGATTTCTTTAATAGCAATTCTGACTTGATTGCTCAGATCTCGTCCCGCATACACAACACCGTACGTTCCTTTTCCCAGAATGACTCGCTCACCATTCTCATCATACTCATAATCATACTGCAGAGTAAACAACAAGGATGTGAAATGGAACAGAAGGGTAACATTTATCCTGTCTGACCCCCTGATCAGAACTAAGGCATCTAAGATGCTAGTAGCTTTCTGCAGAACACAGAGGATGAAAAGAACCCGCTGTAAGATGACGACCGGGGCACTGTGCAGACACACCGATGTTTCCCTGCTCCTGAGGCAGCCTTTCCAGGGAAGGGCGTTGAGCTGGGCTGCGCATCCGGAGCCGACAACAGAGGGCACTCACTCCGCGCCGGGCGCACAGCCCGGCTCCTGGCCGGGAGCAGGGAGCAAGGCAGGACACGCCGCATTCCTCCCAGCGGCTCTCCTGACCTCCCCACGGCTTCCAAAACCAGCACAGCCTCAGCTCCGGCACTGCCAGGTCTGCCGGCAGACTGTGCCGATGGAGGTTAGTCAGCGCTGCAGTGCATTAAGCGTGGTTTCGGCTGAGTTTGACTCGCAAGGAGTCTAAACCAGCCCAAAAACATTTGTTAGAGAGATTACCGATGTGTCCTCCTTGTGTAACGTAGGCAAAATTTCACAAGCTCACTCCTGTGCTAAACCCAGTAGCTTAGGCCTAGTGAAAGTATTTTTTATTTTCTTCCATATAAAGACAGCTATCTTTTTTATAAAAGAAAGAGTCTGCTACTTCTTTTAGTAGATTGTTTCAACAATGAATTATTCTTATGGTAGTCTTGCCTCTTAATTCAATTTTTTTGTTGTCATTATTAAATTACATTTGTTTTTCAACAGATTAAAGAGACCATTAGCACATCGCTATTTTTCCTGCAAAAATACTTATCCACTGTAATCAAATCACCCACTGCTTTTGTTTTTGCTAAAATAAACAAACAGGCACCCTGAGGTTCTCAAGAGAGGCTCTTTTTCTCTGCCACAAGTCACCGCAGTGGTTTCCCTTTGTTCAATCTGCAGTTTCAGAGAGAGAATGCTATAAAATGTATTATAAATGTGTTACAAAATGCCAACATCATAACTGGGACAGAGGGCTGTCTGTATTCATTACACAGCAGTGACTCTCTCAGTTAGTTATGGATGTCTCTAGAGCTTCAAGACACCAGATTTTCATGTGATAGAACAGGAGCTTATGTATTCTATTCTGCTCCCTTCCACCTCAAAGAAGGCCTTTAAGAGCTTAAGAGCTCTCCTTAAGAGCTGCATGGCACCCAATAGGCCAGTACTCCCTAGCCAACTATGTGTGTGTTCAGATAAAACTCCAGGTGACAACACAGTGTAAACAGTAACTTCACTAATTAACTTGACTAATCCTGGAAAAGGAATGAATAATTTACTTCAGTGAAGTGCTAGACTAGAAGCCCATAATTTTGTATGTTGGGAGAAAAAAAAAAGTATAAATACCTCTAGAGAGTCTCCATCACATTCCCCTTCCTCTGTAGTCTTCCCCATTTCTTCAGTGATACTGTTCACCATGTCAAAAAATCTTTACCAAAAAAAAGGAGAGGGAAAAAAGCAAACACACACTTGAGACAGTAACTAGAGACAGTAGAGGAACAAAGTAATGAAGGGACCAAGAAAGGACATAAATGCAGTAATTATTATTTTATATGACTACATATTATGTAATAACAATGTGTATATAAGTGTAATTTATACAGTAAGTATAAATTCAGTGTACAAGTTTCCTTGATCAGAAGAAAAGTTTTGTTTACATGGCCTACATCAAAATCTGAAGGTTTTCTACTCCTTTTACATGTGCAAAAAAATTCATGATAACTGAAATTATTAATGGAGTTAGTGTTTCAAAATCTACAGTTCAGTTGAAATTATCATCCTATACCACCATTTCTTTATGTTCACTGAAAGCACTGAAGCATCATGAGAAGTGCCAGGAAGTTACGCTACACTTGGGAAGAGCTTTTCTAGTGTAGGAATTCTAGCTTCAAGTTTTTCCTTGAATGGAAAGGATGTCTATTTCATAAGCTTTCATTTAAAAAATACTATTATAAATTACTTCTACCTTTTTGCAAGAAGACAAGTACAAAAACCATGTCATGCTAAGGTATTGCTTACTCATCTCTTAAGAAGAGTTCAGATGCAAAAGGGAATGAACATGGTAAAAGAACATATATAAACTGAAATGGATGAAAGAACAAGCTGGAGATTGGGCTGTGAGATGGCTCCAGTCATAAATACTCAAAGAGTTCTGCGGCGCTTTCAGGCAAATTTTCAGCCATTTTAGCACAAAAAGATGTGAAAGTTCCTTTGGGAATGCTTTCAGGATCAATTCAACACCACAGCCTTAAGCTTATGGAGCAGAAACACAGCTTAAAGAATTTTGTGCAACAAACCTTTGCTAAATTTCCTGAGGGGACACAGGTACAATCTTTCTTATGCAAACATATGCTAATGTAAGGGAAATCAAGTGTGCTTGTTTTTAATTGTAAATAAAAATGTATTTACAGTTACAGAGAAATCTTGACTAAACTTTGTTGTTACTCCAAATATTCCCACTTCAAAAAGTCCTTCTAAAGTTTAGGATGCATTGTTGAACTAAGGGCATGCACTTTTAGTGAGCCGTAATATGACAAATATTACAAAACTAATCTCAGAAAGGTGTGTGTAAAAATAATTACATTTATAATTGTATTTGTTTTTAATATTTCCCTGAGCTTGTTCTTTGACCCTTCATACATCAGATTTCCAGTGTATTAAGGTACACAGGGTGCTATGTATTAAGCTTTCACGCAAAAGACACTGATGAGAGGATGCTCAGATCAATTTCCACCACAGTTCTGAAACAGTCAGTCCCTGTTGCACATGCAGACACCACCTATCCCATCACAGGCCATTGCTTTTTGAAATAACACCAGTGACCCACCTTCTACAATGAAGTTCTGTGCAGAAATAGATTTGAAAGTCATCCGAGTTGTGCAGCACGTACAAGAAACAACATCGTTCTTCAAACTTTGAAATGCTGAAAGAACGGCCAAGAAAGTTATTGGGAGATGCATTTAGACTTCTACCAGCTTTGTCAAACCATACAGAACAACCCATTTACCATGGGAAAGCACCAGATTAAATCTGAGACTCCATAGCTTTTCCTTATTGTAAAATCACTCTCTTGTATCCTCCAAAGTTCATATTCTGATGTTTGCTATCATTCGGCTTGCCCCACTAGTCTACACATTGCCCAAAAAAGACTAGGAGCAAAGAAATTCATAGGAATATTTCCATTGACCTGTGACATTTTTGTCTTAAATACATTTAGGTAAGGCCCTTAATTTTCACTTCTGCAACCAGAATGAAACATCCTTTCACGATCATATTACAAAGTTAGACTTTGAAAGATTGAGTTCTTTGTGCTTTAGTCATCAGCCACAGCTCAGTCTGAACACAGAATTTTCTACTCAGTTCCTTGTAATTGCTACCTTGATAGTAAGTTGGAAAATTATTTTTAAATTAACTCAGAATCTACATATGACGTGAATTACTTTATTACCCTTGCCTGCTCACGTCTTCCTTCAGTTTTGGTTCATCTGCTATTACTGCAGAGCAAAGATAAAGAGGAGGCATGTATGCCATTTTTGTATGGATGCATGAATGTCTCTCAGGACAGACTCAGTGCAAAAACAGAAGAGGTGCAAACTCTTGTACAGTTGCCAGTTTTCCACCCCAAGCAGGCAGCAGTTTGTGCAAAGATATTCATTCACCAGACCTGTTTTATATGCATATCATTATTCTGCTCCTTATAGAAAATATTAAATGTAATTTGAAATAGCTCCTTCTGTAACTTTGTTACACATTGAGTGCCAGCTGTCAAGTTGATGCAGTATAAATGATTCTCACTATATTGGAAAAGGGTGGAGGGAAATGGTTCTAGGGGATAATGCAGTACTTGAGAAACCAAGACAAATTAAGTCTCCTTATTAAGCTTATTAATATACTGGAAAAAATCCACAGTCCTAGTGAAATCAATCTATTTTAGATGGGTCAAGACAGCCATCATGTTACTACTTAATTTGTACCACTATAAAGTAGAATTATGTATTATGTTGTGCCAAAGGATTGGTGATTTTATTAATGTTAATTTTTTTTTAAGTATCAGGAAATATTTGGATTTTTGAGCCTTTAATAGGTGTTTAAGATTGTCTGATCCTTTATGGTAAATTTAAACCCTGTAAAACCCTGTAAATTTTGATGAACAAATGACTCTTTAGACAAGCTGGAGGGTCTGCCTTTTATAAAGCTATTTATGAAAAGAGTGAGCTTCATTATAAGAATATTTGTCTCTGGGTGTAGTGACTCGTTTATTTTTACATTAGGAAAATTCATAAATGCTAACTAGTGTACCCATTTAGGAAGACAGCCACCATTCTGAGCTTATACACTAAGTTTTAATTCAAGCTTTTCAAGCATAAGTAAACTGTCTAGAATTGGAGTAACTGATATTAACAGAATTACTCATTCAGGTTCTAAGTTCATTGAAACATTTTACTGACTAAATTGTTAAATTGTTCGCTGAAACCCAACATGCTCAGAAACCACTGACAAACACAGCAGTGAATAAAAGGGTAAGAATGTGGAGTGTACACATAGGCCAGGGAAATTCATAAATATTTAAGACCTTTAAGAGAGGGTTTACATTGCTTATATGTTGCTTTCCTCCCTGGGAAAAAAAAAAAAAAAAACAAAACAAAACCAAAAACCTAAACTAGAAAAAGGAAGATTAAAAATCACCCAAGTTATAAAAAAACACAGGATAATTTGCTCAGGAAATGCCTCACTCTGACATGCCCAAGCAGACGTAGCTCCCACTGACATCTGTGACAGCAGAACTGGGGCTGAATTTGCCAGACTCCAACAACAAACAGGGAAGTACAGGCCTTGTGCCCAGCACATGCACACCCAGTATTCCCCTTAGTTGATAAGAAATATTGGAAATGCTGTAACTACTGATTACTAGCACTCCCAGATGAAGCAGCAGATTCAACAGGTGAACACTGGCAGGAATCACAGAAAAGGAGCTGTGTGGAACTTCAGTGTGTTTTCTAGAAGACTAGCAGTACAGGCACCTCTCATCATTGTAATTAAGTAGTATGATGAGATTCAAAGCTCCAAGAACTTGCAATGGAAAACAAATATCCCTGTCTCAAACTTGTCTAAGTTCTTGAGCTATGAAAGAAACTGGATGCAGACCTCTAAGGCACTCTCCCAGAGAAACAACACAAGTAGTGGTTATTTCATAATCCAGGACTTATCCTGAACAGTGAGTAAAAGCCAACTTTTAGTCTAGCAAACTTCAGTCAGCCTCTTTATTTTCCATTGGAAAAATAAATTTCCCATCTTCTTGCTCATATGCTGTCAGCTCTGCAGAACAGTAGGAGCTTTGCTGATAACCTAAGATGCAAAATACCCTGAGGAAAGAGCTATGTTCCAAAAGCTCTGATAAATCCTTTAAAGAATAACAGCACTTTCTGGGCTGATTCAATAAGAAACACTTGTATTTAAGAGGTCAAGAGGGCATATGGCAAAAAAGGTATTTACATTGGCACACAAACCACTAATCAATGAGTTTCTTACACTAAAGCCAAATGCTAAGACTTCCTGCATACAGAGTGTGATTTAGCACTGTTCTGCTCAGAGAGTTCTACATACTTTCCAAGTTGTTTTGCAGTTCTCAAGAGCTGAACCCTATTACTTAATGAAACAAAATGCTGATTACGCTGGCTGTTACACAGCATGCAGAAGAAGTGACCCTCTGTCAATACTGTGAAGTATTTACCAAAAACCATGAGCCATTTCAAAGCCAGGTGTCTCTTCAGACCCGCTGTCTCCTTATGGAGTACCATAAATATTTATGGAGGTCTTTGTCATAAAAGCCTCCAAGATCATGTACAAAGAACTACTTTGTACATTAAGGCTGCATTTCTAAAGCTGACTCTTACTAGTCTAGAAGGGCTGAGAATCCTTATAAAGCTGGGAACTGCCCATTCCTAGACCACTTTAAGTCTAGGAGCCTCAAAGTAGCCAAAAATAGCCTTGATACAAAAATAGATTAGAAGCAAGCCTAGTTCTGCAGGCTCACCCACTCCAAACAATACTTGCCTTCATAAAATTGGGAAAAAAACCCCTGTAAAACACTGAAAAATTAAGTGATCAGAAACTTGCATATATTTAAAAGAACTCATTCAGCTTCATGCTTGCATAAGATAAATATTTCTCCCTGGAGCTCCTCACAGAGGAAGCCAGAGCGTTCTCTAAGAATTCACAGTGACTCTTGGCTCACAGTAAAGTCATCTGAGTTGTTTTGGACATCTGCTCAGATGAACAGATTGGAAAATCAATTTAAAAAGTAAATGATAATTCACAGTTTATATAACCAAAGAAGGAGGTTGCACTAGAAACTGTACTGACCACAGCATGGTTTAATAAGGGGAAGGGAAAACCAAAATGACAGTAAATAAATAAATAAATTCTTTCTTTCACTCTTTTTTTTTTTAGAAGCACACAAAAACATACTCTAGCCAAAACCCAAAGCAGACTGAACTAATCATATTGTTGCAATTTTTGCCTAAAATAAGTTGAATCCCACAGGATTGAATTTTCATGCCTATTGATAGTTTGGTGTTTTTAAGTTAGTTTTTGGAAGGAAAAAGAATCATCCATCTGTGCAAAAACGTCCTGCAGACATAGCAACAACTCTGTGTATGGAACAGTTATTATTAGAACAGAGCAATGACTATTTTAAAAATATAAGTTTTCTGGGTCTTTTTTATTTAATTACACTGAGAGGAAAGTTGCAGGATGACAAATATAGATAAATCTCAGGGGAAAAAAAAGAGACTAAGGTGAAGAACAGATTGCAAGAGGTTACAGCAGTGGTAAAATATCACTGTCACTCCAAGGTCCACAGCAGCAGTATAATACAAAATTCATTCATTTACTCCTTCTATTTCAAAACAAAAAAGGCAAACAACTTACCTTACCCCCCTAATAGAAGCAGCACAGAAATTCCACTCATGGATACCTTTCTGTAACACACAGTAAAAAATCAATAAACAAACAAAATATTCATCCTTTACATGAAGGGCCAGTAGGCATATCTTCTAGAATGAAATTCATGAGATGAAAGGGGAAACACTCAAATGAGAACAGTCTATTTATTTACTGTTAACAACCATTTTTCAAGGCACTTTTTTTTACAAAAGTTCGACATAGAAGGAATTTGGGTTATTTCTTCACTGTTTATACTGCAAACACAATTTACTACTGTTTAAAAAACATTCAAAAGAACAGATCAGAAGAGGTGCCAGTATACCCTTGTTCGTGTACTGAACTTGACATCACATGTGATACTCAGGAAAGGAGGGGGGAAAATATTCCACCTCTGAGAATGATGAGAGCTTGCTCTGCACACTCAATCCCCTCATGTGAGGGGAAGCCAGGTGGAGAGAGCTATGAGTAGGAAGTCTAATGCAAGAGATCAAAGTAAGAAATTCTTGAAAAGTAGAAAGAATTGCTCAAATATGAGGGCAAAGTGTCCAAAGAAACAGAAAGGAGACTATTTCACTAGGAATCCAGAAGAGAGCGATAAGAATGCACCAAAACCCCTAAGAGCTACTGGAGTGAAAACATGGCTGGAAGAAAGAAGCCACCCTATGAAAACACAAAGGGCCAGGCGTCATTTATTTTCAGATCTTTTAAATTCACAGCTGTCACATTCAGCAGAATTGAGTTCTCTGCAGACAGTTATATTGTTCTATGTTTATGTTCTATTAAAACTTTACTGTAGCAAACAGAAACCTTTTGTATCTTCTAAAGAAAACATTCTCCTTTCAGGAAAAGGTGGAAATACACCACCACACAGCCCTGCCAACACTGGGATCCCATCATAATGAGCCACATATTTGAAGAACCTTTCCTTTCTGCAACTGAATTTCATTAGGCATTTTAGTGATCTGAGCAAGGGCATATTGTCAAACAGAAACAAAATCAAATGTATTCTAAAAGAAGACTTGAAAATGTGTAGCTAATAAAATGAATAGTGAAATATACAGAAGTCAGAACAGATATACTGCTGAAATAGTTGCACAATGTGCAGAAAACAACAGTGGAAATTACACTCCCAGCTATAACAGCTTTCTATAATGATTCCTACATCAATTTTTTTCCTCCTCTGTAATTCTTTCCTTCCTGTGCAAATCACATTAAATGTTGTGATGCTAATATAAAAAGCCTAACACAATGGACCAAAAATACAAGCAAACATCTTTCTTGATGCACAAATTCCATAATTATTGTAAGTGTAAAGTACAAAGCAGTAACTTCAAAATCTCTTCAATGTTAAATGGGGTAAGGGTTTCTTTCAGGGGATAAAGGAACAGAAGAGTAGCCCAATATTAGGAAAAGCTGGATTTGCATCTTGAAGTGGAAGTACTAACTGATGCTAATTATGACACGTTTGTGAAACGTTGCCTGGTTCTCCCACATGAAGGAAGATCAACTCAATCCCTATGCTAATATGAAGAGGTTTCTGCATATCCTTTTACAACTCTATTCATATACAAAATCTGCTAGTTTCCAATTTTCCATGCTTATAAACTCTCTTCAGATCTTAGTCCTTGGTGCTTGTCCAATTCCTACTATTAGGAATAATCTAAAATCTAAATAAGTTAAAATATACATCCTGAATGTCAGAAATGCTCAAGAAACATAACAAGATACATTAGTATTGGTTTTTTACCTGTCATCTACGTGCAATTAATCTCTTAAATTCTTAAATCTTAATTACCACACAAAGTTCTTGAGCAATGAAATAACATAAAAGTTATGTCCCTTCATGATTTTGCCAAGGTTTGAATACATTGGAGTAAATATATGAGGCGTGCTATCCAAATTCAGCATCTGCTCTTTGGTTAGGCAAAAAAATCATCAACTACCCAAAACAAAACTCAAAATGGATTCAGAAGCCAAAGCAAAACAGAGACAGGCTGTTCTATTTCAAACTTACAAACAGTTCTGCTGCATTCCTCTAACCCCATGCGGGAAGGGCTGCAAAAATAAGGAACTGCAAGGCAAAGGTAATGTGCATTCTACAAAATAAAATGTTGTCTGATTTTTTTTGGCAATTGTTTATCTAAAACTCAGTATTATAAAACACATAAATGTTAAAATATGTTGCTAAAAAGCAATAGAAAAGAAAGAGGCTACATTATTTATTGTCATTTGTCAAGTGCCAGCTGCAGGCTCCTCTGAGTTTCAGTTTGGATTTGAAATGAAAATTCAGCTTCTTTGTGCGTGAAAGGAAGTTCAGACACTTTGTAACTCACAGATCTTATTCTTGGAGCAGTGACTAAACTCTGGAAAACAAGTAGAACCACTAATTTATGTGCCAAAATGAACTGAAATCTGAAACAGGAATTGCTAAAGCTCTGACAGACCTATGGTTGGTAGATTGAACTTGGATAAATGAAGTTTCCAAACCCAGCTGTCTAATCGGCCTTTGTAGTGGACATAGGTGACCTTTGCTTTCTAATCAGCCCCAAAAATGCTTGTTTTCAGGCCACTAAGGACAAAATTATGAGTCTTGCTCTGCAAAGAAGATTGACAGAGAATATATCCTTTTCCTTCACAAAATGTCTTAGCAAAGATAAATATTATACTGGTTATATTAAACTGAAAAGGAAGGTGGTGTCTCCCTAGCCCCTTTTGTCCCTGTGAGATTTCTGATGGATTCTAAGGACTCTGAGAAATTGCAACAGAATATAATTGTACAGCTGAAGGTGTAACTACCAAATTGCCCATTGCATTCTTTCAATGGGTATGATAGCTCACAGGGTATAGAGTATCAGTCAGACTCCTGGCTACTCAATAAGCTCATTACAGTAAGGATTCTGGCCACAGCAAAAGTACAATGAGTTCACTTAATGGCTAATGCCAATGATTAAGACTATGCCACAAAAATAGGAAAATACTGTTTTGCAGAAAATACAGACACATGCCTCACATCAGGAAGGAGAAAGGGAAAACAGAAAGAAATATTTAACATGCTATAGAGAAACACCTATCTTCTGACCACCAAACAGGCATAGACCAATACATTCAAATCCTTCTCCCAGACAGAGGATAACTGGGCAGTCAAATGACACAGCTATGAAAAATGCCATTGTTGAATGCATCAAACAAAATATCCCAGTAGCTAAATGACAAATTAATGCACCCTGCAATACACATTTTGGAATATGAGTGCACATGCTCAAGTAAGGTTAACTCAAACTGGAACACAGGAAGTCATGGCAAAGAGGTGCCATGTGTGGCCAGTACATCAAGCCTACTTGTTTTGCCTAAAAAGAAACCTACATTAAATCCCCACACTAAGAGAGATTAGGACTCTCCTAAAAAATATTGCCAGGTAAACCTCAGATAGAGAAAGGAAACCACTTAATAAAAACACTTTGTTAGCAAAAGAAAAAATGTGTATGAAATGTCAACAAATTTGGACTGAAAACTAGAAGACTTAAGGTTTTTTCACTTCACCAGCAATATTCCACTCTTTGTACTTCCAAAGTTGCAGTGGAATTCTCAAACCACTTTTCAGCATGATTGGACAACTGTGAAACCTACACTAATATTCAGAAAGAGTTTGATTACTTAATGGGAAACATTAAATGGGGAGAGTATCTGCAACAGAGGAGAACAGAACTCAAGAGTTCAGCAAATTCCTTCTAGTCCTATGTTCCTTTTTACACTACAGTTAAGCCACATAACAGACTGAAAAGTATTGTTTGGAGGTGAACTAAATATATACACAAAAAAGTTCATAAAAGGGAAAAAAAAAAAGCACATGTTCAAGTAGTCTCTAAATAGAATAAATTCTGAGTACAGAAATACTTTCCAAACAGGTATTTTAGAATAGCAAGATTAAGTCTGTTGTTCTGACAAATAATTATTTATTTACTCTATGGTAAATTTTTATTTTGCCCAAAAACTGCATACATTTATTTTTTTTAATTATTTTTCAGAGGCTGAGCCTACTTAAAAAAAAAAAAAAATCAGTCAGAATAAACCACAAATAAATGAAAATTTATTGGTCTAGGCAAACATTTCAGTTTGTTCTCTAAATATGCTATTTTAGCTGCCATTTACATTTTCTCATGAACTCACAACAAAAATTCTAAGCAGTAGAGTGTCACTGTATTTTGCATTCAAAAACATTTCTCCATTTACAGACTACTAGCAGGAAAGCTAAAGATTGGACTTGCCAGTGTTAGGTTAATAATTGAACCTGTTGTTCTTGAAGGCCTTTTCCAAACTAATTGATTCTATGGTCACCTGAAAAACAGGTCTTCATTGTCCTATCCTGCAGGCAAACAAAGCTCTGCCATGGAGGAATGAACAGTGCTGGTTCTTACAAATCACAACATCCCCAGTGTATTGCCTCCAGCTGACTCAGTCTCTGTTCACTCTTCATATACTCCTTCATTTTCCCTTTCTGACTTCCTTCTCTAAGGTTGTATGACATCCTCCCTGTTGTCCCTCTTACCAACATTTTGCTTCCTAAATATCCCAGAATGTAATAACCATTCTAGGTTTTCCTCTCCGCTTTCACCTCTAGGTTTTCTAAGCTCCTTTCCAAATACATCTGGCTATCTCACACCTTGACATACAGACTTCTCATAGTTTTCAGATTCTAGAGCATTCATTTATCTGTCTACTTCTTTGGCACTTGATTGATTCATTTTAACATACCAGTCTCTATTACTTTCATATTAAAGGAGTATTTATCACAGCCAACACAGGGCAGGGAGAAGATAGTTCTGTAAGTATAAGTAATTTTATGATACATTATTGGTATGATGGTAGCAAATTGTAAATTACTTATGAAATCTTAAGCAACAGATTTGCTGTATATTGTACAATGGCTTAAATCAACCTGAAGGAAAACACATTTTGAAAAATTATGGGAAACAAACAGCATTATATCTCAGCATCTTCCCAACTAAACCACTTTTCTATGTTCCAGAATCATAATTAGATGCAAGTGGCCACATGCTACATGCCTTATGTACCATGCATACTTTTAATTTGCAAAAAACATACCTTGTCATCAGGAAGCACATGCCAGATGGATACCGTCTTCTCCTCGGCTTCACTGTTGATGGAGAGGTATGAGGGCTGATAGATTTTTGTTGGTTCTAATATTAAAACCTTGCAGAAAATATAATTTTTCAATAGTTAGTGCAGAACTGGTAAAACTTAAAAAAGTATTGAAAACTGCTAAAATTATTTCTTTAGTCATACCATAGCAGGAAAAACAGGGAAATAATGAAATGCAAAATTTTAGGTTCTTTGATAGTTTAATGTGGCTGTCAGTATCCTAAGATTAAAAGAGAAAAAAAAGCCAACTTTAATTTTTTTACATAAGGCTGTTATGTGTAATTTGGTATCAATTTTGCAAATTATTTTTTAAAAAAATATCAGGTTTCGAAATCCTTCTGTCAAAATTCAGTCTCCTACAATGCCACTCTAGAATGTCTATCTCCTATGTGGAGAAGGTTCATTGTACACCTTTATCATCTTTTGGTAGAAGCATATTTGAGTGAAGCAGAGAAACAGATTGACCTAGAGCTACAATGAACAGCTTTTGATTTAGACCACCATGAACTGTAGCCACTAGATCAAATTATTTTCTTAAAAGTAACAAGTACCACTGCAAGAGGCTGACAGCTGAATAGTATAGAAATTGTGGAATAAGAGAACAAAAACTAGAAGCATCATTTAAAAGAGATGAGATGCAACAATTATTGACTAGGGCAAGTTGGTCTACATCTATTTAAAAAGTATATAAACACCAAAGTAGAAAGTCCTGAAGACAGCCATGCCTTACTGTTTATCTAAGCCATGACTCCTCCTTCAGAGTCAATAAGCACAGATACACTGGAAGCAGTGCAGGGCTAAATTCTGAAAAGTACCTACAAATTTAACTCTGTAAATGATAAGCAGTGGGAATTAAAACGTGTTGCTTGGCATCTCCAGACACCTACAATTTGTGAAATCTGATTCAAGCCATTTCACAAACTGTGGTCTTTAACCTTTAAGAAACTGTCCATGCACTCTGTCATTTCGTCCTCTAAAGGCCAAGGTGATGACACTGATCCTACTAGATAGGAGAATAACTACCAGCTAACATACTGCCCATGGACAACGGACCTCTTAAGCTCAAGCTCTCAGAATGCACAAAATAATTCACAATAAGGAAATAGGAAAAAAGCTTCCTTTAGAATAAATTAATTGTGATCTGAGAGAAGGGAGGGAAAATAAAGTTGCTAATTTTAATTTTTGTTGACTTGTTGGACTGTGTAATTTTCATTCTGAACAGGCACAAATAGAATTTTTGTATTATGAGAAATCCCATATCTCTGTCTGCAACACCAGCATAGTCAGTTCACAAAATCACAGAACAGACTGAGTTGGAAGGGACCCAGTAGGATCACTGCATGAGTCCATACAGGGATGACCTTGGCCCTGGCAGCTCCACGCTCCAACTACCTTCCTGTACCAGGTAGACACTGGATTTATCTCTTAGCTCATGCTATTGCAGTGATCAGCTTTGGTTTGCCTCTTAATATTAATAAAAATTCAAACTATTTTATTTGGACAGTTTTATAAGTCAGAGTCTACGGTAAGTATATAATAGGTCTATCCCATCATCTAAAAGGATTATGCCTTGCTTGTACAAAACCAAAAACATTCAAAATAACTTTTGTTTCCCAGCAAAACTTTCTACCTGTTCTCATCAGAAAAGGAAAACCAGTCTCTTTAGACAGTCTCATTTGCTTCTACTTTACTGCCTCAAGCTCTTGCTGTTCAACATTGAAGTCTTCCTAATAGTTTATTAGCACATCTACACATGGAAGGTAAGTGAACTGTACAAAAAACCATTGTATCCACTTTAACTATCTGGGAGGCAATAGCAGTTGCTATTTAAGACAAAAAGCTGGTTTTACTGATGGTTAGCTGAAAGGAATAACCAAGACATTGTTTCCTGGACATATACAGTTAATATGTATAGGAAACATATTTACAGTATACTTTCAGGACATGGTGCAGCACTGGGACATCTAATAGGAATTCTCGGCAAATTTTTTGTGGAAGAAATCAGAAATAAACATATCTATACACACACTTATAGTGCAATGTTGTTGAAATGCTTTTTCTAGTAGCTGGAACAATAGATTTCTGACTGTTTGGGCTGATTTTTACCCTCTGAAAGGGCACAGTCTTAACTGGCAGTAGAGTATACAAAACCTGCTAAGCTAGAAAAAGACTGAAATTAATCAAATATTTTTTTTTCAAAACACAGTATAGTTACTATATAATCACCTGGAGTACACTGTAAATGTTTGCTTTAGAAGTATACCCATTGGTAGAAAACAAGATCTTGAAAAAATTTTATCTTGACTTTTTTCCTCATTACTTTTGTATGGAACACATTGTGCAATCCTGTTGTACCCATGAGCATTCAAGTAAAATCAATTTAAGATTCAGGCCAAATACATTTCTTCTGGACAAGCAGTTAGTCTGGCCCCTAAAAAGAAGCACTACTTTGTGCTCATTTCCTTTACACCACAGTTGGTTTTAAAAGAGCCCATTCCCAAAAAGACTACCAAAGAAAGTCTCCAAGACCCAACAAAACAGCCACTTACTGGAAATCGAACTACAGTCACATCTGTCTTTGTGGCTTCAACAAGGAAGTCCATCCAGAAGTCCACAAGCTCCTGTTTGGCTGTATGTTGCTCTGGAGTCAGTTTCTTAAAATGCTGATATATCAAAATAGTCTCTACAATAGACTTCAGGTACCTGTGACCATCCAAATAAACACAGATAGTAAATTCAGTAGTTTGTAAGCAGTAAGGTCTCTACCTTTAAATACAACTGAAGTATTCACCATTGTAACACCAAGGTTGCCAGTAACATTTTGCTTCTCTAGGATTGCTTTCCATAATAACAATTCCCAACTAGAATTGGAAACACAGCTGCTAAATGAGGCAACTGAAATATAAAAGAGTCTTGGAACACTCCTTTGTGCCTGTATTCCTGATATCATATACTATCTTCTATCCTAAACCACAAAAAATTCATTAAATAGCTACATCCTCTGCCTAAGGACCAAGGTGAGCCTATGTCCAACTTGTTTCAGTGGTGACCTACCTCAAATAAAAATTCAGGTGAAAAGTCCACTACTTTGACTGTTCTATCTCCTGTATTGTGTCTGTATAGGCAATTATTTAACACATTTCTAAAACATGATGCTTCTGGAGCTGATCATCCTGCAAAGATGACAACAGCTATGTTAAGCAGTTTTTTTGGCATTGCTAGGGAAGGACAACTGGTGTGCTGAATGTTTCTCCTAAATGCAGTTCATCCCTCTCTCTGTTGTTCTACTTTCTGGGGCTGATTTATGGGGCTTCTTGGTACCATTGCTTTCTCTTGGCATTTTTGAAAAAAAAGTTGTAAACATAATCTCACACAATTTTTATGAGTACTACAGCAATGATATATATATGCTAAAAGAGGATTTAGCACTGCTATCACTTTATCACAGCTAGGCTATTCATGGAAATATTTTTTTCACCCTCAGAGGGTCTTTAGTGAACATTTCCATAGCTGTGCAATTTCCAATTATCCTTCTTAGGCCATCAGGATAGCTGGCTTAAGGTACTGTGTTTGTACCAAGTGGGTCCTGCTATAAAGCAGGCAACAGACTGGGAAGGAATTGCTCACAGGAGAAATTCTTCACGAAACACAAATGAGTGAGCTGTATTTTCAGAGTTTAATCAACAGACTTAAAACCCAAAGGCACTGGGGTACATAAAATCCTGACAACCAGGCATTCATAAACTCCAGAAAATTCCACCAGGAGACTTCCAGAAAGTGTTACCCAGCTTCTTAGGAAAATACACACATAGTAAAAATGGAAAACCTTGCAAATAAATACACTGTAAAAAGCACTTATGAAATATTTTGTCTGAAAATTAGAGTTTTCAATTTTGACAGTTCCTGTGTTATGTCAATACAGAAGTTTAGCATTCCCGTATTTCAGCATCCATCTGATCACCTTCTGGAGGCACAATCTATCCTTTATAAAAAGATAAGAATATATATATTGTGATGTTCACACTTACAACTATCAGAGTGACAGGTTTTTTAGTCAGAAAGGAGTCTTGGCTCTCCCCACCTAAGATGATACAAGCCCTTAATGAGTGGTCCTTAATTGCTGCCTATATCCATTGCAGGTGCTGGGAACCTGCTGTCAGAGCACACATCTCTTGGCCTTTGCATAACGGATGTTGAGTTTACAGGGTTGCCTTTAACCCTGGTTTTATGGCCTTTCTATTAATTGGACTTTGATTTGCAGTCTTCTCAATCACTGCAAGATGCAGCTTGCACCACACAGCTCACTTGTATTCAGTTCCTAAAACATGTGTCATAACCTTAACAATATTTAAAAGTACAGCCAGGCCTCCCCAGCTAAGCTGTCTTCATTGCCCAAAACCTTCAGGCTGTCATGACTAAACTCAGAAACCACTACCACTTCTCTTCAGCAATGAAGCTGTGAGCAACTCCTCCTTTCTCCTTTGCCCTCAGAAGAGCTTGAAGTCCACGATGAATCTGCCCTTCTCACACATGAAATAAAGACCCATATCAGATCTACCCCTGAATAAGGGCAAAAGGGAAAGAGAGTCCCGGCTCTGGATAAAAGTACAGTGAAATAATACACACACAGTAAAATCTGTTAAAAAACATAAAACATCTCCTGTCAGCTGAGTACAGTGCCTAATATGAAAGCTGAGGGAGTCCAATGTTTTAAAATATAGGAACGTACATGGCCTTGTTTATCACCTTACCATGCTGGTGCCTTTAGTTTAAACAGCTTTTCTGAAGCCTGGATCACTCGTATATGATCATTAGCCAACATACTGGCCCCCAAGAAAGATCCCACTTCCCAATAGCTTTGCAGTTTCTCCAAGCTCCCCTTTTTACCAAGCAGGCTGCTGATCTTTACTCCTGTAGCAAAGAGAATAACAAGTCACAATAATTTGTATTAATGCAATTTTAAAATAACCATTTCTCTCATTCAAAATCTTTTAATTGCTTACATTACTATACTCTCTCCATTTTGAAAAAATAAGATGGAAATCATACTTACCAGTTAATGATATATGCCTTCCAAACACCCTAATTGGTGGAAAATTCTTTTTTCCCCACCCCCTCTTCCTACAGGCTTCTCAAGACAGGAATGTTAACACATCACTGTGAGGACAAGGCCACAGTCAGATTACCTATGTTCTTGCATGGACCTCATCTGTAAAGGTAAATTGGGGCCTTAGGCTACACAACATAGCTGCAAAAACTTAACAGATGCTGAATAAGGCACCTATTATGTTTTTTTCTGCTTTGTTTTTTTAACTTACAAGCCCCAAGCCCCAAACTTACCTTTATAGACAAGGTCCCATGCAGAAGGAACAGATGATCCACTGGGCTTCTTCCAGCAGTGATGTTCTTTTAACTGCGGCAAGTCCTACCCCAATGAAAGACATCTATTAATATTCACAAGCCCCTCAGCAACTCAAGACTACGGCGAGTCTCAGGTTTTGTTTTTGACTTGCTAAGTTTGCTGAGAACTACAGGCTCCCCTGTGGCCTTCTGGATGAGTTTTAGCTCATATGAGCTGCTACATATAGCTAACATGAGATATGCTACACCATCCCTTGCAAAAAAGAAACCAATTTTCAGCTTACACAACAAGCCACTCCACCACTGTAGTCCTTTATTCACTTTCCCCACACTACTCCACTATGACAGTTTCCCTCCCACATCATCTTCCATTGCCCTTGATATTCAGGCTGAGTATTCACGAGAAATTTCAATGCAACTGTTGATCTTGTTTTTTCTTAACCTTCCCCAAGCAGCTAGCAGACTAAACTTCATGGTGGAAGCAGTAATAAATATTATCAAAATGGGTATCATTACATAAGCTACATTTCAGCCTACAAAGTTTATCTTTTTTTATCACACTGCTCACATTTTTATGACATCAATGTCAGGTAATAAAGGCTTTTAAAAATGCCATACATACATAATATCTCTGATCTGCCTGAGAAATGTCACAATGTACATCACCTCCATCAACACCACAGGGTACCATGGTGACCATCTCTGCAAGGCTTTAAGCCAGGGCGCTACACACATTCACACTGTAAAAGAGACCACTTGAAGATGTACACATGCACCAGACAGGGGAGAATAGGGAGGGGGAATTTGTGTTGAAAGTGTTCAACTTTAGCACAGTAAATGGAAAAAAAATAATCTCCCCCAGGACTTTAAAGTAACACTCCTCAGCACTATCTGCAAAGGCCAAAGGGCTTTGCTAGAATGTCTAAAACATTTGCATGCATTTGATAGCAACACATAATAAAATACAGACACCTACTAGCTTCCACAGGCTTTTAATGTGACTTCATCACAAGAGATGTAAACAACTGGTATCACAGGGATGCCTGGATCATTTCAGTTGGACATGCCTTTGCTGAGAGGAAGGGGAAAGTGAGGAATTTAGTTGTGCAGAGGGCCTTTGCTAAGTACTGGGTGATGGCACACACAGTTGCAGTGGCCACTGACCAGCGATCACAGGCTGTTTGTCACAGCGAGCAGCAGCACCGGTCTCTGGTTCACAGGCAAACATGCTCTGCCATGCCTCACTGCATCTGCAGGGACACACCCATCACAACCCTGCCCTGCTCCAGATGTGGGAACAGAGCTAAAGTGAGGTGCAAACCGAATGTGTGGGTCTGATGAAGAGTACAACTCACATGGGGAGGGACCTGCATTACTGGCTGGCAGGGAGAGGTGTTTGTTAGGAAGGCAGCACTGGTGGCAGCAACCATTTTGAGTCCCAGCTCAGTGAGGGAGACTTGTAGGAAGATAGGGGGGAGAAAGGATGAATGTTCAGTACCTCAGGACACCAAGTCTGGGAATCATTACTGTTATGTAACCTGGAGAAAGTCGAAGTTTTACCCAAGTATTCTGTGAAGTGGATCCTATTACTTTAGAGAAGACAATATCACCTTTGCATCAAGTTCTTCTGAGGAAGGTGAGGTTCTTGATGCTAAAATTCACTCCAGTTTGCTGACCATCCTCTGCAAAACTCATCTATAAAGTTACTTATCCCTGAAAGGCAAATTACTTAGCTCTGAAATGTAGTTGCTTTGTGATGACATTAGCAACAGGTTCAAAAACTATTACTCCAATTTAGAGAACTTGGGTGGGGGGAAGGATTATTTTGGAAACTTGGAATGTGAACCTTCATAAATTTAAGTCTGAGTTTATGTTCTCCTTGTATAATTTCTCTTTTCTAAGTTTATTTTTATTTCACCATCTTTAAAATATTTTTGAGAGTATAGGAAAATTCAGGCAAAGTCAAGACATTCTCTCCTTCCATGATAAACTTGGCATTCACAAGGGGAGGGGGAAAAAAGCAGCAGGAATTCCAGTATATTTTATCAGAAATATTTTGCTTTTAAAACAAATGAGGCAAAATAGAGGAATCATTAACACCAGAAAAGCCTTTGTTTTTATAACACCAAGAATATACCCACAGCTTCTGATGAAAATAAGGTAACACCAAGTAGATATTACCAGTTAAATACCACTATGAAGGCTTTGTAAATAAACCTCTTTCCTTGCTCAAATATTGATGGAGCAATTCATATTACAGGACCCTTTGTGTGTCAAAGTTGCACAGCCTGCAGAGATCATAACTGTCAATGCAGATCACAGCATTTCTGTTCTGGTCTCAAAGTTATTTGTATAGTTAAGAAAGCAATACTACTCTGAAAATAGAAGGAGGGTTTTTATTAATGGTCCATTTGCTTATTTAGTTTTGAACTGTTATCTGATAAGTACAGGTAGGAACTTTTAGAAGGCAAATTTTCTGATCTGATGCAGATTGGTAAAAATTCTCTTGGATTTATTCTTATTTTACTGCAGTTATTACAATATTCCAAATGTAATCACATATGCATCTCCTAATTACAGTCTCATGCGCCCTCTGAAGAACTGATAATGACTACATCCTTCCCTACCCCTTTATCAGCCTAGCAATATAATTTCCATTTAACCTGGACTGAACTTGATGAGTTTGTTCTTGCTTCTCTCCTGATCTCCCAGTAGAAAGCAGAACTTCTCTAATTTCTGTGTATTACAGATAATGCTGTGGGTGGACACCAAACAGAAAACACTGCTTGGCAAATCTAACTATTGCTAAAAAATTATCTTGTACACACAAATCTAAACAAGAGGTGTCATCAAAAGAATTACACACATATAAAAGATACTTAGGACCAGAAAAAAATCAAAACATTTTCCTATACAACCTTTGTGATATTGTTTGATTTTGTTTAAAATATTAACCTCATACAAAGAAAATACTAAACTGTGCTCAGAATCTAGCATAACTCCAGCCATCTGATAAAACTTGTAGAAAGATCATTGTAAGGTCTTTCACCTGGGAAAACATAGTCCGGGAATGCAGCATAGGCTGCAAACTATTGCACTGGAGAGCAGCTCTGTGGTAAGGGACCTGGGGGCCCTGAAAAACAAGCAGCTAAATATGAGTGAACAGTGTGTTTCTTCAGCTAAGAAACCCATGGGATGTTGGGATGTATCAACAGGGGTATCATTATGAGGGATAAAGAAGCCATTATCCCGCTCTATTCAGTGCTTGCCAGGGCACTTCTGGAATAATACGTTCAGTTTTGGTTCTCACTATACACAAAAGATTTGGACAGGCTGGAGAGGGTCCAGAGAATGGCCACAAATATGAACAAAGGACTGGAAGGATGCCATATGAGGAAAAGCTGTGTTTGTTCAGCCCTGAGGAACAGGCTTAGGGGAAGCATTATCACCCTCCAGTGGGTAAAGGGTGGCTTCAAAGAAGATGGAGACTCCCTTTTAACAAGAAGTCACAAGGAAGATTCAAAGGGTGACAGGCACAAGTACTACTGGCAACTTTCCAATGGGGCACAAGATGAAAATTTTCAAAATTTGAAGAATCAGCCCTTGGAATCATCTCCCAGAGAAGCAGTGGATTTGCTGATGTTAAACATATTTGAGGTTCAGCTGGACAGGGTGTTGGGCCATGATACACTAGGGTATACTATACTATAAATATATTTGAAAACATGTTTCAAAATAGCTGAGCCAATCTGACTAAAAGTATTTTGACAATATTCCCTATAACAAAAAAGAAAGATGGACACCAGTAGCTAACAGGAGGGGTTGCTACATCAAGGGTTTCCAGCAGACAAAATCTAAATGCTAACATAAGACAGGCAAATAAACACACAAACCAACGACCTAAGGAATGGATACTTCTGCACTAAATAATTCATCAGCTAGGGATGGAACCTTATGTAAGAATGAACATTAATTTCTGCAACAGTCTCAATACAAATATGGAAAACAACACTGGACAAACTCACAAGAACATGATGCCAAAGAAATAGCACACAAATTTCATGAGTAAAACAACTTTGTACAGATCTAGTTGGCTGTAGTCTGCATGCAATTAAGAAGTTTCTTTTAAAATTAAGGATTCATATTAAACTACACAAAAAATATAGTTCAGCTCCATTAAGCAACCTAGTTTAAAGTTAGGCCACCAAGTGAATATTTGTAAACGTTATGCAATGTATAGAACATATCTTCTTACCTCCTACACTGACACAAGAATTCAAATTTCAGCATAAGATGTGGAAGTATTCTA
The DNA here is from genome assembly GCF_050655825.1 of Lonchura striata. NCBI lineage: Eukaryota > Metazoa > Chordata > Aves > Passeriformes > Estrildidae > Lonchura > Lonchura striata. Next base: position 63,724,008 of record NC_140705.1, on the reverse strand, counting down.
TGCCAACCAAAAAGCAAAATCTCACTCACTCACAGAAGAGCAAACACTGTAGTTGGGGCAACTCTATGCAGCCTCACACATACAAATTAATACCTTCATTTACACCTCAGAATTTAAAATTCACTTCCACTGTTTATATGAAAGTAATCATCTCACTCTGACCTTCATACTCAAAATTACCCAGGAAATTACTTCCAGACGTACAGCACGCACCTAACTTCAAAACTAGAGCAATCACTGAATAAAGATACATTCAGTGGAGTGAAAATATTTGTTTCTTTCTCACTTGACAACCTCCTCAGGGAAAACAAAGATTTAAAAAGACTTTACTGAAAGTCAAGAATTATACAAATTCATGGAGAAGAACACCAAATGCAATGCATATTACAACATTCAGTCCTTTCTCCCAAATCTTCCCTGAATGTATGACAGAATAATCTCGAATTTTCCCTCTCCTCAAATCCAGAAAAATCACAAACAAAATCATAAAAAAAATAGTCCTAATTCTTTCTTCTTAAATAAGAAACTTTATATGACAAGGGTACTGGAACATTGGACCAGGTTGCCCAGGGAAGTGAATGCCTCTTTGTCGGAAGTGTCCAAGGGCAGTCTGAGCAATCTGATCTAGTGAAAGATGTCTCCGCCCACAGCAGGGGCTTGGACTAAATGGTCTTTAAAAGGTCCCTCCAACCCAAACCACTGTTATTCTATGATTCTATGAATACAGATGTTCAGAAACCTCTAAGAATGTGTCAAAAGAGAAATAGTCTTCTCTCAACCCAACCCAAGGTCAAGTCAAGTGCATTTTCCTCAGTCTTAGGATGGGCTTCTCATCCATATTCCTTCCAGGGGTTTGTGTTTGTTTGTTTTAAAGAGTGCTAGAACTGGATTCCCATTTCAGGTGCTCCTGTTTCACACAGATGATGCCTTTACAAAGAAGCTTAGCTTTTACTGAACTCTGGTACCAATTTAAGACCTTGACACTGAAACCAAGTCTTCATGACAGCACTCACCTGCAGTCAGGTGGGATCAGCAGTGGTGTGAGAGACCAACTTAAATATTCACATATTCTCTATCAAAGCTTTCACATACAACCATCAGATTTTTCCCCTATAACAGTGGGTGGTAGTGTACTTTCACTAGAATGTGATTTCACCATGAATTTACAAGTTATAATTACCAACTTTCCGCAGCTCAAAAGAAGTATCAAAGCAATGTCCAGCTGCCAGGAGGAGTACTGCATAATTAATTCCTGCTGGTAATGTTGGCTCTGACTCAAATGCCTTCTTGAACCTAGGAAAACAAATATTCAAGCTTACTTTGTAAATAATGCAGTCTAGTTGGGGCATCATTACAGTTTTAGGTAATTTAAGAGCTTATCTTCTGTTTACACAGCAAGAATCCATAGAAGTAAAAATATTTTAGTGTTTTCCACACATTCTTTGTGGTTATTTTTAGGAGTCTGGTATTTATACATCCTCCTCCCATTTCCTTTCCCCCCACACAACAAGCACAGATCCTAATCATCCATTCCAGTAAAATTATCCCAGTAAAGTTGCAGTATCTTACAATATTTTTTTCAAGATCAAATCAAACTGAATAATACTATCAGTTTGTAAAAGACCTGTTTCAGAGTTATATTTATTAATAAGCTCATTAACTTAGTCTTTAGTAAATGAGTTTTCATTGACTTGAAACCTTAGATTTTATTGTGTATCTGCTACGACGGCACACACAGAAGCAAATGATACAAGAATGTACCTCACATTTAGCTGTGATTTCAGCTACTCCAAATTTTATTCTTTACTGAGTGTCTTATTGACACTGTCCTTATGAGTTCACATAAAACAGGACTATACCAGATTTCATTCTCCTCAAGAGGAACTGAGCAATCAAGAGAAATGGCAGAGGAATTAACTTAGGCTCAATCTTGTCTTAAAAGAAGTGGAAGTGCTCACACCAACACAGCACACACTATCCTCATGCTAGCAATGCCAGTAGCTGTGATAACAGCAACAGGACCTCAGAATAGGAACACCTTTGATTGCAGGTATATATACACATATTCTCACCTCCATAGGGAGAAGGCAAAGACTGCTATCATATGTGAGTTAAGTAGCACAAGAAATTTAGACAACACAATTCACTACAGTAAAAGAAATGCAGTTTAAATTTACTTTCTAAAGGATGAAAAAAATACAGACAAACAAATGGAATATATTAAAAAATGTAAACAGGTTGTGACATTAGTGTAAAAAGAAAGAAAAGAAAAAATAAAAAAGCTGTGCAAAACCTAAGGATTTGACTTCTAGACCATGCTTTGACATGCAAGCAAAGCTAAGGCATTTTTATGCCACCAGGCCAAAAGTAAGGCTGGTTTTTAATTTGTTTGTTTGTTGTTTTTTCTGCTCTAATCATTAATGATTTTGCATCCTTTAATGTAAGATCTGTTCTCCAAAACTGTAAGACAGGCTTCTCTTCAATCTGCTATATATATATATATATATATATATATATATATATACTTTTTATACTTCAGCTGCCCACCTCCAAAGAAATTAATCATTAGACAGGCACCTACTGCTCTAAAGAAAAGCAAGAGAAGCAGAAAATACTAGATCTTTTTCTTTCATCATTTTTCTTTCATGCAATTTTCTCTTGTACTGTGAGTTACAAAAAAGTGCAACTAGAAAATATTTTTGGCTCACTTAAAAAACCCCAACCAACACATAGACACAAAAAAATCCACCCTAAAAACAAAAAACAAAACAAACAAACAAAAACAAAGGAAAAAACCCTAAACAACCAAACAACCCATAAAAATCTGTCAGCTAAACAGAACAACAAAATCACTGATTCTAAGTATATACATCTAAGAGAAGCCCTTTAGCTGGCATTATCTGTTTGGAGACAGAGTGATGTTGGGAACTGGATCACATTTTCTGCCCTAGAGATCTCCCAGGCTGTAATTCTCATGCAATACAAAAAGGAGAGAGGAAAGATTGACAGAAGAAAAAGAAAAAGCCTTGGAAATTAGTGTTTTTGTTCCAATATAAAAAAGACTGTAGTTTTGGAAAAATGTTGCAGTTGTTGACGTTAGAGAAAATGCTGCAGTGCAGACACTGAATTAGAGAGGTAGCAGTGAAAAGATATGAATAAAGACTGGGTAGCTTTGGTAAATCTGATTCACACTGTCGGTGTGAAACAGGAAAGTGACAGTTAATAATTACTCTTTCATATATTCTCTCATATTTATATGAAAGATATCTTTTATTCTGCTTTCTAATTGTCATAAAAGCACATTGTTGGTTTGGTTTTTTTAATTGGAATAGACCAAAGTACCTTGACATTACCAGTTGTTGCAAAACCAATACTTTGATTCTGCTGCCAAATTCTCTTTATCTCATGCAATTCACTGTACTTCCCTTATATCTTTATTTTTCTAAGACTGAGATAATAACCTTTATCTCAACATAACATAGCACTGCCATGGAGGCATTGCTCCTGCACACACCTTGTCCTGTTGTGGCCTGCTGTAGCACTAGAGTAGGCTTGCTCCTTTCTAAGAGCTTTTCACTGAGTTATGAGTCAACCTTTCAGCATGTCAAGCCTGCTGTATGACTAACACTAGAAAATCAAATCAATATCCAGTATAAAATAAAAACCAAAAGCAATTGGACCATCTGGTACAGCCTCTGTCCAAACTCCAGCTTGACTCAACATAGATCTCCTCGTTTTGTGGCAGGAGGTGCAAGAGCTTTCTGTATTGGGTCTCAGTTGCCAGATACTTAAGGGATTAGTTAGGGCCTGGCTGACCAGCACCCTACCTTGTGCAGGAACTATCATCCTCTGTCCTTTCCTAGACTAGAATGCCTGCAATCACTTCCCATCAGATCTATGATTATCATGATTGCTAAGATGTATTTATTCAAATTGTGTTAAAATAGCTACATAACTCACCACTCTTATACATACAATAATACAATACAGTTCAATTATGTTTGACAATATCAAATTTTATCTGTTCATAAGGTACTATGAACAAGGAGAAAGCAAGATGTACAATACCAAGAGTAATTTGCATTTAATTCAGTCTGCAATAATGCCTAAAATTTGCATACAGAATTACACTTTTCTTTTTATCATGTTCATGACATTAGCAAAATACAGTGTTTACAAAAGACCCTTGAAAGTTTTTTACGGGCTTTGTGCTTTACACAAAATGGAATTTTTTTTAATCCAAAATTATGCCAGGAGGAATGAAAATAATAATATATTGCATTCCTGTTATTTCAACATCTTTTAAAATTCCAGTAAGAATTGCCAAGCTGTAAAGACTGACCAGAAGTTATAAACTGCATTTGTATTCTGAGGCCATAACTGGTAAACAATTTTATCTTATCTTTTATGAGAGACAGCTCTAAGCTGAAGTTTACTGAAAACAAGTGATAAATGACAAAGAAAGAAGAAAGCTTCCATTTTAAGCATTTACTTCAACAAGCAGCTGATGAGCACAAGACCAGAGCTAAGACGTGATGTGCAGGACACATAAATGCAGATTGTCTGTATCCTCATCTGAATGCAGAGAAGCAGAAGTCTAGGATGACATCCCATGCCTCTATTTTCTAACCACTTCCATGTAACAGTGATTTAGTGCATTTCAAAAGCATTAAAATAACAAGATTCTTCTCTCTAAAATGAGGATAAGAATTCAACTATTATTGACCAGTCATTGTGTACTTCTTTGACTACTGATGCTACTGTAGTCCCCTGCAATGTGCCTATACTATATGATGATGATAAAACTTTTATTACTATACAGTGATAAAACTTTTCTCAGCAAATTTGGAATACTGGTTGAGAGTTAAACCTCTAAGCCTAGCTAGCTAATATCTGTCAGATTCCAGACATGCCAATCAATTAATGACTGATTATTCTCTGGCCCAGATTCCTAAGAATAATACAGTATAACAGGAGACTTCATATTTTGGAAAAGTGATGAGTTTAGTTTATGCCTAAACTTCAGGCCTCTAAGGCACTTCAAAAACTTTGCAGAATCTCTCATTCTCAACAAATAAGCAAGGAAATGTAGAAGATTTGTTCTATCCCCTAAGGATGCCAAGTATTTGGAAAGTAAAACTGTTCAAATACATTCTTGTTCGAGGAATATTTTTCCAAAGCTAACAAAAGGACATAAACCAGGAAAATAGTACTCACCAGAAAGTTGCTCTGTCCCTGCTTTCTATATCTATGAACCCAGATTCCAAAAACATGTCCTTATAAATTCGACCAACCAGGCAGTACATATCTGAAGCTACTTGGTCTTCCTGCTCTACAAGGGGAATCATAATTTCTAGAGCTTTCTGTCTGTCTCCAGGCAGATTTCTCCTGTTGAAAATAATAATTTTTATTTAAAAAAGTTAACAAGAAATAATTTTTAACTACTGTTTTTAATATACATATGACTTCATCCATGTAAAATGACGGATAGACACAATGGACTATGTTATTTATACACACTTACCCCTTTCTTCTTTTTTTTTTGTCTTTTCTTTATGTCATGGAAAACCTTTATAAATGCCCCTAAACATAACTTCTCTCTCTCATGAAGCATCAGCTATAGCAAAGAACTGAAAACAGCATCAAGAACCTCCAGGGAAATTCTAAGAAGAGTCATGCATTACTTCTTTATAAAATAGAAAAATATGAAACTTGATATCTAGTATTTCTTTCAATGTAATTCATGCTCTAAAGGAAAAAAAAATTCAATCTTGTGATTGTGATTTTACTTTTTATATACAATTTGACTGTGAAACAAAACATCCAAAAAGCACAAACCAGATTGAACTCCCATGATAGGTTTATGAGTTAAGCCAATAAGGCAATATTAAAAGAAGTCCTTCAGACAAATAAACCACATAATTGCAAGCATTAGACAGCTCCTGGTGAGTCACAGTTTTGGTACATACATCATTCAGTATGAAAAGTTTAGAATTTTAACATGTTTGTGTACTGAACAATCAAATTATTCCATTTTCAACATTTCCACATCTTGTATTGACTATCACTTATTCAGATTAATGAATTTAATGAGAACAAAACCAGTACGGCAAATAATGTTTTCCAACATGGATTATTTACACTTAGCTGGTCTTCAGAGACCAAAAGTCCCTTCTTTTATTTCTATTTACTTTTCCATCATCAATGCCCTCACATTTCTTGATTTAGGTCAGACTAATCTTGACTAATTGAGCTGCCCCATCCTTCTGTACTAGTGACCTGGATTAGAAGCAAGAGACATTTTTTTCACAGCAAAGATTCAGTAGCACAGAGTATTCCAGACCTGCCTCAGCTCACAAAATATTCCCTATGGTTCCAGTAAGGAGAAAGTTACAATTAGCCAAAGTAATTCCTTCTTGGCACACCAAAGCATGAATATTTTCATGGCTGTCATGGCTTCTAGTTTAATGGCTAGTGTGGAAAGGAGAGGAATAGGAAAATCTCATCTGAACTCCTTTGCATGCACTATGTAGATCTTTCGTCAGATGCTCTCAGAGCAACATCTTGAGTCACAGAATCAGTGAAGTATATGGATACACCCAAAAAGATTATGCTGCAGTTTTCCAGGTTTTCAGTGCCTCAATGAACTAGTCCTGTTTCCAAAGATGACTTTGTTTCTAAAGAAAACTGTGACCTTGAGGTCGAAACAACACATTACAACTCCGAGGAACAACTAGTGACCCTTGTGAAAGCTCTGTAGAAGTGGCAGGTACATGCTGGATTATTTAATCTGCAAAACTTCATGTATTTATGTCAAAATGGAAACAAAAAAGGCACAATATTTATACCTTCATTTGCCTTCATTTACTGGTATAAAGGCACAAGTAAGAATCTGGACATCTTATTCAGACAAAAAATGCCAGACTTTTACTTTTTTCTTTTTTTTTTTATTTCAAAACCAGGTTCATTTTTTCAAGTAATTCCTTGTGGCATGTTTTGACATCACTTTTATATGATATGCAGTTTTAAGCCTCCTCAGTGAACCTGAATTACAAAATTCAAATCTGTGAGAAGAAGAACCATCTATCAACATTTACTACACTTGACAATTTTGATACCTGTTGACACCTGGTCTAGTCTTCTAAAAGTCAACTGCAAAATGTTCACTGTGATAACAGCAATGGAGCAGAGAACATCTGTAATTTCCTCTGAAAAAACACCCCTCTTAGTCGCTTGCCTAAATGTCAGCATCTTAGAAAGAAAATCTAGGCTTGGCTTTTATTTAATCCATGGAAACAGTGTATGTTGCTCCATGCATCATATTTTGCCCATGTTATCAGAGGATGTGAAAATTAGTTAATCATCATAATACAATAAAATCCTCCTATGGACATTTGATGAAAGGTCTGCTTCTGTTGCCTAACATTATCAGAACTCAGACTTGAATGAGATTATGTCTTTGCCAGCACGAATGATGCAGCACTGTCACTCACACAGAAATGTTAAAAGTGTATTTTACAGAAGGAAAATATTGTTAGGTATTTATTTGCTTTGATTTATGTACTGAAACAAAAAATAATGCAAACCAAAGACAAAGACAATTTAAAGGCAAAAACAATTCAAACATACTAAAGAAAAGGGAAAGAAATTTGATACTATGAGATAAAAAGAAGCTTAGAATCCACAGAGGTGCTTCAGTCAAAATCATAGGACTGCATATAAAGATTCCAGTAGGGAACTTCACATAGGATTACCCATCCCTTACAAAGTTTGAAATTTTCATTCACTGTTCCACAGCAGAAGGAAGGGTATATTCTTACCTGTTTAGTGCAAATGCATAATGCAACCTCACATGGTGGTGTGAAGCCAAGTCAAAAGTGGGTAGTTTTTCTAAAGTTTTCACCAATTTCACAATGGAATCATAATCCTTCCAAAAGAAAGGGATAATAAAGTTTTAAGTGGCTGTGCTGAGGTATGCCTAAATAAACTCCTCTTCAACCTAAGCAGTTATAATTTCATACTAAGAAGTATATTCAGTCGACTTTAAGGTTTCAGTTTCTTCAGTCTCAAATTGAAAATAGCCTAGCACTAATCAGAGATGGGAATGTGTGCCGTATTTAGCAGGGAAGTCCAATTTGTTCTCCTGTGCTGCTTCAACATGGTCCTGTAGGAATTTTCATAGATGTATTTCACTATTAAAGTTAGGAACTGAACACACTTCAATTCTTATATTGTGCAGACATTACAAAGGTAACTGCATTTGAAATGAGGCATTTTAAATATCCGAAGTAGTCATAAGCCACAAAAACAAGACTCTTTAATACCACAGCTTTTAAAGTAGCTTATTCATTGATATATTTAAAAAACAAATAAAAATAAAAAAATCAAACTCAAACCACTTCATGTTTAAGGAATGACAGTTGAAATTATTAATAACAAAGCAAGCAATTACCAGCATCATTCCAAAACCTGAAATATGAACTATTTACGTTTCCATAAGAAATGTCATTAGCTTTGGTGAAAAATAATACATTTGCCTATCAATTGCAGAATGCCACCATAGCTTTTAAGTGCATGCTGTTCATCACACAGCAGTGCTGAGATGGAGAAGAGTTATTACATGTCATATACTTTATAGGTACTGTTATAAAACCTTTTTCTGCTATGGAAAGGCAAACAGTGAAACTACAAAATAAAATAAAAACATCAGAGAAGATACCATAAAAGATTTTTACTGATGTGCTTTATCCACACATTTTGTTTTAAAAATCTGTGCCAAATACAGAATACCAAAAATTTCTGTGCCAGTGTAATTTAGTTTACCATTCTTAGTAGTAAACTCCTACCTGGATGTCTCTGTAGGACAGCAGCAAGTTTATTACAATGTCAGCAGACAAGACTTCAACGTTATCGACTCGCTGTCGAATCCTTGCCAGCTCTGCTGCGAGCTCTTTGCCCGTGTAAAGCGTCCGAGCCTTTCTGATGTCATTCAGAATGGATTCCCGGAAATACTGGCTGGAGAGGAACAAGTTCACATCAGCACAGCTCTCCCAGTGTATGGGCAAAACATGCATTGATGGAGCAGTGTCAGTGCAGAGATTTGGTCAAGCTGAACTATTAAATATCAGTTTTTCTGAACAGAAGGCAAAAGAGGCTGACATTTATCTTGCTAGCCAGAATATTTGTGTTTTACATGGGTGTACAAGAAGACAACTCACCTGGAACTGGCCTGTGCCACCTTCAAGAGCTGAATAAAGCGATCCACCAGAGGTAAGCATATAGGCCCAAGCAGAGACTCAAAACCAGGCGGCATCAGCTCTGTGAGTCCCTTCACAAAACTGCTATCACAGCAGTACACCTTGTTATGTGGAGTTATCATGTAAGGAACAAATATGTAGTTCCCTGTGCACATCTGCAGGGAAACAAGGGGCAATATTTAGGGCAGTTATAGTTTGGCAAGCCAAAGTATGAAACAATTGCATCTACTGCCTGCAGAATTCCACCTGTTAAAGTCAAAGCGAGACCTGCTGCTTACTTCAGCAAGACTGTTTTGATACATAAATTCAGTTTTCACATCAAATGTGATATACACCTAAAATTCATTAGTTCAGATTTTTGCTATCATTCCTGTAAAATCAGTCTTTTCAGAAGTATCAAGTTGACCTTAAAATTGTAATTGGCTCAATACTAAAATAATTCTCAGGCCACACCCTGAAGAGGCAGATAGAATCAAAAGAAGCTGAGGTACTTGCTTTTCAAGGTGACATGATCAGAAGAAAACAGTACAGTTTGGCTCACAGATATTAGAAACAGTAATACAATCTAGTTGCCTCACAACAGGACAACGATAGAGAAAATTAATCCTCATATGAACTGCAAAATTACTCAAATAATTTTGCATTCAAAAAGCAAAATAAATTCCCTACTATGTAGAAAATATTTTCAGTGGGACTTAAAATCATACGTAGCTCAAAATAATCACTTACAAAACACCTCAGCATTGCTAAACTGCATTGATTTTTATATACCAATGTATGACAGATACTTTGCAAAAAAAAGAGAAAAAAAAGAAAAATAAGTGTCTTCCAAGGAAGAGGGAAGCAAGATGTCTGCTGACTGTGGTATGTGTGTGAGTACAGATTTATGTGCAGAGAAAGTTGCTGAATATTTGTGCTTTAGAGAGTCTTAACTACGAGACAGAATACCGACAAAATTGGGAACAGCTCCTCCATTCATGTCTCAAAGCTCAGACTCCATTACTGAAGTGCCCAGCAGCAGCCCAACAGCAAAAGCCTTAAGGAAGCATTTCTTGAGACTTATCATTTTTAGTATGTCTAAATTATTTTCAAGGTTAATTAGTTTCTGTTCAGCTGCTTTAAGTCTCCCAGAAGTCAATACTGCAATGCAGACAGCACTTCAGAAACTCCCTGCCTAGCTGAGCTCCACAGATTGAGAGGGCAGTGACTGAATAGTTTTTGAATGCACAATACCAACTGTGTGCTTAAAACATGTATTTTAACCTGCATTATTAGTCTTTTAAAACATGGAGGGATTGAGGTAGTCAAGTCTGCAAAACATGTGTGTATAGATATGTCAGCAAGTCTCATATGTCATATTTGTGTACAAATCAGAGACTGATATTCAGTAGCAAGCAGTATGAAAAGTACACGTATTATTTTTAATTACACCCATCATACTATGAAATTGTAAGACCTCAATATAAAGGCCATCCCACTGCACTTCTGAGGGGTATCAACAGACTCTGTAAAATCTAAAAGTAATTGGTGCAGGCATTCACATGTGGTCAATTGAGATCAACTAACACAGAAGTTGTTTGGAGATAATTGTATACAGTGCCTTTCACAAGGGTTAATTTAGTCTTCTTTCTGTGACCATTGTGAACTGCTGCTGCTGAAGAGCTAGGGAGTATTTATCTCTGTGTGACTGCAGCAATTCCAAAGGAAACTTGAGAACTGGGGAGTATATGACAATTTTTTTAACAAGTAACTAAGGAGTGGGATGCCAGAACCCAAACAGGTTGTCTGTGCAACAGAGAAGTGAATGGATACTTCTATTCAAGAATATCCTAGAGTGTAAGGCAATCACATGCTTTCAACAGTGAATGGATGAACTTTTTACCCTGCTAAAATCTAATGAGCCCTACAATCAAAGGCAGAGGGAAAATTATGAATTTGCTGGAAGTGGTTTCAGCAATTATGAGATGGGTACATTGCCACTGGCATAAGAGCCACTATTACACATAGGCAGACTGTTCTCCAGCTTTCCTTTTCTAGGTAAAGGAGAAAAAGGTTGAGAAGTCAGAGTCAAGAAAAAGGGCTACAGATTTCCAGAGACAAACGTTTTACTTCCTAATGTTTATTCAGCGCATTAAAAATAAATTCAAAACTGTTTGCAGGAAGACCTTCTCAGACCTCTGGCACACTGTTTCCAATGCTGAGGCCTTAAATAAAAATCAACGCTGAAAAAGGATGTTCCCATCTTTTGAAGTTCACAGAATCCAAGGTTTACCCTTGTAAAATGGTCATGGCACCTACAGAGATTGTACCAGAGTCTTAATCTTTAATTCTACCAGGAGGAAAACTGCTCTCCTTAGAGATGACAAGTGTCTGAATCCATTACAGAGCATGAGCTCTTAGAAACTCATCCTGCGTGCACTTTCTGTAGGAAGTACTTATTTATTTCAGTGAAACAAGACAGCCAGCAAAAGTTTGTTTATATGCATTCCTCCTGCTAGCTGAGGGGGGAAAAGAAAAGCTGGTTATAATATAGAGCCTGGCATAGAAGACATTCAGACCCAAGAGTCTTTGGAAGCAGTGGACAGGGAAGAACTTAACAGTAAAAGACAGGAGAAAACTCTGTGGGAAGAAAAGAGAAAAAAAAAGAATCCATTTACAGTTGCTCAGAGGCCCCTCAGGGGTCTCAGGGAAGAATCTCACCCTGATATTCAGTAGCAAGTAGTGTGAAAACACAATGGCCTTTCCCTGGCCTTTCAGTCAGGGCATCACTTTGCTTCTTAACTTAACCTAGATAGTTATCTTCTGTGGGAACTCTGTATCTACAAAACTTCTCAAATTTGGCTGAAATCCACCACACAGAAAAGCAGGCAGATACAGAACAAATGTGGAGGATGAAAAACCAGTACAAGCTCTTAAGTTTCATTTCCTTAGGAAATACACTTAAAAAAAATAAAAAGAGCACACACGCAATAAAGCTAGAAACACAAGAAATACTGACCTCAATTTCACTTCCCTAGCTAAAGAGTACAGTAGGTAGATATTTAACAGCTAAAACTAACAAAGGCAGACATGCAATAGCTCTAGTGTCAAAAGAAAAAAGAATAAAAAGTTGCATATTATTTACTAAAGGTGGTGGTGGAAGAAAGATAAACAGTGACCGCAAGACTTCTTTTGTATAACAAAGTCTATAGTCCCCTACTCTGGAAACATGTTGTGTTATCATCACAAATTCTCGTTGCAAAGAGCCCAACTCCAGCTGCATTTGGACTATGATTAGGGTGGGACCCAAGAGAAACCAAGCTGTAAGGGAAGCAGTTGTGGAGCTACTCTAAATGTCAGACCACTTTGAAACATTTTCCCTAAAACAGAGTGTGTGACTTGCTTCTTTCCTCATTCATCCGGTAATGCAACCTGTCTCAGCAACTTACACTTCTTTCTCATCTTTTTTGTTGAAATATAAGCTACACTAATTTAAGTCAGAAAGGATCAGGTGGTCTTTCTGACACACTTCCCATCTGCTCACACTTGCTTTATATTTTCACTTAGTACATATTACTAGACTTGGAAGCTTAAATATATTTAACTTATTCTATTAAAATTTGCCTTGTAATACTCCATCCCAACTCTGATCCCACCAAATCTGGTCTTTTTTCTAACCCTGACTTCCCTCTATACTCTAAGTCTATTAAGCACACAAGACAAAATTATTTTACTTTGATCCATTCTTGTGACTCAACTATATAATGTATAATGAACCCAGGATATTTTTGAAGGAGTAGCATCTTAAATGTAATTGTAATATTCTATTATCTTAACACCCTTTAAAAAACATGGGTTGAATACAGGGGCTTCAAAAATGGGTGGGAATAGACCCCCTCAATCAAGAACAAGTGGTTCAAGTTTCATTTTACAACCCTCTTCCTTTATAAACCTTCATTATACAAGGTTCGAAAGCTCAAATTACTGTAGTGAAAATGACAAAGGGATTACAGGGCATCTGAGTTGTATGTTGAAAGGCATTACTGAAAATACCCGGGGCTGGGACAGGCCTGGAGCGTGCATACAGCGAGTCAGATGATCGTTACTGTGGTTCACACTGATGCACAAGAGCTTGGGACATTAGACAGGCAATCCTGGCCTAAGCTTTCAGATCAGCTGAGCTGCTTTTTTCTGGGAGGCATGAACATAGATATCAAAGTCTTGGGCTAGCACACTCGGTACCTAGCAACACCAGGTCAATTTCTGACAGACTATCCATGTCAGCCCATTTCATCAAGTCAGATGAATTAGAAGGCAGAAGTGCTGGCTGGCGTCAGCTACGCACATAAATGCTTACAATTAAGTGATGGATACTGTAATTGATTTTTGCAAATCTTTTAATTGCTCTGTATTTTTCTACTGTCCATTTCTCATTTACTGAGGACAAATTTAACAATTCCAAAGCGTAAGTAATTTCAGTTAGAGATGTAAGTTCATGTTTAATAACTCTATAATTACAGAATTTTAGACAAAGCTTCTAGCTAAACCTAGTGGTCACTGGATCATTAAGCACCTTTTCCTTGTTCAATATCCTTTCTCAGCTTCTGAAAGAAATTAATATAGCATCTACTTCTATACAAGAGATAATAAAAATCAATAGCATATACTTACATTTTAATGATCACAGTAAGAATATAAACCAGCCCTTCTTTTAACATTCCCCTCTTCTACAGAACTACTTGTGAAAAGGGTAGCTTTTTAGACTTGAATGGGGAGACTATGTCTTCTTAGAAAGAACATCATGAAATAAGACGAACACTACTCTTTCTTTCAAAAAATAAATCTGATGTAATGCAAAAGATTTTTATTTTCAGAAAGTTGCACTGATGAAAAAGACATGGTGCTAGACAAAGTAACATTTGAGTTCTGGCCAATTAAAGTCACCAATTAATGACTTTTTCTTCATAAAGAGGAGGAAAACTCTGAAAAAATCCAGAGTCAGTGGTGCAAAGTCCATTCAATACCCTAAGGTCTTTACTAGCACTGCTCTGTTTAGATCATTTAGCAGTCAAATATCCGCAAACAGAGAAAAACTGCCTTCAAAGACAAGAAGTGTCCAAGAAAACAAAGATTCCCAAAACAAAAACCATGATACTTCAGCCATGAATGGGAGAATCTAGCAGAATCCCACCCACTTGCCAAAGATTCAGGTTAACATCTAATGTAACTTTAATAAAAGAAAAGAAAATCAGCTGAATTAATAAAAATTGCCATTATCTCTCACAGTAGGAACTGTTCTTCCTGCTGACACTCTTCTAATTAAAATAACTTTTTTCTAGTTCTCCCACTCATCCTTTTGAAAAATATCTGCTTTTATTTCAATTCTTCTGGTGAAATTTTTAAGGTAGTTCTCTGCACATGGTATTATGTGTAGCAGATGGCAAAATCATAAACCAAGTTATTAAATCTATTCCCTCCATCCCCCAAACACACAGTAAATCAAGATGTGCTGATGTTTTAATGAATACAGACTCAGTTTGGGTTTACTTTAAATCCACTCATATGAATGATATCCTTACTATTGATTTGAAAAGGACATTAAGTAAGCCTCATGCCTCAAATGAACAGAGGCACAGAGACTGGATCTATACTATTAATACCTCCCCTTTTTTTTGAGAATATATTATTTCTTTATATACTCAGGAATATCATTCTGTTGCAGCCATGGTACATCCTAAATGCTTGTTTAAAATCATCTTACAGCCTATATGGTCCTTTAATCATATTTACATAGGAAAAAAGTTACCAACTTTTTCCCAGGAAAGTATGCATTAAATATATTAGTCAAGAATTCACAAATTAAAGAATAAGCAAGACGTAGTGTCGTATCATAAATAATAAATACCACAGTTATCACTTCCAACAAAATATTTACTGAAGGCTACATAGCATTTTTACATACTTGGATATCAAAAATCAAACTGGCCACAAATCTCTTGTTGGCTGGATAAGGAGTATTAAAAATATTTTCCACTATTTCCATGGTGAAAGAAACCAATAGTTAAATATACTCTATGCTACAGTCTTTTAACAGCAGTTAGGTGGAGATTCTGAGCTTGCAGAAGCTTCTGTAATGCCTCATCCAGAGTCACAGAATGGGTCAGGTTGGAAGACACCACAGTGGCTATCTGGTCCAACCTCTGCACTCAAGCAGGGTCATCCTAGAGCACATGGTACAGGATTGTGTCCAGACAGTTCTGGAATATCTCCAGTCAGGGAGAGTCCACCATTTCTCTGGGCAATTTGTTCTGGTGCTTGGTTACTTGAACAGTAAAGAAGTTCTTCCTTATATCCAGGTGGAACATCCCATGCACCAGTGTCTGCCCATTGTCTCTTGTTCTAGTCCTTGGCACCATTACAAAGAGCCTGGCTCCATCTTCTTGACACCCTCCTTCAGATACTTATAGACATGGATGTGGTCCCCTCTCAGCTGTCTCTTCTTGAGGCTCAACAAGACTAGCTGTCCTCAGTATTTCCTCCTAAGAGATGCTCCCATCCTTTCAACATCTTTGTTGCTCTGTGCTGGACCTGCTCCAGGAGCTCCATGCCTCTCTTGCACTGGGGATCTCAGAACCGGATGAGTTCTCCCACTCACATTAAAGGAGCACTACACCAAACTGTCTCTCAAGCTACACCTTAAACAAGAGGCAATTAGGAAAGGCTGTGGAAAACCAGTAAAAATTACAATCATGGAACCATAGAGTGGTTTGGATTGGAAGAGTCCTTAAAGGTCATCTAGCTCCAACATCTGTGATGTGCCCAGGGACACCTTCCACTAGACCAGGTTGCTCAGAGCCCCATCCAACCTGGCTTTGAAGACTTCCTGGGATGGGGCATCCATATCTTCTCTGGGCAATTCCAGGGCCCTACCACCCCCACAGTACATAATATCTTCCTAATACTTAATCTAAACCTTCCCTCTTTGAGCCTGAAGCCATTGCCTTTTGTCCTATCACAACAATCTGATCCCTTCAAGTGTTAGAAAAGCAAAACACTGCCTGGCCATACAACATTAACTCTGTTGCTCAATCGCTAACACCTGTAAGTCAGCTGCCCAAGAGAACAATTCCCATTGCCTCCAAGGGCCCTCCTGATCAGACCAGGAGCTTTAATGCAGTCTCACATCCCAGGCAGCCCTCAAAGCTATCCACTTCTCCAGTCTGGTGCAAGCAAGCAGCCTGAACTGAAAGGTGTGCACTGTGTCAAGGTGTAACTTGCTACAGTGGGTTGCAAACCACATGTAGAATATATGCACATTAGACACTCAGATTCAGCAAGAAGGCAAATTAAAAAAAAAAATTAATAGACCTGAAACTTTCCTCCAAATGTGGTAGAATTTAAACCGTGGGAAATTATGATGAAATTAAAACTGGTTAGCTAAGACTAGCAATGTACAGTCATGAACCATAACCTTTATAGCAACATCTGATGACTGAATCTCTTTACTAGTAATTTCTAGAATGCCTCTGCTGCTTGATTGACCTCAAAAATCAGATAACAGCAAAAACTAAACTAAAGTTCTTAACCAGCAAAATAACTACCTTCTGTTAAGGTATCACTGCCTGTAAAAATATATGGTTTTGGTATTACTGGAACATTTGGAAAAGGTCCAATTAAATAGCTATAAAACCACATATAGCAGGAAATAAGCCAATGCAATCTTGTACTGCTCTGCCCAGACAGGCTCCAAGCAGCTTATCTTTGCTATGCAACATTGTATTGACTATTATTAGGAAGCACAAAAATCCAGCAGAGGAACAAAACTGTTTGCGATAGATTTTTGTTTTGGTTTTTTTTGTTTGTTTGTTTGGGTTTTTTGGTGGGGTTTTTTTTGTTTGGTTGTTTTGGGTTTTTTTTTTTTTTGTTGTTGTTGTTGTTTTTTGTTATCCCACTTTGTTTTAGGGATATAAGATTTAGGAAAAGCAAACACAAGGCATTTCAGTTAGGCAAATATATATAGATACACACACACTTGTTTTGCAACCTTTTTAATCCCCTGGTGCCAAGGATACCATGGTCCTGATATGGCTGATGTTTGCATGCTATTAAAAAACATGTTCTAGAACACCAAGACTGAACTCCTTGTTTATCCATATGTGAATTTCATTATTTTTTTTTTCATCTTGGTAACCTCACATGACTATTTTTGGTAAGGGTGAGCTTCTCTAGAACAGAACCATACCCATTTAACCAAGAATCTTAAAATTTATGAAGAAATACATTTTTTAGGAAGCAGGTATTATATTCAATAGTTAGGCATGCACCAACATTGTGAAAAGCCTACTTCCAGGTCATTTGGCTGACATCATGCTGAAAAAAATGAGGAAAAAGGAGACAAAGGAGCTGCTAAAACCATTGCACTGACTTCCCTCTTCTAATACCAGGGAAAATACTTCCTCCCAGAAAAGATGTTATGTGGGTGTGCTTGAAAACATCTGAGACTTTCAAGGAACACATTCTTTTTCTGGCATACACTGAAGCATTTCTAAAAGTGATAAATGACAGCGTCACAGTCACCTATCCAAATTTAAATGGAAAACAGAACAATCCTTTCTGAAACAGACGAAGGCCAAGTTGTCATACCTCTCCTTGAGCTTTGGGGACTGTCATTTAAAAACAGGACAAGATGACATCTCCCCTTTATTCTATTTTATCAGTCATCTCCTGCTGGTTTCCTGCTAAGAGAGCTCTTCGCCCTACCCTCCCAGGAACATTACATTAGTCACACATCATTTTCCCTAGGTCCTAGGCCACGAGAACAAAAACACAGAATGTAATACATTCATCTACAAGAAAGGCCTTACTGTTCTCTTTTCATTTTATGTAAAAGGCCTAACTGATCATTTCTTCCACTTTCATTAGAGAAAGGCGAGATATTTCTAGTCTAGCACATCTTTCACAGCCTTCTGTGAGTGTCTGAAAAGCACTTTTGGATAAGAGCTATATAGAAACTCTATAGGAAAGCCTCTTTGCTTTGTTTTTTTAACAAAAAAAAAAAAAAAATCTGTAATTTAAAATGCAGCATTAGACCAAAGCTTGCACTGGTTTTGAAGCAATCTGTAGAAATGCCATGCAGAAAAAAGACTGCATCTTTTTCAGAGAATCACATTTCATACTGGTGAAAGTAATTACTTAATCCACTGTTAAATAAAGAAGTAAAATCAGGAATGCTGCTGTTTTCATGGCATTGAGGAAAATAAAACCTGGTCAGTTTCTGAAATTAAGTACTTCATATGCCCCTCTAAAAAAATTTATTCAAATATATGGAATTGCACAGCATGCACATAGCACCTCAGGTTATCAGCACAGCACTGGGTAGCCTCTATGAAATTATATCTTAGCAAATGTGGCTACCAGAAAGTCACGAAGCAAAACCAAGAACAACTCAGCCCTGCTGCTCCAGAACAAACCACATTGGAAAAGCAGTGTTCTCCCAGCCACAAGTCTGCCTCCACTGAACTTGGGAGTGAAAAAGGGAAGGGAGATTTGGAAGGTCTACCTCAGAAACCAGAGGGACGCCAAGGTCCAGAAACCTACAGTTTAATAATGACTGGCACTCAGACCATTGGGATCTGCAATACGCTTGGACTAACAGCTCCAAGACATAACTTTTAGAAATAAATACTCTCTTTATATATAGAAATAAATGCTCTCTTTATAAATGCACTTGATATATATACACAGACATACATCTATATATACATATATATATCTGTACACAAATATATATTACATAGCTATACACACATTTATATACATACATATATGTGCACATACATATATATACACACACATATATATACACATGCATACATATATACATACACACTTTTTTCTTTTCAGAGCTGTAGCCATGGATTTCTAAAATGAGCAAGTTTCTAAATAACTCTATTTTCTAACAGAGCATTTGAAAAATAACATTAAAGAAGAGTGAATAGAAAAAGGCAACCAAAACCAAAAAGGATAAAATGACAAATGCAAATGGGTGTGAGATAATATGACAGACAAGTAAAGGCAGCAGAGAAAATACCACTGATAGATACAGGCAAGGTAAGAAGTGAGCTTGGTACCTAGCAACCAAGTGATTTACTCATATTTGCTGCTAGAATTTCCAGAATTCTATATCTAACTCTGTACAATACAGTAGGAAAGTGTTAAATTATTTGAGTGGAAAACAGAATATAAACAACATTTAATGAAATAGAAGTTTGGAATGTTTATAATTCAACTGAAATCCATACATCATACTTACATTATTCTTCTGGAAAATAATTTCCTGAAATAAAAACAAAAAAAATGACAATGTTGACAGCACTAGGAAAGGTATTTGATCAGTGTGACTTTCTAATACTACTGTTTGCACACATGACAAGAAAAGGTTGGTTGGCAGATGTTTTCTTATGCCTGTCAAATTAACATAAATAAGGTATTGTCTCAGAAGAGACAAAATTCCTATGGAACCAAGTAGATACATACAAACTACATATACATAAGAGCCTATCTACTGTCTGCATGTGACTATACATATATACACATATATACATGTCCCTCCATTTATAAATTTTCCTAGAGGGATGATGTCCAGAAGTTGTCTATTAATAAACATCTATTCCTATTTGAAAAGCCAAATACAGTAACATTTTGGTACCAGGAGAAGCAATCAAAAAGAATAGAAAGCAGTATTCATATGAGGTTTTAAAATATTCCAAAACTGCTTGAAATTCACTTGGCTCTAATAATTAGATGCAAAGAACATATCTTCACATTTTCAGTGTGAATTTTCAGAGAATTAGAAGCATACACAGATGGAAAGAGCTGATTCCTGCACACTAATCCAGGTGGTACAACTCAAGTGTAAACCACTTCTGAGCAATGATCATCTTGCTTCCAGCATGACTTGTCAATAAGTTCGTATCCCAGGAATTGATAACCATAACAGATTTATCAGACAGATTTGCCTCTGTCACTGGGACCGGTAAGCAGCTTCACTGGCACAACAGCATTAAAAACAAGCACAGCATCAAACCAAGGTGCCTCATCATTTCCATCTTGCTTAAGTCAGGCTTTGATAAAATTGCTTTTCTCCCTGTTGAGAGGGCATGTTTCTAGCTTCATAGGACTGTTTCTAGCTTTCCAAGTGTAGGTCATAAAGTTCTGGTCAACAGGAATGTCTTCTCCTAAACCAGGCTGATCAGTCCTGTCCAGCCTGGCCTGAATGTTCATGCAGAAGAACATTTCACCAGAAGTTTACTTACACTGCTTTGTGCCCTGATTAAATCATGTGCTGCAGTTCTGTATTTCCTTCATTTTCAGTTTTGTAATTCCCACTTCCATACAAGATTAAAACTGCACATGCCCTCCTGCATTGCTTCTACTTTTACCTGCTGAGTAATATGGGACAAACACTGCCTCAAAAGATGTCCCAGTATACCAAAAGATGTCCCAGTATACCCACAGCTACTTTTTTTAGACAGTTACTAAATAGTATGGAAAGGGTGTCACTCTTTGACTAATTCCCTACAGACTATCAAGAGCAGAAACACAAGCCCAGTTCAAAGCTAAGGGAAACCAAAGAGTCTTTCAGACAGCAGAGTACTGGTGGCAACTGTGACATCCAAGCCCCCTGCACAGAACTGGGCTTCCACTGACGCCAGTAGGAATCCAGCACATGACCCATTTACAAAGTCAAGCTCCTAAACTAGTAAAAAGTTCTTCCAAGTGCCCAGGAAAGCCTGATGCCTCACCTAAGTAATTTCTCAGTGGGAGTTGGGTATTTGGCTCTTTGCCCAGTAGAATGAAATTCTGCTCTGCTCATACTGTAGATCATTGTACTTACACAACTGAATTAAATTCCCAGATATATCTTTTATCATTAGCATTATTTTTAGGGCTTTCATCTGTATACTCTTTGTGTTGCAAAAAGAAAGGAAATAACTGGATTGCAAGTGGTCCAGTTAGCTGAGAAAATTTAGAGGGAAGAGCTGGGGGAAGAAACTGAGCTACTAAGTATGTCCCAAACATAGGGCCAGCCTGAAGAAAAGGGACAGAATCAAAACCATATAGCCTGCACTTGCCAGAAGCAGTGGAAGCAAATCCTTCCTGAGTGGTGCTGGTGCCCAGACTGCAGTCTGACTCACCAAGCTGCTCACTCTAAATTCTTCTTCTCAGCCAAGCATGGAAGGGAAGCGCAAGAGCATAAAACACCTCCTGAGTAAAGCCAACGCATCTGAGAGAGGGGAAGTAATTGAAAAGTCTGCCATCTGAGTTGTCTGTCCTTTCCCATCATGGAAGTTGCTAAACCTTTTGGATAGTTGCAGTAGGAAGCAAGTACCAACTACCAACTACTTGGCTGACAAAATACACAGCCCCATAGATTATCTTAAAAGACCCTCTTGCCTTAAAGTGAAGTACTATTAACTGTGCACTGAGGCATGAGGTTTTTTTTTACTGATTCTATTACATTGCTGCTAATCTCCAGCACAGTAGTCCTGCAGGTACCTGATGCAAACAGCTGTAACTCAGCAAGATTTACCAGGAGGTATCAGGAGGCCCCATAAGGTTTGGCAGAAAACTGCTAATTTAGACACAAGCTAAAGCCTAAAGATTATTCTGCTGCCTACACTCTCACAGGATTGTTATTACTGTAGCAGTTTACCACAAACACCAGTAATTCCCTTGAATGACAAAGTCTTGCATTTAGTTTCTCATCTCAAATTTGGCATATTTCTGTTTCCATAAACAGCCATTTAACAGCTAGGTATTTAAGTGACTGTAATCAAGCAATCTAAATCTTTCTCTTTAGAAAATTAAACTGAGTTTTACAGCATTGCATTGTAGACACCTTTGCCAGGCCTCAGAACATGTTTGCTATTCTGTTCTCAACCACAAGTAGCATGTGTATTTCTTACAGAAATAATTTATTTCAAGTGTTAGACTAGCTGTGACTTTCCCTTCAAACCCCTTTTTCCACCCAGTGCTACCTTCAGTGACTGCAGAGACTCTGCATTTGTGTCACAGTAGAGGATAATGTTGTTAGCCATGCTGAAGCTCTCCCTGACTCCCAGATGGTAGAACAGGGAAGGTTGACGGAAGGCATCACTCATCTCGACCACAGCAATATCTGCAGAAAAAAAAGATATTGTCAATGCCACACATTTCTGACAGTCAAATACATCTAGGTCTTGTTTCTTCACACAATTTATTTTGGTAAGAAGACCTGGCTTTAAGTAGGAAATAAGAGATCAAGAGAGATTTCCCCATTTTAGCTATTACGCTTGAATTTTGAACATAGTCAGCAGGATGTGGTTTAGCTTTTTCTATTTAACTATTACTCCTGTATTTTTTATTTAAATGAGACATTAAAATAGCAAAAATGGATAAACCGTTGATCAAGAAAAGGGAAAAAAATTGCTGTCTTCAAGAATAAAATTCACTTGGTAAATCTATACATGGTAAATGATAACCTTAGTGAAAAATAAAATTTAAAAATTACATTAGATGTATTTTTGCTCTCTGTGCAAGTTGCAATAAAAATTCATGTTATCTATAACATACTGTATAGATTCTGTACTAGAATTTTGGAAGAAAACAAACTGAAAGGTAATGTTCCAATATAAATTACCATTCAGATCTATTTTGATTCATATAGAAAGATGACAGAATGAGAAAAAGACAAGGTACAGATGCAGAGAAGCCAAAGAAACACCCATATAAGTAAAAACTTAACTGTGCAGAGAATTCTATTCACAATAAGTATTACCTGTGTGAATAATGCATGCAAGCACATGAATGCTTATAGAACAAGGAATGTAGTCCACAATTTCTCTTAAACCATGTGTTTCTCTTTACAAGATCTGCACCAATGCCAAAGTGTAACAAGAGACAATAACTATTTCTGCTGACTCTGTAAGATTCCTGTTATACTAGGCAGACTATTTCCACTGCAAAAGTCTTGTGGAATCAAGAGAGCAAAGCAAGAAAATTGATTCATCTCCACCTCTTCTACAAACACCTTTCTGTCTTTTCACACAATTAATTTTTTTCTTAGGTTTCAGGAAAAAAATAGAAAACCAAACCCAAACCAGAGAAATAAGCTTCTGTTAAAGAGTTGAACAAGAAAAGCAGGCTC
Organism: Lonchura striata; assembly: GCF_050655825.1. Lineage (NCBI taxonomy): Eukaryota > Metazoa > Chordata > Aves > Passeriformes > Estrildidae > Lonchura > Lonchura striata. The sequence goes on along the minus strand of NC_140705.1, from coordinate 63,700,584 downwards.
GTTTCCAGTATCTCTCTATGCTTTCCCATTCCTTTGGAAGCTTTGGAATGACTGAAAAGACAGATAGCAAGATAAGCTCTGTAGGGGAAAAGCCTATGGACCCTCAAGTTTCTCTAATTAATCTAATCAGAGATTCTACCTCTAACCACAACTTCTCGCCTCATCTATTTATTTAGAACATCAAAACTGAAATGAAGATATTCAATAAAAGATAAGCCTTGTGGTCACACTCTTATCTGGGGAAGCAGTGTCTCTCCAGCTTGTTGAAAAGGAATACCTTTGAGACATCTACTCTTCAGTAATGTGCTTCAGTAACTGGCCTACAGGCTTATAAATTATTAAAATCCTGAAGGAAGTATAGATACATATAGGGGAAAGAACAAACTTTGCCTGTACAAGCCTAGGCTCTTCAAGAAACAAAATTAAAAGAGACAAGACTAATATGGTATAAAAAAATACATCTTTTCACACTAAAAGACCCAATATTAAACTATGTTTTCTAAAATGCTAAGATTAATAACTTGTGTTCTAAGCATCTCCCTCTGTCTAATTCCACACAGTATTTTGCAGTATGGATGCCATCAAATTTTACTGAAGTAAAAAAGGCAGTGCACTACTAAGACTACACATATACTCACATTAATTTTAGGAAAGTGAAGCATCACAAAAGCCAAACAAGAACGACAATACCACTACTATATTTTGGGGTGAGATTTGAGTCTGTTTATTTTCTTCTCAAACTTGCCATAATGCAAGTTATATTTTTAACTGCTCTTACTCACATAGAAGTCTAATCTTGAGCAACTCCAAATTTATGGTACATATCTATTAGTGCCAAGCAAGAGGAAAATTTGCGCAATGTGCCATGACTTAATTCTGCAATCTTGCAAGATAATGTGCTTTCACTAGAGTTGCAAAATTAAGATTAAAAGGGAAATACTACTTTAAATGGAGCCTGATCAAAGCTAAATTACAAAAAACACTTAAGAAATCCTATGTTAAAACGGCAAGTTCCTAAGATCATGAAGAAGGAAAGAGAAACCCAAAAAATATTTTGTGTCGATATATATATTACTGTCAAGCTGGCAAAATACATTGAACAGAATCTGACACAGGACCACACTGTAGGAAACATTCTTGGGCTCTGTACCATCCCTATCATAGTAAAAATAAAATAAAATAAAATAAAAAATACCCAAACCATACAAAAACCTTGAGTGTCTTACACAGAGGAGGGAAGGGCCATGAGTAAAGAAACATCTGCCTGAAAAATTACACTGGTATAAACTCTTCTGTGATACTTGTATTTCTGATGTAACTAAAAGAAGAAAAGATATGTCAAGACTTCTCTGAAATTTATCTGGATAACTCATTTGATAGATAAAGCAGTGTCTTCCTTAGAATAGGTCTATCTTTTGTGAAGTTTTCCTGTTCATTTTAGCAGTTATGTATTTTAAGATGAAGATGTCACTGACAACAAAGAGATCAGATTTCTCAAGTTCAGGTTAGGCCTCAGGGCTAGTACTGCAATTTCCAAGGGGAACAACCCAAATCTTACCTGCAATTCTAACAAGCTAAAAAAGGTATATGCACTTTTGAGATCAGATATCTATTCAAATAAAAAACCATATATCCTAAACTAGCTCTTCTGACAGACCTATTTTTGACTATCTTCTTTCATAACATCAGAAGATAACTCCTCTGAGCAAAGGAGCGATCAATGTACTTCACAGAAATACAGAAGTCAAATACTATGTAACTCATTCTGGAGAAAAAGAAAAAAGATAAAAAACCCACCACAGAAACAGGAGTGGTAATGGTTCCTACAAAGCACCTGAAGTGTACCATCAAGTGCACTACAAAACAGCCAAACACTATATTCAATTACATAAAATATTATTAGAAGTTTAGAAAAGATTAGCAGGACTGATGGTTTTCAAGACAAATCTAAGTAAAGTACATACACAGATATCAAAATTCTCACAAGTTTGCAAGAGCCAGGATTTAGCTACGCCCAAAATAACTGTTTGGTCAGTTATATTATCAATCAACATATAAACTGCCATAATCCTCTTTATCAGGTTCTCACTCTCATTTCCCCAGGATGACCTCAATCAAACATTCTGATGCCATAGAAGATAAGTTTTCTATTCACTGGAGAACACACTTTCATAAGTGGCAAAATGGTATTTCAATGAAGGTGGAGGAATCAGCTCTACAGTTACATTGGAACTACCCCCTTACCAAAACATCTGTGTTTTGGGTTTCAAGGCAAGTAAAAGCCTGATCAAGCACAGGAATCAGATTAGAGCTCTCTCAACACCTAAGACCTCAGGATGAAGCACTCTGAAGACCAGGAACATCAGTTCACTGATGTCAATTCACTTCAAATGCTCTTGCACACCTTCAATGTCGCAGCAAAGTCTGTTCAGGATCCAGCAGACTAATGAGTAGGGTAGGAATGGAAGCACGCTGCATAAAACAGGAAGAAAAGACAGAAAGTGCAAGAACTGCAATTTTTGCAACCTCACAGGCTGAAAGAATGTGAAATTTAATTTTGTACCCAAGACCAAAGTAAGGGATAAAATTTATTCTATCTCATGTAAGTAGACCTGGTGATTGATCGCTGATACTAAAGAAAACAGGTGTAGAACGGTCTTTACCTTTTCTAGTAATTTTTCACATTAGAGCTAGAAAGTCTTATAATAGACCTTGAAGTATATTATTGTCTCCTAATAGTTTATGAACAATAAAATAAGTCTAATCACTACCTTCTCTCCCATCTCCTTAAACAGTTGTCCTGCCTAAATTGATAAGACAAGTGTATCATAAACTTAAGACTAGAGCTCCATTCGCCCTGGTTTAGGCAGCAAAACCAGCATAAATCCAGCAGCAGGCAGTTCAGTGTCCATGTCCTAAATCACCCCAAGCCCTGTCTGCCTGCTGACAGCAGCCAAATTGCTTCTAATAAGGCTGCTTGTGTACACATTAGCTGAGCAACCACACACTGAACTGCAGACACACCAACAACTACTAAGCAATCAAAATCTAGCCTGTTATTAGGCTAACTAACATCTACACCAACAGTAGCTTGAAATGCACTATCACGCATCCAAGAGAACAAAATATCACTGCAGTAGTAACTGGCTTCTTATTACCCTGGGAAACCAGATTCATGAGTTGGAATTGGAGGCAACTCACTTGACCCTTTTTGCCTGAGAAGCACTAGAAAAGTACACATCTCTGTGAAGTTTGGCACAGATTAAATCTATCTTACAAATCATTCCTAACTGTGATGTAAACCCACGTAGTTCTCTTTAAGTTATCTGTGCAAAGATTGAGAACCTTACATGTAAAGTCTCTACTAATTAACTTGTCTTAAGAAATGGTAAAAACTCCAGAGTATACACATTAATATGGCCAAAATAGGGTAAGTGTCCATTAGTGGATACAGAGCCCTTTGCTCTTGGCTATTAGCCATGCCTTTAGTCACCAAGATAGTGATAAATGAAATGCAGTGGTCAAAGTTCATCTCCTACGCATTGTTTTAAATGTAAAAGGGCAAATAAGAATGTTTAAACAAGTGCTCTGAGATATCTTACATGTACACCCTACTTTTTGATACTACCTGCTTACTACAATACTGCCAGGAAAAGCAGTGAATACAAACAGAGCAACTATACAACTAATGAATGTTTATGTTTTCTATTATCTTCTGATTAATTGGTATTAAACACATGACTATTGCCTTACATTCACTGTCCCACAATCAATCAGGGGAACAGGAAAGATAATAACGGCAACTTCTGAGACCAGGATTTTGTGCTCTTTTCTACTTGAGGACTAAAAGAGGCAGATATCATTCTGACATAGATATAGAAGAAAAGAAAGGAGGGTAAAATTTATTTCAGTGCAAGTCTGAACACCAAACTTATTTTATACTGCAGTAGCGGCTCTCCATTCAGCCTTAGAACAATGATATGACGACACTTACTATTGGGCAAACTTTCAGAAACAAGCAAGGAATATCCTTATCTATTTCAACTTCTTTGTGATTCTATATGCTTGGCACAGACATTTTCCTGTTTACCAGAGACTGCCTGCATGAGGTAGGAAACCTGCTTTGGCAATTCCAACACGTCAGTACAGATTGGTATTTCTGGTTCAACTGTGCAAACCACAGTGCCACTGACATGTCAACAGCACTGGAACCAGACATTTCCTGTCAAGAGTGTCTCATATGGCTCCAAGACCGGAAACAATTGATGGGAGCCACTGAGGTGAGAACACCCAAACACAGGTGAATGGCCGACCTCCCAGGAAACCAGTCCAGTCAAGCCAGTCTGTTGGGAGAGGCTAAAAAAAAAAAAAACAAAAAAAAAACAACTTTGTAAGGGGTGTCTGAGGCTTGAATATGGGGAAGGAAAAGCAGGCAATGATAGCACAGGCAAGTTAATTGTGCCATATACTAGAGGAAAAGCAGAGTATTTGTAGAGGCTTGAACTTATGCACAAAGTAGGCTTAAGGGCACCAAGACAAAAACATGTGATGCACATGGGCTAGTTCTTATCTAGTTAAATGCACTATGACTTAGGAATCTAATAGTAATCCTGTCTTGAGCAGTCTCATTTTTATGCAATGGAAGCAGAGCTCCATCATCAATGAAGTATAGACCAGAGCCCACAACCTACTCAAAAGGGAGTTTCTGAGCACAAATTCCCAGAAAATACAACACAAACCCAACTGTCTGGGGGGTGGTCCCTTTCCAGATGCTGCATAGCAAAAAGTTGAGCTAGAAATAATTAGAGCACTTAATACTTGCCCAAAAAGCACCAAGTAACCTTTGAATACAACAATACCATTTTGCCCTCATGCTGGTATTAAGAGCCCATTGTTCCTTAAACAGCTAAACTGAGTTGAGCTGTTCTTGAATTTCAAAGAAACACCTACACCTAGACTTATAAGCAAAAAGACATGATTTCCCTTCAGATAAACTCAATAAGCAGCTTTTACTGTTGGGGGTGGTTCTGACCCTCTTCCACATTTGTATCAGACCTAGTGTGGTCAATACCCAGTGAGACAACTCAGTCTCTCTGTTGGCTTGGAGAGGTGGGGTGAGCATGCAGGATCAGCTGACTCCTGGATCACTTAGATGATCTCACTTTACACCCACACAATCACTAGGTCCTATATAAAGAAGGGACCAGACCCTACAACATCTGCAAGTATGCAACTGAGTACCTAATTAGTCCTGCTTAAGAGTCACATATTGTTCCAGGGAGTAGGTAAATTTTAATCCTTCATATAGACATGGATACAACATCTACTTGTTCAAGAATCCCATATATAACATCACAGGAAGAAGAAAAAAATAAAATTACATATACACAATCTACCTCATTACATTAGGCATCTATAGGCATACTGACAGACTCTAAATTGAGTATGTGACTCAATTTAGGTCTCTATGAGTCTGGTCATTAACAAAAAATCCTAACTAATAATGTAAAAGCAATCTTTTCTCCTTTTAAATCATTAATAATTGTTGATTTCTTTCTAATTAAGGTAAGAGAGAAGTTAAAGGCTGACAATATGCATGAACAAATAAAAGTCATCTCTGCATAAATTTAAACTGAAAATCACAAAAAAGTTCATAAACTACAAATCCAGATGTCCTGGAGAACCCCCACAAATGTTTAAGTGATTGGCAGTGATCTGCTGTCACACAGGAGTGTTACAAAACTTGCATCCTGTCCCACAAATACATCAAGGTGCCCTTAATAACACTTCTGCAAATTGATTCCTGCCAACTTTTGTAGCTAACTGGCTCAGATTATTCTCACAAAATGAAATTTAATACTTCACCAAGTAGAATCAACCAAGCAAGGAGGAGAGAAAAACAAGTTACTTTTCTTGTTGCAATAACAGTATTCAAGACCAAGATCCTCCAAGTGAAACTCTGGCTTTTTTGTCTGCACTATGCTTCAAATATGTGAAGGGAAAAGAACCTCTTGCTTCTGTAATCAAAACCTGATGAGAGATAAGATGAAGGCAATTACCAAAATAAAACAGCAGAAGCTGGCAACAAACTGGTAACAAAAAGAAAGTTATAACAGCTGTTAGAAAAGAAATGAGACAGAAAGATAGGGATGACAAACAATAATGGGTTGTGTAGGAATTAACACATCAAACTACACATCAAAACCTAAATTACTGTGTCAATGATCTGAAGACAATTGAAACAATATAGAAAGGCTTTCTGATGAAGAAAACAGAAGAAAGCTTGAGTTTAAAAAAATCCAAACTCTCTTGGCCCAAAACAGGATTGTAATGTTATCACATGATTCCAGCCCCCAACAATTAAAAGAAAAACACTCTCAGCTTAATGCATGTGGGAGGATCTCGGGATCAGGCAAGAATAAAAAATGACAGGCAAACAAAGAGCCATTTATTCAAAAATAACCTCAATATGTTCAGACTCACTCTGTATCAATCCTAGTGAAACACATTCCCTAGTACCAATAACGCCAAATACTAAAGACTACCTTAACTCTGAACTTTGCATCAGAAAAAATACTCAGATGACAATGGGGTAACTACTGAAGCTCAGCTGAATGCTGAAGCACATTACAGGGCTAGAGTTGGAATCTGTACCAAATGCTATTTAAGCAATCCACACACACAACAGCAGAAGCAGTCAATGAAAACAAGGCAGGCTGTAGCAAAACAGTACTTCTACATTGAGAAATTTTGTTCAGAAGGTCTTCACGGTTTCAATTTTTTTTCAAAGACCAAACACTCCTTTGGCCTGGGCAGGATCTTAAGCAGGCAAACCCCTAGACAGATAGAGATAGATAGATAGAGAGAGAGAGAGAGAGGATGTGATGGAATTTGTGCTTATTTTGGTTTATATTCACATGTTATGTGTCTTTGAGATACAAGATGGGAGAGTGATTATTCTCTGGAGAAGTGACTGGGTCTACCCAAGAAGAAAGAACTTGTAAGAACACAGGTGTGCCAACAGAAAAGTTCAAAGAAGAAAGGAGAGTCCTATGAAAACCAAACAGCCAGGTCTCATGGGTGGTGGAAAGTTTTCCAAAAGTCTATATGAACTGTAGAGTTTTCTACAGCTCAAAAGTTGCAGAGAAAATTAAAGCCAAGGAAAGAAACAACAATCCATCTCAAGGACAAGACGGGTAGGAGAAAAAGCTGATCAAATGTTCTTTTTATTTCTGTCTTTCCTGTTCTGTTTATTCCTGAGTAAATGACCTCAGGTTTTCTCCACCTAAGAAGTCTTCCAGCTTGGTTTTTTTTTTTTTTTCTAAAATCTAACTATTTTCACTTACAACACAGCTATATATTTGGTTTCTTTGCTCAGCTCACTGTGACAAAAATGTCTAGATCCACCAATAAGCTTTAAAAACAAAGTCTGGGTTTCATTGCAGTATCTGGCGGGATCAGATCAAAACTCTGTTTAACTCAGTATTTCTTCTCTGCCAGAAGCCAGCAGGCAATGTGGCAGAGATGGTAAGAATGGTGCAAGTAAAGACTGAGCTTTTTTAAACAATCCACACACATTTACAGTAAAATGTTAAGCTACCTAGAAAGCTGAATATCAACATGTATGTTACTTTGCATTCACTATCACTGAACTTCAGCTGTCCTTTTGCTGCTCATTTCCCTGGTACCATAAAACCTTCTACAATTCTTTACTACCTAGTTTCTAAAGTTTTGACAAGCCTGAACCAGAAAAATAATTTTAGATCAACCGTGAAACTTCTGAAAAGGCCAATTCAAAACAAAAAAGTACAGAACAATCCTTTTAACAGCCTGGTGTTCTACAGGTAACCTTGCTTCATTGCAAAACTTATCTTCTGTTCCTTTCCTTTAAGAGTCCACTTAAGAGTTATACGGATGTCATCTCCAGACATTTTATCCCTTTAAGAGTATTTGGTAAACTATCCCATCAAAAGCTTTTGACATCTCAATATACTGTCTTAAATGGATTACCCTTAAGTACAGGCTCATAAGAAGAGTGTGATTTCCTTCTTCAAAAAAGCCACTTCAACTCCTACCTGCTGCCAGATTTTACCTGTGACTCTAAATAATGTTTTCTTTATTTATATTTTTAACCCATTTGCTCTAATGTAATATCAATATAATCTCCCACTACAATGTTGCCAAGATCAACTCAAGTCAGAAGTCATGCACCAAAAAAATAGCAGTCTTCAGCAAGTATTACTCAAACTCTTTCAGAAACTGTCTTACTAAGGCTTACATGCCTTTTAAAACGTCTTTAACTTCTTTACTCATCTGAACAAAAGTTCTCCATCCAAAGGGCATCATTCAATTCCTTCATCTTCTCAGCAATACCACCTACTGTGGATTACTTTAAAATTTTTGTTAATAAACAGCAAACATTCTCTGGAAGAAATTTTCCTCAGGATGTGTTTATGCCATCTGAAAGCTCTTCCTCTTTTTGGCTAATCCTGTCAATTTCTTGTTAAGAAGAAAACATCTTGCTCATTTTTACATAGGTTGTAGTAGAAATGTGGCCTACACCCAGAGGAACTAAATGTTTAAGACAGATAGACTTTTCTTAAGAAGGCCAGAGCCATATCCATTAAGCCACTGAAAATACTCTGGAAGTGTTTCTAATACAAATATGCACAAATATTTCTTATAATATTATTTTCAAGTTGTGAGAGTTAATATTTTCCAATCCAGTGATACCAAAAATGGTTTAAACTTAGAAGCAGCAAGTACAAACTGAAAAATAAATACAAGCACTTCAAGATTATGATGAACAGCATCTGGAATGCCTGTTAAAAATGGGAATCTTCCTAAGCCTCTGAAAATTTGGAAGCAGAATTTTTCTAAGAGATGTAAACAAACACATTTGTTAAATGTCTTTATTTAGGCATGGAAATGTTTCCATGATAAAAAAAAAAAAACAACACAACCTATTTTTCATTCAAAATATAACACTTAAGAATTTTAGTCCTCAAATTTCATAATAATCAAAAAATATGCCTACCACTCCTGGTTCTCACCACCCTCTCCACAAAAATCTCTACCTTGTAGCATTTTCACTGCTGTGTCCAATGTTTTCCCATGAACAGAAGAGCTTTGAGAAAACTAACTGCCTGAAGGCTTCTGAATGTCACATGCCATGTTTTCTGATAAAAAACACCATCATCTCTTAAAAAGTGCATAAATCTTGGCAAAAAGGAAAAAGGAACTACAGAACCACATGGTACATCCTAAAGCATCTGGAAATTCAACAGTCTGAAGAGTTTCCAAGTCATTTCTTGTGTACACAATATATAACAGGTCTTAGCAAACCCATCCCTCAGGAATGTTAGTCCTTTTGAAGACTATTTAACTATGCCCTTTTATGGGAAAGTGCTTCTTTTAGCTTCTTCTGAAGCTGCTTACAGATAAGAGTTAGAAAGTCAAAAATTAAAAATGAGTCGGAACTCCTTAATAAATCTTTCCTTTCCATTCCTGATTTTAGAGCACACCACCTGTCCCTTTGTTTTTCTTCTGAAAAGACCCTATCAAGTCAGTCTCTATCTGCATGGAAACAATTCCATGAATGATTCTGATAATCTGTTTTTTCCTTTGTCTGTGTCTTCTACCAAGATCCAAATTCAGTTTTTCAAATGTGATGAGCAGAGATGCACATGGCAAAGATATTGCACATCACAGTTATACAGCAAATACCTCTTTTAGTTTTTCCTTCCTTTCTTACTTTCATTGTGGCTGCTGACAAGTTTATTTATTACTCCTATGAGGTTTTCAGTAATTCAGTCACCATACCTGTAAGCTGTTACACACCCTAACAGATTAAAAAATAAGCATACCCTGCAGCATTTAGTTATTCTGTGTCTCTGTCTATTAATTTGATGATAAAATTGGTCTAATGACTGCACTGACCAATATTTCCCAAATTAAAACCTGTAAGCACTAGTTGATAAATTGTTTCCTTGCTTATAGATTTCTGGGAAGTAATGCATATTCCTTCCCTATGAGCACAGTAATGAATTTATCATTCCTAGAACATGAATTTATTATTATTTATCATCTATTAGCAATGTCGTAAATATTTGTTGTTTAAATTCAAAATATTATGTCTACTTTTCCTACTCATCTGCACCTTACAAGGTCTATTTATGTCCTATTTCAGAGAAATGCTTGAAAAAACATAAAGACATATCAGTATCTGCTTCCATATCTCATATACCTTATCCATTTCCAGCTCTTCTTTAAAAAATAAAATAAAACAAAAATAAAACAAAAACTGAAATCACCACCACTTTCTTTCAACAAAGCAAGCTGTAGAATTACAGTTAAGCTGCTTTTCCCACGTAACACTACTATTAAGGCTTCTCAAGTCAAACATGATTTGAAAGCAGGTAGGACAACATTCACAGTGTTTGGCCAGACCCTAGTGATCTCCAAGTCAAGCGTACAACATTTGCACGCAGCCTTCCTTGCAATTTAGCAGGAAAAAGCCCACACACGGCACTCAACCACACAAATCAATTTACTTCAGTCAACACAGGTGAAGTACAGCGTAAACAAAACACACCTGATTAAACCTAGTTTGAAAGATCCCTGGGCTCCACCAAAAACACTGCAAAAAAGTATCAACCTCACACAGAAAAGAAAGTCTTAAATTTAAAGATGAGACTATAGTTTGGAGTATTCAGAAATTAAAAAAAGCAACCCTCCATCAAGCTAGATATATGTCACTAACATGGTACATGGCACGATAATTTTCTTCTATTGCAACAAATTGCAAAAGATAGAGCTGGAATTAATGTCCAGTTTTGCAAAGCACTCCACAGCACAGATTAGGTTATCCTGCCTTGTAACACAAAAGCCTCAAATACTTATAAAAATTGAAAGGAGCCTGTTAGAAGGTAGCAAGGACAAGGAGTTTATCTCCAGCAAAAAGAAGCAAAGTCGCAGCCTTGTCTACAGTTGCAGACATACAAGTTACAAGATTACAGTATTGTTGCCAAGTACAATAAAGTGTGGAACGGCTGTTGTTTAGTAAACTTCACCTCTCACACGTTCCCAAGGACAGCAATTGCACAAGTCTAGGATAAAAGTTCAGACAGACACAGATCCATCCAGCCTGCTCTATTTACATTAAGCTCATCTCCCTTTTGCACAGACCAAGCTTGAAATTAATTTCAAAATTTGAGCTATGACTTTTTGCTTTAGCTTACTGGAGCACAGATCACCCCTCGCCTTTCAAGATTGTCAGAGTAACAGCGAAAGTATCAATAAAGAAAGAGGAGATGAGGTGATACACAGATTATTCTTATTAAGGAGGACAAAACCTCCTACACTAGTTTTCTACCAAACTAACCACACCTGTGCACGTAAGTAGTAACTTGGTATTTAATTTACTGGAAAAATCACACTCAAAATTCCTGAGAAGCAACCACTAATTTGCAAATTAATACAGAATTAATACGATTGCTCACACCACCACTATCTGCCTCTAAGGCAGCATAGCCTGCCCAGCCTCACAAGTAACTGCACTATTGCATCCCCCAACAGAAAACGGAAATGACTCATCCGAGTTAAATTCTTTAACGCCTGACATGATTGCTGCTAATTGTTGCAAAACGAGATTAAACAGATCTGATAAGCTTTTGGCTATGTCAATGGTAACTCCAGGTGGCCTGTGATAGCTATGATTCCATTCTTACTGAATTCAGTTTTGCAGCAAAAAGAACAGCCTTGGATTATTGTTGCTTGTCACTCCCTGTATTAATACAAGATGCTCAAACTTTACTTCCAAAGGCAGCCCATCTCTGCATATGATTCAAGTATCAAAAAACTACTTTTATATGGCTATGACACTAATTTAGAATTACTGCAGTACAATTTAATATCCAACCACCGTGTAAAGTGTTTCAAATTTCAGATTTTATGTTAACTATTCTAGAAGTTCTTGTCTTCTTAATAGAAATGAGTCATATCTAAATCACCAGTGATCATAACAGTAGTGCATCTGACCTAGCCAGCAGCTCACAAACTCAGGAAATCTGAGTTCTCTCCTCACCTTTAGCTATGGTCTATTGCCAAACCTCAGGCAAGTCATTTACTCTCCATCCTTTTGGTTTCTTTTCATTCTCCTTAAAATGATGTGATGGCTATCTGTTCCCTCCATAAAGTGCTTTAGCCTCTGTGGATGAAATCCTTAAGTACATTACCCATGAAGGGGAACAGCCAGCATAAGAGCTGGCAGAAGCAAGATAAAAGACTTCAAGATAAAGCACTTGGAGCACTGTAAATGTTGAATTCAATTCTGAAGTATTTACATATGGACATTCACCAAGCTAGGACAATGCTGAACTCCATGTACAGAAAAAAAATATATTGTATTAGCAGCAATTTTGAAGCAGAACTAGAACTACAAATGAAGTTTTAAGTGTCTTGCATTGCATTTTTGAGTAAGAACAAGGACTACAAAATTGAAACAAAAGCAGACATTTTATTTGAGAAAATAGTCTACAAACTAATCCATTACCTATAGTTTTAAAATGAAAGTAGGCAGCAAAACCTCATGTTAGCTAGCCCACAACTGAACCAAGGAAATTATACTAGAAGAACTTTATGAGTTCATCAATTCTAAGTGCCTAAATCAGTGGAGCAAGAGAAAGTTTGATGACTGACAAAGGTTAATTGAGCCAAAGTGGCAAGAATTACCATCTGCATATGAAACTGATGATTTGCTTAATCTAATATAATCTATTTCTTTCTGTGCTTTATGTACAGGTAAAAACGTTTTCATTCCAAGTAACTTCTGGAATTCATTTAGTATTCCAAGTGTTCTAGTATCAATTAACTAAAACAACTCAGTATACATGATCTCACTGCAATATTCAACACAGGCATCAACCTCCATTAAACCTGAAGTGCTGAAATGGTAAAGATAGCAGTAATTTATGCTAAAAACAGATTTTTTTTTTTTCTACAACAATTATTGATGTGAACAGGAAAGCTACAGAGATGTAAATCTGAATAATTGCCATCAAAATAGATATTCAGCTTTACACAAACTAAATGGCCCACACAATTGGTAGGAAACCTAGCTCAGTTTGCATTTGCATCATACTAACATTTAAATTCTGATGCTTCAGGCTTTTCATCTTCTATATAAGAGAAAAATTAATATTTAGGATGAAGAAACACTTGAGACATTGGAGGAAAAAAAGTGACAACAGCCACCACCTACTCACACATTCATTTTTAGCAGAGTAACCACTCTTTTGCTGAGATTTATCCAAAAATACCTAGATATAAAGGCCAACAAATTAAACCACAAACTCTAGGAAACAATTTTGCCAGCATAGACCAAGTAATTTACAATAGCATAAGCCAAAAATGAAGCTCCTGAAATTTAATTTGCTTCTTTTGCAGTCAACCTTCTTCATTTGCCACACCGAAGGCTTTTCAATATAACTGCAGGGAAGTTACATTTAAGCAGAACTTAAGAATTGAAAATATTATATATTTTATATATAAAAGAAAAGAACTGACATGTACTCTCTGAGTTATGCATAAGAGTTTGACTGAAAATAATCAAATGTAGAAAAATGGAAAGTGAAATTTTTACCACATATTCAGTCATGACATTTTGTACATTTCCTGCAGATACAAAGAAACTGACGATCTATGCTGGAAAAGATGCACAAATGCTGTATTTGCAATCTAGTTCTATATGGTGGATCTGAAAGATTCTTTTTCAACAACCAGCACATATTAGCAGGTTATTTGCTGAGCGACCATTGAGGCCTAAGACTTGCAATAGCTACTCACGGCCCTTCATTCAGTTTAAGGGCCTCAAGAAAGGCTGTGAATTTGGAAGCTCAGATAGCTGCTGAAATTGTGCATTCACAAATGCAGTATCTTTAACCCATCTTCCTGAATAGATATGGCACTACAACTGCACTTCCTCTGAACCAAAGCTTCAAAGAAGCACACTTGTTACACCTAAACTAGGAAACCAGTATAGATAGCAATGCTGACCAATTAGACATGTTCCAGGTCCCACTTCTGCATCAGGACCAAGTGGCTTGGAACAGTTTACATCAGTCTTAAATTCTCCTAGCCTCAGGCTGCTTCCTTCAAACAGGTCACTGGGAATGCTACTGAGGCTCCAGTCATTGGCACAGACCAAAAGCATGCCATAAGCGATAACAGTTTAATAGCATAGGCCACTGGACTCTGCTACCATGTGTAGAAGCCTAGAAGATATGGGGACTAATGTGTATGTCTCCAAACACCAATAGCCAGATAACTGTGCAGCCAACCAAGGATTGTTGTGAGAAAAAACAGGATGTGGCTGGAGAAGGGGGCCATACAGAGGTTGGCCAGAACTTTTCTGGGACAAGTGTCTTTATTCTGGTTCCTGGAGATAAGCACAACACAGTACAGTGTATGAATGAGGTCAAGAACTAGGCATGGACTATAGGGGGGGATCAAGATCACCAAAGATCTCCAAAGCCCTCTGACCCATGTCCAGAAAGATCTAGAAGAATGGACTGAGCATGACAAGTAACTTGCATAGAAAGTGAGAAACTTATCTCCAGGGCAGAGAAAACTTATCTATAAAAAGGTACCCCCACAAAGCCCAGGTGTGTGTGCATCCCTGGACTTTGGCCATACCATTAGCTGGATCAGGGCTGGAGCCAGGACTGCTGATCTCTCTTCCTTTTTTCCTCTTTCACCCTCTTTAACCCACCTCTCTCTCTTCCTTTGCACTCTGCCCCTTTATTCAAAACCCACTACTGTTGCTTATACTGGGAGACAGTGGGCTAAAATACCAATTTTCATGGCAAGTATAAAATCTAAGCTTTTGCAGACCCTCTGACTTTTGTAATTTCTTTTGACCATGAGCACCTATGAATTTTGGGTGCTTCCCTCATTTGCTAGCAAAGATGTAGTCAAAATTTCAGTTCAGGTGGTAGAATCTTTGAACTTTCAGATGATGAGAAGTCCTCAAGTTTTTGTTGTAATACACAGAAAAACTCAGAGAATGCTTTTAAACCTTCCTGTAAACTGAAAATATCTGAAAAACATCAGACTGAGAGCACAAACAGCTGGCACAGCAGCATGAAATACATTCCTTAGCCACCCTGACCGGAAGAGGAAAGGATATGAGGCAGTGCACAAGGAGACAAGATCAAGAATAACATGAAACCACACCTTTAGACAATCTCAACACAGGCTGCTTCTGGTCTGTCCTCTGGAATGTGTGCTCAGCTCACAGAACTTACTCAACAGAAAGCTAACCAGAAGGAAGTAAAGGAGTGAGGTGGCAATCAGGCCAGCTCCATACCTCATCATGTAATTCCCTGAACACTGAAAGCAGCAGCAGGGAGAAGCGTGTTAGTCCAGTTTCTCCTCCACTTAAGCTGCCATGGGACTGCATCTCATAGGATACAATAAACTCAACTATTCCAGCAGTCCTACTTAATGAGAGTAAGTGCACAGAAAAATTGATTTTATGATCGTCTTACCCTACTTAGCACTGCAGCTAGAGTGAGGCATCAGTATACTCTTAGCAGGAGGGTAATTCTCTTTTCTAATATTGATGTGCATATTGCAGTAACTGTCATATTGCTTGTATTTATTTACTGGCATTAAGATTATTTGAAAATGTGCCATGTCAACTAGGCCTTTCAGCGTTAGAAGACTGAGACAGTTTTTCTGCAAAAGAACTTGACATTACTATGGCAGCAGCTCTAAATCACAGAATCATAGAATGGCTTGGAAGGGACATCAAAGTTCACCTAATTTCAACCCTGCTGTCTTGGGCAGGGATGCCACTCACTAGATAAAGTTGCTCAGGGCCCACCCAAAGCAGCCTTGAACACTTCCATGGATGGGGCATCTACAGCCTGTGGGTAATCTGTTCCAGTGCTTCACCACCTGCTGTGTAAAGAATTTCTTCTTAACATCTCCTCTAAACCTGCCCTCTTTCAGTTTGAAAACCAGTTTTAACCTTTCAGCTTAAAACCATTCACCCTTTTTCTGTCACTATCTGCCCATATAAAAAGCCCCTCTCCCTCCTTTATATAAGCCCCTTTAAGGTCTTTTATAAGCCCCTTGAAGGCCTGCATTGAGGTCTCCCTGAAGTCTCTTCTTCTCCATGTTGAACAACCCCAGACTGTCTGTGAATCCATATCTTCAATTCATTATAGCTAAGGAATATATAATTTCTTATGAACTGAATTAAATATTGAAAACAAGCATCTGCCAGTTTGCAACCAACCACAGCATAAACTGAATTTCACTAAAGTATAGTAAGATTTGCCTACCAGGAAATTTTTCAACTGAAGCTACTATTAAAGTACTTGAATAGAGAGGATACAGAGACAAGTATCAGATTGTCAACACACTGATCACTCAAAGAGACACTTCTGGGATGCTGCAGAACAGAGACCAAAATGCAAGCAGTTAGGCAACAAAATGGACTGGAAATTTTCCAGTTCACACCCATTTGGCAGGGCTTGCTGCAAAAGCTCTTGCTTTAGTTCAGTCCATTTTCCCAGTGCTTTTATTGCATTTTGGCCTTCTTGCATCAGCTGGAAAAGGGAGGTCATGGTTTCTGGTAACAGAATTAGTGGCAAGAATCCTCATTTTCTTGTTTCATTTGTGGAATGCTTTTAGAACACATATTTTTAAGATTTTCTCCATGTACATCAGAATTGTGAAATACACCCAAATGCATTGAAGTATTTAAACCATGTTAAATCCACTTCACACTTAATGACCTCCACAAACTTCCGGTGTTATTAAGCCTCAAGGAAATAAGCATATTTGAGTAAATCTTCAATACAAGCTGTTTGAGTGGCTGCTAAATCCAGCCTGAGACACTTCTCGCCAATAGAGAGCATTCTGCAAAACACCCTGAGACTGGTCCAGCAAAAAGCTGCTAGCGCAGCTGGGCTGGGCTGCATCACAGTCTCAGCTCTGGACAGTGCTGCACACACAGGCTCCAGCCTGACAGGCTTGTCCAGAACCAAGCGTCCACTGCCAGGCCCCAGCCCTATATGAGACCAAAGGACTTCCTTCCTCAGGCTGAGAGGTTGATGAAGTGCTTTCTCTCCTGCTACAGACCTGGACTAAGCGCAGCCATGGGAGGTGGCCTTCTATGGCTGTAGTAAGTCAGGGTACCCACATGCTGCCCTTGGCCAGTGGCAGCAAGGAGAAGAAGGAAAAAAAGACACCTCTGTTCACTCTGATGTAGGGTTACGAAATACCATAATCGCTCAAGAACAAACAAAAAATAAAAAACCCAACAAAACAAAAAAACAACCAACCAACAAAAACAAAACAAACCCAAAAAAAAAAAAAACCTCTTTAAGAAATTCTTTTCCTCTTCTAATTAACATGCAATCATAAAAATAGTTGTGAAAATTAGAGCCTTCACAGTCTTGAAATGTAAATAATACACAACTATTGAATGAGTCAATCAAGGAACTTTACCTCCCAAAATAAGTTTCAACATAATAAGCAAAAGAAAATAGTTTGTGCAAAGAAACTTGAATGATTTGCAAAGTCACTGAAAACCCTTGAAAGAGATTATGTATTAAAGGATTTCAAGTATCAAAGGAAGTATATTTATTTTCATAAGAAGTAATGGTGAAGTTCAGCTCTGCAGAAAACAAAAATTGAAACTGATCTCAGGAAAACAGAGAACATAAATACAGAGGACTTCACTTATTGTAAAAGTCATCAGGATGGTGTCACTGAGCCTTTTGCAATTGCAATTGACCCAGGAATGATGACAATATTGAGAACTGACAAAATTCCGCTCCCAAGGAGATTTGGAGGGATTCTCTGTTCTTCACACCAACTGCCTGGCAAAAACCTCATTTCCAACTCTGATCTGGAAGACAAGGTTACATTCAAGAGGCAAATGGCTTCCGCCCTTCTCAACAGACACCACTTGTCACTTCCACTGATGGCAAGAGCTGCAAGGAGTGAGTGAAGACAGAATGCAGCACACAACCAAAAATCTGGTTTCATTATCATGCTACATTATTGAAAGCATAACCAGTAGTCAGCATGCATACATTCAGGTTAAAGTCAATCTATTTTCACTCAAATCAGCTTTAAGGTTCCTGGAGGAAAGTGAAGAAACTTTATCTAAGATATTGTACTGAAAGGTAGTAATAAATCAATAAAACACAAAATTATGGCTTACATCTAGTGTTTTTCCCTTCAGATACATTCTTCTATAGAGAAAAGCCAGTACTATCAAGCTTTGAAAGGTATGTGTAGCTGCAAAAATCATATTGAAGGTGGAGCAGTGGAAGTGGGAGCATTTAATCTTATGGGTGTGCCTCTGAGGTGGAGTTAAATGAAGCACTTTGCTACTGAATCAAGATAACCAAATAAATTTATCACAAGCAGGAGGGGGCCCACTTCAGAACCATAAATGAATTCCTACAGTGGTATAACTGTTCATTTACTTCTGGTACATCATTGAGTCTTCCTTGGTCACATCCAGGGCTTCCTGTGCTACAGTCAAGTGACTTGTGCACACTGCAGAATAGACTTCTGCCAGAAGCTTAACCTGCATCTTCACAGTTCAGACTGCAGGTCTCAGTTTACAGGTCCCTAATAAGCCAGAAAAACTGTAATGAAACCAGCATTAAAGCTGTATCTGACAAATATTATGTGAAGGGGAAGAAAACCAGATAAATTCTACAAGTGCAGATAACTCTTCTCTGGAAATATCACTGAAAAACTGTCTTCCCCACTGAAAGCACCAGCTGCTTACTCACCCAGAGTGCACTCTCTGCAAGAGACACCCACTGACACAATCAGCAAGCAAGTCCCAGAGCAACTCATTTACTTTATTACAGTAAGGGAGAAATGCAGAGCCAAATTTTTACAGGGGTGTCTAGCTCTTAAATCAAAACATACATTTCTTGTGGGATTTGAAAGAGCACTGATTCCCACTGGCTCCAAATGATTCAGACTGTGGGAAATATTTAAGCCCCATACTGCATCTAAACTCATCTCAATGTTTATAAATAAAAGCAGACACGATTTAGAAGAGAATTCAACTCTGGCATGTTGTTAATAGTTGATCAGCAGCTTTTCATAACTGAAATATTATATCTGCATCAATCTAGGCATAAATTTGATCTTAGAGGAAAATAGTAATATAAACCATAAAAGCAGCATGTGCTTGTATGTCAAGCTCAGCCTGAGGTTCATGTTCTCTTGGAACACAATTACAAACTTCTTACAGAAATCTACCATCAGTAATTACCAGAAAATCCCCCAATTGTCAAAACAGATTCTTCTTTCATCTGTCACACACACACACACATGTTCTGTGGTATGAGATGACTTTGATGACTGCTACAGATGTTCATCTCATTCCAACAAATGCTGCACTCTGAGTGTGTCTGTACTGCTGAGTATAAACCCCAGAGAAGCCAGACTGAAGAAGCAGTAGCAAACTGCTGTGGACAGTGGATGTTTGGGGACAATCTAAAGCAGGGAGCTCACAATGAAAGATGTGAATCCCAGCAGTGACTTCAATTTCATTAAACACAGACTTGCAAAATCCCTGTCACTATAGAGCACTAAGGTTTTATAATTCCCTTGAGTTTAACTTACAAATAGACCTGCAGGTTAACTCTGCATGCAAATACAGCAATTCCAAATACAGACTGTTCCAAAGCGCTGAGGAAACAGAGGAACAAGTTTTAAATGATCAGCACCAGAGAACACACTCAAAACTCAGCTGTTCTATACAGAGACAAAACAAAAACTGCCATAAAATGGAAATTTTCACTTGGTTAACTTAATTTTATTTAAGACATAACAGAGGGTGTAATTTACTGTGGACAATGGTGCTAAAACATGTATATAAGGTCTTTTCTACTTTTCACTTGAACCTTTAGGCTTTAACACAACTTGTTTCAGCTGTTGTCACTTGCTACATTTAGAGCTTTTTGTATTGTGCTTATTTACTTTGGAAAGCTACTAAAAAGAGAAGTCAATTATTATCATGACTGCAGCAAATTCAAGAGTAATTTCTTTATGACACATCCTGTTCAGAGCTACAGAAATGCAAACTGCAGAAAAATCAGTCACAAGCTTTCTTCTGCATTACTCAAAAAGCATTCCTCTAGTTCCAGTCAGCATTTTCTCCAGTGGGGAATATACTTAGATGATGTCTGCTCATACAGATGCCTCACGAGTTTTACATCTTTACTGTATTTTAAGGGCCCTAATAATTTCATAACCTACTTTCCTCCCACCACTTCAAATACCATTAAGTATTTCTAAACTAGCTCTATCACCCTGATGCATTCAAGTGCAGAAGAGAAAGTACCATTTCAAAAGTCTAACTTCTAGTAATTTCCAGTAACTTCAAAATAATCCAACAAAAGTCTTCATGTGGACTCTGTAGTCTCACTGATAATACTTCAGTAAGTAAACACATCAGGAGTATCCCCTTAATGTTACAGACAGTGGCTGGTAATTAACACCCATGGCACGTGCTGCATAAGCCTCTCAGCTGTGGGAGAGGCCTGAGGAAGTTCTTTCAGCACAGCTGAGCTACGAATTGCTGTGACAGGTCAGTGACAGAGTCTGAAAGAGAACACAGGTCTCACAGCCCAAATACATGGAGTGGGTGTATCTGCTGTGCTCCTCCTGCTTCAGAAACTGATGGAATATTAATTTTCCAGTCACCTATTGACAAGTAGCCTGATGAGAGTAGTGGAATACAGCATCAATATTGGAATCTGGTTATAAAAATTTACAGCTCATCCAGCAATGGAAATATTTGTGAACATGTTTCAAATCCCACAATTTCTTCATAAATTCACAAGTCTCCACTAGCACTATGAACACACAAACTTTGAAGAATTAGGGATTTTTTTCCAGACTCATATTTTTGGCTGTAGATGTAGATGATATTCAGGTGCTTTAAAATTAAATACTCTTCTGTGTTGAAGGTATGCCATGCATTTGTTTTTGTTTCTAATGCTGCTATCTAAGAGAGTCTGGACTCAATATGCAGAATCAAAAGGAGCTTTAGAACTCATCCCACCTAAACATTACAATATGTACTTTGCATTCTGACACATTCTGATACTCATAATATTTTGCATCCCTGACGTGATTATAGTCATACTCTCAAGACAGCCATCAGCTCAATTCTGCACATCATTATTAACTTATTTGGCATCTCTTGATTCAACTCATCACTTGCATCATCAATGCCGAAATACAGAATTGTTTAACATGATTTCCACTGGCAGTGGAACTAAACTTCTTTTTATTTTTTAGTACCTGTCCTAGACTCTGAAATTGGACCAGAGTGATGCTACACTAATAAGAACTATCATTTGTTTCTCCAGTCAGGAGCTTATAAAAACAGTAGTGGGGATACAGCAGCACCTGGGGAGTGAGGGAAGGGCAGGGGAAGATGTAAAAAAGAAGTAAAATAAGATATGAATGTAAGTGCTGCATAATCACAGAAAGTATGTGCACTATTTAAAGTGTCTAATAAAACTCTCTCAGTGAAATTAAAAAATATTAATCAGGAGGCATCAAGAAAAAGTAGTGAAAAACACCTAATTGTTCTGAGAGATAATGTGGAATAGAATAAAACTTGTGATTATTCTCTCTGCTAGTAATTTTTTTTGCTCCTACAAACAGGTAATATGGTAGGATACATTCTGCTTTTTACCACAGAAAATATTTACATCAATTTCTAGGATCAAGAAGATTAGTTTTGAATAGAATATGACTGTCTTTGGGTTTAAGAGGAAAGTCTGTGTTAGGGTGTCACAATAATGAACTTCAGGAAACATATATAAAGGTATAAATCCCACTTGAAAAAAATAGCATCCTATAATTTATCATATTTAGAGGAAGAAACCACAAGAATGCTGTTGAGCTTTGGTACTTACTGCTTTACTGTGTTTCTGTGTGCCTGTAAATGCTTCTAAATGCAAAATCTGCAAATATTCTGTAGAATCTGCAGAAACAACTTAGTGTAGAACATCTTTGAAGTAACGTTCACCTTCATACAAGTGATTTTACTCATTCCCTGAACTTTTTATCATCTTTTATATCAAGGGTCTTCCCAAGAACATTGCACACTGTATTTCTAAGCCCAGTAAGCCAACATACCACACTCAAACCCAAGCCTGCATGAATTCTGAAAGCAATAATGCTGACTTTCAGAAATAAAGGTAAAATATTAGACCTATTCTATCATCTTTCATTTGATGAACTGTATTTTAGTTGATCATTGCTTTTCTGGAGAATTATCTCAATGGACTCACACAGCAGTGTTAGTAGAAAATGCTTCTATCCTAAGGGCCATTGATGGATGAAACTTGAGCATAAGAAGCTAATGAAATTGAAATTCCCCATTATAAGACAATGTTAAAGTTAGAAGGAGTTTTATATGAAAAGCATAGTTTATCTTGAGAACCAACCTAAACAAGTGACTGCACAGATTAGAAAACCCATATCCTCCTCAGTAACTGTGTGATCTCTCTTATATTTCACCAATCCCTCCTGAGACTGTGTTTAAGAGTCAGAATGCACAATATTTTGCATCTAGCAAGCTACCATACACACCCCTGTCTGCTTCTAAAAACATTTGTGAAGAAATTACCTTGACTTAGAGTACCTCCCATAATGAACAAAGTTCCCAATGCCCCCAGGGTCTCGGGGTGTACAGGGCTTTCTTGGTTCCCAAGGCAACACTGGAACAGTTGCTAGCTCTAGTTAAGTACTGATATTGAAATGTTCATTAACTAATTGCTCTGTTTGTTTTCTCTAAACTACCTGGAGATCACCTAGCCCCCTCCAGCCACGATGCCATTCTAGGACTAAGATGCAAATAGGGAAACCCATGGAACCATGGGAGCGTGTTTTGGGGGATAAGGACACCCTAAATGGAGAACTAAACACAGTAGAGGGGCCTGGACAGGTACAGTACGCTGGCTGAGGAAGAGGAAAACACATCCCCCAATCGACATTTGACCTGTCACCATCACCTACAGAAGACTAGAGTGGGGTGAGGGAAGCAGGAACAAAGAGGCAGATATTCCTGGGGTTACCACCAGGAAAGGAGCGGGGACAGCTGTTGCTGGGGATTTCAGCAACAGACTGCACACCTCCTCACCCTTCGGCTACTGAAAAAGCTACAACAGAAGGGGCGAGCTCTGTGTCGGGCCCCCTGCGCAGCTAATTTTTAATAAAGAGATAAACATTAATAAAGGCATAAACCCTGTTCATTTCACCTCCCTCCCATGAAGAGCTGACTTC
Organism: Lonchura striata; assembly: GCF_050655825.1. Taxonomy (NCBI): domain Eukaryota; kingdom Metazoa; phylum Chordata; class Aves; order Passeriformes; family Estrildidae; genus Lonchura; species Lonchura striata. The sequence continues at coordinate 63,677,232 of NC_140705.1, read as the reverse complement.
ATTCAGATTACTGAATTCCTGAGTCTTTCTTTTCCTTTTACCATACTTTTACCTATTTTGTTTTTCCAGTCCTTGATGCACTTACTAATACAAAGTGACTATGTAAAGATCTCCTCAGAAAGAAAATCATTCCAATTTCATTTACCAAAAAAAAAAAAAAAAAAAAAATAGGGCAAAAGAAAAAAGAAAAAAAAATCCCTATCTAAGCCAAACAAACTCTAAGTACTTTACACCCATTTATGGCTGTTTCCAAAAGAAACTGAGTAATTAAAGAAAAATCAACAGGATATGCAGATCTAGCCATTAAAATTTAATATTTAATTACAAATATCAGTGGCTTCAGTGACTTTTAAAATACCATGATTATCTACTGCACTGTAGAATGCTGCCTCAGATACATTTTGGCATATCTCTAATTGTCCAACTCTTACAATATTCCTGAAGAGACTAGAAATTAAATTTAGAATTTATCTGTAATTCATCTGCAGCAGCTTAAAATTATTGGATACAAAAGAAAAAAAAAAACAACCAAACTCCAGCTATTCTCTTTACAAAGGAAAAAAGAGCCCTTAAGACAGCTGATTAAATCCATACACATCAAGTTTTGCAAGAAATTGAACTACATTTTCCTCTCTTTAAGTGGAAGAAAATGTGATAAATATGGAAATCTCTGTTTTTGTCAGATACTGCTACAACGGTTTCCAGGGGTCATTTGACATTTGGTTTTAAAGAAACAATTTTTAATTTTTTTTTTTCTGAAATCAAGTGGAATTTAAGCCATGCAATCAGAAATGCTAGACTAGGCTCATTTTCAATATTTGGTTCATGCATGGTTCAATTATGCATAGCTGACACCTACTCACTAAATATGCATTGCTAATTATGTCTCAGCATTTAAGGGCCATAGTTGACTGAAGCTGGCAGGAGATTATTAGTAGGCTAATCTACATTTAGAGCGGATGATGAGTATTTTCATCTAAGATATTTTAGTTAATACTCCTTCAAGTGCTTTTTTTTTTTAAGCAGTGAAAGGCATGAAGCAAACATACATCAGAAACCACCAAGACATCAGACTGTTATACAAAGCAAAAAACATGACACTAAAAAGGGAAGCCTTAATGATGTACAGGTAGGTTATACTGCAGGTCTATCCTCATAAATCACAGTTAATTTACTACATTACTAGAGTTGAGAGGTTTAAGGTTTTGTTTTGCTTCATACAAACACAGTTATAAGTTTGATTTTCCAAACCTTGATGAAATCACATCATTCCTTATTCTTGTAAATTAGCTGGCCTTTACAATGAATCCAGGAGGACTTCATACCCTGAATATGACCACTTAACTATCACATAATTTGAAAGCACTTTCCTGAAATTTTATTCATTTTTACTCATGCTGTGCTATTTTAATACACTATTTTAAAAATAACATACTGTGCAGATATTCTTTATTATTATTATTACTAATATCATCTTTGATCACTGAAGGCATACAGCAAAAGAGGACAAGAAGGGTAAGAGAGAAGGAGTTTAGGTTACCTACAAATGCGCTGTCCCACCAGCATGTTAAAGCAGGTAAAAAAAAATCTGCACAAAAGCTACACTCTGTGGCCATTTCAGTTTTGCTCCCTACACTGTTCCAAATTTGCATTCTTCTACCACACAGCTTCTACTCTTTAATGTCGTGCCCAATCTGAGAGAGATTTTTTCACTATTTTAAAGCTTTTGGAGAACAAGTAATTCCTAAAAACAGAAAGACTGTAGAAAGTGCAACAGGGATAAAGAAACAAGTATGAAAATCCACAGATCCCTCTTGACCTAAGAACAGCAGCATAACACAGCTTTTGAGATTGCAGCTAGTTTATCACTGGTCAGCTCAGACAGTACAGAGTATATGTGGAGCAGACACAAACAACTACATCTAGCTCTCTTCAGTCCAGGCACTGGAGGTGATGAACTCTCCTAGTTCTTTACATGTTTATGGACTTCACTACTAAAGCAGAATGACAAAGTACTTTTTCTGGTTTGCAACAGTTCCATTAAGTTCCAGCCAAAGAGGACAAAAGAAAAAGTAATATTTTCACATTTACAGTTTGCTGAAAAGCCATTGAAATAAGCAAATTATATTACATAAGCATGCAGTTATGTAGCACTATAAGCCAGACAGACGCCTACTGCCAGAATTAAAAGGGGCCCACTTCAAGTCAAATCTCCCATTACAAGAAAAGCGTCCATGAACTATCAAGACCCCGCCTATTGAAAAGCTCAGAGTCTAAAAATTAACCAACATAAGAGGCACAAAAACATCACGGATAATTCAACTTCCTAAGCCTCACTATGCAACAGCTTCCACAACAGAACCACAAGACTCTCAGGTTTCACCTGCTCTGGAATGAAGAGATGTCAGGGTGCTTGAAATCTCTCCAAGCTGAATGCAGAGCATAAAAATTCTATAATGAAACTCTGTGGCCTTCCTATTTCCACCTGTGAGGACAGCCCCTCTGACTTCTGAGAATTGTTACTTTTAAGGAAATAGCACTGCATGGGGCAAAACTAATAAGCTGTAAGTGCACACTTAAGAATTTCCCATTTCACTGAACTGATAGCAGTCCATGAGGCAAAGCTTGCAAAGTTTCAAAGAGGCGACAGGTATATGCATGAAAAGCCTTTTGTGAGAACTGGTTACAATACTGCCAGGAGGTTTTTGTTTGTTTGAGTTTGCTTTCCCTTTTTCTTCACCCCTTCCCAGGAGAGGAAATGACAGTATCTGACAAAACTCGTTGAATACTTCTTTTTAGCATGTATTTCATACACACCAAAGCCACATCACACATTAAACTTAAAATTGCTGGTCAGGTCAATGTCCTGCTTCTGATCTTTTTAAAAGCATAAAGCCATTAATTAAGTACTATAAACTTAGTTGTATGAAGTCTTTGAAAATCTGGCAAGCAGGGGTGTTTTTTATTCTACATTCACACTATGTATCTGTCGGTAAGATAAGCAGATGGGGAAAAGTTTTAGTTATTATTTTTACAAACGGGGCCATGTACATCGTAACACAGAACATCAGGCCACCACACTTCAAATAAAGGTGCTGTACTTTTATTGCCATGCAGCTGGCAAACTGGGGTGAGAGCATGCAGCCCTGGGTACTCTTGCCAACTAACCTGATCAGTGTGCGCAGCTTTTTGTTCAAAAGCATCCATCATATGTATTATATGCAATCAATATCAAAAGCACAAACTTTCAACCACAAACACATGGAGCGTCCCAGTTGCCGTGTCAGCACTAAGAAATTGTCCCTATGCATCTGGTGTCAAATCTGCTTTTCAAAGCTCCCATGGCCTCGCAGCTCCTGTCTGTTTCAGCCCGCACTCATCGTATTAGTCCAAGTTCGCATCCCCGCACTCTGTTAGGAAACCGAGAGAAAACAGCCCGGGAGCGTTTAACCTGCCGGTGGCAGCCACCAGCACTGATTCACAGCACGCTCGCTGACCTAAGAGTTTCTTCTTCATTAGCACGGGGGATAAGAGTGGGCTCTGGCGCACTTTTGCCTCCCCAGGTACCCGCCGTGGCCACCCGGGGGTGTCACTACAGCCGGGGGCCGCGGGGGCACCGGGGGCTCGGCCCCCGGAGGAGTCGGTGACCGGAGCTGCTCCCGCCGCCCCGCGGTGAACCCGGGGCGGCGACGGCGAGCCCTGGCCGAGCGGGTCCCGCGGCGGCGATGGTCAGCCCCAGCCGGGCAGTCCTCACCTGCGTTATAGAAGCGGTCCAGCACCGCCGTCTCGCCGAAGTCCAGCTTGCCGAAGTGCAGGGTCTCCAGCGCGGCCCCCACCGCCTCGCACGCCTCCCGCAGGCTCTGCAGGGCGCCGCTCTCCGCCGCCAGCAGCGGGCCCTGGCTCGCCTCGTTGATCACGTAGGTGACCGCGGTCCGCCGGCCGCCACCCTTGGCCCGCGCCGCGGTGCTCGGGCAGGCGGCGGCGGCGGCGTCCTCAGCCCAGACAGCGGCGGGCGGCGGCGCAGCCAAGTCGGGCGGGAGGCTGCGGGCGCCCGCGTCGGCCCCGGGCGCTCTCCTGCCGAGTACCTCCTCGCAGGGCGTCCCGCCGCCGGGCGGGCCGGGCACCGGCAGGCTGACGATCCCCTCGCTGCTGTCGTTCATCCCGGCGGTGAAAGAGCAGCCCCGGGCTCTGTTGCGCTGGCCGGGGTTAGGCGGATGCCATAATGCGCCGCCCGCCCCGGAGCGGTCCCGCTGAGCTGCTGGAGGGGAGAGGCGAACGGGCTGAAGCGAGGGATTCCCACTCGGGCGCTAGCGAAGGCTGTCGGAGACAGGGAGATGAGCACAGCCTCCCTCCGTGCCTGCCACCGGCACCATGACGCGCCGCTCCCTTCTCCTCCGCACCTGCAGGGACTACCCGGCGCGCCGACCCCCGGCAGCCCGGCCTCCTTCTCCTGCCACCCCCGACACTCCGCTCGTCCTCCGGCCGCTGTACTCCTTGGACGAAATTCCTCGGCCGCGGGGATAAACCACTTGTGGGATCGCTCTCCGGCGCCCCAGCTCCAGCCGAGCGACAGCTGCGGAGCCACTGGCAGCGCGGGCTGGGGCGGCCCCAGCACCGGGCACCTCCTCCGGCCCCGCCTCCGGGCAGAAATAACCTTTTCCGCCCCCGTGCTCAGCGTTCTGGCCGCGTCCCGAGTGGGAGCTCTCGAGGAAGGGGAGTCGTGTCGTGTCCTCACGGGCTTGTCAGCCTGGAAGGACGCCGCTCTTCTTGGGAAGTCCCGGCTCGGTCACCCCTGCTCGTCGGGGCGCCACGGGAGGGAACGGGGTGCGGGCTGTTGGAGAGGACCGGGGCGGCCCTGCCGTCTCCTGCGGGGCTTTATTTTGTAATATGCTGTCCCCTAACACGAGCCCACGGTCGCGCTTCAAATCTGTGGAGTCAGGGTGCGCCTCCCCGCTGCTGAAACGGCGGGGGCCCTGTGCGCCCCGGAGCCTTCAGCGATGTTCACTGAAGGAGCCTGTGTTTGCAAGAAGCCAGGTCCTCCCTGTGCGTTGAACCTGGTCCTGCTAAAGGGATTTTTATAATTTCCTGCTTTTCTTGTTTGTTTTTGATGGCACACGTACTCTAACTAGCTTGTCAGGAGTAAATGCTTTGAGTGTTTGCAGTGAGTTGAGAGCAGTGTCAGGACTGACTAATCATTAGCCTTTGCCGTCTGCTATTATCCGCCGCCTGAACCTGCCTCGCTCTGTGTTCCCGAACGGCTTCAAGTTCACTGAAGGGTTTATGGCTGCTTTGAGCAGGACCAGCCTTATTCTTTTGCAAGCGCTGCACTCGGAAACTGGAAAACTACCCCTGTATGTTGATTAAATATGTCGGTTTCTTGCATTCACCTGCAATTTACTTGTCAAGAATACTTGAAAGCTTGGTAATTATCAAAAACATTAATTCACAGAGAAGGAAACTAATAGCACTAAGCAGCATATAGCCAAAAACTGTGCTGTGTATAGTATAGCACCTAGCAGAGGACAAGATCTTTTGGTATTAGAAATAGTCCTTAATTCGAAGAAAAGATGCCCTACAAGTTCAGATTGTTTGCAGTACAAGGCTGAATATCTGGGGAATTCAAAATGGATTGGGAAAGGAAATAATGTTGAGACTTCAGCAGTCTGGTTTTGGGTATAAATACTGTAAAACTGGATGATTTTTCAAATGTCCTTTTTTAAGGGCTTATATTAAATGGGTACAAGAGAGAAGAAAAACCAGCATTTATTAGCTTTGTTTATATGTTATATCAATGGGTCCCATCCTGTTAAAATTGATGTTAAGACTAATCCACTTGTTGGCACAAAGCCTTCTCCTGTATCATTGTTTTCCATTACTTCTGTAGATCAATTCTGGAATAATTAGAAAAATTACTCACTGCAGTAGCTTCAGTAGCTCTGTTTGCTTTTGCATTGAGCAGTCCCCTTTTCAACAAGATATGCTTGGCATTTACTTCTGCTGATAAGAAATCAGTAAATGGGGTGGGAAGATGACAAGCAAACTAAAGACTAATTTACAGGGAAAAGTTAATATTTGCTCATCTGCCAGATACAGTAGGTTATTGTTTCTTGCCACAGTCTGAATGGCAAAGTGTTTTTCTAAATTATGATGTTTTACATAAAATGCAGAATTGGTGTTAATCCATTCAACATTGCACTTACATCACCTTACAGGAAGCAAGAACAATATGTCTCTGTTGTTCTCAAGAACAGCCTGTGTTTGTCAAGTGCAGAAGGAAGTCATGGACTGAAAGGAGACGGAAGAAGCATGCTATTCCACTTAGCATTACTGACTTGTGAGGCTTGCTTCATTATTAGCACCATGTCTGTTCCAAATACAAGGCACTTTTTCTACTGATTTGGCTATGTGTGACGTTGAGCGCTAAACTGGGAAAAAAATCAAAATACTGTTGAGTAACAAGTTGCTGATGGTTTTATAAAGTGAAAATATATATTTTAATCTGTTCGCTCTCTGAAATGAACAACAGGCATTTAGGACATCTTTTGTTTTCATTTTTGATTAGGAGATAATTCCAAGGACTTTTTAAAAACTGAAGTAACAGCCCATTTGTTATCAGAAGTACTCTTACCTTGTTCACTTGTTTCTCAAGGGCTGTGAAATTAACATCTTTAACACCAGATGGTTTGTATATAATCATGATTCAGTACCATCCTGTTCCAGCTCTGTTTTTTTCAGAGACAAAACAGAGAAAAACTTGGAACAACCAGGTGGCTGTAGACTTGTTGAAATAACAACCTTCTCTTTGTTATATATTTCTACAGCTAAAAATCATTTACCTCTGGTATTAACCATAATTATAATTTTAACATCCAAGAGTTTGCCAACTTTATTAGTTGCAAATATAAATGCAATAGTTGATGAGTTACAAAGAGCACATGACAAATATCCCAGGCTTGATTTAGCTGATCCAACTAGTATAAACAAGGTCCAAAACAAAAAAAGACAATTCAAATGTATCCCGATTTATAGAGATTAAATCTAAATATAACTCTGTCCAATCTATATTTTTCATGTATTGTGGCCATCCATGTCCAGTAGAGGCAGAAAAATTATTTTAGACAAATCTTCATTTTGAATGTTTACACTAATGTGGATACAATTAATAAAATAAACTGAAATTTATCGCCACAAATACTGGGTTTAAAATGGATGTGAAATTTCATCAATCCTTTAAGGACGTCTTATTTAACTACAGGATAACATAGGAGTGAGAGATTGGAAATTCACTGTAAATTCTTCACTGATAAACAGGAAAAAGTTTTCAGGAGTCCAGCATCCTTCAGTTATGAGTGTCTAAAAAAACCCAAAAGAATTTTAAGAAACTTGGAGATATAGAAATTTGAATGAGATATTAAAAGTACATAAGTTAATGCAATATTTGTAACCTTTAGGCCAAAACTCTCACAAGTACTAGAAATGGTTAAACTGAAATTAGAAAACCTTGTTTCTAAAAGCTATCAAAAAAATTAGACTAAGTATATCACTATAGACAATGAGAAGTAACTTCTAAGTTCAGCAGGGAGAAGGCAGTATTTTGAGGCAGGCAGCTGCCAGTCTTTAAGAAAAGGTACACTTATAGTCACACTGAACATCTAAAACAATATTTAAGTGCGGGCAGAAGGTAAATAGAGACTGGTGGCCATTGTGTAGGGATGCAGCTGATCATGGAATAGGAATAACATGGGGAATCTGCTTACCAAATTACAGCATGGTGCATATGGGAGGCAGCCAGCAAAACCTGACCGAACAATGTGGATACATCATCAGGGATGGATATTTCACCAGTCAGGATCTTCCTTGTAGCCCTTTTCTTGTGAGAATGGTGAAGATTGTGTGCTGTTCTTGCTTCATACTCTTTCCTCATAATTCTCACATTTCTTTCTAAATCTCCATGTCTAAATCTTCATTTGCTCCAGTGTCTTTCCCTCCTCTTGCTTCTTTTATTCTTTTGAACTTCCAGAAAACCTCCATGCTAACTGCCTCTTCCTTCCAAATGCCATAACCCTCAGTTTAGACATATAAGGGGAGTCTTTTCCCTTTGCATTCCTTACTGCAATCCCATTGGTTGTTTTTATTTATTTATTTTCAATGTTGCCAGTTCTTCAATCTTAAATGAACCTTGGGATTCTAAATGCTTTTTCTAAAGCTGCAACACATTCAGCTTTATGATGATATGAAGATTTCAACTGGAAACATCTCTATGCTTCTATCGGTCAATAAGCATTCACTTGTGGAAGAAAATCTTGATGGCATGGAGCCTAGGGAATGGTTCAATAGTTTAAAAGACAGACAAAAATTAACTGCTCTCCTTGAATATTTTCAGTGTTTTAAGCTACCTGCCCTTGCACATGAGGAAATAGCTCACATTCTACCTTCTCTGGTAGAAAAGCTCTTCTTATAAGTTGTTCAAACTCTTGGACTCGAGCCCTTCTGATTACTGTTCCTGATGACCATCAAGGGTTTTGGAAGGATTTGTGCACACAGCAATGATGGTTGCCAGCTCAGCTCACACCTAAACTGGCTGTCAGCTAGCAAGCTGAGGAAATGAGAGACGTGTTTGTAACAGAGCAGAGCTCTTGGGTCTGAAAGGGTGGAGATACTGCAGTAAGGATCCCAAACACTTACTCTAATGCTAACGAGGAGGGTACTTCTGCGAGCAGAGCATAGAGAAGTGACAGCTGCATAAAGCTAGCTGAAAACTGCATACTACGCAACTTTCCCGTTTTTAATTGGAATTATATTGTGTTTTGAATTTCAGTGTAGTTGGGGATTTTTTTCCTTCAACTGAGGACTCTTTTTTTTTTTTTTGCGTGGAACATGGCTGCCATCTACTGCTGCATGCAGGATCCGTCTGTTTGGAAGAATCTGGCTGGATTCTCCCTCTGGGCTGGTGAGGCCACACCTCAGGTCTTGTGTCCAGTTCGGGGCCCCCTCAGTTCACGACAGACCTTGAGGTGCTGGAGCAAGTCCGGAGAAGGACAACAAAGGTGGTGAAGGCTCTGAAACACAAGTCTGATGAGGAGCAACTGAAGGAGCTGGGGGTGTTCACCATGGAGATGAGGAGGCTCAGGGATGACCATATCGACTTCTACAGCGCCTTGAAAGGAGGGTGTAGGCAGGTAGGGGTCAGGCTCTCCTCCCCTTCAACTTTTGACAGGACGGGAGGAAATGGCCTCAAACTGAGTCCAGGAGGTTTAGGCCAGATATTAGGAAGGATTTCTTCACAGAAAGGGTGATCAAACATTGGAATATGCTGCCAGTGGAGGTGGTGGCATCACTGTCCCTGGAGGTAGGTAAGAAAAGCCTGGATGCGGCACTGAGTGCCATGGTCAAGTCGACATGGTGGTGCTCAGGCATAGGTTGCGCTCAGTGATCTCAGAAGTCTTTTCCAATTTAATTAATTCTGTGATTCTGTGATTTGGTGTTAGCTGAAAGGAGTTGGCTGGTAGATCATTTGGTTTCAGTAGCTGCATGTAAAATGCTGCTATGATTGGTGGTCCTTCATATTTCTTGAATTTACTCAGCTGCTCAGAGGCTGAGGAGGAAATAGAGTCGTGTTTAGCAACTTCGTTTGTTGGGACCTACTCTCTTTGCCTGTAAAATAGCTTTTGTTTCTTTTGTCGTTATTCTAGCTTGAAACCATCCTGTTCAAATACTTTCACTGACCATACTATTTTGCTTTCTACTTCCTGGATCTTCAAAACCAGAATTCACAAGTTTATCTGTGAAAAAAATGTTTGAGAACTAGTCCTTCTCTCTGGACTTCCTTGTAACCTTTTATCCACTTCTTGATATTTATGTCTATGAAAATTCTTTTAATTGTGTCTTTAAAATAAAGCTGGGCCACTGATAAGAACTGGTTCCTGCTTGTATAACCTCTTTCGAGAATTTCACTCATTACGAAAGATCTACCAGCTTGGAAAAAATGCACTTGATGAAACTGTTCCAATTCAGTGATAAATTGTCTATAGAGTAACGGCACTTTACACCATTAAGCATCTGACTCCCTGACACCTTGTAAATGGCAATGTCCAAATTTGCTTACTGTACCCCTGTGGTGGCCTTGTGTCTTTTCAAGAATTGCTACTGACATTCCAGTCACAAAGGGCAATTAATTTAAAAACACTTGATCAGAAAACTGTCCTGTAACTTGCATTTTTAAAAGAAAAATTGATGTAAGAAGATTCCACAGAAGCTAAAATTGGTTGAATTTGGCCCGGAGCAGCCAATTCTGTAAGGTATTCCTTTGCCTCAGGGTTAAAAAAATCTGATCTCACATGATGTCAATAAATGCAGCCTGTAAATTGCCAGTTATGAGGCTTTGAGAACTGCTGTAGTAATCCAAAGGATACATTAAATTTAGCTTCACTTGCACTGAACTGATTTTATTCTAAAATCCTGGAGGCTATTTAATAAATATACTTGTTTTCATTTTTATTACAAGATTGAAGAATTAGTACAACCGCCTAATTCTGCATATGAGTGCCAGTTTAAGCAAATGAATATTTTTGTGGCTTTACAATAGACTTTGTAGTAAAGGTTTAGTTTTAAATATAAGGCTAGGTAGCGGGGCTACATAACTGTGGTCCAAGTTAATGAGGTATCTGTGATTAAATAATCTAATTTACCTTTGCTGTAATTTCTGAAAGTGTAAAATGATACTTTTGCATTTTAGTTTTAAATATAAGGCTAGGTAGCGGGACTACATAACTATGGTCCAAGTTCATGAGGTATCTGTGATTAAATAATCTAATTTACCTTTGCTGTAATTTCTGAAAGTGTAAAATGATACTTTTGCATTTTTATCTTTAAACAAGATGGGTCATTGTGACTAATTAGGGTGCTGTGTGTCCAACGGGAATAATCTCAGTGTCTGTATTTTAAGGGACATAGATACAGATATATACATAGGATGTAGTATGGCAAAAGCTGCAGCTGCTGCTCTGCTACTAATTTTCTAAGCTTGCTAATCACCTGCCCACCTCTTCCTTTCAAAGGCAAAATTCCCAGTGACTTAAACAGAAGTTGTCACGGGTGTTAAGAAGTTTATTCATAAAAAGACTTCCATAAAACCCAATTGCATACTGAGAAGAATGATAAAATATGCAGATCTATTAAAGAAATTAGGAGAATGAAAAGCTTAGAAGGTGTTTTTTAAAAGGAAAAATGAAAGCTAACGCACATCCTTATGACTGAAACATCTCATGCATTCGAGCTGGTGCACACACACCGAGCCGGCCTATGTCCTGCGTGGCGAATAAAAGCGCGGATCGTTTCTGGCTTTGGCGGGAAGGCCGTTCCGAGCCCGGCGCTCCCCGCCCGCCGCGCGGGCCGCCCCTGCCATGGCCAAAGATGGCGGTGGCTGCGCCGCGGCCCCGGCACCGCCCGGCGGGCGGGCGCTTCCGCCGGGGCCGGGGCGCGGCGGCTGCTCCGCGGCTCCTCCGCGGCTCCTCCGCGGCTCGGCGGAGGCCCGGGCGGGGGCCATGGGCACGGCGGCGGGCGCGGGCGCCCTGCGGCTGCCCGGGCTGCACGGGTACGCGGTGGAGTTCTCGCCATACTGCCCGGGGCGCGTGGCCTGCGCCGCCGCGCAGTACTACGGCATGGCAGGTGCGGGGGGCGGCGCGGCGGGGGTGACCGGGAGCCCGGCTGAGGAGGAGGCTGGAAACGCGGGTGTGCGGAAGGACAGACGGTGTCTGTCAAATGCCAAAGCGTCTGGGGACGACTTCCCTTTCCGCTGCGTTTGCTTTGCCCTGAGACGGAGCCTGTGCCGGGGGTGCCGCGGGAGCTGCTCCTTGCCCTCCGCAGCCCGCCGGCATCGCCTCTTCCCAACCCGCTGCTGCCCTGGTGCTTCTCGCAGCGCACCCGCTCACTTGATAGGGTCGACAGTAAATGTAAAGGCGTACACAGTGAATAAAATGTCCGAAGATAACTTTCTCCGGTGACAGAACTGGAGGGAATAGCCTGAAGTTGTGTCAGGGGAGGTTTAGGTTGGATACCAGGAAAAGGTTCTCCATCCCGAGGGCGGTTGGGCGCTGGAACAGGCTCCCCAGGGAGGTGGTCACAGCACCAAGTCGGACAGAAGCGCAGGTGTTTGGAGGATGCTCTCGGACGTGACTCTTTGGGATGGTGCTGTGCAGGGCCGGGAGCTGGACTCGGCCCTGATGGTCCTTTCCAGCTCAGCTATCTCTGTGTTTCTGTGCCTTCAGCTGTTTTTGTCTTAGTCCCCGAGTGTCCAGGCAGGCCCTAGTGACCCTGTGGTCTCTTGAAAGAGCCAAGCTGAGCGTCTTTCAGTACTGGCATATTTTTCATTTCCGGTGATACTCCAAAATATTAATTTTTTAAAAAATCCAAGTGTAGAATTACTTTAACAATATCCTCATCAGATGAGGAAGCAGAACTGATGTGCATTTTATCAGAATTTAATTGTTTATTTAGTTTATGGTGAGCTGTGTTTGTATTACTGTATTCAGGAAGGGATGAAAAAAGTGTTTGGTCTGCTGTGTTATCAAAAAGACAAAAGCAACTCTGTGTTGGTATGTCTGTCATGTGAGGCCATGGGGAAAATGCACTTTTATGCTTTATAAGCAAGTCTTTTCCAACCTCACCTACAGATATACTGCAGTAAAAAACACAAACAGAACAAACAAACAAAAAACCACAAGAAAATCCCAACAAAAGAAGCACCAAAACCCCCAAAATCAAACCAGAACAATGTGATGTAAATTAATTTTAAAGACAAGATGTTTAATTATGCAAGTAATTGTTAGGCCTCTTAAAGTTCATGTGCCCTTTGTTTTTGCACGCTGAAGCTACTTCAGAACTACCCCAGTTTCCTTTGGCATTGGGGAACTAGTTGTGATGTTTTGTTTCATTTTGCTGGTTTAGGTTGTGGAACTCTGGCAGTGCTGGAACAAAACGAAGCTGGGATTGTTCTGCTCAGGAGGTAATACAGGCTTATCTTTAATTTTCTAAGATAAAAACTCTGTACTTGTGAATACCAGGCATAACTGAAATACTTTTGGTTATTGTTAGCAATACAAAGTATTTTTTAAATTCTGAAGTAACTACTGAATGCAGGTCTTTGTATTTACATAGAAATGAATGTATTTGTATTTACATACAATACAAAAGTTATGTTTACATTGCATCGAATTTGTTATGGGAAATCATCTGGCTAGCACCATTGCATCATTTCCATGGTGTAAACTATTTTGTAGAAAACTGACAATGTACATTAAGAGGAGCTTCTCTGCCCTAGCTTGAAATTATAAGTTCTAGCTTTTTAGGAATAGTGCCTTGACACCTAGATGTATGCCCTTATGATTGATTTATACTGAAAATAGAGCAGGAAGGTACATCAAGTCGTGGAGGTCCTTCCTAGGAGATACAATTTTCTAGGGGTTTTAGGGAGATTGATTTTGTTGTGGATGGAAGGAGGAGAGAGGTTAGAAAGGAAGGAGTTTAATACTTGTTCATTATTAACCTAAATTTTTTTAAGGAAAGTCTTGAAACAATGATTGTTTAGATTAAGGTGGTTGACATGAAAATGCTTAAAAATAGTTAATCATATTCTGAGAAACCTTTTTTGATTCATAATTATAAAATAAGACTCTTTGAAGATGTTCAACACTCTGTTACTTCTGTTAAGTACTCTGGTTTAGTACAGTTCATTTCTGTTTTCAGTGACTCCACTTATTTTGTGGTAGAAGGTCCTCTTCAGTTCCTGACCCCACAGACTGTATTGTTTATCAAAGTGTTCCATGTGCACCTGATCATTACTGCAGAGTGCCATCAAATTTGACCTAAGCTTAGCTAAACCTTCAGTGAAAAGGAGATAAAGAAATCAGTTTTTCCCATCAGATAATATTGCAGTAATTAGTAGCTGTCGCAAAATAACTAATAAAAGGCATCAGATACCATATTGTGAATTGTTGGTGTGTTGAAAGCATTTTCAAGGGGGTGTAGAGTTCTTCAGTAAATTCATTGTTATATTTCTGTTGTGTTTTCATTGTGACTGAGATTCAGAGTGGTGTGAATTGGATAAGGCCCTCCCAACACAGCTTTATTTCTTTCTTTACCACAGTTGTTAGAAACAAAGTGCTCTTATATTCTGGAGAAACCATAGATCAGACTGAGGCGTGTTGTACCTCTTTGCATGGCAAGTTCTAGACTGGAATAAGAGTTCCTTCTTCATGTGTGGAAGGTCCTTGGCTCATTTATGCTTTAACTTAATCTATTCTGGCATAACGTTGTAGAAATTGACATTCAAACAAGTAAATTAATAGTGAGGAGATTCACTTGAAACTCAAATATATAAAAATGCTGTTTAGAATGGTAAAAAGGGTGATATAAATAGTTTCTTTGCATGGAACTAGCTCAGACTTTTATGTCATGTTTTCTCACAGACAAATATCTTCATTTTTCCAATTTAGCTTTGACTGGAATGATGGACTGTTTGATGTGACCTGGAGTGAGAATAATGAAAACATGTTGATCACTTGTAGTGGAGATGGATCTCTGCAAATCTGGGATATGGCTAAAACCAAAGGTCCACTGCAAGTCTATAAGGAGCATACTCTGGAGGTAAATCAGGCCAACTTAAAAAATTTAATGGATGCTCTTATGATTGAATAATTAAAATATTTATTTGTAGTCTTACAATAAAAAGTGGCTTGTTGTTTTCTAACTTTTTTTGGGTCTGTGGTTTGAATTAATAACTTGAATATAAAGTGGATGTACATATTCTTGTGCATGTTCATACACCGTAGTAAGTGCTGCTTGATTACACAATTACAGCCTAAGTAATCATTGTGATGTTTGAAATTACTGCAGTCACACTGTGATTTTTAGAGAGCCTTGTAAGATGGGTCTAAATCAGATAGCTGATACATCAGTCATAGTCTTGAGGTTGTGGAGTGATGCACATTGTGCTCATCCTTAGCAACTGGGTTGCACTCAGATCTGCTTATCCTTTTCCCTCCTAGTGTCTGTGAGATCCTACTCCAGTAACAGCAGTCAAATGTTGGGACAGCATGTATGGCTTTTTTAGCCTTGGGTTGATACTGTTGCATTTGATTTTCTTAAAATCTCAGTTTCTTTGGGCAGTGGTGTATGGGTAGAGAAAAATATTATATTCAGGTTCATTAATATATTTGCGTAGTTTTAAGGATATTTATACTGTAGTACATATATTTTCCCTAAAGTGATTTTTCTTCCCTTTTTTTTTAAGCTTTCCTTCTAACCTTTCACTCACTTCTATTAAGTCTTTGAACTTAAGATGCAATGAGTTTCAGCTTGCATTTTACTGACTTTACTTATACTTTATCTAAAGGACATCAATCTCAATAAAATAATCTAGTAGATATGCAGTCAAAAAACTGTTTGAGGAAATTCAATTTAATTCCCAAAAAACCTCAAGTTTTTTTCAGATATGAAGCAAAAAT
Source organism: Lonchura striata (assembly GCF_050655825.1). Classification (NCBI taxonomy): domain Eukaryota; kingdom Metazoa; phylum Chordata; class Aves; order Passeriformes; family Estrildidae; genus Lonchura; species Lonchura striata. The sequence continues at coordinate 63,661,729 of NC_140705.1, read as the reverse complement.
CTAAATGTCGGGTGACTGTAGTTACACCAGAGCCCATCTTCTGTAGCTTACTTCTTTGTGGTTTTTCTACTTCGGTTTAATACACTTACTGTATAAACTGAGAATTTTGAGTTTCTAGTTGTGATCAGGATTTTGATAATGTTCAAAGGCTGAAAGTAGTTACAGAAAGAAACTGTAGGTGAAGCAGTGTTTGTTTCTGTCATTTTTTCATTGAAATTGTGTCAGTAAATTTATTTGGTTCTGTTACACCATCTGTTGTTTGTGAAATAAACATTTCTGTGTCTATGTCTTAGCTGAGCTGGTAGCATGGGAGGTGGACACATTCAGCTGTGCTCAGAAAGACAGTATAAGAAACATGGGCTGAGTGAGAGTTTATTGTGAGATATGAAAGGTTTGTAGTGATTCTTTATGAACTTGTGTTAAGAGGATAGATTTTAGAAGGAATTTACCTAGCAATTTGTGGCAAACAGTGGCTGACAGTGTTCTCACTACCTTCCTAATCCTTAATCCCTGGCTGACTTTTTTAATGGCAGTTTTGTCACTGCATGTTATATTATTTCTAATGCATGATTGACAGGGATCTGTTTCTCTTTTTTTTCTAAATGAGAACATTGTTCCTTCTCAAAAATAAAGTGCATTTTTAATTTAAAAGTGAATTTGCATTATCAAAGGGCGATGAGTTTTATTCCAGCACTAGCCAATTGCTGAATCTTATGAATAAATTAGTCTCATTTACTTTGGCTTTGACAAAATCTCATTGGATTGTGACATAATAGAGTGCTTGACTTAAATTTTTCTTGTAAAGTGAGGGCGAACATTTATTTTAAGCTATTTTTTGTGTTTTTACATATTTTTTTCCTTCATTTTTTCATCTTGCCTGAGGCATTTCTTGCTGCTGTTTAGGCATAAGCTAGGGTTCATTTATTTTATGGTTGAAGATAAAGCACTAAAAAATTAACAGCTAAGGTTTATGCTGTGTTATTAGTCTTTCCCAGTTGCTCAACACAGCTTCCATTGAAGTGTCTATAAGTTTATGTTGGAGGATGGCATGAGAAAAAAAAGAAGAGCAAAAGTAAACCTTACTGGGTTATTCACACTGTCTTCTTTTCATCCTGTCCCTATTACCAAGACCTGTCACATGCCAAATGGACAGGATCTCTTGTTTTCCCCGAGCCTGTTGTCTTTTCTGTTTGTAATTCTTGCCCGAAGGAGAGTTCTCCCAGGTCCCGCTGCCTCTGCCGCAGCTGCAGAGCGCTGAGCAGGGCCAGCCCTGTGTGCCATATGTGCTCAGCTCTGTGTCACAGCACAGTGCTCTGCAGATCTCGTGCTGATAGCTTGGGAGTGAGCTGGGAGCCCTGTGTGTGCTTTGCCTTATCCATGCAGTAGATCTCATACATCTCGAGTACAATGTATTGAATACCAGTTAAGTGGATTGTGTGACACGGGTGCATGTTTCCCAAAGATCTGTTTCTCTCTGGAAAATCCTGAATATGAATATGAGAGCCACTTACTGAGCTGTTGTGTGAAAGAGGCATACTGTGTAGTGATATAATTAGGGGCATTTCCAAACAGCAGCAGCTTAGGAGTTGAGCTCAGTCCATTACACACATTCTAAGGCAGAGAGAGAAATATTTGAGCCACTTTGGAGAACTGTCTTACCTTCCGTTCTTAGAACCTATGGAGAGGTACTGGTGTGTTTCCTTTGTTACTATTGTAGTAGGAAGGGTTAGAGTAGAAAGGAGCATGCTTTAATGAGCTGTAGTATAATTGGTTAGCTAACAAAAGTAGAAAAGAGTATGGTTTGGTAAAAAAACCCAAAATAATTACTTCTCAATTGGTTATATGACTTGTGTTAAGTACTGTCCCAGTGTCTTGTACATTTGAGCTCTAGACTTCTCAAGGAAGGGAGCTAGTACAAAACAGTTCTAGAGCAGTATGGCTTTCAGTACATGGGAAGTAGGATTTTGTCAAATTAAAAAGGTGAGTTGCAGATAAAGTAGCTTTTTCTCTGGGCAGTGATTGTGTTTGACTTACGGAAGATAAGCAAATAGATGAAAAGCAGTTCATGTAAGGTGGATCTAGCATAGACTGAAATATTTCTTAGAAAGGAAAATGCTCAGAAATAGCTAAATATTACCTCAATTTCCATTTCACACAGGACACTTTCCATAGAAGACTTGGACAGTTGCTGGATTTCTTATGGCTTTTAAAGTGGTAGAATCCTAGTGATGGCAGATGTATGTGGATTTTGTTACAACTTTTCTTTTTCCTCCGTTTTGGCCCATCTTTGCTTTTGCAGATATTTTTCTTAGCCTGTTATGTACCTTTAATATCTGACTGAGAGGCTACATTTAATTTTTGTTCAGGTAAATGGTATTGTTGGCAAGTTTTGCTGTGCTTCAGTGGTATGGTTCTTCAGATGACTAGGATACAATCTGCAAATCCAAGTCTATTTTGTGAAATTCTGGCTAACCACAGCCTGAAACTTGTATTCTAATGCTCCTTCTAAACTATGCTCTTATGTCATTTACAGGCCTATAGTGTTGACTGGAGCCAAACTAGAGGAGAGCAGCTAGTGGTGTCTGGTTCATGGGATCAAACAGCCAAGCTGGTATGTTGGTTTTCTGTTGAAGTTGAAAAGTTTGATTTCTTTTGGATCTCATACTCCTTTGTGTTAAGAAACGACATGGATTCTCTTTTCCAGTTTATTTTTACCCTGTGGCTGAAATTCTGCTTTAGTTGAGAGGTTGCCTAAACTCTCAGGTGATACCAGTTTAAGAGTACAAGTGCCTGTTTTGAAAATGTTAATCTAATCCTTTCTGTATGTATAAAGTTGGGGTTTTTTTCAATGTACGAAACCTTTCATTTCTTATTGAATGTGTATCTCAACAGTCTTCTTTTTTTCATTTATTCAGTGGGATCCAGCTGTGGGGAAGTCATTATGCACTTTTAAAGGCCATGAAGCAGTCATTTACAGCACTATATGGTCTCCACACATCCCAGGTTGTTTTGCATCTGCCTCAGGTAAGTATGATGGAAAAGAGGTTCTCACAACAAAAACCCAAAAGCTGCATTCTGTCTTAGTGGGTCAGTTCAGCACTTTTTCCAGCAGATGGTAGTGTGTGTCATATACACTTGTTCTATAAAAATGGAACAAGGAAAAGTAAACGTATTGCTGCAGCTGGATTTGTAGGTTCTGTTACAGTCAGTAGATCATCCTTTTGGCCACTTAAATGAAGATCAGCAGTTTTCTAGAAGTGACCTTGTGGCATTTTTTTCTGTTATTTTATGTATCTCTCTTCCATTAATCTCACTCTTGTTATTGACCACTAAATCATATTATATACGTTATTTTGTGGTTTTGCCTGTTTTTGTTCAAATTATCTCAGGTGTTGGTAGACTATTAACTCTGTGAGAAATGTAGTCAAATCACACTGAGCTTTTTTTAAGCAATTCTATAGATCTCTGTGCCTTGTTCAATCAAGTTTTGTTCTCTGCTTTGGCAAGGACTAAGGGTCTTGCTGGTAAATATAGTCACAGTTGAGTTGGGTGTACACAGAGGCAAAGAGAGCTGAAGTGGTAGTATTTTCCAAACACTGCTCCTGATTCAGAGGCACAAGGAGAGCTCTGCAGTGATACCTGGGACCCAGCTGATGATTAACTGGGAGAGAGGTGCTGTCAGCCACAGAATTTGCATGGGAATTAAAAGGGTTATAAGGAACTGTCTTAATACAAATTTCTAAATTGACCTAAATTTGTCAGATTTTATGTTTGTTGTACTTCTGTACTGATTTTAATAGAAATTGTTTGGCTCTAATATCAAGAGGGTAAACATAACTGTTTTCCTGTTACTGAAGTTGGAGAGACAGTGTATACACACAGATATTAGTCTTCCCTATTCTCTGGGAAGCCAGATGAAAAAATACATGTGACTTTTATAAAATTTCAGTCTGGCTGTTTCCATCTGATTCTGCCTGCAGAGTTCAGCTAGAATGATGAATGAGTAGCATTTATTTGTTCTACATAATAATGCTTGAAAGCCATATGTTGGCGCATAGGTTTTTCCACCTTATGTGGTGGATACCTGTCTAACAGGATGTGCAGAAACTATGGGATTAAGCCCTGTACAATGTAGGAACAGTTCTACTGAAATGCAACTACCTATATACTACAAAATACTAGCTAAGTACCATTTAGTCATGGTTAAGTGCTTAAGTGTTTTTTGCCAGTTCTAAGAAATGTTCCCTTTAAAGTCCTGCTTAGGACCTTCCTGTCCATGGTAGTCTTACCCATACAAAATTTCTGGCATTCTAGGTTAATAAAAGGGCTTTGCAGAAACAACTAATTATTTCATATTTGAACCTCCAGGATATGTAGCCAAACTTTCTTCTAATACATTGCCACTTGAACAATTTTGGGAAACATTGATTGTTAGATGCTGTATGTCATGGTACCTAAATTTGGTACAACAATTGATCTGTTCTTTGAGTGACTCAGTGTGTGCAGCTGTTGAAGTTTTGACTAGAACACTATAGAGTTCCTACTCTTTTGTCAATTTTTACTTTGATGCTTGAAAGGGACTAATATGCTGCTGGAGCCTAAAGCTAATTGCAGTCAGTTTTCACTCATTAATGGAAAAACAACATGCACAAAAGACACAGTATTTTTCTTCTCTAAGTATGATGTTCTCACTCGGCTGTGAAATAAAAATCTGTATTTATTTTTTAAATCTATATGCATTCATAGTGTAATTCTGGTTATAAAATAATTAGATTTTAGAAGAAGTCTTCAAAATGATGGTGAACTTTCTTACAGTTTCCCAAATAAAATGTCTGGTATACTTCTAGATGAAATAATATAGAAATTATGGCATGCTGATGTGGAAAAGGTTTTGTGTTTGCATTGTTTGCATCACAATTTTCCTGTGGTTTGATTGGATTGCTTCACTACAGAAAATACATATTGGCAGTCATTTCTTTGGTCAGCAGGACTGTGGATAGTAGAAGGACTCATGACCCTCTAGCTCTGTGTATAAAGGCCATTTCCTTGCAAAAAGGTATATCACACAGTTGGTGTTCAGTGAGTTTATTGTTCAGTGCTTAATGGCATTCTACTGTCAGTCAAGGTATGTGATGAAAAGAAAAGTGGAACTGTTCAAGGAGGCTGGTTGTCCTCATTTAAAACTTGCTATGATCTGCATCCTCTATGAGGATGACAGAAAATCATGGGACAGAAAGCTAAATTTCACTGATGATTCATCTTCTATTGAGCTAAAGTTGGAGCTGGAGAGAAACTTGAATCTCAATATGATAGTACTGTGTCAAATTTAGAGCTGTTCCCTTCTTTGGGATGTGCTTGCTGGAAAGGTTGACCTGTGATTTTGTGGTCTCTTATTTTGCAACTTTTTGTTGTTTTGAAAATTAGTAACTGAAATGCATTGGGAGGGAAACTTTTTGTACTTCTTTTCATCTCACTTGGGTTTATTCACTTTTAAAAACAATAGCTTTCTTGGATGTTGTTAAAGATTATGGAAACATTACTTTCTTGAAGGAGTCTGTACTGCTTTGTGATTGTAGGGTATCTGTGTCTTTTTTTCTTCTCTCTTTTGCTCTTCTTGTCCCCTTTCTCTCATCCCACCTCACACATACCTACTCACAACCATGTACTTAGTGCTGTCTTAATAGTGTAGTAGTAATGCTTGAGAAATGAGCTGTTTCATGTGGCAGCATCTTCATTTTCCTTCTGCATGTACAAGTAAAATAAATTAGGTGTGTTGTAAACCACAGATTGAAAAAAGTGTTGCTCTTTAAATACTTTAAACTAAGTGTAAGTAAAACAACTCACTCTTTTTTCTTTTAAAGGAAGTAAGCAAGGGGCAAGAAGGTCTAAAAACATATTGCATGCCGCACCTCTGCCATTTTTTGCCTTTATTTGAATCCCCATAGAATCCTGCAGAAGTTTAATTTCCATGTAACTAATTAGTTTGTGAACACTGAAAACAGAAAACCATACAGCATTGCAAACCACAGTAAAATAGCTGTTCAAAAGGATCAACTTATGCCTGAAGCTAATATGTGATTTTGAAATACAGCTTTTGCTCAAGGTATTATGGGACTAGAAAAGAAATACAAGTGAAGAAAATGAGAAATCCAAGATGGCACTATAAAGCAATTGAAAAGAATTTGATACTAGGTCTCCATTCTGAATACATACAAGAAAGCTGAGCTTGTCTGCAGTGGACAATAAAATGCAATTGAATTGCAAAGATATAATGTCTGATGCTTCAGTTAAATTAGGTTTTATTCAGCATCTAATAAACTTCCATTTAACATTTACAGGGATGTGTGAGGTGCTTTACCATGCTGTTGTCTTCATGTACAATCATTCATACTCGAAAAACAGAAAGTAAATGGCCTTTTTACTTTTTTTTTTTTCAATTGGGATGTAATAGTAACAGAGCAAACAGTTAATTCTGGATATGTAAATAAGTGCTGTTGTGATGTCAATAACAATTTCTGAGCAGATAAGCAGGATGTTCAGGTGTACGTGTGGCACAAAACCAGAGCCCTGGTAAATGTCTGCCTTACGCTAAAAACACACTGATGTGGAAAACGTCATTAAAGAAGTGACATGAAGCCACTAATAGCATTAACAGTAACCTCATGGCTAAAGGGGTTTAATGAGTCATTATGTCATTTACCTAGATTTTTTTTTAACCTAGAGAACAAATTGGTGTGAAGCTCATAAAGAACATTAGAAATGCACACAACAGTAGTATTTAGTCCAGTGTTAATCAGTTCTACTAAATGATTCTCAACGACTGCAGAGCAATAGGCCTTGCTTAGTCCTGTGGTTTATAAAGAAATCATCCTTTTTAGTATCAACTGGGTTTATTGTCCTTTAAAAGTATAAAGTACTTAATAAATACCATTTTACCTTTATCTGCAAGTATTCTTCAATACAGATACAACACTGACAAATGAAAATATGGATATTTTGGATTTAACAAAGCCCATCTTTAGAATGACTGATAGCTGTTTTATTAAATTCTGGGGCCTTAGTTTTAATGCTGCTTTCCTTTTTAGATTTAAAAAGGCTTTTAAAAGGCTTTAAGTTTAGTGATCAGGGCAGGTACATAATTTTAATAACATCTTAATTCATGAATAACAGAAAGAAATTTTTTAAAAATCTGCCTGACAATGTCTGTATTTATCAGTATTTAGATCAATGAAATGTATTCTTTGCTCAAAGACTTGTTTTTCAGACTGAAAGCCCAGGGCAAAAAATTTTCTTGCACCATAACAAGGTGTGATAATTTCTGTTACAGTTTTATTACGTTGACAAAAGTGTTGGATGACTGTAGCTTTGCTGCTTTACAAATGAACCTGTAAACCCAGGTCCCACTCTATTAAGCCCTTGCATTGAGTGCTAGACTTTAATGTTGAAACTAAAAACCAAGTTTTATCTCATATTCTGTTTTACTGTCAGCTCTGAGTTAGTGAGTTGCCTTTTAAAAAGTCTCTTCTTGCTTACTGGTCTCTTGGTGATAAATGTGTGTAGTAAAGTCAAGCTGTAATTTCACAGATCAGGCTGGCATGTAGTCTTGGTGCACCTTTCTGCATTTGGTATTCATATTGTAAAAAACCTATCCTGGAACTAATTATTTTGCATGAAATAATGAGCTGGGGAAGGTGTACATCTACTAAGAGAGCATTTGTTCTCTTTTAAAAGTAAAATAAGAGAAAACAAAAGGAAAAAAAAGAAAATAAAAAGAAAATTAAATCTACCCAAGTCAAAACCAGCACATCAAATAAGCTTTACTAAATCATTCAGTAATGTACAAGCTGAAGTGTTTCTTAGGAAATGAGTTTATCCTTCAATTTATACTATGTGCTAACTATAGTAAAATACTGTATATAGTACATTCTATAAGGCACTTTCAGGTTATAGTATTTTATATTAAAATCTCATGTTATAAAATGGTTTAGTGTTCAGAAGAAATAAACACTAACATTTTTCTTATAGTAGATTAATTTGGGTTGTGTCATTTGGGTTACAGGTAGGTATCTAACCAATATTGCCATTTGCTGAAGAATGGCTTAATCATAAGTCATAACTTTGGTCAATTTAAAAAAAAAAATTTGCCCCAACCAAGATTTATGTATAATTGTCTTGGGAAACACTGAAATAAAAATTTCACTAACTTTTTAAAAAAATTATTTTATTTTATTATTCTTTTTAGAAAAATAATTAGTTGGGCTCTTCCCTAAAATAACTTAGTCTTGTAATTTTTATCTTTACATCATTTTGAATCAGACTAAAATGGACCAGTTGCAAAGTTATGTTTCCACTGGTAATTATGTGTACTTACTAGGTAAGTTGTGCTACATGGAGATAGATTTTCTGTATTCAGTAGTACTCTTGGATGATTTAGCTAAAGCTGTTATTTGTGTTATTCTTATTTCTGTCTCTTCGTGTGGAATTCCATGAGCTTTAGTACTCCCTTTCAAAGTTTTCTTGTACTGTTATATTAGTTTAACCCCCGTTGACAGTTCAGCCTCACGCAGCCACTCAGTCACTTCCCCACAATGGGATGAAGAGAGAATCAGAAGGGTCAAAGCTGGAAAACTCATGGGTTGTGGTAAAGACAGTCTAATGGGTAAAGCAAAAGCTGAGAATGCAAGAGCAATACAAGGAATTCACTGCTTTCCGTGGTCAGGCATGTGTTCTGTCATGTCTTGGAAAACATGTTCCATCATGCATAATGGTTACTTGGGAAGACAGATGCCATAATTCCAAGCATCTCTTTTTTCCTTTTTATTCTCCCAGCTTTGTAGTGCTGTGATCCAAATCACAGCACTGTACCAGCTACTTGAAAGAAAAATATCTCTATTTCAGCCAATATCAGAACAATTATCTGTGATAGAAACAATCAGCACAATCATTTCAACATGCATAAAAAGATTGGTTTTGAGAGTCATGAGATTTGAGTTCTGCTTTTAATTTTTCCAGATTTTCTGTTTAATTCAGGCTAAATGATTTAATCTAGTTTGGTGTTTAAAATATATATATAAGTAAGCAAGTTATATAAACTTGTAATCATTCTGTGGCACTGCTTTAATTGTGATGGCTTTGTCCTTTTACAAGTGAATGTAGTGAAGAAGGAGTAATGATTTAAATTGAAAGAGGGTGGGTTTAGATTAGGTATTAGGAAGAAATTCTATACCTTGAGGGTGATGAGGCACCAGAACAGATTGCCCAGAGAAGCTGTGGATGCCTCATCCGTGAAGTGTTCAAGACCAGGTTGGATGGGGCTTTGAGCAACCTGGTCTAGTGGAAGCTGGTTCCTGAAAAACATTGTACGGGTCCTAGTTAAATTTTTTTCCCCTTCAGATAGTGTTTAAGGTTTCATGGGGTTTTATTAATTTCCCAAATACCTAGCTATTTTTTGTAGTTACTGTTATACCTCTGCACTGTTTAGAAATGATTGCTTATCTGGTTGTTCTCACAGGACTTTGGAGATGATTATTTATGAATTTGGGTAAAATATATCTGTGAATAAAAAAGGTAGTATAAAACCTACATGAAATTTAGATAAATAAACTTTATATTTTCACTATTGGACATTGTCATTCACATTAGCAGTCTTTATCTTGTGTATAAGGATGATGTACTTGTAGATTAGCATCAATTGAAAAGTTTTGAATAGATGAGTGTATATTGTGTAGTTTTATTGATTCATCCAAGATTTCACAAATATTCATTAGAAATAAAGAAAGCAAGTACAATGTATAAACAATTCTGAAATCATAATTATCTAATGGACCAGTAAAAATCTGTTGCCATAGAGAAACTGCTTCCTACAAAAATAGAAATATTTTATGGGGGAATTGTTGGGTACTTTCCTGGTTGCTTACTTTGGTATGCCAGCTGGAATTGTATGTTAATAAATATTATTGTACTAGGTGTGCTTTCCATGTACTTTCTATTATTATTATCCTACTTTTACTTTATGTTATATAAGAAGTACATCCTCAATATTTGGAGTACTCATGGAAATTGCAAAATTTTTAACTGCAGCTTTTGTTGAAGTTAAATGTTAATATATATGTATGAATGGAAATAAGTTTAAGGTTAAAAAAAGTTTGTTAAAATGTGCAGTTAGTATTGCACTGTGTCAGATTGCAGTGTTTATCAGGATTTTTAAATTAATCTGATTTTTCCACTTAAATGGAAAAATTGGATTTTCGTTTGGCTTTGAATCAGTCTTTTCTAGTCACAGAAAGGTTCACTTGCATGTTGTGTTACTCCATTAAAAACATTTCACTGATAGTGCCAGCCAGAATTAATAATGCTAATCTAGCATTTAAAAAAAAAAAAAAAAACCAAAAAACAAAAACACCCAAAAAAACCCCAACCATAAAAACACAGAAAATAACTTTTTTTTTCCGTTTCTCATGCATCAGCATTTTCTATTATAAAAGAAGTAATTGGGGCAATTTTACATTTAGTGTCAGAATTGATGTTGGCTGCATAACTTACTTTTCCAAATGCATTTGGCCCTCATAATGCTACTGTAGCATCTCTGTAGCAGTTCATTCTAGTTCACCTGGATTTATATATTTATTTGCTTGGGGAAAATGATCCTGTCTGTAGTGAAATATGTTTCCCCTTCAAATCTATGTTATCTGATGAAATTAAAATAAAAGCTTTTTAAGAAGTCCATTATAATACCTCAGAAAGACTTAAAACTCAAACTGAACTGTCCTCTGCAGGCAAGCAGATCAGCAAGGCTAATGGAGAGTGGATCCAGGGCGTGCTGCCTCTTTTTTTGCCAAAACCCTGCTGCTCGTGTTTCTTCCTCTCCATATGTTGCCCTGTTTTTATAAGCACTGTAGCGATGTTTGCGGCTTCAGCTGGCTGCAGGGTGCCATTGTCAGGAGCGCTGTCTGTGTATGGAGCAGCAGCCTTTCTCTTGACAATAGGGCAGGGGAGTGAAAATGGGGGGAAACTGGGTGTTGTTCCCACCTCACAGATGGGGAGTTTGTCCACCAAGAGTGCAGCATCTCTCCCAGTGCTGAGGGCTGAGGATGAGCCAGCCAACACCAGAGCAAGCTCCCCGTGGCCTCTGTGGTCAGAAGGCTGGACTTGCAACATGTAGAGAACTGAGCCTCTCTCTGCCTCATTTATTTAAACTTTCCAAATGTTTTATGGGGTTTTATTTGGGGACATCTGCAGGGTCTGGTGGTTCATGCAATTAGGAATATTGCTGTGGCTCTGGGGATGGTTTTATTTGATCTGTAGCCAGTTTCTCGAAAAGGGATATGATTTTTCTTGTGCCCAGCTGTATACTTTATAGCTAGTGACCAACAGGGCACTAAAACCATCAAAATGCTCGTATATAAAGGGCATGAAAACAATAATTATAAGGAATTATCAATAATTTCTTCAGTAGCAGTGTAAAACAGTGTTTTTTTAAATTTAGGTAGCATTTATACATTCTTCCTATAGAAATCACAAGTGTTTTAATCACCTTTCAGTGATGAGATTTGTCTTTTGAATGAACATAAGCATAATAGTAATAAATTCTAATTAATTTGCTCTCTCTGGAAGCTAGAGGGGTAGAGAATCCATTTTTGCTGACACAAAGCTAAATATTCAGGGCTATTGGGAAAATCCCAATTTTAAAAATTGAAAAGCTTAGTTGTCCTGTCAGCTGATGCAGCTTTTAGTATCTTTACAAGCCATTAGGAACTGAATTTGTAAGAAGGATGTATTCAAATGCTATAGATCTTTAAGTGTAGACGAGAAAGCTAAGAAACACTTGTCTGCTAAGTACTAATGGATTAACTGAAACTTGTAACTGATGCAACAACATTGAATCAATTTCTCTTTGTTTCAGGTGATCAGACTTTAAGAATTTGGGATGTGAAAACCCCAGGAGTGAAACTTGTGATACCAGCCCACCAGGCTGAGGTCTTGAGCTGTGATTGGTGCAAATATGATGAGGTATAAAACCGTTCATCCCACTGTTTTGCTAATTGAACCACTCTTATTAAATAGCAGGGTTTTTTTTTGCAATGTTATTGCATCTTCTCTTTATGAAAACATGCCTAGTTGCTTTGGTGCTCTCATTCGCTATTGCATCTCCAAAAGAGCTTTGTTCTAAAAGATGGTCAGCCCAAGCAGATCAGAGATTTTGCTTAATGCTACTGGGCAGAGTAGTCAAAAGTGGAAGACCAGTTTGTGTGTCTCTGTGCTCTTTAATTTACACACTGGGGATGTGACTTCATTTGTGATTTATGAATTTGAATTTTTTAATTTATTTTATATTTTTTTTTATTTTTGATATATTGCTACAATTTAGTAATTAAATTGTCATGATATATCTGTATTAAATCAACAGAACTTGCTGGTAACTGGTGCAGTTGACTGTAGTTTAAAAGGCTGGGATTTGAGGAATATCCGGCAACCAGTGTTCGTCTTGCTTGGTCATACCTATGCTATCAGAAGAGTAAAAGTAAGTTGTGTTTTATTTCCCATTGACCATCACTGAATTATTACACAAATTTTTGTGGAAGCCAGTAATATTTTATATTATCTAATAACTAGGAAAAAGCCAATAAGATGTTAGAGGGTTTGAGAGAGAGTTTAAAGGTTGCTTCAGCTAAATTATGTGGGAAATTTGAGATGGAGAAAACACTTTTCCTTACTAATTTTTAAATGATGCTTTTCCTTTGTCGTTCTATACAAAGGGCCAACATTCACAGAAGACAAGATACAGAACACAATGTGAATATATACTTTTGTGTATACAAAGAAAATATTTATGCATTCAAAGGGATTTTGAAACTTTATGCATAAAAGGCTACAGATGACTTTACTAGACCTGCTTACAGCTAGAACACCCACCAATAAGAATTTGCTCTCAATGCACAGTGACATTTTTATCATCTTGTATGAAAATATGTATCCAAATATCTTTTCAGGTAAACTCTTAACTATGTTTCAGTGTAAAATATTGGAACTAGTAAAGAGTGTAAGAGTCAAATGCATCAATATCAAAGTCTCCTGAAAAAGGAGATAGTACCTAATCCTTTTAAAGCCTTTCAGGACGGGTATGTTTATTAATATTTTCTAGGAAATCTGAACTGGCAGAAAAAGTTATCCTTAGTTGGTATTTTGCTTCACTTGGCCTTGATTTGTTTCTAACATATTTAGAAGTTACTTTTAGAAGTTAGTTTGTAATTTGTCAGAAGAGGATGTGACTCAGGTAGTCATTCCGTATCACAAATCCTTTTCATGGTCAGACAACATAAGAAGCTCCTGCTCTCCTTATACCAGCTACCCCTGCCTGCTCTCCTCACTGTTGATTGATGCTGAGTCTTTTTTTCTAATGTAATGCCTGCATGACTACTCTCTAATCTGGCTCTGTGAAATATTTTTCATAGAAGATGCATCCATGTGCAAAGGAGACTTACTGGGAGTACATGACTTCTATTCCATCTTACCAGGCTTTCATTGCTTCCATTTCAAGACAGACATGGTCTCTGAGGACATAAGATATGACAGTGTGGGCCAGCACTTGGAGGGGGTGCAGCATATCTCCACTTGTATGGTGAAACTCACCAGTCACACTGAATTGAGAGAGAGACCTGGATGCTGCCTCTATAGAGGCAGCTGCCCCTACTGATATCCCTGCCCCTGTGTTGTGCTGACACAAGTGATTGTAAAGTTGCAGCTGATGGCTCTGACTGAAAACCCTGTCCCTGAAAGTGACTAGTTTCTGTCTGGATCATTAAGCTGTTTCAATTTGTTGCTCAACCACACAATTGCAGGCCTTGACACAAAGGAAGCGGGGACAGGAGCATACAGTTTGAAGTGGAAAAGAAAATGGAAACCACAAGTCTTGGCAGTAGATCTGAGTCTGGCAAGGAATTCTACCCACCACAATACTGTCAGGATTTCTGCAGATTTCTTATGGTCTTTCACTGCAGTACAGGGGATTATAAGTGCACTGAGGTCATCAGCAGTCCATTTTGGAAAATTTTGATGTTGGTGCATTTGATCCTCACATTCTTAGCTGATTTCAGTATCTTACACTGAAACACAGTTATAGTTTTCAAGTTTACCTAGAAAGGTATTTGGGTATGCTGGAGTCAGGACGGATGACATGGTGGTATCTTCTGCCTGTATATACACCTATTCAGATGATAAAATTGTAGTATCTGAAGTTAGATTGAACAGAATTTTCTCTTGTAGCAGAAAGACATTATGTAAATTTTTTCAACTTACATGTGTAGCACTCTGCTAAGTATTTTGATAAAGTTTGCTTAGGTAAGTTTCTAGGATACTTAAGATTAATGAAAAAGCTTTGATATGATGGTTTTCTTTATTTTAAACTATGATGGCATGCAAAGGGGGATTATGGAAAGTGTACCATTGTTTTTTGTTGCCCATCAGACCTTCTCCTCTAGTATTCATTTTCCTGAGGTGCAGTATCTGTTTTGTTTTGAGGTTTTTTTCCCCCTTAAAAAAAATTTGCAGGAAGTCTGCAGGGGTTCAAATTCCAGCATGCACATTCCTCAATTCTGCTATAGTAAAGAGAGCTCTGTCAGCAGACTTCAACAGCCATCAACATACACTGCTCTCTTGACAACTTGGGCAGTTGTGGCAATAGTCTAGACTTAACTTTCAACTTTGTAGTTGCTGTGAGTAGTATTAGAAGTCTCGCAGGAAGACTTAACTGTGAACCACAGTGTGGGGAGCCTGCATTTCAAACTCAAGTTATGTCAGTAGCTTGTATTTCTTGCTGAGAAGTACAGGTTTTAAAATAGTTGGAAACTGAAGGTTGTCAAAAAGCTAGAGCTGAGGTGAGCAATTTTTGCATAACTGAATCCTTCTTTTGCTGCGGCTGTTAGACCAGTCTGCAAGAGTTCATGGAGGACGTGTATCCTGTAAAATGCCCTGTAGGAGAGGGGGAAATAATGAAGTGATGTTATATTGCCTTCAGTTTATTCCACTTCTGTCCAGTTTTCCCATTTGTATATATAATTTAAAAATGGTAGGATATGGAATTGATGTTAGTAATATATCTTATATTTTCTGCAGGATGGCACAGATTTTGTCTCTCTGAAAATAATTAACTGGTCACATAGCTGGTTTGAAACTTGATTTATATAACAAGATGAAACTTAGCCTATTAGCCAAAAGCAGAACTTAATGACTGTTTATATGATAGTTCCAGAACTTCTTAACTTTACAGCAGAGTTATTTGGTACTGCTGTAATGAAATCTAAGCAAAACAGGATCCCACAGAGCATTCCTTGTGATTATTAATTCTATGATTCCTTGCAATTAGAAGCATGGGGAGAAATACATTGATGTAGTCTGTTTTATTGCAGCATGATGTGGTACCAACCAAGACCATTTAAGTAGTTAAGCCTTGATAACTTGCTGCTTACAGTAAGCAGCACAATGTTTTAACTTTAAAAGTTGTTTTGTTTTCTTGCAGTTTTCACCATTCCATGCAACTATATTGGCCTCTTGCTCCTATGATTTTACTGTAAGGTACAGTATTTTCTCTAACTGGATAAAAATAGAAAGGTGATCTATTTTAATATGGCTTGCAATAGAAAACATTTCCAGAGTGGATATACTGGAGTGCAGTTAATGTTGCTGTCAGATGCTTCATAAGCTCTGTTGAAAATGCAAGGGTTTGTCACTTAAAGGCCAGCTCAATCACTCTGCTGAGCAATATCTGCTCTGTCAGATGCTTTCTGCAATCCTTTTCCTATCACTCTACTGAACATATTTGCATCCAGCTGCAATGATGTTTGATAAGAAGGTAATAATACCTTCTTAATTTAGTTAGGTGAATTGTTTCTGTGACACGTTTTTATCTAGGCTTTCTATGAACAAAATTTTTGTCCTGCTAGTATCTGAGGAAGCTTTAGTGTTTCACAGTGTGTATGCTGAAACTCTTTAGACAGTACTTCTGCAAGTTCCCCTGGCTGCTTTGTATATCTCACACTGCTGAGGATCTCGTAATACCATTGTTTTAAATCTAAAGTCCTAAAGAAGTTTGATTTTATACTGTGATTTCTCTAAGATATATGGTATCACAAGTCAATACAATATGAAGTATTCCTGAATACCTCAGTCAAATTCTTTGATCTACATTTTAATTTTCTAACAGGGACTGAATGTAGGCAGGACATTAAGAAATGGGAGAAGCCCTCTTGCTTCCATAAAGGACGCAAAGTTATCCCACTTGTCCAAATCATCTCAAGTAATGTCACTTCTGGTTGTGTCCTAATTGGTCTGACACCAGACCTAGAGAGCTGCTGTTGCCAGAGGGTTCTATTGTTAATTCTCAGTGCCTGTATGTGTTGCTAAATCATAAATCTATTCAATCTTCTGCCATAGCATCATATAAAGTGGCATCATGAAGTTAACTCATTAAGCATTGAAGTGACTTGACTGTTTTGTCATGCTCTTCCCCTTTTTGACACCAGCTATATATCCTTCAGGTTTGGTGCCAATGTGCTTCATGCAGTACTGAAATCTAGTGCAATTTCAGCTCTGAC
The DNA here is from genome assembly GCF_050655825.1 of Lonchura striata. Classification (NCBI taxonomy): domain Eukaryota; kingdom Metazoa; phylum Chordata; class Aves; order Passeriformes; family Estrildidae; genus Lonchura; species Lonchura striata. The sequence goes on along the minus strand of NC_140705.1, from coordinate 63,645,140 downwards.
ATTTTCGTATTTGGAAATTGTTATAAAAGATGGAGAGAGCTACTAGCTTACAAAGCATTGTGTCTATAAATGTAGAGCTTGGGGACCTCTTTATCAAATTCACTCTAACCATTATTTTTCTGTTCAGATATTTACTTGTCATGACTAGGGAGAGACAGCAGACGTGAAGAGATGAAATAAAGCTTTTTAACAGTTTTCTAAAACTGTTGGATTTGGTATGAATGAACAAACAACAGAGAAAGCTAGGTGAAAGTCTTTGGAAAAGGTGTCAAAAGCAAAATATTCTGTATAATGGAGGAAAATTGTTGTTATAAAAGTTTGAGAACATCTCTTTTAAAGACTATGTTGCACCTGTACCACATACTGTCATTTTACTGGATGCACCATGCGCTCCACATGTGCATACATGCACGCATCCTGTCATAGGTGCACATGCATGTACACCACACACACGGATGTGAATATATGCACATATACATGTACATTTGAATTTAAGAGTAAAAATCCTTGATCAATACATAAAAGGTGGAAGAGAAGTAGGGATTCTAGTACATGGAATTAATTATGGATCTTATTGAATCTACTCAAGGCCTGTGACTTTTTAGCCCCATTTGGTTGGGGGGGGGGGGCACTGAGTTTTGATTCCTAGAACAGCATAGTATGGCATTCCCTTAAAAACAGATTAATTGTAGTGTTATTTTAATAATAGTTTAGTTATGATATTGGTCATTTATATTCTTCAGTGTGTTTGAAGCTTAGAATTATCAGCAAGCATTAGTTTGTAGTACATAATGGAATACAGCATAGTAGTAGAGCAATCCTTTACTGTCAGAGTTCAGTAATCTTAAAGGTTACTGAGGTTTTATAGTTAAGCAAACAGCTGCAAATCTTAGTTCAGATTATTAAACTACCATGTAAGAAACTGGGGTTTTGTTTATTTCAGGTCAACTATATGCAGCTAGTTTGGCACATAATCACAATTGGATTTCTAAAGTTTGAAAACAAAGTTAACAATGCTTAGCTTCCTCTTTTGCAAATAGCATAATCATTGAATGTGAGGACTGTAGTCAAGCTGCTGAAAAGAATAATAGTTCACATGCCAACGTCATCCTGGGAGCTGAGAAAAAGAGGATGTTGATTTGAACTTGAATTTTTACATACATTGGTATAGTGGTTTATAATCCCTGTCCAGTAAATGCTTCGTTCAGACAAATATTTTCTATACCATTTCCTTACTCTTTGGAAGAGCTTAGAAAAAATGTAGGCTAATTAAAGAGCAGATTGAACACAAATGAATCATTTAAATGCCAGGAAATACACAAAGTACTGTAACATTTCCAGAACTACTTTAGGTCTGCATGCATATACTTAAATGCTATCTCTGTGGAAAATTCAGTTTGGAAGAACATCAGTATCATCTTTTACTGGAATCACCATTTTGTATTTTTGGACTCTTCAGTATAAAAAAATCTTGGTGCATTAGTCACAGACAGTGCTTACCAAAGTCTAAACAGAAGAGCTGATAAATTATAGAGCTTCATTAAGCTGGTATCTGACCAGATCTTGGATCATATTCACAAAACCTTGTCCCTAAGGCAGAAAGGCAATTTTTGTTAAAAGTTGTACTATATTGGACATCATCTCTGCAACACACTGTAAGGTAAACCACTATCTCCAACTCTCCATCACTATGTACAATTTCAGTAACTTGGATTACAAAGAAATCTTACAGAATAAGGCTGATCATAAAATAAACTGTGTTTCATTTCAGCTAGGTGTCCTTATTATCCATGTATTATTTTTCTGGTATTTTCCTTCAAGATGAAAAGGTGGATTTGCTCATTTGCTCTTTTTTCCTTACTCTCCTCAAATGGAAAATGTCCTTCTATACCCAGATTGCTTCATAATGTTGATACTTCACTGGAACAATAATGAAATATTCTCTTCAGAATATTAGTGTGGAAATAGTTAGATGTTCCCAGTTAATGCCTGAAGTAACATCATTGCCGTGATTAGCCTGTATCCAAAAGTAGCTTGACACTAAGCTCTCCTCTGACAGAAGTTTTTCTAGTTTTTCTAGTTTGCAGAAGGAACTTTACAAGAACTAGAGAATAGGAGCAGGGGCATAATTGTGTGATACACATGTAGTAAACTGGCACTGCATTCTGTGTTGCTCTTGAAAGGTTCTTGGCTTTTATATCCACATGCTACTGTGACTCGTGCCTGGTGTGGTTGTGTGTGAAAGCTAGCATTAGCCATTGAGTGGGCTTTTATGGAAAGCAGCCTCTGAACAGCTGATTCACACCCACCTAAAAATATGATGTATGAAGACATCTTGTGACCTAAGAGCATTAGTAAAGCTTTAATGAATAAATATTTATCATAAATATTTTTTTCTTACCCAGAAGCATGTAGACTTGATGAGTTGTTCTTTGTGCTTCCAAGTGTGCATTCTCATAGAATCATTTCCTGAAGTAACTTTTGAACCTATTGAAAACTTAACTAGATTTGACAGGAAACTTGTAGTCTAAATTTACTAAGCTTTTACAAATTTAATGGAAACTCATAAACGTGCAAGAGAGGGAAACCCCAAGTAGTGCCTTAAGGAAGGTAAGAGACATAGCATGAATTCACCACCACAAGTAATCTTCTTACTCATCTGCTAGCTTCTCATCATGCAGCAACAGGGTGCCACAACACATGCATTGTACAGATGCTGGAACCTGGAATGATACCTGCTACCTCTTTTTTCCCAGCCAGTGGTGAAGGTACACTTGGGGAGGGTAGAGAGGGGGTGAGGATAAGGTCGAAGATATGCAGGACAAACTATGTTTGGGTTGGTAAAAGTGAATTGGTACAGGAGGACAGGTCTTCGTGATGCTGCTGTGAGTGGTACAAAGTACAAAATCCATACCTTGACAAGCTTTTTCTCTTCTCATAATATCTTGCTCAGAATAAACAATCCACTTATTCTTCACATGCAATACATGTGCAGCTGATGTATTGCATGCCAGGTACATGTAAAGCAATTTAAATTTAGAGAAATGAGGGAGAAGTTATATTTTTAACAATTCCAGACTTAAAAATGTTAGAAAATGCACTCATATAGGTTTTGAGGTTTTGTGATCAGTGCAGATGTGACTGAAGTTGTGGCTTCATATATAATATGGGTAAAAATAGCAGTTCTAAGTGACACACCTGTGATGGTACAGGCTGTACAAACCTGTTAGGGCCCACTCAAAGCCTGTGTAGTTGTCTGGCTCATTTTTTAAGTTCATGCTCTGTAGATACACTTACAACTGAAATAATGCAAGCACACCTACTTGTGCTGTGAATGCATCTTCACTTCTTGGTACAACTGTCCTGCTGTGGTAAACAGTGTCTTAGAAAAATTGCATTGCGCTCTCAGTCTGCAGAATGTGATGGAAGTTGACTCTGAGGAAAGTATTGTTGTCACCACGGTAGTTTTGGCCACTGTGCAATAGACAGTATTTCTTTCTTTGGATTGCAGATTTGTTATGAGAACCCTCATTAATTTGTCATCCATGGTTCTCAGTCCCAAGACTGAACACTTTTTGAGCTTTCACTAGTAATTATTTATATATTAAAAAAAGGTATCAAAGCTTCCAGTCAGTCTGTTGAACTTGAACTAAGTTGCAGTATTCTCAGTCTCTAAACTGTTTCTGACTTTTTAGAACATGATTTCATATAACAAACACTATATTGTCCTACTATTTTTTTAATTGATCAAAAGGTCTTTTTTAGGTTTTTATTAATGTAGATCTAAAGTTATCTTCTTTAAATTTAGTTTTCAGTTATGAGCATCTGTCTTTCAAGAATTGGTAGAGAGCTAATGTGGTAAAAAAGGGTAACACTATTATTTAAAAACAACAAGATTTGTTTCCTTACCTTCTTATGAACAACTATGGAGGATGAAAATGCTGAAATGGACTTTTGCTCCTCTCTCTTGCAAAATAAGTTGTTTATTTTAGACCTCAGGTACTAGGAAAAAATTAAGAGGGTTGTTGCTATGGCATAGCTATTGTGCTGATACCACTCTCCTTGTTTATGAAGGAGATAACATCTACATATTAAACAAACTGACCCTGCTGGCTCCAGTGTTTGCTATTTTACCTGAATTGGTTTGAACTTACAGTATTTCCACTGCAGTTGATCTGATAATGAGCTGTTCTTGTTAAGTATTGTCACTTTTCCAAATAAAGGCAAGGCAAAGAGACCTCTATGATTGTTACAGAAGTAGTAAAGCATATAATTGACCCCTGTGTGAAAATGTGGGCTGTAGAGAATTTGATTACAGCTGACAGCCCACAAAACGTGCTGTGCTGTGCAGCCTGTGGACTTTTCCCTGTGGACTTTTCTCAGTGGTATATACAACACAATAAAGAGAAATAAGTCTTTGTTCTGTGCCATCATATGAGATTTTGTCAGTGTGTTATTATCTGAAAGTTCTGGGTTTTAATCCTTTTTTTCATGGCTGAGGTGTCTTTTACCTCAATTTTAATCCCGTCTACCCTTATATCTCTCATACTTGCTGTTAATTGCATTGGTGGACACTGCATCTATTGGGATAGCAGCTGGGAGAAGTACAGGGCCTCAGAATTGTTGTTTAGTAAGTGTTTTTTTATCAACCAAGGCTCAAACAAAAAAATATTTTTAAAATATGAACTAGTGGAATTAATTGTGTAATGCAGCTGATCTAAATAGTACAAATTTGTTACTAAATTATAATATTAAAATATGCTTTACAGGAACACAGTCTCAAATTTAAGAATGTGCATGACTGAGGTATCTAAATGAGTGTGTAATTTTTATTTAAATAAAGACCCCATAGTTAATGATGCCAAAAACTGAGAAAAATCACAAATTGTGCTAATATCTTTCAGGGTTAAAATTCCCCAGCCATCAAGAAATATAGCAAGAATATTCTAGCCGATGTTTTTTCTTTTCTTTTAATAATGTCCCAGTGCCTGCTCCTTGGTGCCAACTTTGATCTCAGTTTCTGCAACAGGACAGAAAGATGGCTTTGCCCAGTGGGGTTTAATTTATGCAAATCAGGCTTTGCAGGAGTATTTGTTATGTTTCCTAAGTGGATGAGTTTGCTTTTTTAAATACCCTGGCAGCAATAGATTTGTCAATATCTCCCATTATATTTTTGAAATGGCCTTTCAATTACTTTAATTGTGGTTTGTTTGATTTTTTTTTCCCTTTCTCTCTCCCTCCTTTATTCTCTCTATAGATTCTGGGACTTTTCCAAGCCTAATCCTTTGCTGGAAACAGTTGAGCATCACACTGAATTTACATGTGGTCTTGATTTAAGTCTTCACAACCGTGGTCAGGTAAGAGCTGGGATGCATTTACTTTTCACTTGCCTGTTATAGGAACTGTGGTCATGGCTGAGCTGCAGGACACAGATCCTGAATAAGTCACCAGATTGCAGTAAGCTTCTGGAAGTGAGTCTGGCTGAATGCTTATCAAATAAACCTCATTTCAGGTCCATTTTTATTTGTGAAGCAGTTCCTTGCATTGGATAGGAGAGGAGGGCAGAACAGACATGATTGCAAAATCAGATATCTGAAAGCCGTGGTGAGCTCTGGGAAAATGAAGTATTTTGTTTCAGAAGGAAGAATAGTAGAGAAGAGTCTAGAATGCTAAGCTGAGATACAGAGTTTTCTTCCATCTACTTAAATTGTCAAGTTAAATGTTGGTAGAGTCACATATGATGCCTAGGCCTGGTTTGGCATACTGTTTAGAGGACTAGGACAGGCTTAATCTATGGCTGAAATTCAAAAACCCTCAGCTATTAAAGTCAATAAGTAGAACCTATTTTATCAGTAGCCCTTATTTATGTACTGGTTCTGTAAGGATTCCCCTCTCCTTCTGTTGCTACAGTTGTTTCTGTTTTGTAAACAGAGGATTCTTTTTTTGTAGTATGAAATTACTTTTAGACAAGAAACTTCGAAAAACTGAAGTTAATTTTTTACTTTAAAATGAGGAAACCTTTAGTTTTCACACAAAAATCACTGTAAGGATTTGCATCTAGATTCTTCTCAAATTCACAGTAAAATGATTTTTTTTTACCCCAGATAAATATTGTAACATCTGCATTCACATTCAATTTGAACAAAGCAAACTAAAGCCATTGTAATTTCTGCTGGTAAAAGGACACGGGAGAAAGGTGTTTGGTCAAATACTTAGCTTACTGCACATGAAACTATTCTAGCTAAATGATAGCTTGGTGGGTTTTCTGCCTGGTTGGTTGTTCCTTAAATTCTGTTGCTTCAGTGGTGCTGCAGTGCCTGTACACAAGGCTGTGTTGTGAACCACATGGGGGAATTTGTAAGGCTCAAAAAATATTCAAGGTTCGGGTTATTTTTAATTAGTGCAAGGCAAGAATACTTAAAGGCCAGTTGCTGGGGATTGAAACTGCATCCCAAGTGACTGCACAGATGTGGTTTGGCTGCACTGGGTCCAGAGGGAGCAGTGAATATAGCATAATGCATTTAGGGCTTCAGAGTCAGTGCATGAGCCCAGCTCAGTTTTCCATAAAGTTGCTGTGGTTTTGTATTTGGTCTGAATGAAGAGAGAAGATTTTTTCTTTCATTTTGTATTGAGGATGTGATTAATTTGACAATAAGCCCATTGCATCCTGGTAGATAATGAAAGAAAAGTGCACATGAACTTTTATGTTGAAAAAATGAAAATGATGGTGTGCTTACCCATCAACACTAGGACATTTGTGCATTCAGGTATCCTTTTTCTCATGCAGAAATTCTACAAGTCTGATGTTGGACTTAGTGCACAAAATCTATAAATCTGGACTACATATCCATATTTACGGAGTGCCAATGTGCGTTCCAGACAGAAGTTTGGCATTTGCAACAGCTTTGATATTCTCTGTTTTTTTCCATTGAGTTGATTTAATGTATTCTGAGGGTTGGATATCACAGCAATGCAAATTATGAATGTTTTTTTTTTAAAGAAGTTTAAAAATCTGTGATAAAATTAAACTCTCACTAAGTTAAGGAATGAACACAAGGGAAACATAACCCCCATTTTCATAGGAAGACCCATGAGACATCACCTTGAGTATTCTTTGTTCACCTCTGAGTAGGACATGGACCTGTTGGAATGAGTCCAGAGGAAGGCCATGAAGATGATCAGAGGGCTAAAGCATCTCTCATACAAAGAGAGGCTGAGGGAGCTGGGGTTGTTCAGCCTGGAAAAGACAAGGCTACAGGGAGACCTTGTGGCAGCCTTCCAATTCCTAAAGGGATCCTCTGAGAGAACTAGAAAGGAACTTTTTACAAGGATGTGTAGTGATAGGACAAGGGGTAATGGCTTCAAACTGAGAGATCGTTGGTAGGTATGTGGAAGAAATTCTTTCCTGGGAGGGTGATGAGACACTGGAACAGGTTACCCAGAGTTGTGGATGGAAGTGGCCAGGCTGAAAGGGACATTGAATAACCTGGTCTAGTGAAAGGTGTCCCTGTGCATCTCAGGGAGGGTTTGAACTAGATGATCTTTAAGGTCCCTACCAGCCCAAACTATTCTATGAATCTGTGAACACCTGCTGAATAGTTACTTCCAGTATGAGCCCTTGGAGTCTTTCCCTGGCTTCTGCATCCATCCAACAAAATTTGCTTAAATTTTATGCTGCTATTCTCAATATGTAGGTTATCTTTATGTTCTGTTCTTTATCAATCTGATCATGAGCTCCATTATTTGTTTTCTTCATGTATTTGCATGATTTGTGATTTTCACTATTCACTTTGTAAGAAATTATTACTTGAGATTTTAACTGCTTCTCTCCTCCAGGGAGAAAGAGAAGAAGGATCCAGGGAGAATGCAGGATATTTTATTTATAATAGACAAGCTATTCATTTATACTCAAATTAAGTACCATTCTGGTCATTAACCTTTGCTTTCATTCTTAATGATATTTTTTGTTGTCTAGACAGATTGTTTTCTTTGGCTTTGCACAACGAACTTCAGCATTTTTGAAATATTTTTTACTTGTCAAGGAAAAAATTATATGCACTATTGAAAGTGTTCAAAATAGATACTGTGATTAAGTAGCTAATAATCTAAGAATTAGAAGACATTCCTGTGGAACTGATTGAGCTTTGAACAGAACCCTCAGGCAGAGAGTAGGTGCATGCAGGCAAGCTGGTTCTTGTGCTAAGGGAGGCATCGTGGAAAAAAATCTCATCATAAGGAATGTGAAGAGACCCACTAGTATTAGCTAGATTAAGCAGTAAAAGCCTCTATGCTTAAATAAATAATCTAGTATCTATTTTGGATTATCTGTCTCTATGTAAAGTAGGTGTTTTTTGAAAGCTTTGAATTTTATAAATCAGATGTTTTTTGGTTTGGGGTTTCCCCCCCCCCCCCCCACCATAATGTTAGTATCAGATTCATAGAAATTTGAGACAACAAACAAACTTTCAGGTGCATAGAAAAATCTGCATTTTGCAGTGCAAAGCATTAACAGAAATGATCCTCATTATATTCAGGGTATTTCTCTGTTAAACTGCAAGTGCTGATGTGAGAGTTTGTCAGGCATGTTTTCCAGGAGAAAATACTCCCAACTGCAGCCAATATAACCTAGACACACATGAGAACAGTGACAAGACCATAAGCACCAAAAATCTGTTAAATTTGTGATGGTGTGTAGTATTAAGAACTGAGCAAATCTGTTTACCCTGTCAGCAACATTAAGAGTATGCAGTTTTAAAAACCAGATATAGTTCTTTCCAAAGTTTAGGGATAAGAAACACAACTGAAGTTTGCTTCATTGTATATACACCAGATAGAGGATGTACGTAGGCACTAAAAAATGATAATCAGTTATAAACTATTCCTTGCTTGGGGTTTGTAATGCTAGACCATGTAGTGGAGTTGTGCTCTGTAGCTCACTGGATTTCTTACTTCTCTCCATCTATTTACTTTTCCTGATTGTGATCTGTGAATGGTCTGATGAATAAAAATACCATACTCCCTTAAGCCATCTTTTCCTGGGATTTTGCTGTGTTTACATTCATGTTTACATGCTATAGGTAACTTCCTTTGGTGTTATTACTTGTGCAGCTTTATTTAAAAGCATCCTTTCTCTTCTGTTATAGGTTAATTGCTATATGGGAGTCATGAGTGCATTTTAATTAACTTCAGGCAATCCATTAATGACACAGATAAAAGTACAGATCCTGTAAACATTCCATTCTTGTCTTGATTCTGAAGTTATTTCCATAAGTATGTAAAGAATAGAAAATACAGATGTATCATTAATTTCTTTAAATCATGGACAAAAATATGCCCAGCCCTTTCTGTTGCAGTTCTAAAACAATTTTGCCTATCACAAATGTAAAAAAACCTGACACTCTGAATTTTGTCTGAAAATCTTCTTTAGTTACACTGTTCTGAACTCTGTAAAGCAGCCAGTGGGAAGTATAAATTACTGATTTCCCTTGAGTCAGTCTTTCTGTTATGCTGCTGAGAACAGGATTAAGTATCTAATGGGAACAGGAGAGGAATCTTTCAATTTCTCTATACTTTTGTGCTATGAGCAATGACATTCCTAAACTGCAAGGATACGTAATTTTCAGTGGGAGTTATGGCAATTGGTGTAGTGAGCACGTGGTATGTGAAAAGCACGTTAGACATCTGTGACATGCCAGATCAGGACTCCACAATATATCGTGCTGAGGTGCTCTGTTTGGAAATTAAAGATGTTCAGCTCCAAATGAGAATGACCCAAGTGTCAGTACTCTAGTTCAAAATTATCTGTTACCTGAATGCTTGCTGAAGTCTAGGTTTTAGAATAACACAAATAGTGATCACTTAGGATTTGCTTCTACTATGATTGCATGTGTTTGGATCATAATTTCACTACAAAAGGGCAGCTGTCAATGTAAATAGCTATTTCTGTCAACACTTTTAGGAGGAAACTTTTTTTTCTATAACCTGGCTGCAATTCTCCTCCCCATGCAACCTGGTGGGGTTGGAGTGAGTGAGCAGCATCATGGTGCTGGCGGGGGTTAAACCATAACACACACAGCACCCTATATTATGGAGACAGTATAGTGGCTCTTGTGCTCTGTGTCTTGTGATTTGGCCTTCCTGAACTTCCACTCTGTTCTTCATAAAGCTGTGGGGTGTCACCAGCACATTCTGCCCAACCACTGTCTGCTCCTTCCGTGTACCTGGCCAATCATACTTAGAGCTGAGAAGAGGTGCCTGCACTGTCGATCCCATTAAACTGATGGTATCCTGCATCACTAAAATTTTAAATCTGTAACTTCTTACTAGCTGGAGGGAGGCCATGACCAAACTATATACACTTGACCTGCATGCCCTGAAGGTAACTTGAAATCTAGTTCTAAATTATTCCAACTTTATGGGGAAATTTTTGATCATTGTCAAGTTTTAGTGTGCAGGTTTGTTCTGCTTGTTTTCTTTGTACAGCTTTTGCAGTGTGCTGCATTAGCTGTGCCAACATGGGAAGCAGAAGGGCCAGGAGGGGCTGCAGAAGCTGGCTTAACCAGTATAGCCAAATATAAATGCAGAGGATGTCTTTAGTAAGGCTGTTTGGCTGCGTATTTTGCTGTTCATTTAAATTAATTGTGGATGCTCAAGAGGCCCAGAAATGTTAATTGTTCTATATAAAAGTGGAAATGTACGTCTTGTGGAAATGTACAGAAAAACAGATACTCTCTGCTTTTTTTCTTTTGATCGTTTGCTCTTATCTTTTACACTTAATTACTAAGAACCTGATAGCTTCCACCCAGCTGTTGTGGCTATGCCACTGCTATTATTACAACCCTATCTGTGCTTCATTTTAGTCTCTCCTTATGGTCCTTCTCTAGCATGCTACTGAAGTTATGCAGTTTCTTTGATTCTTTGAGATAAAAAGAACCTACTTACCTAATTTCAGAGTGAATTTTTTCCAGAAAATATGAGATTTCACCGGCTGCAAGTGTTAAACCAATCTGAACACCTTACTGAGTTGGAGAGGCTAAAAGAAGGAGATATTTCTTAGTGGTGCTTATTGTATGTCTTTCCCAAACTGTGAAAATTAAACTTTCACTTCGTAAGTCAAAGCTAGGCACTCATGAGTAATGGTCACTATTTGCCATTATCAGCAAAAGTTTCTTGGTGTTTGGAAAGGTTTCTGTCAGGCATCACAATTTTGTAAAAGCTGTAAGTGTTTGGAGAGGAAAATCAATTTTGATACTAAAGTACTGGGAAGGATGGGAGACAGTACTTTCTTACTCAGTAAATGTATTGCTTGTGCATTTTATTTGGTGCAATGGCTTATAAATACTTGCTACTTCTGTGAGCTCCATCTTGTACTCAGTGTAGTGGATTCTGTTACTCTCCTGCATGACCAGTAAGTGGTTGAGAGGTCCTAGTGAATTGCACAATTGAAACTCGGGGGAAGACAGCAGGATGTTGCAGCTGTTACTGATACTGTTTGGCTTATGATTATTTGTGATTATATCCCAAAATGAAGGAACTGAATCTAGCTCCAAGCTGAATGATGAATTTGAAGGTTGAATAGGGTCATCAGAAAACCGTTTCACTGTTGGAAATTGACTGCATTTGGGGTCACCAAGGCCAGTATCAGCACAGAAAGACATTTTGCAGTTCCAATGTACCTTCTATAGAACTTATCAATTAAACCAGTTCTTGGAAGACTGAGGTGATGTCTTCCACCTAATTTTTATAGCACAGAGGAATTGCTACCAAATCTGTGGAGATTTCAAGGATTTTTTTCTAACCTGCAACTCACATCCCCATTTCCTTTAAAACTTACTGATGAAAGCATGCTTGGAAGACTTGCATTTAGGAATGTGTGGCATAACTTCTAAGTCATCTTCCCATTACCTGTGTCAGAGCAAGAACAAATGATGAGACAGCTCTTGGCTTCTTAGATCAGTTCTTTGTGACTTATCTTTGCAATGTGAAAAATAATGCCCCTCAAGTATTTTATCTCTTTTTTTCCTTAAGAATGAAATTGATTTTTTAAGCAGCATTTGGAGCATCTGTTTCTGATAATTCTAGTTTTAACCTAGATATTTATAAAAAGTTCTGCTCTGGAGCTTGTTTCATTTTGTCTTTACTGGAAATAATAATTAAATCAAGGTATGTTTTTTCAAAAGTAAATTTTAAAAAATATTGGTGCTACTGCACATTGAAAAGAAAAACGTTTATTTGCAAACTCCCATCACTTTCACTCTCATGTAAAGGTTGGTGTCATGCAATTCACTCTGGCAACTGCTAACCAAACAGGCCACAGTAGTGGTTCAGACTTTATAGAAGAAAACAGGTATTGAATGAGTTTAAACTCATGCATGATCCATTATGCACTTGACCAATTAGTTTTAATGTTCACCTGTGAAATTAATTTTATGAGTAGCAAACCAAGCCTAATAGCTTGCTTTATCTTCAATTAATCTCCATCCCACAAGCTTAGAGGATGTTCAGGATCCCTCAAAAACGTGTAGTAATGATATAAATAGACCATTAAGTTACGTTTGAGAAGACACGGAAGATAAGAAACTAAAAGAGGAAGGGAAACACAACTAATGGGAATCAAGAACTGATTTTTTTTCTGCTGGCTCTTCTACAAAAAAAAAAAAAAAAAAAAAAAAGACAGGTCTCATTTGAAAATGGGATGGGGAGAAGATGAGAAATGGGTCTCAGACACATTTACATATTATCACGTGATTCATTATGAGCACTCTGGAAACTCAGTGGCACCAAGATAGTTCTGAGATACTAATCTAGAGTGGACTGTACTTTGTTCTGATTAAACCCTTTCATAAAGAGTAATTGAACTCTTAATTTTTTAGTTGTTCTTTTGAATATATTTAATCTTGATTATGCTAGCAGATAGATTTATTGTGCCTTCAAGTAATGAATAAAAAAAAGTTAGTGGCTAACTTAGGAGTTTTCTCTTGTTCTCTTGCTTCTTCTGAAGAGTAAAAAGGCAGAATGTCATGCAGGTAATTGCACTAGACTGAATGGATTGCCCTCGGGTGCTGGAAAAGGTCTAAGTCTATTGCAAGGCAAGATGATTGTGATGAATAGGAAACAGAGGGCCTGTCAAGGGAGTAAATCAGTTAGTGAGTCAATGGAAATGGCTCTGATAAATGAATGTATGTCAGCATTAAATCAGTTGGTGAAAAACATTGTTATACTCTGGGACAAGGATAAATATTTCAATAAAATACAGGATAGCTGTTTTAACTGAGTTGAGCTATGATTTTCTAGTCAAGCCATTAGCTTTCTGGAATGACTGCAGATTTTTTGTTTCTGTGCTTTTTTGGCTTTATTTGAAAAGAAATACAGTGATCCCCATTTTTTGTACTTGTTTTTATATCTTTGCTGGCACATAAATTGGCATGATATTTATTCTGCAGTAACAACAGTTTAATACCTTTAGTGTATATACTGGTGCTGCAACCTTGCTACTGAAATAAAAGCATTAAAGACAATTAATCAATGTCATTTTGTTAGACTGCCTTTGTTCCATGTAGCTTTAGTTACAATGAAAATTACCAGGCTTAGAATGCTTCTTCTGTTTGCATTATTTCTTGATGTAGTTTACCAGTCAGCGCAACAGAGAATATTCTTGTTTTATGATTAAGTTCTAATTATTTTGCTTTTCCCTACACTTTAATACTTAGAAGTTGCTATAGTAAAACTGCATTCTGTAGTTACAAGAGTATTCATAGATGATAATGGAAGTTGCATGCCATACAAAATATGCCATGCAAAATAGTCAATATTATAAGGATATTGCAATTTATACAGTTCTTTGCAACAGAAATAAACTATCCTATACTCTGTTGGCATGTCAGTTTGAAAAAAAAAAACAACAAAAAAACATGCACCCTCTAAAAACCGAAATCAGTGAGATTTGTTTGTCTCAGAGTAAAATTTGTCCCCAAGACACCAGACATTTTTACAGGAGAACAAACTTCCACCCCTTCATGCTCCTAATGGAGGGATTTTTATGAGGGGAGCAAATCAGCTGTGAGTCAGTTTTCAGTTTTCCTTTGTCTTCATCCCACCACAGGAGGACTTTCTTCACCTGTCAGTAGCATCATCTCATTGATAAAAATATAAACTCTAGGAACTTGCCCCTTTTTGGATGCTATATATATTTACTGAGTTGTGCTGGATGAGCCTTAATCCCAATGAAATTTCTACCTCTGTTTTAATGTTTTAATTAAGTAGCATTTAGTTTATTTTTTTAAAAAGGCTAAAGTGATTTGAAGTATGTATTAAAAATGTTGTAAGACCACTCTGTAAGATAGGTCACAAGATAAAAAGCAAAATGCAAAGAGAAGGCATTTTGTAAACTGATGCAGTTGCATCATGAACGAGTCCTCTTCATCTTAGGATTCATCTTAGTCGTTTGTATTTGAGGCAGTGACAATCTGTGAGCTACTGCAAATTGGCATGTGGAACTCTCCATCAAAGAATGCTGGCTGCTGCACTCCTGACTTGCAGTTGCCACTTTTCTCTGCAAGTTTTGCCTGTATTTTGGAGAAAGTAAGGAGAAAGGGAAATGTCATTAATTTTTTAATGTTCTGCCATGCTGTAGTGCCCCAGTTTCCCATAGATACCTGTGTTCTGTATTTCATATGTGTATTTTCATCAAGGTTTCTGGTATCAGTATTTCATATAGACTTCCTGCTGCACAGAACAACTTGATTTACTGTTACTTACTGTAGCTTTTGTTTTCCTCCTGTTGGCTGGCTATGTTTTCTCCTTTCATGTCATTAAGTCAATGAGTTGGGCAACTTATCTCAAGAGATCCTTTTCAAACTTTTAATATCCCCTGTTTATTTTTAGTGTTGCTAGATTAAATGGTTCTGTAACTATTTGTTCAGAGGGGATTTCAGGGATACTAATTACATTATAACAGGTGGGAATTCCCATGGGATTTTTTCCAAATGTCATTTTTGTTTCATGTTTCTTTATAAAAATAAAAAGTATTTCCTATTGAACATTGATCTGTAGCTGTGGAGAATAATAAAAAACCTGCAGTTTATGTGATTGCCAGCTTCTACACAACATTTAGTGGAAAACTCAAATTTTCTTTTTGGTATGATTTGAGAGACTGCAATGCAGCAGAACATTATGCTACAGAAAGCTCTATTATATCGTATGAATAGACAGACACATTGTCAAGAGGTTTTTTTACCCATTTAGATGTATATGGAAAGCACTTCAAATAACTAAGCAGAACCAGCTAAGGAAGCAATAAAAATGAATAATAGTGCAGTATAGTAAACACAAAATGGGCTAATTATAGTCTGAAATCAAATACTGTAGTTGGATTTCCAAATTCTTAGTGTGCAGCTGTTCATTCTGGCTCTGGAAGAGAACAGGAATTGCAGGCTGCAGCAGAAGGAAGCTTGTTGTGCAGAGGATCCAATACTGTATCTTTTGTGATCCCAACTGGAAATGACATTGTAAAGATAATGCAATATGGTTTCAGCCAGATTTGTTGGCGTTTATTTGTTGACCTCCTCAGCTTTTTCTCTTTAGCTCTCCTCTTTGTTCTATTTGCCTTAGTTCTTGTCTCCTACAATATTTTGTGAATATATATGATAGGTCATCTTCTTGAGTAATTATCAGTGTGGGTAACCCTTTCATTTTGTTGCAGACTCTAAAGTGCATTTTCAATTAATTTTCAAACTTAAAGCATTTCGTAGTCTTTTTCCTTGGAGACTTGTTATTTATTAAGATCTTTAACTTAGGTTAACCTTCTGGTTTTCTGGTTTTAAGTTCAAGCCTACATCTAGGATGAAGCTTGGGACATTGAATTCAGAGAAGTTGTGGTTATATTCAAATCAGTCACTGTGTTTATTAAGTGCCTTTGCCACAAGTGGCACCACTTCTTATCAGACAAGTGGGGATCTAGGTAGTGCTTGAAGCAACACTATGGCTCCCAAATCTCAATGATCAGCAAATACACATCTCTCTTCTCAACAATAAATGATGATCTCATAGCCTATCAAGCATGAGAGTGAAATTCTGGCTTAATTCTTCAGGAAACTTCCTATATAATTCATTCCTCAGCACTAGATGCTAGGAAAATGTCTATAACAAATTTCTGTGTCTGCAAGCATAAGAAGGTTGTTCAGATTTGGTAATGAAATGT
Source organism: Lonchura striata (assembly GCF_050655825.1). Classification (NCBI taxonomy): domain Eukaryota; kingdom Metazoa; phylum Chordata; class Aves; order Passeriformes; family Estrildidae; genus Lonchura; species Lonchura striata. The sequence continues at coordinate 63,628,942 of NC_140705.1, read as the reverse complement.
TTAGATACTACAGTGAAAGGATCCTTATACTCTATAAAGGGAAGAAACATTGCAGGGTCTGCACATGTGTCTGTCCTTCCTTAATTTAATTTTCAGTTACAGTCTTTTGTTACATTCAAAACCAATTTAATTGTTGTATAATTTTGAAGCATTGTAAGTCAGACTATGAACTGATATTAAATCCACAATATGCATTAAGTTCCCTGTGTTTTTGTAAAAATGACTTTTGTGAAGGACCTAAATAGATTTTGTTTGCTTTGTAGGTGGTGGATTGTGCTTGGGACGAACTAGTCAAGATCTATACTCCATCGTGTCTGGCAGTTCCTGTTTAGAAGAGAAGATTATCTGACATGCCAGGAACCTTTCTCTCTTCCCCACAACCAGACTTGTGCTAAAGTGTCAACAGTGTCACTAACCTCAGTGTCTCTTTATAAGTAGAACTGCTTGAATGGAGTGTTGTGCACTTGAACATGTGGAAACTTCAGGGCTTGGTTTACTGTACAGGTAGTACTTGAGCTAGCAAAATGTTCCACAGCTACTCAGAGGCTGAAGAGTGGCCATAGCAGATATCAGTGGTGTCTTCAGAGCTGAATGACCAACACAAGTTTGTGATCTGTCTGGCTAATGATGAGAGGAGAGGTCTCAATCTTCTTGTTCTTTATAAAGATTAAAAGTAACTGGCAGTGTATTTTGAGATGTCACTGTAGAAAAGAAAAAAAAAAGGAAAGGAAAAGAAAAGAAAAGAAAATAAAGGCTTTTTACTGTAAAGTACTGTAATGTCAACTGAAGTTTGTATCACCCAGATGCATTTATGATTTGCTGTGAGTCATGTTGCATTATGTTCTTTTGCAATATGATGCATTTACTCTTAATCGACAGTTAAATGTCATATTTTATAGCTAGCTGATTTGTTTGACCTTTCTGATTGCTGCTTCACAAAGATGGTAAAGATTATTTTCATATATTTTTCTTTTAGATCTCTTTGAGCAAAACAGTTGATGAAGTTATGTAGAAAGTTACTCTGATAATAGAGAAAATTGTTATGAAGAAATTAAATACATACAAAACTAATTGGATCACAATCCTCAAGATTTAGAGATTGGACGACCATTTCTTCTATTACACTTGTCTTCTATTTTCACTTAGAAAGTTCTTCCAAGAAATAGAAGTGGAATGTGGCCATAAATCCAGTGTTTCTGGACCTGTGACAGCCTACCAAAGTGAGAACTGATGTCCAGTCCAGCTGACCTATATACATGCAGATTAATTGCATGATACAAGCATAGCGAATCCAGCCTGGCCAAACTATTGCAGTCACTACAATATGCACAACATGTTCTAGGTATGTTGAATACTTTGCTTTCCCAGTTTGACCCCTCAGCCCACATGCTGGTACTTCCATCTAAGTTTTCTGTGGCAAGTAGAGATGTTCAGATGTTACATTTCTCCAAACACCTCTGAATAGTATTTTAGGATCAAACTGTGATAGTACTGCAGCACTCATTGGTATGTGTTAGCCTTCTCTCCTTGTTTCCTGCTAGTCATTTTTTTTTCCCCTCTTAAAACTGTCTCCTTTCTGCTGTTAGCCCACCTCAGCTACCACTACAATCAAAAGACTCTTTGCAGGTTGGATCTTTGCAGATCTCTGGTCAAGTTTTCATAGTGTGCTGTTAATAAATGCTCTATCCTGGGTTGCAGCACTCACAGATCAACCAATAGCAGACACTGCCAGATCTGCTGGGTGCTTTGAAGAAATGAAGGAAAGAATTCAGCTGAGCTAAGACCTGCAAATTGCAAGGAAAGAATGCTTGTTCTATCTTGGACAAAGAGCTAGGGAGCTAACAGGTAGCCACAGAGAGACATGCATATATTGATGGGATATATAGGCTGGGCAGAAAAAAACTTTCTTCTACAACATGATAATTTGGATCCAAATTGGATTTTGTATTTTTTTTGGCCAAATGCAAACTGCCTCCAGACTGGCATCTTTTTGAGTTGAATTAATAACAAAAAATAGATTTTATCTTTTTTTATGACAGTGTGCTGTACCAAATCTGAACCGTTTACTGCACTTTAATTCTGTGTGCTGAGGAATAATGCAGAATAAAACTGTGCTGCATGCAGCTTTCAGCAGTACCACGGGCCATAAAATCTAATTTTAGGCATTAAAATTGATTATTTCAACTTCAATAGTTCCTTCACTCTTCTGTTTTATCTCTCTTTTCTGCTTTGATTACAAGTTGCTTGTCTGAGTGGAACATTTTGGTGGCAGGTGTGTATTTTATATGCATGTTTCTGGGGGGACAGAGAGAGTGGGTTATTCCAAAATGCTGTCATAGCCTATCAATTGGAAGGGAAAATTTAGAAAACCTAGCGCAAGGGGAAAAATTAGGAATTCTGAACATGCACACTCAGCACATGGATTAAATCTTTCCTCAGCTGCCTTCTCTCCCTTCATGTCCTGGTTAACTTCAATGCTGAGGGTTACTCTATCTGGATTTATTTCTCTTGAAATATGAGGACATCCAGAAGATGCACATAATAAATAAAAACTGTGGCCTTTTATTTTGCTGTGTGATCTTTAAATGGTGAGAACGTGCTGTAATATTTCTGCACTGTAACAGAAAAAAACAATTTGGCAATAGTTGTTGCTGATTTTTAATTCTCAGGGAATATTTGCTATAGTTGTTTTGAAGAATACTTCTTATTTTATGACCAAAATACTATCTTCCAATCTTTTTTTTTTTTCATTTACTGAAACAGTTAACAACAACAGTCTAAAACATGTAATGTCTTCTGCTTTCAAACTTGCTCCTGTGAAAGATTTTGTTTTATTTAACTCTGGGTTTCTCTTTGGTTCAAGAAACATACTGATTAATCAAGTTCTAAAGGTGTGGAGTTGTTCTATAATACTATTAAATTAATTGCGCACAGTATCTTTGGCTATACTCTTGTGTTCACTTCCCCAATCAAGAAATGTTGTTCAAAAAGTAAATACCATGCTGAGAGTGTCTTCTAAGAAGAGTATCATAATCATGGTTTGTTTCTTGTATGAATACTGGGTGATGGTCACATTTTTCTGGGTGATGGTCTCTACCCTGTACTGGTAGAGACCATACTTTATGCAACTTTATGCAATTGATCAGGCTGTGTGCCCCATCAGATCTTCATTTTCATAAAGGAAAGCAATTTTAAATTATTCTTTGTGTCTGTTTGTGCAGAGTGTGTGTCAGTGATTAAGCGATCTCTTTCTTCTAGCCAAGTACAGTTCTGGCCTCAAATTTTGCTGCATAAGCAGGCTGTACTGTGCCTTTCAATAGCACTGATCAGCTGTGCTCAGGGTCATGGAATGGGGAATGGATAAAACTTGACACAGTTCTTATCTGATAGACCTGATGGTTGCATTAGACTTTAATTAAGGCAAATTTTCCATTAAACATTTTATAGAGGTCTTTACCATTTTCATCCAAGAAGCCATTATAAAAAATCTATGCCCTTAGGAAGACACCAATTTACTGCATTTTTTTGTTTTCCTCTCACCTGTGTCATTGTTGCTTTATTTAACTCCTCCCCAGTGAATCTCCCCAATAGGAGAACACTGTGTAACTGTGGAGTGGTGGGAGATTAGTACTGAACCTGGCCTCAATCCATATTGAGAAAAGCGTGGCTTGGTAAGGGACAACAGCTTCTTCTCCACCTCCCTTTCCTGTCTATAGACAATATTAGAATTAGGTGTACCATGAGAGATGTTGCAAGAGAAGCTGCCTTTATAGCACAGGTGAGTTCCAAAAGATAGGATTTGGTGTTCGAACACTTGACTTTCCAAACTGAGTATTGCTGCAGCCTCTCTTTAAGTTCTCCATTTATTTATTAGTTCTGGGCCCCACAATTTAAAGAGGATGTGAAGGTCCTTGAATGCATCCAGCAGTGTACCCCAAAGCTGGTGAAAGGGCTGGCAGGCACGTCCTCCTAGGAGAGTCTGAAGGCTTTGGGCTTGTCTAGTTTGGAGCAAAGGAGACTGAGAGGAAACATCATCACTTTCAGATGCTTCCCAAGGAGGGCAGAGGAAAGGGGCCTGATCTCTTCCCCTTGGGATTGAAGTGATGTGTAGGAATGGTTCAAAGAGGCATCAGGGGAGGTTTAGACTGGACATTGGGAAGCATTTCTTTACTAAGCAGGCATTCAAACACAAACAGGGTTCCTAGAGAGGTGGTTAATGTCCCAAGCTTATCAGTGTTTAAGAGGTATTTGGAGAATGCCCTTAACAACAAGATTTAATGTCTGGTCAGGCACATGGACTAGGATGATTATTCTACAGTCCTTACAAGTGAAATAGTCTTAAAATTTTTGGTACTGATACATTTGTTTTTCTGTTTCAGTCAAGGAAATATTTAGCCCCTAAAGTAGTTTTTCAGCGTGATACTCTTCAATGTCAGAGATTCACTTCTCTAATGATAATTTCACTGGTGAGGTGACAAAATTGTTTCTGCCAGAGGATACACTCAGGTTTAGGCCAAATGACTACAGTATTTCCAGAAAGCAGGGTCTGATTTTTTTCCATCTGCACTTACCTGGCAGAATGAGTTGTTTTTCTCTCATTTGCAAACACTGTCAAGGTGATCCACACTTTTTTTTTAATTGTGTTGCATGTGGGCTTGGGGTGAGTCCAAATAGAGGCTGATGTAAATGTATTGGCACATTTCTCCAGTGGGTTCTGAAACTAGGCTTGGTCTCCAGTACCTATGGTTTCTTTTCCTGCACTACCAGTTTTCATCTTCAGACACTCATTCTTAATGCCTACCTAGTTTCATTTTATTAACTTTGCCCTGTCAGCTTTACCCTGCCTGTCCTGATGAGAGAAATCGATATTATAAGGCAGCTCTGAATAAAAGTATAGTTTTTCCTTCCCTTGTGTTGCCTGATGCTGCAGGAGAGTGGTAGAGGGGAGTTCTCTGGCTGCCCGAGAGAACTGCTTTTGCTTTGCCTTTTCCTAAGAGTCGATACGGTCTATTGCCATCTCCTGTTAAAACTCTCGTCTGGAAAGTCGAGAGAAGCGATCAGCTTATTTAGGATTTACCAGGTTTTAAAACACCACTTTCAAAAGCTGTGTGGCAACCAGTCTTTGGTGACTTCTCAAGACAATTCCCTCTGTTAGAACCCTGGTTCTTCCTGCTTTTCTTAGCAGCAGTCTCCGTCTCTTTGCCGTTCGCAGCCCGAGAAGGCGCTCCCTCGGATAAGCCGAGGAAGCAGGAGAGCAGTGGGAGAAATGCTGCCGGCAGGCTCGACAGATGCTTTTTCCCGGGAAGCCGTATACTTCTGGGGAGTAGGAAAAGCGGTACTCCCTGCTTGGGAACGCGCGGGCCTGCACTTATCTCCCCGCTCCGGGAGACGGCTCTTCCACATTATTTTCGGGCCGGTAGCATTCGGCTGCGGAGCTGCGGGCGCCCCGCGGGTTTTCTCCGCGCGGAAAGCACCTCGGTGCGCTCCCGCTGCCCGTCCTCCTGCACCCGAGCGGGGTCGGGAGGGCTTGCGGACAGCGGCGGGGCTTCCCATCCCCGCTGAGCCGGGCGTGCTCCGGGGGACACCGCGGGACGAACCTGGAAACACGGGGGGCGGGGGCGGCCGGATGGGGGACACCGACAGCGGCGACGCAGACACACTGGGGATGGCGTGGGGACACACTGAGGGCGGGGAGGGGACGCGGATAGGAGGGGAGACACGCTGGGGGCGGCGCGGGGGGGACACGTCGGGGGCGGTGGCCGCCCTGCCGGGAACGCGTCCTGCCTCCTCCCGCCCCCTGCCTCCGCTCGTCCCCGTCCCCCCGCGCCGCCGCCGCGGCGGGTGGCCGGGCGGGCGGCAGAGCCGGGGGCCGGGCGGCGGGGCCGTGCGCGGGCAGGATGCTCCGGTGGCGGGGCCGGGCGCGGGGCGTCGCGGTGGCGGTGGCGCACGGGCTGTGCTCGGGCTCGCTGAACATCCTGCTGAAGTTCCTGCTGGCCCGCTACCACTTCGCCTTCCTAACGCTGCTGCAGTGCCTCAGCAGCGCGGCGGCGGCGCTGGGGCTGGAGGCGCTGCGGCGGCGGGGGCTGGCGGCGCTGCCGCCCTTCGGGCCCCGCCTGGCGCGCCCCTTCGCCGCCGTGGCCGCCCTGGCCACCCTGCAGTCCACCCTCACCCTCTGGTCGCTGCGCGGCCTCAGCCTCCCCATGTATGTCGTCTTCAAGCGCTGCCTGCCCCTCGTCACCCTGGTCACCGGCGCCCTGGTGCTCCGCGACGGCATGCCCTCGCCCGGCGTCCTGGTCGCCGTCCTCATCACCACCTGCGGCGCCGCGCTGGCCGGTGAGCGCGACCACGACCCACCGAGGGGACGGGCCGGGACGGGATGGGACGGGATGGGACAGGACGGGATGAGACAGGACGGGACGGGCGGCGGCAGAGGTAGCCGCTCCCTCCGGGCTCCGGGCTCGGGACTGGGAGGGCAGCATCAGCTCGATGAGAAAGACGCGAGGATACGGGGGACGTGCACTTCTGGGAGACAGCTGCGGCCCCGCGGAGGCAGATGCAGGCGCACGGGCGGGCAGGTGCAGCCTCGCAGGGGTGGATGCAGTCCCGCTCTGACTGGTACATTCTTGCAGGGCTCGGTTAAACCTTTTGGAGATAGGTGCATCCTGATGGGGGTCGGTGTGAACCTGTGGGAGTAGCTGCAACCTTATTGCAACCCTTCTAAGGAGGGTACAACCTTATGGAGGGAAGTGTAGTCTTCTGGCGGGTGGGTGAATCTACAGGGGTAGATGTGATGTTCTGGGAGCAGCTGCAAGCCCATGAGACAGCTGCAGCCCTTCTGGGGCAAGTGTCATCTTATAAGGGCAGTTGCAAGCTTAGGGGTCAGCTACAGCCCTCTGGGGCCAGGAGAACTCATGTTACTTTCCAGTCGAGGTATAGGTGGGGTGGGAGGCAAAGCTGGCACTTTGTGGCCCGACAGCACTCCTGGGCTAGGGGCTGCTTCAGACAGCAGAGCACATGCAGAGGGTGTAATTTAACCTGCAGAGAGACTGACAGGGGTCTCGGGAGGGAGGCTGCTGCTTCAGGGATCCCACAGGGCTCCATGGCTAGAGCGTGCAGAATGGCCTGTGGGTTGGAGGGCAGGCAGCCCAGCCAGCCAGAGCTGCTGGGCTCTGTTTCCTGCTGTGTCTCTTGCTCTGTGCTGGCACGAGGATGCTCAGGGTTGCTGTGTGTGTGTGTGTGTATGTGTGTGTGTGGTTTCAGCTACAAATCTTCCATCGTGTCTTCACAAAAGGGAGAAGGCAATCTGATTTTGGATGTGGGATTTAGAGGAGGTATGAAAAACAGTCAATATGTTTGCAGCTTTAAAAAATGTATAAGAGATTTGTTGGAAGTCAAGACTTGGGACAAGCATGACAAATCCTAGGGGTTATGGAAAGTGCAATGATGCCTATTTCCTAAATATCCCTCTAGTCCATGTCTCCCATGCTTATTTCTCTCTGTGACTCTCATGACAGGAGCTGGTGACCTGACCGGGGATGCTATGGGCTATGTGACAGGTGTGCTGGCCGTGCTGATACACGCTGCCTACCTGGTGCTCATTCAGAAAACCAGTGTAGATAGTGAATATGGACCCCTGACAGCTCAGTATGCCATTGCTGTTTCAGCCACCCCCTTCCTCATCATCTGCTCCTTCGCCAGCATGGATTCCATCAATGTCTGGTCCTTCCCAGGATGGAAGGATCCTGCAATGGTATGCATCTTTATTGCTTGTGTCCTGATTAGCTGTGCCATGAACTTTACCACCCTTCACTGCACTTACATTAACTCGGCTGTGACCACCAGCTTTGTAGGGGTGGTGAAGAGCATAGCCACCATCACGGTAGGCATGGTGGCATTCAATGATGTGGAGCCCACAAAGTTATTTATAGCCGGTGTTGTGGTCAACACCTTGGGGTCTATCATTTATTGCGTGGCCAAGTACATTGAGACCAGGCGGCAGAGCAACTATGAGGACCTGGAGAAAGAAGCTAGAGAAGAGGAGGGAAAAAGGCAGTCTGGAGACCAAGCTCTGTTTGCCATGGAGACAATATCCCAGGTGAAGGGGGCTGAGGAAGCAGCAGTGGAAGGATCATCCACAGGGCAGAGACAGAGTGGAGAGGAAGAGAAGGACACCACTGAGAAATCAGCCAAGGCACTTGTGGTTCAGGGAAAATCCACGATCACACAAGAAGTGAACAGAAGCTCATTGAAAGAAGCCTATCTTGGAGTATGGAGGTTGGTGAGGGGTGCTAATTATATAAAGAAGGATTATTTGATAGAAAATGAAGAGCTACCAAACCCTTAAAAAGCAGATTTGGAAGCTTATTGTTTGAGGACAGACACCTGGTTTTCTGTACAGGGGGAAGGCAGAGCATACATTTCCACATCAATACTTAGAAATCCAAGTCATTCAGGATGATTTTACCTCATTGTCAAAAAGCAAAAGGTCATAGTTTGCTCATGCTCTGGGCTTGCTTTCAGCTGCTTTCAGTATGTCACTTTATACCCACCTCAGCTAAGGTACTGACACTGCTGCAGACACAGAGAGCTGGGTAAGGGGTGCTTGCCCAGCAGCTGGGAATGTGAGGGATATCGGTGCCATTGAGATACGTGGCAGTACCAGTGACACAACAGTGGCTTATACCTTAGATTGTGTCTGGAGCCTGGTGATTTGGAGGCTCTGTCAGTGTGTTTCTGTATCTGTATCCATCCAATTATAGGTACTCTACATAACTAATTCCTACAATATAAACTCATATTAACTGTACTTTTTTGTGCTCCTCTGTGTCAATACAATTGCAACAGAGCTAGAGGTTGTACCACTTCAGTTATATTGGTGTAAAATCACTCTCTTATCTCATGAATTGAAGCCTTCCAGGCCAAGCCTTGGACGTGGTTAACATTGGGTGCTTTGTGTCTTCAGTAGAAATCCTTTAGTCTTGTGGTGATATACATGAAAGCATCTGAGCTTCTGAGAAGCTTTGACTGGCAAAAGAAGGATGTTTATCTATGAGCTTTAACTATACGTAGCATTTGGAATATTAGCTTGACTCAAATAAAAGAGTTTGGAAATGTTGGTATGTATTGATTGGATTTGGGAGGGCTATAAAAATTTAGGGAGAAAGTTTGTGCCTTGTGTTATCCCTCCTTGTACCCTAAAATTGGATGAATCAGAGCCTGGACTGGAACCTAGGTGTTCTCTCCATTCATTCTCTCATAAGCTGAGGCTGAGAGGAGACCTGGGGACACCAACTCTGAAGTTCCCAGGGGTGCTTTTGCAGGACAGTTGTGCTACATCCTGGCCACGTGCTGGTACGTGGCTTTGTGCATATCCGCCCTCGCTGTCCCTGTGCTCTGCTGTCCAGTGGAACAAAGTGCAGGCAGGCAGCAGGAGCTGCCCGGTGCTCCGGCAGATCCCCTGGCCGAGTGCTTGGGGAGTGGGATGCTCTGTGTATTCGGCACGGGGACATCCATGGCTTTGGCAGAAGCAGCTCCTCAGTGCCCAGACCATCCCTGTCCCCATGGGCTGCAAGGGGCAGAGCTGCCTTTCCCCTTGGAAACTCATGTGCTCATGTGGGAAGTGGGAAGCAGGTGCTCCAGCGAGGCCTCTGCTGAACATACTAGTATTTTGTCCCACATCTGTTTAACTGAAAAGACTGTGGAAACAGATGTTTGAGTGGTTTTTCACCTGAAGATATCCATTTGGTAGGTGGGAGTACTTGGGTGAAACCTTTTCTCACCCCGAAAGTGTGCTGCAGCCATTTGAGTCCAGCTTGACAACAGACCGAAACAAGGTATTACCATTTTCTTAAAAAGTGAACCAAGTTTGTTGTTGTTGTTTTTAATATTGTTATTGTTGTTATTAATAATTATTTATTATTATCTATTAAGCCACTGAACTGAAAATCAATTATTCCCTAATTAACCAGTGCCTAGCCCAGCGCTCCCTCCAGCTGAGCAGGCAGCATTAGCCTCACAGCGGGTTCAGTCTGAAGTGAGCAATTTGCCCAGCAGGGAATATTTGCAAAACTGCTCTCTGGGGGAGCTTTAGGTTCTTGTCAATAAATGCAGGCAGAAACATCAGGTACTGTGGCAGTGTGTTTTCAGAATGACTGCAGAAGTTGGCTGACCTGGCATCACCCATGAATTTTGACAGAGACGGCTAAAAGGACATTTATGCTAAAAGCCTGTAGCTGCTGAGCTGGGGGACAGGGCACGGAGCCCTGTACATTACACGTTATGTATAGCTTGTGTTTAAGAGGTACTGGCTGTACGCCAAAACACGTTTACCTTCTGTTCGAGCTCCATATGGGATCTTTTCAATAAAAGTACTATTTATTGTTTCTAGGCTAATATAATAGGGCTTTTGTTAGTTTTTGAAATGCATCCTAGACTAAAGAAGTTTGTGCCTACGACTTATAGTTGCTGTATTACTGAACTCATTGCAATATTGAGCTGCATTGTAATCATACAGATGGTTGGAGAGAAACCCACAATTCTGATCTGTCCTCACTGTGTTTTCTGTCCACAAAAAATGTGGATCTTCTAACCACCTGGGTGCCAGTCTTAGATCCTGTAGTGCACACACTGTGTTTGACACGTGCTCTAGGAAGCTCTCCCACTGGACTCTTGTTTCAGGACTTTTTCCTGGGGGGAGGTTAAATGTTCTGCCACTTACTGTTGTTAAATTGTAGAAATCTGTGGAAATTCAAACAGTTTTGACTATTTAAAAAGCTGCTGTTACAATGTTGTACATTTGCATGTATAGTTGAAATGTGATTATATTGTATTCTGTTTTTACCTGTAAATTCCCTAAATTAAAATGGGAATTTGGCAAACGCAATCCAGTTTTTCAGTAGCAGACACTGTCGCACAACGAAATAAAAATACTGCCTCGTGCTGAGGTATTTTAAGAGCATCAGTGGAAGATAGTAGAATGAGATGTGGGAATAAAATGCACTGCTTTCCAAAAGCCTTCTGCTTTTCTTATTGTTGCTGCTCGAGGGTGCTCATTTTTGCTTCATTTATAGTTTTTCTTGTGCCTTTATATCATCCAAGTTTCCTCAACGTGTGACCACACACTATAAATACTGTCATGGACAGAGGGATTAAGGACAGACAAAGGAACACAGGATTCTGAAGTGCTGGGACCTCGGTACAGCTCAAAATTCCTGTGATTCTCAGTGGTGATTTTTTTGGTCATATATTTAAGATGATTAAATGTCACTGGTGTAGCTGTTATAACCCTAGAATTAATAAAATAAGATGATGTTCATTATTAATAGTTCCATTATAACATGACAACATTATTAAAGGATAAAATATTAATTTAATTTTACAATGTTAAGTATTTGTATTATCCTCTATGTTGCATGGCAGCACTAGGAGATGATTTAAGCATTAATTTTTACCTGTTTGCTTTGGATGAAAAGTACATAACACGCCTATGGCTGAAACTGGGTTGTGCCAGACCAGGCTGCGGTCGGTGGTTATTGCCGAATTCATCTTAGAGCTCCACACAAATGTGCCTGCAGGTTAATTTAGAGAACGAGACCATCCTTGTTGTCAGATAATAAATTAACCTGATGCACAATGACTGCTTTGAGAATAAACAGGAATTTCAGTGTCAGCACATCCTTGCATAACACCTGCTGTAGCACTCCTAGACACGCACGTACACGTACATGCACGCACACAAATACACATGCCATATGACAAAAAAAAACCAGACTGGCTAACTGGCTATCTTTTTGGAAATGCATTCTTCTCTCTACAAAATTAAAGAGAGGACAGTTTACTTAGAGGCAGTTAAGGTGCAGTTAATATTGCTAAGGATAATTTAAAAATTTACATACATCGCTAATCTTGTATTTGCCATCATTTCCACATGGAAAATATGCAGTAACCTAAAAAGAGCCATCTGAGAAAGAAAGAAATTTTACAGTTTATGAACCAACACTTCAGACCCCTGCAAACATCCAGGGATAGTTTATTGCCAGTGTTTAATAGCCTCTTGTAATTCTGTTTGCTGCAAAAATGCATGTTTGCTGCAAAGGCTTTAGTATGCAAAAAGGTGCAAGCCCTTCAGCTCTGGTCTCTAAATTAACATTTGAGCATTTTGCTGCTAATCATGGTGAAGGGTTAACACCTTAACCCTCTATGCCTGTGTCGTTTATTATTTCACATATATCTTTGAGATTTCTTCTGTGTTTTTCTAACTGGAGTCTCTAAGTGCAGTGGAGGCAATCAACTCTGCTCTCAATGAGCTTCTGTATTCATGCTTCAGTTGCTTGTCGAAGGTCGTCAGGAAGCTTTTCACTTCAACCCCATTCCTGTCAGGAATTGATGAGCATGCACATGCCCTCTTTTCTCATCCTTTGTTGCCGCTGTATCTCCCAAATCTTTTTTCCGGTGTCCATCCTGAAAATCTCTGCAAGCTATGGAGGACTTGCCACAGAGGCTTCTCCTCCTTTTTTTTTTTTTTTTTTTTTTTTTTTTTTTTTTTTTCAGAAAGGCAGGGAAGGGATGGACCAGCAGGATCTTGAATGTCCAGATTGCTTCTTTCTACCTTTGTGCATGTTTCTGCCCACCAGCTCCCTGTATCCAGATCCCTATATAGCTCAGCCCTGGCTGTGTCCCAGCTTCTCGTGGAGCTGTGCCTGGGCTGTGTCCCAGTGTCCTGTGGAGCTGGGCTGTGCACGGGACAGGCACCCTCACTCTGACAGCCAGCCAGCACTGAAACCTGGCTGTTCCTGACCCTTTGGAGATGTATTATACACACAGAACCAGGAGATCTTTTCATAGTAACAATTTTTTAAATAATAAGGCTATAAACCTGCTGTTGAGCCAGGCTCAGTTTTTTTTTTTATAGGTTGAGACTTAAGAAAGCCAGTCACACTGGCTTTCTTCAGTGCTGGACATTGTATTTGAACAGAACAGAGGCAGCCTGAGTTGAAAACCCAGGTAGAAAGCATGAAAACACTGCTCAAGGAGGGACATAGATGGGATAAAGATGGATGGGGAATATGTATGAGCTACAAATTAGAATGGATGGGGAATATGCAATAGTTTGCATGAACAACAAATTGACAGTATTGAAAACCAATGGCCAAAGAGTGAGGTGAATCTGCAGTGGCTGCACTTGAATTTGGGCTCTGGAAGAGCACAGCACATGAAGGAGAGAGGCAGAATGAACGAGCTGGCTGGGGGAAAGATGGCTGCATCTATTCTTTGTGATTATGTGATCTTTTTTTTTTTTTTACTGGACAGTTGTAAGAAATTTTGCTCTGGGAACATTAATCTTATTAATAAGTTTGTCTTTTATCAATTAAAAGCAATGTCAGATCTGTTCTCAAAATTACCGTACTTTTTTTATTAGGTGCTATTGATTTTGTTCCTGACAAAACAAGAAGATCCCAACAATTATTTAACAGAATTAAGGATTTCTCTGATAAACAGCAATAACTTCTGAAGACACAGGCCATTTCTTACCTGACATGGGGGTCAAATGAGAGAGAATAATGATTTGGAACTGGCCATAATAGTAAACCAGTCAGGTTTAACAGCTGCTGTAAATAATGGTCAGTATCATTAGTAGATAAAAACAGCTAAAGGCTGCCGTGCATATCACCATTAACTCCTCATGTCTTGAATTGTCTTAATTCTGTAAGTGCATTTTTTGTCTTCAGAGTACCTGTGTGAATTTGTCCTTATGGTTAGTTTAATTCCAAACCATGTACACCTGGTTAAAAGTTAGTAGAATATGGATTTCCCTTTCTATTTCTCAAACCACAAACTAACCTGGGATCTGAAGGGCAGAGAGGTTTTCTTTGTCAATGCATCTTCTTGAGTGAGTGAACATTCAGGAGAACAGATAAAATGTCCAAGAACATATGTTACTACAAACATATGAAAAACAGCTAAGTATTTCCTTTTCACAATTTTATAGGAACAAAATTACATTTCCTTAAGCATAGTGGCTGAGAGGCCACTGAGTCTGATTCTTCATTGAATTTCAGAAGGCTGATGCACACAAAACACACCAAAACAGACTGCACAACCACACAATTTTGGCCCTGGGATTTACAATATTTTCCAAAAGAAAAGAGCCTGGGGAGCATTTGCCTGGCACCATGGGAGAAATCACTTGACTTAGGGAAGCTGGGATGCAGGTCTCTGTGAAGAATCACTTCCAAGCCAGCAGCACATTTCCAGGATTTCTGAAACAGGGTTGGATTTTCAATATTGCTCGGTTTTTTTTGGTTTGTTTTTTTTTTTGGGGGGGTGCTTTTTGGTGTTTTTTGTTTGTTTGTTTATTTTTGATTTGTTTTTGGGTTCTCTTTTGTTAATAGTATTACGAATGAGCAGAATTATCTGTAATACCTGGCCATATCCTGGGGTACTTTCTGAGTGCTGAACACTTCATCCAACACCTGGATGTTGCAGTGCTGCAGATAAAACCAGTACAATTTCATTAGTGCTGCATCCAGCTCTGTCATCCAACACAAGCAGAACACTTTATTTTTCTGTCTGGGGAATCTGCTTAACAGTGATTAAGTATGCTTGTATACTCATAAAGATCTTTTATAGCTGCTCCAAATATTCAATGCCACAGTTCAGGAAAGAAGCTAAGGAATAGCTAACTGATGTGGAGGATGAAAATGACAGCTAGAGCTGCCTTTTCAGTGGAAGGTTTTGCAGGAGTTTGGATTATTTGCTACCCAAGTTTTAGGCTTTCCTCATCTTTATCTACTTCAGCGCCTTTCCTCGAAATCTGTTAATTTTGTCTTGACAGATTTAGTGTTGATCTGGAACCATTACTTTTCTTTCTGAAAACTTCACTTCTGCCTCTCCCTGTCACTGGTCAGGTAGGGCACAACACCCAGAGTCCTTTGCTTGGAACACACCAGCAGCCAGCAGACAAAAAAAGTCAGATGCCACTTTCAGGGTCAAAAATAAGGACACACTGTTCTATACTGGAGTTTCATTACAGATTCATTCAGATTCATACTCATCATGAAAAGCACAGTGAGTAAGACCTTCACAGCCAAAAAGGCTTTGCTGCATCTCTGCATTTAAAGCATGGTAACAAAAACAGAGATTATTTTTTAGTGGTGCTCCTCTTTGTGTTTAGTATAGATCTGATGTGTTGGCACGTAAACTGGCGAACTTTGAAGACTCAGCTGTGATGTGAACAGATTCCTAGG
The DNA here is from genome assembly GCF_050655825.1 of Lonchura striata. Taxonomy (NCBI): domain Eukaryota; kingdom Metazoa; phylum Chordata; class Aves; order Passeriformes; family Estrildidae; genus Lonchura; species Lonchura striata. The sequence continues at coordinate 63,613,697 of NC_140705.1, read as the reverse complement.
TGGCAATATAGAGCAGTCACCACAACCCTTCCCAACTGCTATTAGGAATGCTCTCATTTGTTGCACTAGAACATTTCTGCATTTTTTGCCTTGACCAAGCCTTCACTTAGTAGGCCATGAATTAAAGCATTTTGCTACCTTAGGGGCTCACTAGTGTTCAGTGTTCCACTTCCCAAGCCAAGGAGAGTGTTAGCAATGGGGTTTACGATTATTTCCTGTACCCCCAAGTCGAGATCTGTGCTTGAGAAGCTAACACTCAGAATTCCAGCAATGCAAAGCCAAAGAAAGAGCCCCTCTGCCCCAAATATTGACATTGCTGTGGCAGTACAGCTGATGGTAGAAGCAGCTGCTGCAGGAGAAAGGAGTTTCTGTCAATTTGGCATGTTCCACGGCACTGTGTAGCACCATGACACCAGGGAAGGGCCTCCAGCTGCCAGGGCCATGCTGCCACCCTCAAACATGCAGAGATGTGACTGCTGAGGCTGTTGGAGAGTCGCTCTGGACACCAAAGCTGCGTGGGTGAGTGTTCTCCTGTGGGGTCAGGGGTTTGCTCCTTTCCAAAGCTCCTTATAGGGAGCTGGCACATAACAACTCAGTCCCTCCCCATGAAGGGTAACAGGTCAGCTCAGCTGCAAAGTGGTGTGGTGGTGAGGGAAAGAAACAGCACAAATTTTACCTGTGCAGTCCAGATAGGCTATTACCACAGCAAAATTCTTCCTTTACTTTTTTTCCCCAGGCATAGTTCCCTCTATGCTTCTGAAAGGAAATATGCAAATGCACTAATAGTTTTTATAGAAGAAAATACTTATTTCAAAAGAGAGCTCCTGCAGGCAATACAACGCCTGCTGAGCTTGCAAAATCATTCAGTGTATGGAATGGATTAGGTTGGGGGCTGCCTTATTTTCATTGCCTTCAAAGTGGCTGGGAAAACGAAGATGTGAAGGTAAGGACTGTAATAAAGAACGAGCTCCGTAAAGCAGCTTTGCTACAGTGAACCTTCAAACCCATTTGAGAATGTCAGGGATTTGCCATTATTCTTGAAGCTGACTTGACAAACAATTCGGGCATCTTGACAGTTGAACCTTAGAATAAAAAATGTCACAAATTCAATCTCCTGCTAGATAAGGAGTAGCCAGCTGATTCCCAGGGTGCAGGCAGCGCTGATCCGCCCTGCTATCAGTGAGCTCTGCTGCAGTGGGATATCTAATTTAGGTAAGTGCATTTCCAGCATTAGGGTGCACAAAGTCTGATTGTGAGTGGCTGCCAGTAGAGACACACAGGATCAATTTTGCAGATTCATGCAAAAAACTGCTCTCATTTTAACTAAAAATGCTAAGCTTGGGTAGTATTCTTAAAGTATTATGAGCTATCTGGGAAAAAGGAAAGCCAAAGCAAAAAAACCCTAGAGTCCTACAGACACATTTCCAAAGGCTTACAGTGCTGTTACTCTGCATTTTTCAATCAGAATAATGAATAAATATTTGAGCAATAACAAGAAGGACATATATAATTTGGATTATTTTAAACCCAGTGCCACTATCTGATCCAATGCAGGTGCAGGGAGCCCACAAGGGTTTGAGCCATGGGCATCCCAGTGCATCTCAGTACTTTCAAGACTGGAGAAATCCATCACATACAGGGATCTGTGAGGCTGGAAGTAAATATATCTGCTGCCTTGTTTTGTCTTTGTGTACCCAGATGAAATCTAAAACTTCACAACCATTTCATTTGCTTCCTCTTTTCCTTCAGGAAATGTCTCCCCACCTTTTTTTTTTTTTTTTTCCTTTTTTTTTTTTTTTTGGTGACAGTGCCTCAACTGGCATTCACATTACAATGATGGCAGGAAGGATTATAAAGAAAAACAAAAGAGTACTGTAGATTTATATTTTTACCACAGTGTCCAGGTTAATTTATTAATATATATATATTTTCCTGCTAACTTGCTTTCTTAAAGGTGAAGATTTAGATGAGCCACTCCATTTACTTTTGGTCTAGCTCATATGTGAGATAAAATGACACAATCCAGCAAAGTTGGCATTTTTGTTACACCAGTTGTGACAGGAGGTGCTGTGTTCCAGGGCTGGTGTCTATCTTTAAACAAAGTCCACTAGACTTGGACTACAGCCAGGTCTTTCATTGCTGGGACCTTTTTAACTGTAAATAGAATTGCACTCCCTCTGAAATTTTGCTGTCACTCACTTTTGTAAGAGGACACATGAGTATTTGGGGATTTCATCTATTGATTTTGGACTGTGGGTTACTTCTGTATATTCAGTGAGATCAATGGGCTTCAAAACAAGCAAAGAGCTTGTTTCTGCTACACTGACATGGTCCCATAATGCCAATGAAATTGATTGGCAAAAAGCTGTTTCAGGACAAATAGGTCCCTCATGATCTATAAGCATCTCTCCCAATCAGGAGATGATGGACATAAAACTACAGAGTTTTCTGGTGTGGCAGCAGAGAGAATCATACAAAACTCCTGTGAGGAGAGTGTGATTTTATATACCTGTCTTAGGGGCTGCTGAGGTGCAGCTCAGGATTTTTGCCTTGTTTGTTATGATGTCCCACATTCTGGAACAATTCCTTGTAGGAATTGTTGTCTACCTGTATTTAGGGATGTCAGAAATGGAGAGATTTAACTGACTGTTTTTCTCTTGGTGCTACATGGCTTGCTGTCATTAGTTTTCACCCCACTCCCTGTGTTCACAAACACTGTGCTGGGAGATAACCTGCCTCTTGAGTTCAGATGCAGTCTGCAAGCCATGAATCTGCTATTTGCCAAAATTCAAGGGCTGGAATGTCCAAGGCAGGAAATGGGAATTGGATGAACTCAGTGGGGGCAAAAAACTTCCTCAATCAGTGCCAGATCCACTTGAGGCAATAACTGCCCTTTTCCTGACTGCCCATTGACAGGTTCCTCATCTCAGTCACCAACTTCTTTGTAGCAGCATCTAAAATGATTAATCTTTAGTTTAGCTAAAAGTTACATTCTTTTATTCTTCACTGTTCTGCTGCATTTCATAATGCCAAATCTCAGGCTGCTCTTGCATTGCTGATCCTTCCAGCTATATTTGCACTGCAAGTGGTGCAGAATTATCATGACCACTCAGTGCCATCTAGGGCAGACTGGCCTCTTCCATGTTTGGCCTTTAGTTGTCTTTGGGTCTCATGTATAACTACCATTCTCATTATATATTTTTTTTTCCAAGTAGAATGATCTGATATAATGGGAGGATTGTGCTATAGCTCTGGGTTCAAAGTAAATAGAAATGTCCTTTACACAGGAAGCATTAAACTGGTGTCACTTGCTGCCAAAGGATGCAGTGGAAGCTCAAACTTTCCTTTAGGTCATAGGCACATGCAAGAGAACTCCTTATACTCATGTACTCCAGGTACATGAAGGTTAATAAGTACAGAAAACCTCATATAAATAAAGAAGATTGAAATATGTTCAGTCTGGGAGAGTATTCAGAGGATGTACCATGTACAGCCTCCTGCTCTCATCCTGTTCATGGTGCTGCTGAGAATGGGGTACCAGGCAAGATAAACCTTTGGTTTGACCCAGTATGGTCATTTGTATGTTTTCTTTAATGCATTCTGGAACATCTATAAAAGTTTCTTCAAGATACACTCCATCTTCAAAAGTCCTGTCCTTCAGCAATTTACTTACTCTATCTCTGCTGCACCAAAATAGTGACTCAACATAGTTAGAGGTAAAGAAAGGTCATTGCAAAGGCCATTGAGTTCTGCTGAAAAAGTTCACCAGTACTAACTGCTTTCAAGTGGATAACCTGCTGGATTTCCTCACCTCCTCTGCTATAAAACACCACAGTAATCACAAAGGGACACATCATATCTGTCATTATTATAGGCAATGCCCACTTACACCGTGTTCCTAAGAGTGAGCAAGTATTCCCTGTAAGAGAATGATGTACCTGGTCCAACTCTCTCAAGGAGCTACTAGACAATCCCCAGTTTACAAGCACAACACAAAGCTGTGTCAATAGGTAGTCATCAAAACCTCCATTTTACTTCTTCCATCCATCATTTCTACAAAACTCAAATGGAATTGGATTGGTGTCTTGCTGTGCAGTACTAAGGGATGGTTGCAGCTATAGGAGGTAATGGTCTTAAATGCTTCCCCTTTGTTGTATCCACCATTTGCTTTCTGCTTCCACATCCTTTGCAAGCATCAGCTCTTTGCATTGAGGGATGATAGATGTGCTTCAGGGTGTGGCACAAAAAGTACTCTGAAGTTGATGAAAATTAGGATCTGAAGGATTGTATAGTTAGATCTTTTGTATGGCAACAGAGGAGAGTTTTAAAACAGCAAAACTCTTTAGTAAATCAGGTGGAAATGGAAATCTGTAGCTGCATCTCTGAAATAATCCCAAAAGTACAATAGTAAAATCCTTCTATTGATTGTATATATTTTAATTTCATGGCTCACTCTTGATCTGATTTGAAATACTAGATTCAATGGCAATTTCATTCACATGGCTGGAAGATCTGTTTAAAGCACTAACAGCTGAACAGAGGCAGTGCTGAACACTTAAAAGGCATAAAAAAACCAGTAGTACAAAACCTAGTTTTAATTATTCCTCCAGTTACAGAGCTCTCCAGCCCTATATTAAGGTGACCAGCCCCTCCCAGGAGCCAAAGGAATATCTATGCTGAGTAGCTGAGGTACAGATTTTCCTGAGCTGTGTGTATGTTACAACAGGGCTGTGAAAAGCAGGATTGGGGCAGTGATGTGTTGCATCTGTGGCTTGATGTGTTAGAAGATGAATCCTCCCTGCTCTGGCTAAGCCAGCCAGCTCAGAGCTCAGCACTTGTCTCCTGTGCCTTGAAGAGACTGAGACAGTCATTATGTCAAATTTCTGACTGCTGCAATGGTTGGATGCACTGATGGAAACTGGGAGTAGGGCTGGATTTCTATAGGTAGTTGGTGGTCTGATGACAGAAGATTCAAGGACTGTGGACTTTAGAGACAGGCAGCTGAGTTTTCTCAGCTCAGTATTTCTGTAAACACCATGTCTGTGTGTTTGTGTTTCTCCTTGGACATGTAGTTTTACCTTTTTCCTTGTGATTTTGTAGTAAAAGTACAAAGATGTAACTTTGTAAAGTAATTGGCACAACACCAAATGGATTATGCCAACTTTATGGAGTGGAAGTGCTCAGGAATAATTCAGTCTTGTGGATTGCTAATATTTAGAATTTTCATCCCAGATGTATTTGGAGGACACAGACAAAAGTGCATTAGGCTCTGCTTATACAAGAGATGGTCTCAGGCCAAAGACTTGGCAACCAAAATACAATGTTGAATGATCCTCTGCAATTGTATGTGCTACTAGAAGATAAAACTGCATCAAGTGCATAATAGAATTGCCTGCACTTCACAAACCTGTCAGGGCAGATAGATAGCATTTCCTCATCTAATACGAGGTTCCATCTGTGGGTAAGTCCTTATTAGTAGAAGACATTATGCAATATTCCTTAAAAATTCATAAGAATTCATATCTGAAGAGAGGAAGATGAAGTAATGAAGAGAGATCACAGGTGTAGACATATGATAAAGAAGGTGCAGTGAGTCCTCGTTTAAAGCAGCCACCAGATTTTTATTATTTTACTCTCTGCAGAAAAGCCCTCTCAGCCCATGGTGAATTGTTTGCAGCAAAAGGCTCAGCCAAGCTATCGCTCAGGTTCACACTGGCTGGGGTTCTGCAGCAATGAATTGAGCATACTTACTGCAGATAGAACGTGGCGCTGGGACTTCTGAAAGCTCTTTTTACTCTTTGATAGAGGAAAAAAATAACCTGCCTCTGACTGTGAACCAATTAAGAGAGAATAAAATGTGGGGTTTTTTTAAACAGAGAAAGGCTCCTGCTTGTGGAGTTACTGATCACATAGACTTGAGCATGTATAAGCATGACTTCAGAGGATAAGTGGAGTGTAAGTGGTAAACAGCTTTTTTTATGTGCTTCTCGTTTAGTCTATGGGAGTTTCATAGATTACTCCAAGGGGACCAAACAGAAGAACAATGAGGGGTTATTTGAAAAAAATCTGGTGAATTTCATGCTTTGATAAAAAAATGTTTAACTCATTTCACTGGTAAGTATTAGTCTACGCTGTACTTACATACTGTAAGTCTCTTGTGTTTTGGAGGCTGTCTAGTAACTACATTTGGAAGACAGAATTTCTGGGGTAACTAAACACAGAAAGAGAGCTACAGGATGTAGAGAACTTAGGTACATTCTCATTAGCTATGCAAAAATTATCAAATGGCAAACTTCAGACTTCAGACAAATTACCATGGTCACCAAATGAACAAAAGCGCTGAAGCAACAGTGTCTTCAGATACACTTCCTTGATTAGCATTTACTATGCTAGCAGGTCATGGTGGCAGCCTCCAGCTCCTGCACTTTAGCATCCATTGCTCTCCCGAGCCATCTACAGGCCTGCATCCCTCCTCAGGGCAGAGGGCTCCACAGGCAGCAGGGAGCCTTGGAAACAGGTACTACCTTGCCCAAAGCCTTCTGCAGGGCTTTGAAGTTCTTGTTCCTCCTCCACAAACTGGGTTGTGGCACTTCTGGGTTAGTCTGCTTTGGGGATTAGTGTACGAGTTACTCTCAATAGCTCCTTGTTGTTTTTGGGAAGATTACCAAAGGTACAGATTGCCTTAGGTGCAGAGACAGCTGAGGCAGATCTGTGTGACAGCATTGGATTACTTGGATTGATTTACATGGGTGTAGCACCATGTGAACAGAGCTGCACTTCTCCTGAGCTGCCCAACCCACATGTCTGGCCGCAAAAGCCCTGGCAAGGCAGATTTCTGTACCAGGAACCAGGTACCAGGAATCTCCTATTCCTGGTACCAGGGAGCATGCTAGGAGACCTATGGAAGTAGCTACTCAGACACCTATGACAGTATACTTGCTGTCCTTGTCACAGACAACTGTTTCCACAGCATATAATAATGTATTCTCCAGAAGCAAGTGAAAATGGATGTGAGAATCATCTGCTGTAGATGGAGAGGGATGGGATAGTGACCATCAGAAAGTTGCCACAAACAAACCAAGATTGCCTTCTCCAGAGACTCCCTCTGTGGTCCTCCGTCTGGGGATGTCCATAAGAGAGGAAAAAACTCTCAGTGGGGTCAGGCTTAAGGTTTCTATTTCCCAGTCCTTAGTGACAGAGGGTTTGGGAATTTAAAGATTGGAGCTGGAGCCCACATGGGAGGGCTTGCATTTTGTGAGAGACTGCAGATGGTTGTCCTCTGCCCAGGGAAGCAGCAGTATTGCTCTGTCAAGGCTGAGCACAGCAAAATTGTTTCTTTGTGTCCAGCTGTTGTTGCCGTGTTCTGCAGCAAACACAGCTCCAGCTCTCCCTTTCCCTTCCTTTAGCCACAAGCATGGCAAAGGTGTGTAGAATTTAGAACAGAGGTAGCCCTTCCACTTCATCTGATATGTGCTCCAATCTATTGCATTGCAGGATGGTGCTATGCTCCAGCCTCAGATTTTCCTACAGTCCCTACAGTTTTCCCAGTCTCTGATCCTTCCTGAGTGTTTATGTGAAGCGACTTGTGATTTCTCAAATATGTCTCTGCAAAAGAATAGGCTCCTACTAACAACAACAACAACAAAAAAGTTCTGCACTCTAAAAATAAGATGAAATTTTAAAAGGGCTATAAAAAACTGCGTCATTGGCTGGCTCTGGATGATCTCCATGGAAGAGAGAACAATATTCAATTTGTGTAAAACCCCAAGTTCTTCTCAAAAGGAGCTATAGAAAATTGTTCAGCAACATAATGTAAATTAGAAAGCCACAAGCACAGTTCATACTTGAATGAAATTAATTCACAGAGGATACAGCAAATATGGTATAACTACAGCACCACTCAATTTTTTTTTATACTACCAAAGCCTTTATTTCCTTTGAAGATGGGTAATTGTAAGGAATACAGTACTTTTTCCTTCTCATGTAGAATAACTCTCCCCAGTCTCTCTATGTTGCACAGTGTATTATCTGCAAATGATTAAAGCTGGCCTCCTGTCCCTCTGGGTGTTTTCAGAGACTGTCAGTGTCTCCAATGGGCTGAAGATACCTAGAAGAAGACTCTGTATATGACCATAAAAGCACCCTATTTATCTTCAAAGATAAAATCAAGAAGCCTTGACAGATCTCTTGATTATTTTGGTTTCCCTGTTTGCTTTTATTTAAATAATTTTGAAAAAGAAAATAAAGCAAAATACAAATTTCTGGTATTATTATCCCTGCAGGATTGCTACCAGGTTCACATGGTCATTCTACCTATGATGTTTCTACCTGCTGAAATTTTATTAATCTGGAGTCATTGATTCAAAGTAATATCAGGCTGTTTACAGTGACCTGAAAGTGTTCCAGGAAGCTTAGGGAGTACGAGGTTTATGTTTCAGAACACTTGCCCTTTCAGGAACAAAGCCCCCATTTTCTAGCAGCTCTATGGAGAAAAAAAAAAAAAAAAATGGGAGCACCCTAATTCACTTTTCCTGATGGACCAGAACAGAAACTGAGAGAACCACATTTTGGTTATGTGCCCTAGGAAAATTATGTTTCAAATGCATTCTTTTGTTATTGCTTCGGCAGAAAGAGGAAGCACACATTGCAGAAAAGGCATCCTTCTCATCCCTGCATGTGAGACCTCACAGCTTCCCTGGCTTTGCAGCCTCATGGTCTGGCACTACAGGCTTCTCCTTGTACGAGTGGCAGGACAGGACATGGAGGATTGCTGACAGTATCCATTTTTTAGTAAGAGGTAACAAAATGTTCCCACTCATTTTGAGGGCTCGTGCCTCTGTGTGACCATGCAGGAAATAAAGACATGGTCCAAAACTTGCTTGAAACATATTAATTATATACTACAGCCAAGACTGGGAACTTCACCCATACGTAATGTGAAATTTGAAGAACTGGAAGCAAAATTTGGCTTTGTCTGCCTTATTATTTGATCTGGCTGAATATTTTTTTGTATTATAACAGTATTTTTAGTTCCACAGAAGGGGCATTGTGATTAGCCTCTAAGGGATTTTGTTGACTCTTTGTTCTGTGGTTTAAAAAGATGAACCTGGAACTGCTAAGGATATCTAGGATTATTTCAGTCCAGTCCTTAGTCCCCTTCACTAATTTATGAAGTTCCAGGTTTGGGCTCTTTGCTGCAACTGAAAAGAGCCTCAATTCCCCAATTATGAGAAACTTTGTTCTCATTTCTGGCTTTTTTCCCCCACTTCTTTTCTCTCAGTAATTAAATTCTATTTCCAAATAGTGGATAACAATTTACAGTTTAGCATATCCGTGCCCCTGAGACACTGAGTCCATCTGCTCATCCTGTTTTATATCATGTTCACTGGTAACAACTGAAGCTAAAAGTTTGGATTAGTCCTGAGTTTATGCCTAGTTATTCAAGTGCTTCTAGTCTCTCAGTAGTATTGAGGGTTTTTTTACATTGTTGTACAAATTTATTGTGTACATCTTTGTCTTCTATGCTTCCTATACTTTTCTTGAAAGAAAAAAATAACAATTTGGGGAAAATAATTTTTCAATATCTGGAGGTTTGGGGTGTGTGGAACTGGATTGTTTAAATGGTCAAAAAGATAAACTCAGATTGGCAACATCTGAGCCTTGGCAGGAGATAGATCTCAATTATGCCTCAGTCTGACTAGGATCCAGAAATCAGTTTTTTTCCCCTAAGGGCTTTATCAGTTTGTCTACACTGAGAATGTCTCATAGATACTACTGACAAGTCTGATTTCTCTACGAGGTTTATGCTGGCAGCAATGTTCTCCTACAGGAAAACAAGAGGAGGTGTTATTTCCCCTCTGTAGGTAGCATTTACATTTGTGAATGAACTAGATAACTATAGGATTGAGAGCAGAGTATAAATGACTTCCCATTACTAACAAGAAAAGACACAACTGCTTCCTCTTGTGTTCTTTAAGAGAGGTGGAATGTCTTCCTTCTTGAACTTCTATATAGCTTCAAAAGCTCCTGGTGTGGGGGATATTCAAACTGACATGGATTTGGATCCCTCCTTGGGCAGAGAAAGGGGTTAATTTTTGTGACCCACTTCTGGGGTGAATGCTCCAACCTTTCAAATATACTGGTGATCCCATCACCACCTAGTGCTCCTGCTCAAGAGAAGACTGAGCAGTTCTTGCTATGAATACCTGTTTTCAAAAGGTATTATTTCAGGACTCACGATACTGGGTGTAGGAGCTTCCTGTCTTTTCGCTTAGCACAAGGTGCTGACACCCTAGAAAGGCATGAGATTTCCCTCTGCACATTCCTGTTTGGTGGCTTGGTTTGGTGACCTAAGATGGGCTCTCTGCCTCGAACACTGGATGCTCTGGCACCTCATGAGACATCTGACTGTCCCTATTCCCTCACTAACAAATTCAGGCACCAAATCAGAGCCTGGAATCAACTCTGGAGCTGGTGTCATGAATTAATGTTTTAGGTCAATTTAAGAAGGGACGGGGCAGTGGAGGGGAGAGTGGCCATGGACCAACACAGCAGGTCCCTGCACTTAAGATCTTTCTTGTATTTTGCTTTGATCTCACTGTTTCTTACAAAACTGGGAAATAGACATTTCAGAAATAATGAGAAAATGGTGAGGATCAACTGCATATGGAACTACTGGAAAGATTTCAGTCTGCAACTCCACAACCTGGAAAAAGTAAGACAGGACAACCCTCAGAGAAGAGCCTCATGTGGAGGTTCTAGACAGATAAAAGGTGCTACAATACATGTTCCTCTATGGAGCTTGCCTTTCTATGTGTTCTACAGCCAGCATTTTGGTGATTACGGTGTGTAACTTTGGGCAGAGATGATGGCTTTTAAAAGCTGCATTTAACTTACTTTCCTTTCCAAAATGTTGCTGACAGAATGTTTGTCACAGAATCCTTTCTGTGAACAGAATGAAGAGAAAAACACTCTTTTTGAACCTAGATGCACTCATGCAATTAAAATACCTGCAACAGGAGTGATGTGGTTTAACCCCAGTATATTAGGGTACTGACAGCAACTGAGCCTCACACAGCTGCTCACTCACTTCCCCTGCCCCCTCGGTGGGATGGGAAGGAAAATCAGGCAGAAAAAAAAAGTAAAAATCCGGGGTTAATAATGGAAACAAAGTAAAACATAATAATGATGATGATAATGATAATAATAGTAATAAGAAGAAGACAAAGAGATACAAATCCTGAGAAACACAATACAGTTGCTCACCACCCACCAGCAAATTATTTGTCCATCCCCAAGCATTAGTTGGTCCCAGCCAGCCAATCCCCCACAGTTTTTATAATGGCCATGATATTCCTCGGGATGGAGTGTCCCTTTGTCCAGTTTCCAACTGCTGTCCTGGTCATGGTCCCCCCCAGCTTCTTGTACACTTTCTTGCTGTCAGTCCATGGGAAACTCAGCAGTCCTTGACTTAGAGTAAGCACTGATCAGCAACATCAGTGTGTTAGCAGCACTCTCATGCTAAATCCAAAACACAGCACTGTACCAGCACCTAGGAAGAAAATTACCTCTATTCCAGCTGAAATCAGGACAGGGACACTATATTTTATTTCACTGGAAGGATTCACATCTCTTGCTGTATTTAAGAACTTTTAAAGCGGAGTGTTAAAAATCAAACGAGTGCACGTAACTAAGGAGCTGGGGGGAAAGGAAGCACTTTTAAAATCTTTTAAATAATTTTTCTTTCACTTGCGCCTCGCGGAAAAGCCGGGCGCGCCGTGTCCGCTAAGCGGCGCCAGGCCCCGCCGTAAAATTCGGGAAGGGCTAACGAGGGAAGCTGGATCGGCGCGGAGCTCGGAATGCGCCTTGTGCTGCAGGGCTGCCAGCGGCAAGTGCTCTCCATAGGCACCGGGGCTGCGCTTCTTTGTGCCTGGCGGGGCATCCTGAGCAAGCTGAACATGAATTTTGGGTGCATGCTAAAATAACACCGTCACTTTTCATAGTTTGATTGAGGATAACATTCTTCACACTAAGCATTTTAAGCAAGTACAAATACATTGATTTCTTCTTAAAGAAAGAAATACCAGGGAAATTCCTCATCCTTTCCCACCCGCCTGCAGGAGCTGGGAAAGCACGACGCTGTTGGAGCACCGACAGGCCTTTCTGTGTGTCACAGCAGAGGTGTGGAGGGGACAAGTGGGTTCCAGGAGTTTGCTGGGTTCAGAGCCCTAATCTGCTCCTAAATAACTGGCACACCAAAGTACTGAAACTCAAAAAGCTGTCACCCCAGCTAAAATCTTGCTGTCAGCCTAGCTTGCAAAACCATGGAGCCCCAGGACAGGTCATTTACTTGTGAGTTTAGACAGGTAAGTCCAGCTGCCAACTGCTGGTTTAAAACTTCCCTTGAATGCACTGCTGGGGAAGGTGTTGGGAAGCCTGGAGAAAGATTCTCACATAGGTAACAAAAAGAAGAAAGGAAAAGGTTTGCAAGGAGTTATTGTAGTAATGCATGCCAGGTCTCAGGTGTTTTGGTTTAGCCTTAGGGTTACAATTAGGGTTGAAAAAACCCACAAAATATAGAGCTCCAGGGACACTGCAACTACAAAAGGCATGCCAAGGGGAGCATAGCACTGCCACAACATTACTCCCTCCACACCTTGCTCTGTGGCACCACCTATGTGCTGAGAACCTCAGGAAAAGGCTGCTTTTACTGCTCTGCTTAGGGTTAGGGTCCAGGTTTACATTAAAAATGTGTTCTTTCGATGTTCTCAGGCTTTACTGCAAAAGCCTACTAATATGGCAGCCACCAAGTCCTTAATATTGCAGATGCTTTGACCTGTGCTTTGTCACTCTTAACAGATTTCTTCACATAAAGCCTCTTTGAGAAGTCCTTGGTGACATGATTTACTTTTGCCTCATGGACTGTTTTCTGGCTGAGTCCCTGTTAAACTCACAAGCATATTAGGGAAAAGTATAAACTCAGATGAAGCAAAGCACATCCTTCAGTCTCTTGGTGTTACCTATTCTGCAAGTGGACACATAATCCTTCTGGGTCTGAGTTTATAGAGTGGTTGAGAAGAAAAATCTTTCTTTACTTCCACTTGTCCTGAAATCCAAAGGTACCCCTGGTCCTGCTTGTGACCAGAGGTCCCTGACTCAGTACTGCAGCCCATCCAGCAAGAGCTCATCCACAACTGCTCATTCCCCCCTCTTCCATAAAAGATGACTCTTCTCTCTGAATATGAATGCGTCCTCAGACTCAAGTTTGTGCTGGCCTGCTTGCAGATGGATAAACTGTTGGGTGAACAGCTGGGTGTCCCTTCAGTTTGCTAATGAGAGGTTTCCTGTAGGAGAAAATTCCCATGGATGTTGGACACATCATAGATGAAACTACTCAAGTAGATGAACTAGCTAATGCCATTTAGTGTGAGGCACTAATTTTGATGAATGGAAATCAGGCAAGATTATAAGCAGTCTTTGAGACAGGATGCAAAATCATGAGCTAGCCTTTCCAAAGAGGTCTCATTTGGAAATAAATACAAATGGATGGATGAAAGGGAGTCTAAGCAGTGTGTGTACTCATTTGTGATTAGTTACAGGGCCAAGACTGCTCCAGGTTTCTGCAGTAGCCTGAGTTATGTATCTCATTCATGCTTCTTTAGATCAGCCTGTCTGGTTTGGCCTTCTAAAATGATGTTGCTACTATTATCATTATTATGTTATATTATATTGTATTATATATTGTAATGTATTTATCTGGGAGACATCCACTTGGTTTATGTTTTTAGATATTGACATAACAAGTGGATTTCACCCACTGCAAGTTTTTGCCTCTGAAGATGTGCTCATTATAAACATACCAGAAGGTTCATGCTGAATCTATCATTGCCATTTTTGTTCTTTTTGTATTACTGACAAGCTGCAGAGGAAACAAGGTGAGTCTGAACTGGGCTCTGAAATTTTTAAAACCTAGACAAGTAACTCAGAAATGGAGTAACTGAGCAAAAAGGTAGTGAACAGTGGGGTTCAGCATAATTCAGAGTAGCCAAATTCTCAGTAATCTGCTCTCCTTGAAACTGTGACTGACAAGTATCTGGCTCTCCACTTCCTCTTGCACTGCTGCCAACATCTTTTAAATGTTAAAAAGATAAAGCAGATTTAGTCTACCCATTTGGTGATTTTGACTTCCTACTCCACTTGTGAAGATTTTCACATTCAATGAACAACTTCCTTTGATAGGTTTCCTTCTGCATAGGAAGACTCAAACATCCTTGGTTTCTCTAAGGCACAAAGGGCTGGACTCCAATCCCTCCCTCTGAGAAAGCAAGAGCTTTGGGAAGGTAGAGACTTATCATCTTGGGCTGTTCATGAACCTGCAGACAAGACCTCAGGTGCTGCCCTGGCCTCACCACACGTACTGTGACACATTTCTGCCAAGCAGTTCTCATGGTTTAGAGAATGAATCAATGGATTTCCCCTGTAGCTCCTGGTGTTTGTTATAAGAAGTTGCAATGTGTCTTGGCAACCAAAATACTCCTGCTTCCCTCAGAGAAGGAAAACTGCCTGAGGCAGAATCTGAGTCCCTGCATGTATTGCACCAGGCAGACCAAAGCTGAGAGAGATTTGGGGAGCTTTCTAAACACTAAACATGCAGTAATAGAGGCAGAAATAGAAAACAGGAAGTAAAAAAGGTTGGTTTGCCTGAAGCCCTAGTGAAGTGTGTTGCAAGCGTAAGGATTAAATGCTAAATCCCTGTCCTGAATATGAACTGCTAAGAGTTTTCCATCTCTAACTGAAGGTACATGTTGGTATTTCTACTGTGCTTGTTGTGCCATGAGATTTTGATTTTTGATAGATAATATTTACACTATATATTTCAGGTGCTCAGTTTACCTGAATTTCTACCACGTGCACTGACTTTTGATGTTTCTTTGCTACTAGGACTGGAGAGCACACTGGATCATGGAGTAATGAGATGCCCTTGGTGAGACTTCTAGGACAAGGTTCTTTCCAGCTAACACCGTGTGGGATCTCATGTGCTCTCTTGCAGAAGAGACAGAAAACAAGTAGTAATCAAATCAGACTGAAAGTAATCTTAGCCATCTGTCCTGTGTCATGGTGACCAGAAGTTAGAAGATAAGCAAATTTACAAACCTAGTCTCAATAAAGTTGCTTGGTTTGGTCTTTATTTGTATTTCCTGGGAACTCTGATGGCCTCACTATAGCAGATAGCTTTCAGATAAATGCTAACAAAGTTATGTTGAACAGATCTGCCTCCTTACTAATGAGAAACAGAACAGTGAAAAGGTAGGGAAAACAAGCCACAACTGGTCCATTGACTTAATGGATTTTGATTGTTGCTATTTACTGGAATATTTGGCATTGGATCAGCCATGAGCAAAATGCTAATTTTTAACGGAGCCAGTAGTAACATGATCACTGCACAAGCTACAGAGGATAGGTGGGATGGTTTTGCTTTTACAGGCTGGACCTCAAAACAATCATAGTTATTGTGAAGAAACCTAGTAATGATAGATTCTGCACTGCTGAATGCCACAGAAATATGAGGAAATTATTAATTTCTACAGAATGATCCAGGCATTCAGAACAAAATCTTCAGTCCAGTTCAGTTTATTATCTGCCTTACATCAAATGCAGCACTTAGTCCCCATGCCTGGGATAAGGTGGAATTTCTATTTCAAATGCTCCAATCCTTGGCAGGAGTGTACAGTGCTAGGTGCAACCATAGGATTTTGGGTACTGACCACCCTGTTTTTCAGACTCCTCAGCCCTGGCAGAAGCCACAGATTTTAATCTCTCACATTTTCATGTGGCGTTGAGAAGAAAGCTGGCAATTTGGCAATGTCTTCTGAATGTCCTACATGCTCAGGTTACACAATAGTCCTCAGAGAAGCACTAAAATGTCAGGAACATGCTAAGATTTATTTTGAGGTTAACTAGGGAAGGAAAACTGGTGTTAACCTTAGAAACCTTGAGGAAACCAGAGCATGGCACAAACATCAGGGTAGAATATCTGCTGTGATAAGGTACCACTGCCAGGAGAATGAGGATAACAGAGCCTGTAGCAGAGGGACCTCAGGTCAGATGCAATGCAATATTGCACAGCATTCTGCTGTAGAAGGAGGTTGTAGCTTAACTTAGTCATTAATCTTGGTCAGCTTATTTCTATTAGTGACATTGATGCAATCTTGGGAAAACAGGAGTTCTTTCTGCTCCATAAGCATACCCTGCAACTTGAAAATTAAGATGATTTGAGAAGCACGCTTAGATTGAACTTGTGTTGGTTATGGAAAGGTTTCTATTAAAGGTAATGGTGTAAGGGGGGAAGAACCAGTCCCTCCTGAGAGACTTGTTTATAAGAAATGAATTTGTTTGCATAATGGAAGCAAGACTCTTTTCTCTTTGCCACACAGATCAATTATGTTTACTAACTGGGTAAAAGGTGATGGCCTTGCCACACCCAGTGTGTTGGACCAGAATGTATTTACAGAGATGTGGGACTGTTTTGACAAGGGCTGCAAGTCTGGGTAGTTCTGACATTTGTATTTTTGACGATCTAGAAATACAATTGTCCCAAAAGATAAAAATTGTTATTAAATATTTGTGATTGCAATGAGAAATTAGGGATGTTGAAAATAGAGGAAAGACATAAATGAAAGTAAATAGTTGTTTAACTAGTGATGTAAGGCACACAAAGGCATTGTAAACTAGCCATCAAGAGATTAATGTAGTAGATAATTTGGAAGGTTTTTTAGGTTCATGCTCACATTTGTGTATTATAAGCAATGAGATCCTCTTTGCTGACAAACTTTTGCTTCCTTAGTAGTACAGGAACCTACAGACCAGCTCACTGCTTGTTGCAGACGCTCAGCAGAGAGATTGACATTGCTGCAGGTGACATTACTTTAGGCCCTTTCTTAGCAGCTGCAATAAAGTCTCTTTGCAAGCAAGAGACTTAGAGAAAGGAGCAGAAGTCAGGTTTCCTATCACTATCCCTATTATTCCCTAATAGTATTTTTGCTTACATTACAGAAAGAGACTGAGTGTCAGCTTCAAGCAAAGGCAAAACTTGTAGCTGTAATCCATTTGGAGCCCTTTGACAAATGCTGTCATTACTGCATGCTGAAGTTGCTACTAGGTCTGTGCTGGGACGTAGGCACTCCTCTTTCCAGTAGGAAACAAATTCCCAGCAAAAAGAAGAGGATAAAAAACTCCTGCTGTTGCCCTGGGGTATGCACAGGGTTTCTCTGCTCATCTTTAGCATCATTAAACTCCTGATTCAGTGGAACAGAAGGCAACCCTTAAACAGCTTTCACTATTTTCCTTTGCTGTTTGGCAAAGTACACTGTCTTTACTGCAACCAACTGCACTGCCTGACATTAATTTTTCTGGCTGTCTGTTGACAATTGCTGACTGTCCCTTTCTGAACAATAACTCCTGCCCTACTGCCCGTGTGCTTTTTGGCTACAGATTAAAAATGTGAGCCCCAGGGAGGTTGGGTGTAGGAGGAAAGAGAGAATAGCATTGAGCAGCAGAACAGACTGCTACCCATAGTTTTCCACAGCTAAAAAATATGAAGGGTTTAAAGTTTCTGATTGATCATGAAAGCTCTATGAAGGTTTATATTATATCCTCAATATAAGGATATAATACATATGCTGGATAGGTAACAAACATTTATTTCCAGCAGTCTGTGAGCTATGCAAGATCAATCTTGCATGCCAGGGAAAAGTCCACACCAAGAGTTTTTAGGATTTAACCTTAAAAAGTATTTAATTGTAAACATGAAATACTTTTTTAGGATGCATATAATATGTGACAATTTCTTAAAGAATAAAATATCTCTGTGACTGCATAGGAAAACTTAAGCACATTCAATTCAGGAGAATTATTTTGGGGTGTTTGTGTAAGTCAGTGTAGAAGGAGACAAATAGAGCACACTGTGTTTCTAAGTCTAGTGGGAGAATAGTAAACACATCTCTAAATCACATTACACAGGCTGAGTCCCTCTCATCTCTGTAGAGGTGATGGTGCCTGCATTACTAGGAGCAAGGGGTAATCTAAAGAACATCATTCTCCCAGAGGCAGGGTGAGAAATAGATGTACAGATATAATCTAACAACTCTTTATTTTGCACAGAGAATAATTAAACAAACTCAGAAACACATAAAACCATTTTCCAATAAAATATTAGTGAAATAAATTTTACCTTTGAGAGTTTGCAGAGCAGAGGTCATTCAGGAGGAGCACTGGGCTAAGAGTGAAATGGCTATTCAGAGCTTAAAAATCAGAAGCTTGGAAGGTGGCAGAGGTTGGGAAGGGCAGGACTGAGAAACCTGAACACTGGTGGAGAGGGCTGCATCTCAGCCAAGGGAAGAAGTTTACAAGAGCAGAAGCACCTCCCTCGACCCATGCCTCACCTGTGGCCAAGAGCAAAGGAGAAGGGTAGAAGAAGTCTCACCAACATGCCCTGGGATTTTTCTGTGCTGTTTGGGCTGATGACATTCGCTGTACAAAACAGGAGTCTTTAATTTGATTCTCACCCTGTGCCCTGACAAGATTGACTGTATTTAAACCACTCCAACTGATGTTTCTTTTTTTTTTTTTTTTTTTGCCTTTAATTCTTGAAATCTTCACCCTTAATGACATGATCATGAGGATTTGGAAAACCAAAGCAATCTGCTGCCCTGCTGCTGGGCCACATTGCTTGATGACTTACTTCAGACATTTGGAAGATATTTCTTAATGGCAGTTTTTGGATGGCAGAGCTGATGATGTGTGTTTATAGCACAGGCTGCTGCAGCTAAAGCCAGTAGCTGGGTGAGTTACTGTGAAATGAGAATGTTCTGGCACCACAGGAGTCACTGCAGCCTGTTTGGGTGCTAGCAGACAGCATTTGCTGCAACTGCTGCCAGAGGTGAGCAGCAAGACTAGAGTTCTACTTGGATTAATAACTCCTTGTAACTTCTATAAGGCAACAAATAAGGTGGGAGAGATATAGGACGTCACCTTGAAATAACACAGAATTAGAAAAAGTCCCCTTCTCCAGGTTTCTCAACCTGCAGAGACCACACAATATTGTAAAAAGCAGTGGCAAACAAGAGGCCTTCAGAGCAAGGACAATGTGACTGAAAAATATTGCAAGATATTGCTCCTACAGCCAACAGAGGCAAAAGAAGAGAGCCAAAGCAGCACTGCTGGAACCAGTGAGGGTTTTCATAGTCCTCTTCTTAAAACCTAACTTAGGCCAGAAAAATCTGTCTTAGCTAAACTGATTCTGGAGGTGTTAGAAAACAGGATAACTGTTTGTTCCTTTTTTTTTTTTTCCTTTTCTTTTTTTTTTTTTAACCAAAGAAAGAAAAATTAAACTAACAAAATTTTGATGGTTTCTAAGAGGTGGCATTAAACATGAAAATTACTTCCTACGCTTACTGTTATGTGCTACTGGGCTGATCAAGCTTGAAACCTACATGCAAAACCAAGGCAGAAAAATCTTGACATGCTGCTGTGTCTTCCTTTTAAGGAGAACTTTGGTATTTCGTATGGACAATGTCAAATGGCTGAACAGGTTTAAATCTTTGACTGTGCAAGAATGAATCACGTCAGATATAAAAGCTTCAACTGTTCAAAACCACGGTGCTTGGAGTGACTGTTTTTTGGGTTTTCTTTGGGTTTTTTTTAACTTCACTGTAGAGATGAGCAAACATTTCTTATTTAAAGAGGGGAAAAAAGGGATTAGTCAAATTTTAAGACTTGACAACGTATGAATATCATTGTACATTTAGCATATTCCAGTCAAGAAATGCCACCCATTGTTAGCATTATTGTTAAAGAACAACAAACTTGTTTGAAAGACCTACAGGCATTAATACATTTTCACAGACTTCAGTAAACAGTCAATTGTCCATATTTTAAAATATTCAAACCATGCTGCTCTTCTGTTTTAAATGTCACTTGCTTCACATCCCAACCATTCTGTCTGGTTAAGCCTAGTTTTCAGGTTAGACCATATGGACATGACTTATTTTTATTTTGTTTGTTAGTCCTAAATTCAGGAATTCACTCAGTTTTAGGGAAGACCTAAAGCATAACTTAAATTTTAACTTGAAATCAGTAGAAATTGAACGTTTCTGTGTATGTGATAGTTATGTAATTTGAAGTATTTCTTTGCTCAGGATGTTTCCATAGTTCTAGAAACATTCTAGAAAATGTTTCTCAGGGCCTTTGCTGGACCTTCCCTGCTATTCATAGGAAGATATGTGCTAAGTAATAGTGTTAGCTACCCTTTCCAGACCCCATCTCTGGAGCCCTCTTTATAATTTCCCCATCCTTCATGTAACTGGTGATCTTGTATCATGTACTAGGGAGTTATCATGGATCCCTCACATGGCTAACCTTATGGCCCCACTGGCCACAGAGGTTGTCTGCAGGCCTTACCACACCAGACATGGGACTCATACTGCATGTTTCCCTCATGCATTTGGACATCTGGTCATTCTCATTCTGCAGTAGCTTCTCCAGGGCTGCTCTATATCAGATCACAGGTATCTTGCACTCAGCTCTGTCTCAGTCTCTCCTTCAGTACCCCTCTCACTCTGCCTAAGCAGTAGGCAGCAGTACCTTACATACAATTATAGTTACTTTTCCAAAACTGTGTGTGCCCACACCTAGCTATCAGTTTCATCACCATTAGATCTCACTTTGATAGCTAGGTTTCCTGTTTTTCAAGCTCTGAAGTGCATTGCTTTGGCCATTTATACAAGCACTTGCCTTTCATCTTCATGACTTACACTGTAAACCAGAGACAGTTTTTCCAGTAGTAGTCACATCAGGTCTGTAAACACAGCTAAAGGTCTGCTTTTATTGCCATCACAACCAAGAAATAGACATTCTTTTGTCCTCAACAAACAGCTTCCTCATTCTATTCCTCTCCTATAAAATTTTCAAAACTGCTGCTTTCCCAGCTCCAGGTAATCTTGTGTTTGAGTATAATATGTAGTCTAGGTGCATGATTCTAGATTATGATCTTGCTTTTGGCTGCATTAAGTCTACTAAACGTGGCTAAGCAAAGTCTAATAAAGTGCAATAAGAGTAGGAACATGTCAGGTCTCTTACTGCTTGGCTCTTCCCTCAACTATTTTACAAATCTACGTGGTAGTATTTTGCTCCTTGCTGACTGGTTTGCTGAAAGTACTATGTCTGATCAGCTTAATTTGATTAACATAATTAGAAGATTTTAAAGAAAAATATGTGTACCTTTGAGGATATTAAAAAGGCAATCAACAATTTACTGATACTATACTGATGGAAATATGCACTATTATGTCTGCTTCATCAATTCCAGAACTTGACTAGATAACTTGAAAAATTCTTTTGCATGTAAAAGGAAGTTATTATCTTGATTAACATCTTTTCCACCAGTGCTTTTTTTTTGCTGTGATCACTCTGAAAACACTTTCAAAGTATATCTTATAAATATGAAAGACTGTTTGCATAATCTAGTATCAGTTCTGAATTTAATGCAAATTCTCATCAAAAGGAAGCAACACCGAAAGCGCTGCTAACTTCTATCACAAATATTTTGGTCCAAAAATTAACTACTATTCCTAAGTATAAATTTTTCATGAAAATTATTGCAAGAATCTCAGTATACTGTATTTTAATCACAAGTACTGTTAACTAGGAAGGTGATGCCTTTTCAAGTAGTAGAGGAAAAAAATGCTATACAACCTAATTGTTACTGAAAAGAAAAAAAACAAAAACAACCAAGAAAACATCCACCCAACAACAAAAAACCAACCAAAAAGCAAAAAGACAAAACAAAACAGGATAAGATGCAGTGAAAGATTACAATCACAAAAAAAAAAAACTTAATGAAGTTAGATTCTGTGGATAAGCAACCAAGTTTTCAAATTTTAATCAGGAACTAGTTGATTATGGTAGGTTAAATATCCTTACAAGCAGTTATACTTAACTGTTGGTGCAAGGCTTGCTCACCTAACAGAAAAAACAGCAGCAGACACCAGCAGCTGGCAAATAAGCCAGGGGAAACACACACCCATTCCTCTTCAAGGAATGTTGGTTGACATACACTAAAATATTTACAGGGCTGAAACATCCTCATCTGCCCATATGGGTGGATATACACTGATGGGTATACACTGAGCAAAGTGAGGGACAGTAGTAACTGGATAAAATTCAAGGGGCTATTAGAAAAAAGCAAATAATTATTTTCTACCCCTGAGTTAGAGGCCCTACATTGCAAAAGAAAATGACAAGATCATGCACAAAGAGGTTAGTTAAGAAATCTTTAGAAAATACTGAGAAAGATTTTGAATGACTGATTTTTTTGGGGAGCAAAAAAATTCACTTCCCCCAACCATTTTCTTTTTTTACACTAAGCTATAATTCTCTTCTGTAATATTCCTCATGAACAAAGGTGTTTAGTAACATAGGTGTAATACTGCTGCATGATCGATACCTTTATTAAAAAATCAGCTGAGGACAATTTTTACCTTCTGAAATTTGAAAAAATTAGAAATATCCTAATGTGATTTCTGGTTTTAAAGTCTTTGACTACAACTGAACAATTCAAAGGATGAACAGTCACAGAGAATGCTAAGGTCATGCCAACAGCAACAGCTCAGAAAAAGTGTTTAGGTAAAGGTCATTCTTTAAAAAAACACCTAACCATGTCCTGGTTTGAAAGATACAAATTTTTAAATGGTACAGATTTTTTTTGCTTTTTGATTATCCTGTTGAAAACCAAACAACTCATTACTGTGAGTTTTTTTTTTTGGTGTACTGGGAGGGAAAAGATTCAGTTAGTGAAAAAGTGACAAGTTTTGAAAAGAAAAATGCCATCTGCCCTAGTAAGTGATTTCTAGAATGTCCTGTAATGTTGCTATCCTAAATATCACATGACTGAAGAAAAAGGGAACTTGCAGCAGCAGAGCTGATGAGGACAGCAGGCAGTAAAAGCCAGCCCCCAGGAGCACATCCCTGGTGTGGCACAGCAAGTGTGGAGTGTCTGAAGCAGTGATGAGTCTGGGGCTCACCTCTCCCTCTGAGTTGCTCCTGCCACGGACAGGAGCACACACTCACAGGGCATGATCAGACAGATGCGCAGCTGCCTGTCTCTAGGGCTGGGCAAGACATGGTCCAGCCAGTAGATTACAACCATTTCACTGAACTCCTTTGCCCTACATTTTACCCATTTTAAAAATTTGTTTAGTTGTTTTTATTCCCCTAAAAATAACTGCTGGTAATGCAAGGGATTGCAAGGTGGGAGCATGTTGGAACTCAAAATGTCTCTCAGACATTTTTAGAGGTTCCAGGCCTTGGTCAGAAGCATTTTAGACCCTGGCAGACAGCTGGAAACAGCTGTGATTTTGAGTTTGAGCCATGGAATGAGTTACCAACTTTGGAGGTGGAACAAGCAGTCACAAAGGGTTAGATAGTATAGTAAAAGTAGTTACAAAACAGAGGGGAAATTTTTTTAGTATTGTACAGGGGGGTTTTAGCACCTGTACAGGAGGGTTTTTACTTTGTACATGGGGGTCAGAAGTTTTAAGATTGAGGAAAGTGGGCTGATCTTGTTCTTCCTCCTTCTTCTTCCTTGCCTCCATGTTCTTGGTGATGTTGGCACTCACAGATTGGTTTAGAGTAGAAAAGCACTTTGTAATATAGGTAGTAGGTATTGGGGGAAAACTATAAACATGTAATACGTAATATATCATATAAAAGATAGCAGCAGCCCTGGGTGGGGGAGAGAAGAAGAAGACAGCAGACAGAGAGCATGTCAGGGTGTGTGTGTCTCTGCCTGGGCTGCTGACCAAGCAGCCGCAGCCCGAGAAGACAATCTTTTAGATAACTAACAATAAACTGCCTTGAGACCAAACAGCAAAAGCCTGTGCAGTTTTTCTTTGGAAGCACGGGTTGGAGGAGAAATTTCACCACCACATGGGACCTCAGAGCAAGCCTGGGGTTCCCACAGGAGCATCTTTTGTAAAAATATTTATTTTAAAATATTTTTTTCTTTTTTTATTTATTTTTTAAGAGTATCACCTCACAACAATCATATTTTACACAAGAGGTTTACGATTGATGTCATAATAATTTATACCACATCTGGAAACTGTTATAAATAACATATGATGAATAAATTGTTCAACTGTGATGGTTCCAAAAACTTCAAAACATTAAGACATGTCTGTTTCCCTGAGTTTATCACTCTCTTTAGCAAAATAAACAAGATTTTGCATTTTTGAATATTTTAGAAAATTACTTTTCAGTCTTCCATTTCTACATGAAGTCCCCATTGTTCCTTGAACTGCAGGAGATACATTGCTTGGTCCTCAGGTGATCCACCAGATACCTCTCTCTCATAGAGTCTGAGCAAAATTCTGTCTTTGTCAGGATGATCATACTTGAATACTCCTTCACACACCTGATTTTCAACACTGGACAAAGTAGGAATATACAGTCTTCCACTGTGAGGATCCCAATCAACTAATATGGTCTGCATACCTTCTTTCTCTGTGAGGCCCTGTGTGGTTTCTTCCAGCTGATGATAGGATGTCTGCCCAGATTTTTCAGTATCCAGGTCCATGAATTTGATATGGGTCTCACTTGGCAATTCATCTGCTGCATCAACCACCTTCAAATTAAGTTCCTCTGTTTTCTGTCCCAAACAAAGGTCTCCTACCCATATCTCTAGCTGGGGGGAATATGGCTGTCCTGTTTCCATATCAACCAAGTCCCCCAAAGCAACCTTTGGCTCACCCTGTGGCCCCCCAGGGGCAGAAAATTTCTCTTCTAGTTTCTGATCAGGACCAACTTCTTCAGTCCTTACATCATGCTCATACTCTACAACCCCTGCATTTTTATCTCTCCAAGTATTCTGTATTCCAGACCAGCCATGAGATGCCCAGTTTCCAGTTTGGCTCTCTTCCACTAAAGTATCTTCTTTGAGTGAAATCTCTTCACAGGAAAAATCAAGCAAATATCTTGCTTTCAGCACTTGTTCAGAAGGCAAATCCCTCCCTTCAGTGTCGTTGTGAACTGTCTTATAATGGGGACTTTTCCCTTCCGACAGATATCTGGATTCCTCACCGTTGTCCCCATTAACAGTGATAAGGTTGAGCACTATTTTTTCACTTGGTATGAAGACCCATTCCTTGCATTTGTCAGTGTATGGCCATACCTGGAAAGTAAGTAATATTTTGAGTGAAGTATAATAAAAATATAATCTTCTTATACTACCTTATATTTTTAAAATATAATGCTAGGCTAGACCTTATTAGGAGGTTATTTCAACTTAGGGAAGAAGGAAGTTCATAATGTAAAAATTCAAGAGTGTCAGT
Source organism: Lonchura striata (assembly GCF_050655825.1). Classification (NCBI taxonomy): domain Eukaryota; kingdom Metazoa; phylum Chordata; class Aves; order Passeriformes; family Estrildidae; genus Lonchura; species Lonchura striata. The sequence continues at coordinate 63,588,312 of NC_140705.1, read as the reverse complement.
AAGCTATCCTTTTTTTTGTTCTATCTAAAGTAAAGCTATATTATGATAAGTTTTCTTATATCTTTGCCCCTCATCCTCATATCAAAATAATGGCTAGAACAATTCTGCCAAATACAGGTTGTGTTTCCAAATCAACCAATAAACTCATATGACTTTGGAGAAAACATCAGTCTTTGCTCTTGGGCCACAAATTACTGAATCTATTCCACTCCTTTTTACCAGTGAAGAGAAAAGGCAGTCACAACCCATTCCCACAAGCAGTGTCAGGTAACATTAATGTATAACTTACAGAGAATAAAATAATAGCAGGTTTCCTTTCAGAGAGAAAGCTACACATCAGGTTGAAGCACAGTGTACATAGCCTGCACTGTGTAGTCCACCACAGGCTGCTTTTATTAATCTGTGCAAAATCATCAAATTAAACCATAAGGATCTTTCTGAAATGAGTAAAAGTTTTGACAGGGATCAACACTGTGTGAGTACTGGTGGAGTGAACAGAAAAAACAACCAGAATGTGCATTTCAGTGCTTTCAAGCTTGAATGGAAGACTAAGACCACTAACTGATGTACCAAGTAGTCTGAAAGGTTGCACAAGTCAGAAATGCTGGACCAAACAGTTTATTTCATGTCCCTCCAGCCACACAGGGTGCACATATGGGACAGTCTCTATGTTGGGAAAGCCAGAGAGCATAATTAAAATACCAGGTCTATATAAATTTGTTACTTTAATGTTGACTGAATCCAGAGGTGGAGAAATAAAATTGAAGCTCCATGATGGTCATTAAAAAGTGCAATGAACATAAAAAAATTCCCAACATTCAAATTACATCTTAGAGAAAATAACTCCTGGAGTTAGGAGTTTAGTCTGCTACTGAGTGGAAATTTTTTATGAAGTAGCCTTTCATGCTCTTGGACTTTAAAGACCTCTGTCCTGTTAGCTCCCCAAGAGACCAAGCTATCTCCTCATACCATGACCTGCATCCCAGGAACAAAAGATAAAGAACAAGACAGAAACAGACTTTTTACTAGTGCTTGTAGTGACAAGGGACAATAGTTTTAAATAAAAGAGGGTTCATTTAGACTGAGTATAAGGAATACGTTCTTTACTGTGAGTGTGGTGAGGCACTGGAATAGGTTTCCCAAGGAGCTGTGGATGCCCCGTAAGAAGAAGTGCTCAAAGTCAAGTTGAATGGAGCTTTAAGCAACCTGATGTAGTGGCAGATGTCCTTGCCCATGTCAGAACTAGATACCTTTGAAGGCCCCTACCAACCCAAACCACTCTGTGGTTCCACGGCTCTGTAATACCGCCAGCACCTCCTCAGCTGCAGGAGGCATTTCTGTGCACGTCTGAACGCACTGCAGCAGCGGCTGCTCCAATCCTTCTGAGCCCTTCTGAACTCGCAGTCCCTCTCTGAAGATTTCTCCTGTCACCGCTGCACTTCTCTAATCTTCTGCAGCAAAATGAGCATGTTGAAACCAACTGCCTTGTGTCTCCCATCCCACGGTGTCACACAGATTGGATTAACATTGAAGCTTTCATTCATTATTATAATTGCATGTTTATGGTTAAGCAACTTGCTTAAAGATACCTGTGAGAAAGTTCTGTTGAGCTTACGAGCTGGAAATGAGTAACATTTCCTAGACTTTATGTATTCTTTCTAAAAATCAACAAACTTTGCAGCACTAAGAAATTTCAGAACATTTTTTTTGCAAAAAGTGTATTTGGCCTGTCTAAATAACAGTACGTAATAGTTTATACACTTTTGGGTGTTAGGAAACGGTACAATATTTCAAAGTATTCTTGAAATCCAGGTTAAATTATCTGTATGAAACATATGTGTTAAACCCTTCACAATCACAATTAAGTGTAAAAAATCTGGTAATAACCAGTAATAGTAAAAAAAAAAATCATGTTTCTGTACTCGTTAATTGTCTTCCCTTCTTGTTTCTGTATTCAACAAGTAACTTTTGTCCAAATGACTTTACACAGTGATTCATCTTAGATAAATTTACAGAGTTCTGACACCATGACAGACCTTGCCCAGTGTACCTCAGACCTTGCTTAAGGCAACGACTCTTCCAAAACCAACAGCTCTGTTCTGATCATTGCAAACTTGAGTTATTACTGTTTTTCTTGCATTTAATAACCCTCAATGTGGTTTTCTTCTCTTGATCTCAGTAGCAACTAGAGCTTTTATTTGGAGCTAGCCACAGTTACCTCCAAGCCTGCTTATAACTCTGGAAAACACACAGCTCTGCTGTGAGTGCCAAGGTTGGCAGTGACCTCCTGCAACAGAAGACACTTACCAGGTTTGTTGGATGTTTTTGTTTGTGGATGTGAATATACTTGTGCACCCAATAGCATACCACAGAAATAAAAAGGAGAGCCAGCGTAGCAGGCATAATATATCCAAATGTAATTGTTATAGTCTCATCTTCTGTTTTGTCTGTTAATAAAACAAAAGTTCTGATTGTAACAAGCAACTTTTTAATGTATGTAGACAGTAATATGTGCATTCACCACACAGCACTTTGGATACAGAATGCAAATGTTTTGGATAAACAAGGAATTTCCAGGAAATGGAAAAAAAATTATTTGAGCTACAGGGTAGTTATTATTATTGTCTAAATTTTAAATTAAATTCTATAAAGAAGTAACAACTCCCTTAGGTTCTCCTGTTGCTAACTTCAGATTGACCTAGCTCTGCTACTCCCAAACCACATTCAAGGAGAAAAAATATTCTCCATGCACTGAAACTCAAAGAATGCAGACAATTTTCTTCTGAGGTACTGATGAACCTTCCAGTCAGTCCCAGCTATGCTTTATTAGAGGCAAAGATTTTTTTTTTTTTATTGGTATAAGTGCACAGAGAAGGAAGAAACCATGCTAATTTTCATTGTCAAACTAGATACATAAAAAACTCAAAAATTCAATCACCATGATTTTTTCTAACTTGCATCTTTTTATTTTTAATTTGCCACCTCACACATACCTCTCAATGTAGTAATGCAATGTTCTTTGGAAAAGCCACTGTCCAAAACTGGTGTGGTGACGTGTATCTGTGCACTGACACAATAAGCTGTTCCAGGTTCTAACCAGGGCACAACCAAGGTGTTGTTGCTGATGGAGAAGAACCACTGGAAGACAATAAAAGTATTTTCCCCCCCTTTAACTCCTGAACCACAGAAAGGTCACAAGCATACACATTTTCTAGAAAGGTTGATACTCTAAGAGCTGCCAGCTGTATCCTTTTCCTCCAAATGCAATCAACGTTCAAGTTACTTGTTAAGTCACATCATATCTGATTATTTTCTCTTCCAATCAAAGATTCTTGTACCACTACTGAACAATTTCATGCTTCATATGCAGCAGGGCCATTGGCCACTACTGGCCACATTCCTGTGGTGATGTTGAAATAGAGCTAAAGCATCATTCCAGCCCTGTCCTCACACACACCCCCATGGCATGCACATGGTGTGGTCCCACAAAATATTTCAAACTGGTATGTTCTAGAAAAGCCAGGAGCTTTAGGGAACAGAATTTTTGTAGACCTTGGAGTCCAAAGTAAAGTTATTGCTATATTTCCTGCACCTTTGTGAAAAAACTCTCAACAAACCAGACAAACACCAACCAAACCACCAAACCACATTTGTCTACTGCATATTTGCTAATCTTGGCATTTCAAGAAGCACAGAGCACAGATTTAATTGGAGCAGTTCCAAAGCCTTGTCAAAGCTTACCCGCTTCTTCGTTTTTTTGTTGAGGACAGACACATTGTACTGTAGGCCAGGATACACTTGAAGCAGAGATATGGATTCTTCCTCAGGACTTCTCTTCCACTTCTCAGGAGCAGTCAAAATGATTGAAATAGATCTGTCAGTAGAAGATACACTTACCATGGGTGGACCTATTTTAGCTGGAAAAACGAACATGTACAAAAGGCCATCAAATTCAGCAGAAGCACACTGGTTTGACCAGTTTCATCAAACTGATCATACTACATTTTTGCAATTATTGGGGGAGTCTAAGTAGAGCTTTGAAAAATTTATTTACATTGGAAGAAAATTATTTGATCAGATAACTAAGAGGATCTTTACAGTGAGAGTGAACACTGACTTGGAGTTTTGCCAAAGAATTCCTGGGACTTCATAGGATAAACAACCTTGAAACTCAATTTACTAAAATAGGCTGAATTACCAGTATTTTCTTAGATTATCTGGCACAGATAAGAAACATTGGGCTCTAGAATATGCTTACTGATTGGTTTGACAAAGCCTTTTCAAAATCAGAGTTATTTATACTGTGAATGTGTCACAGATTTTATTTGCCTTGAGTAAGGCTTTACGATAGCATTATAAAGAATTCAGTATATACCAGACTATATATATTTTATATATATATATATATACAAATTCCAATTTTATCATTTTAATTACTTCTGTCCAAATCAGAATATAAGAATAAATGTGAAACAAATGAAAAAATGCAACTTCATGCTAAAATTAAAATATCATACACTGTGAAGGCACGTGAAGTCTGAGCACACATTGTTAATCAAGGCCATTGAACATCTGGCTGTGTGCTTAGCTCTCCTTACTGTCTGTTAGAGGGTTGAATCGTGTGGTCTCCATCCAGTCAGAGCATGCCCCATTTAGGAATGCTTTAACACTTGCATAGTATTGTTCTTCGTAGTCAGAGGTCTCACTGGAGAGGTCACACCATGTTCTGTTTATATTCCTGCATTCTGGCTTTCTAATCCACTTGCCAACACCGTATCTATATTGAAAAGAAAGAGAAAGGAGCTGTATAAAAGCTATTTCCATTTTATTAGTCACCTCATAATATAATTTTCTCTGCTTTATTACGGCTGATAAAACAGTTTCTGTATTTAGCAGAAATCTGAAATTTCAAGGAATCCCAGCTTCAGCTGAGATGAAGCACAAGACTTCCACAAGTACTTAATGAAAAATAAATTAGAGTAGGCCCTCTCCAGAAGAAGCCAGATGAAACTAACTGGGATGTTAGTGATACCAATCTAAGTCAAGGTTTGCCTGTGCAGACTGGAGATCTCTCCACAGCTCTGTTTTGGATTCTATACACACTGTAACAGAGATAGGATAACTATTTATATGGAAACAAAGAGTTCAGTCCGAATGGTCAGTGACTAATCCTCAAGTATGGACACAGATCATGCCCAGGGTCTCCAAGGTGAATGACAGGAAACCATTCCTGCCTGATGCCTTGTTTTCTAGTTTAAAAGAAAGTCTTAACTGGAACACAATGAACTTCAAAACCCTTCTAGTTGAAAAAAAGGCCACATATCTCCTATCAACAATGCCTTGGTACTGACCAGCTTTTATACACTGGTAGAACAAACCAAGATTTCCTTGGAAAATTCCTGTTTGGACTTGCTCAGAAGTTCCTGCTCCTATAATTCACATTAAGAATTTCCCCTTTGGCTGCTAATTAATAAGGGCATGTGACAGCTTCTGCTGTGGAAAATGCTGGATTTCCAGGTGGAATCACCAGCATTTTCCACCTATCTCAAGGCCTTTCTCGCCTGGGTGGGTAGAGGCACCTGTGTGTTTTTGTGTGCAGTGTGAAAGACGGCCATATCTATGGCTACAGACTCTTCATGGACCAGCTGGTCTTTCAGAGTCAGTGCAGACAGTTCTCTCTGAACATTCTACCTCCCATACAAGTCCTGGTTTCTGCCAAGGACAGGGTTAATTTCTTGCAGTAACCATGAGGGGGTGGAGCCTGGAGCTGTGTGGGCATGGCCAAAATTCTAATACTATTCAATGCCATCTTCCATCAATGCCAGGGGAACATTCCTAGAAGAAAGGTGTTCCTTCCCCATGCAGGAAACATGGCAGATGGAGCAGTGTTGGTAATACTGGTCCTGACCGGAGGGAGCTGTTTGGGTGGCATGGCTGCAGTCAGGTTACCTTTGCACTCTCTCTTTTGTACGTTTTTATCATTAATATTGCTGCTGTCGCTGCTCATTGTCTAATCTCATTGCTGTTTCCAGTAAATGGTTCTTAGCTCCATCTGTGACCTTTGTCTTTTGTGCTTCCAGATGGAGGTGGAGGGGAAGCAAGTGGCACCATGGTTTTTTCAGCAGAGCTTCTGAATTGGAGAACACTATTCCTAAACCATGACAATAATTATCCTTCACTCTGTAACTGCTCAGCACTCTTAAGTTACAGGAAACTTCTAGGTATCATCAATCATTTTACTGTTCTGAAAATGTTCTTAGATTGAGGGAAGTGTAAATTTTAGAGGTAAAGATTGGGAGCATTACATGATCTGTGACAACAGTGCTACACGTATTTAGAAGCCAAACTTCTAGCACTGCCCTTCAGAATGACACAGTGCTCTCTCAGTGGGAATAAAGGAAATGAAGTCTGGTTCTCATGCAAATTCCTTGATACCCTACTAAGGTGCAGACCTTGACAATGTAAGGACCTGATTCCAACCACATTACTTGGTTTTGTACAAAGCTCGGTAACATTGGTGGATTTTCTCCTAGAGAGCCTTGCTGGATCAGAAAAAATCTGGGGGAGTGGGTCTGTCAGGAAAGAGCAATGACACACTGGGTATTTATGTGATTGAACCATACATTTCCATATCCATTTAAGTGTGTACAGAGGATGTATAAGGACAGATACCAGTCCACAGCACAGGTGTTTATTCTTCTCTCTCATATTAGGAGGAATGCCTTCAAAAGCTTCCTTAGTATTAGAATGTTTCTTCCTACACTTCTATCATAGGAAGAACATCTCCTTACACATTTTTTTAATTGCTGTGAGGTAAACAGTGCCAGAAGCAGAAGTTAAAAACCACACTGATTAAGTCTAGCTCACACTTTAGTTATTTCTTTACTTTATATCAGCAATACCTTGCATAAAGTTGGGTTTTCTTTTTAAATTATTATTTAAAATGTTAAAATAAAATTCAGTAGGAGATAAAATAAACAAACCAACTTACACTGCATACTTCACCTTGTAGACTACTCCATCACCTGTGCCTTCTGGTGCTGACCAGTGAAGGACATTCTTCATATTTATAGATTCAAAACGGACATTCCTAGGGTTGGGCAAAGAACAATACAACTCTCCTGAGAAAGAAAATAAGAAAGGAACAATGTGCACTAAGAATTAGCAAATGCATAGACTCCCAAAGTAGCCAAAAGAGACAGCTATTTTTAAAAAGACCATAAATTCTACTATTTTTAGCATTAAAGCTGTAATGTGTTTGGCTATGGGGCATCAACTTTTTTACAAGTGTCCCTACCTAGTGCAGTCTCACATTCCACCTTTATGAGTGTGCTTTTTGTCTAACAAAAATGGTTTGCCACCTATGACAGGCACGGGAATATTCAGGGACTGGAAGCTAAAATTAGAAAAGCTTGGCCTAGAAGAGACACACATTTTTAAAATTGCAACTGTATTTGAATATCAGAAAAATTTAACACTGAAAATTTTAAAAATATCCTTAATACTTTACTATAATCTTCTTGTAGCTGAGTGGGTTTTTAAAAGGCAAACCAGGCATTTTAGAAAAAGACACACAGAATATACTGCAAACACAGCTTTACAAACTGAAGTATGACTTTACTCTGGAGAATTGGACTGGATGATCACAATAGCCCCAGTGTCATTTGATCATCCCTTTTGATTCTTCTGAAAGTCAGAAGCAAACATTTACTGTAAGGTCACACATCTAACTTGCTGTTCATTGCGCCAGCTTTTGAAATTAATAAATAGGCAAATTTCGGTATCCTAAGAACACAGTTTCAGATCTTTCTGATACCCACCTCTAATCTAATAAATGTCATGAAGATGCCCACATTGCTAAATTGCTTTCAAAACTAAGCCTGTGGGCCCAGGGGAAAATTCCCAAGTTTAAAGTTATGATTCAAGCCCCAGCTATTCCTGCCATGCTCTGGGGGGAGCAACCCTGAGACCAGCCCTGAAGCTGCCACTGCTGGGAAGGAGCTTCCCATTGCATGTACCCACAAGAGCATAATAGGGAAGAGAAAAAGCAACTCTGTGGTTTTTCAGGATTTTTCAAAACCTTTTAATCTCCGCCTCCAGGAATGCAGTTCTAGTTCTTGGTATAACAAAATGAAGCAAAGAAAGTGGGAAATAAAATGAACTTGTTCAAATGAATAGTCCTTGAGCTGTTACTTCTATAAGGAGATCTTTTTAAGGTATTTTCATAGTATATTTTGCTATTACTAGAACAATAGTGTTCATCCTCCTGTATATGTAACATATAATTTCATTTGTAAGCAAAAGTCACCACCATTTTCCTGATTAATGTGCAGACTTCTATCTGTCTTTGAAACAAACAGTAGAAGATTATTTTCTCTTCAATACATTGATTAAACAATCTCCTTGCAGTTCTGTAGAGACCTATTACTTCAAAGTGTCTCAGTGCAAACCCTTGGTTTTCCAAGCCTCTAGCTGCTCAGTAATGCTGTACTGAGCATACATATATACATTCATCTGTATCTTCAGATCACCAAACTGTTCATCCAAGGTATTTCTCATGCTGCTCTCTTTTATCTTTAGCACTTAGACAGCGTTCAGTGGCTTCCATTTTCTAGTCAGAGAACAAGTTTTGTCAGCTATAGTCCTTAGGGCAAGCTTATCTATTTCCAAAAAGTAGAAAGTCCCATTTCCTAGACACTTGGATGCAGAAATGTCCCATGATATTTGAGCCTGTAGGAGCTCAAACTACAGATTTGGTAGCAACATAAAAAAAGTTCCAGGATGCCAGGGGATATAAATGCAGCAAAAGGGATTCTCCAGGAATCTGTCTTATTCTAACACTTGCTTCCAAGTAGGAGATACAGAATCTAGAAAATCAAAGGTTTTCATTTCCCCAAAATAAATGTCCTCTGCAATTGCTTTAAGTGAATCCAAATGTAAAGATGAAGCTCCTTAGGAGAGCTGAGAAAGTTGTTTGCCTGTACCTTTCCACATGTGTCCACCCTTATTTTAAAACATTTGTATTCCTCAAGCACATTTTAAAGTAGTAAGAGTCATGTGTTTGGCTGTTACATTAAAACATTGTTAAACTATTAACATGTGAAACTGGCTCTTTGACATTTTTATTTTTTTTTAACTTTAATTTCCCTCCTCCCACTGTGGTTTCTGCTGTGGTAAATGAAGTTTCAAAACAGAAACACTGACTGCAGCAGAGGAGCCAATCTCAGCATGTAGAAGCCACAGGCTGTATCTTTACAAGATCTAAAGCATTACAACACTGCTGGTATGCTCCCACCTAACCCAGCTCAGTGAGATTTGGAAGGGGCTGAGACCATTAACTTTCCACGAGATGAAACAACAGAGATTTGGTTTCTATTTCTGGTTTTGCCCCTTTACTAAAAAACTCCCACCCTTACTTACCCTTGTGCAAGTCAGTTATACCACAATTCTGCATGTGTAAAACAAGAATAAAACTACCATACATATTGTCTCCAGGAAGAGTTAAGAATGAATTCCTTCATGTCTATTTGATGATCAATAGTATCAGAAGACATGTGTAGAGAACAGATCATACATAGAGCTTGAATGTTCCAGGTTATCAGTCAGGAAAGGATTCAAGTATATGCAACAGCTGCATGTTTCAGTTTTTTAACTTGTCTTCAGTCCTTCAGTTTCTAGTCTTTAAACACATTGCATCTAGTTATATTCTGATTTTACTTCCATTTATCAAGATTCATAGCATGGGTGTCACACAGAGCATTTTCAATTTGTACTGCCCTAGGAGCAGAAATCAGTCACCCATGTTGCTTTGCTAGGTTTAATCTGCCACAGTGATTGCTAGCAATGGCTGTCATTCACTTTCCAGTACAGCTAAGTCACTTCATTAATTCATTGCATGGAAAAAAATGGAACCCTTATTTATGTCTTTGGAAAGGCTGTAAATCAAACCTTGAATAAGATAACTGTGTACATCTTCATGACTGACATCTGGTTTGGAAATAAAGTAAGAATACAGGTTTGCAAACTTCACCACAAGGATCAGCCAAGTCCTGTTCTTAGAATAAGCTATAGTGAGACTCTCCAAAACAGAGGTGACTTAGCCTGAGAACACCTTTGCATGTAAGTGAAAAACCCCACTGGCGTCAGAGAGATTATTCACATGAGTAAAAGTCTGCATGGCTGATGCTTCACCTTCTCTTTATGAAATCACCAGCCAGGTTTAAAGACCTGGTCAGTGTTAATCACATAGAGGTCCCTGCCAAGTACATGTCTTGCTCAAGTCAGTACTGTTCAAAGCTCAGTTCTGGTTATAGCCACATATATCTACACACATGCACAGACATACATACAGACACAAGGATAAGCACACACAAATTCTGTGTTACAACTATTACGCATTCAGCGCATCTGTGTTTTCCCTGCTAGGAGGTCCCCCTGCCTGTCTTGGTGACAAACAGCTGTGTTTAATGGCAGTGCTGCAGAACAAATACAGCTGCAACTACCCATGTCCTCTGGCTCTAGACAGATTTTTTAGCTTTGCACTTCAGTTGGGTAACCCAGCAGCTGTAAAGCATAAAAATATATAAATACAGAAAAGTTAAGATTATTTTTTCTGCGCAGTGGCAAAAATTTTGGGGTAGGGAGAAGGTGGAGGACCCACTGAAAGCTGACCTATTGGTATCCAAGTGCCTCCTGTGTGACCACTGTTGTTTACTCTAGCCCTCTCAAGCAGAGTGATCATCTGCTGTATTTTACTGTGACATGGCACAGAGGTGCAAACACCAAATTATCCAATCAAATACAGCAACAAAGAAGATCATAGAACCTTCTAAACAACTGTAGGGTACAATTTAGGAGAGTGAATGATGTGGAAAGCATTAAGATAGAAAGATGAGCCTTACTGCAACAGACTTGCTACCCACAGCAGTAAAAGCCAGTAACTCCTCCCCTACAGTCATCTCAGAATTCAAAAGAGGAACTGCTTTTCTGACAATGGCAGAGACTTTGGCTTCAACTGTGGACATGTATTCTTACACAAAAGTGGCCCTTGGGAGCACCTCCGATGCAAAGGAAACCTTTGTGCTGGGTACTGAATTTGTAGGCATCCCTGCAGCTGTGCCTCAGCATTTGCAGCCGCTGCTTCAAGGCCATGGATTGAACCCTCACTTACACACCCCTGAGACGGGACAGCCTTTCCAACAGCCTGAGTTCCTGATTTACCTTTGCCCACTTGTAGCTTAGACCCACCAGTGGAGCATCAAGCAATTAAGGATCAGTCTAGGATACACTGCTTCTGGCAATGAATGCTCTATGCCCCTGCTCTTTCTTAAGTCTTTCAGTTCAACTTTGGGTGACTTCCACCATATTCCTATTACATCTTGTTTGCTCCTCCTGTGCTGTTGCTCTTCATTTTTTGAGGCATTTTTTCTCTCTTTTCTTCCTCCAGCTCATCTGCTTTGATTGTTATGTTCTTGGTGAAAAATAGTCCCTCAAACACATGGTTAAGTATAACATAAAAATAAAAATGGTCAGACTTAGAGCAAATGTCCAGTTAGCATCGTGCTCAGTGTTCCTCACAAGCAGAGTGTTGGGGCTGTCTTTCTGGCACATCTCCAGCTCCAGGCAAGTCAGCACTGGCCATACAGGTATGCAAGGGAGTGCACCAAGTGATAAACAGGGGGACTGAGAAGAGCCAAAATTGTAGATCATAAATTACATAGAGGGAAGGAAACCCAGCCAAGCCAGGAATACACTTTAGCAAACTTATTACTTATTTATCATCTTAGCAACAATTTAAAAAAATAAGTAAACTTATTAAAAATTAAGCTATCCTTAAAGCTTTTCTCTGTACAGATTCTTTTTGACTTGAACTCAACAGACCGAATAACGAGGAAGAGAAGAAAGAGCAGGAGGAGGAGGAGGAGGAGGAGGAGGAGGAGGAGGAGGAGGAGGAGGGGTACATGGGAGCCATTACAGCTCAGCTGCCTTTCTCCTGGTGGGGTGCTGGGACTCTCGTGTTGCAGGGTATGAAGTCAGGTTAATGAAACCCTCTGACCTGAGCGGCACTGGTGGGAACGTGGGGAGGAGCACAGAGGTGATTTCCTGTTCAAGTCATAGCAGCACTCAAGAGCTAACCACAAGGCACACTCTTTGCTCTCCCACAAGAGGAGCCCATCACTCCCATCCCCTGTTCATGGGGGAAAAAGACAGGGACAGAAAGGCAAACAAAACTACATGAAAATCAGGTGGTGGAGCAGATGGGAAAAACTTGAGGGAAGAGGTGGGGAAAGGTGGGAGAAGGATGAGGCTGGGACACATGGGTTTGTTCTTCAAGAAATTGGCAGGCTGCTGTTGGGAACAGGTGAGCCTAAGGAGGTAATTTTGTCAGAGTGTGAGTAGAGATACAGCCAGAAAAACAGCAGATACAGAAGTGGGACTGAAGCTGTGGCTTGCCCTGACAGGCTCTCCTCCTCCCTGTGAAGCCTTGCCATTATAAATCCAAACCATGTCCTAACTTACCAAAAACACTTCTAAAGAGAACACTGGTCAAAGGACATTTCAGACTCAGTCCAGAAACAGCTGCCCGAGAAAGGATGAGAAAGTCTTCCCAGTCCATTGAAGGCTTGTTAAGAGACTGCTAGAGAGGACCATGGCAGCTGACACCCATTCCTTTTTTACTAACATGTATGAAATAAAATAAACTGAATTTTCTTCCCACTGTGTTGAAAGTTTGCAAGTACAAGAGCAGAGCTCCCACCATCTTCCCCATGCCCTGCTGCAAACACCTTTGCTTGATGCACTCCAGCAGGTGAGAGTTATTGTAGGTATGTTTTCTATTAATTCTGAGTGGCCTGAAACATGCAAACAAGGTGAGTGAAATTCAAGGTGGGCTTGCCTAAAATTAGTCACAGCCCTTTCAAGGCTTTCAGATATATAATCAGACTGAGGTGTTTTGTGCTTGATAGTTTGATTTGGTTCCAGTGTGGTTCTTTCTGGTTTCTTTTTTAATTTAAAATGGAAAGAGGTTTTGTTAAGTTTGGCATACGAAATCTTTTTTTTTTTTTTTTTCAAAAAGAACTACATTAATTTTAAAAGCCCAGTGGTGACACAATGCCATGATCTGATAGCTGTTTTTCAAAACACACATTTTGGAATTATTTGAAATATTGAAAATTGCCTGTTAATGTTCAATGTTGAGGTTTTTCTTTGCTGCCTTGAACATGTTCAGCACTACCCATTTATTACTGCTTAGATCAATCATATTGAACAGCCAAGAAAATGAAAGCTTAGTTAGAATAACTCTGACATTTTACATTTGTTTTCTTAAGTATCCAAGAGTTAAGCTTTCTATTTGAAATATTGTAAAAATGATGCTCTGTGACAGTTATCAGCCAAATTGCCATACACGACATTTTGGTACACTCCCAATCTATCTTGACATAAAATATCTATCTTTTACATATAAACTGAACCTAAATTGTGTTTGGCTTTCATCATTCAGCAATGACTTAACTGCTATTAGGCAACAATAGTCCAATTAGAACTAACAGCATTATGTTTATTGCCTAATAGATGTTGCTCCTTGCTCTGTGACCTACTGATGGCTTTTCTAGAGCGGGGATTTTGCTTTTCTTTCTTCAAAACAATTTCAGTTAGTGAAATCCACAATTCTGAATTCACATTTTGCCTTGGACAGGAGACTAAATGTAACAAAGGTGGAGGATGAGCACTTGCCTTTTCTTTATGAGGGAAAGGCAATCCTAAGAAGATGAAAATTGAACACCTGCTACACCCAAGATCTGAGAGGAAGGACCAACACTCCCAGAAAGCTTGCAGTGCCTCACCTCTCACAGACAATGCCTCTGGGAAGGAACTGTTGCAGAGAACTCCTGGGGCCACATCAAGTACAAATAAAAGAGCTGTATGTCATTTTAAATTCCTTCTAGAGATAGTCCTGAGTTCCAAAACTCAGTATCTTACAAAGTTAAGCTTCTTAAAATACAGGAGCTCTTGTGGCTTTCTCTCTCTCTGACTTGCAGATAATCAGTAAGACCTCTCAGGGAGAGCTCTATCAGAAGAAATCTCTACAAGCCAAAACTATATAAACAAACATAAACATGATTTACACACACACAGAAATTACTTGAGTTAGCATAACCACTTGCTTCTCTTGGTATTAAGACTTTAAAGGTCACTTGACAACAAGAGCCACAGAAAGGAATGGTTATCAGCTACAGCGGTGAACCTGAGTGTTTTCACAGGGAACTGCAATGCACATCCAAGTTTTGGGCTTTATTCACAAATCCCAGAGGTGTTGGAAGTGCCTTTATGGAATGAACTATCTTCTTTAACTATTTCCACCTCTAATTATCAGACAGTAAGAACTTGTGAAGTTGAAGAATCACACACAAAGCCAAGTGCTAGGGCTAGATCACAGTGCTGTCTAGAATAGCCTGGGATGAGATTGGAAGCTGGAGGTGAGAAGGTAAAGATAAGCCTTTCAGCTATATCAACATGACACTCCTCCATATACTGCAGTTCTCCTTATGCCAATATCCATTTTTATTTATTTCTGTTACATTTACTCCTCTTTCCTTCATAGTAGCAAAGAGCAAGGAAGTATTGTGCAAAAAACCCTAGCTCAACCTCCCCCCCCAACCCAGCCCCTTCCCAATATACTTCTACTCTTATTACTGAAGCTTTATGCTCTTTCTGGTAAACACACAGATTATGACCAACAGACATGTATTTCAATCCTGCAAAGTATATAGACACGTACTAGGTTATACAAAATACTATATGCACAAAATTTTCAAACCAAGAGTTCAAAAAATCATTCTATTTTACAATTTTTCCCCACTACTTTTCCCATCTCTACCCTTTTATTCTGTATTTCCCAGAACAATATCAAAAGAGATGTTTTGTACATTCTAGTACAGTTCTTGTAACTGTGAAAGAAAACACATTAAAATTTGCTTAAAGGGAGGCCTGAAGCTGCTTCTCAAATTTCTATTTATTAGTAAAAATATGACAAAGTGGAATATGAAAAAAAAATTAAAAAAATTAAATCAGGTGTGTCAATGCAGAACAAGCAACTTACACTGCTATAAGAAAACATTAAAAAGGGAGAATTTTCAAGGTTGCATCATATGAAATGTAGTTGATATAGCCACATATCAGCTCCAGTAGGACCTAAGGCTGGATGTATGCTAGCAAGGACTGCAACCAAGTATAAGCAGGTCTGTTAGATTAAAATGTTTATACTGAGAAAACCTTGTCTACATTATATACATTTCAGTTTTTTGCATTTTAACATTGGACCAGCTGTACTTGCACTAGATATATTGATGAAGAACATCTTTGAGGACATCCTCATCCAGAAAAATCAAGTTCCAAGACTGTGTCACAATACAGATAAAAAAAAAAGTAAGAGAAATTAATTGATATTTGCTTCAAAATCACATACCTTACCTGAATGAAAATAGTAAAATATGCCTTAAATAAATCAAAATTCTTCTAGTTTTGCAGTACAACGTTAAGACTCATTTCCCTTTCCTCAGAATAAGGATACACTGTAGTAGCAAGTGCATTCTTCTCTATGGATCTACAAGAGAGAGATTGCACCCTACAGGCCGAGGATTTCAAGGTTTCTCTAACTGCAGAAGAATGTGGTTAGGGAGACCTCCCAGAAAAGCAAGCAGAAGGATTTAAGATGAAGCTTGGACTAATATGCTACCACTTAGAAAATTCTGACTGTTCCTTCATATCTTCATCAGTTCCTCAAATATTGCTAAACACTCCCACGAGGTAAAGAGGAATGTGTTTGAACACGCTTGAACATTTCTTGAACCCACTGATTAAAAAAAAAATATTTCCATTTTATTTCACATTTTCTGCACTTTTTTATTTGTTCTACAGTACAGATTTTTAAATGGTTGAGTAAAACCAATTCATTAAAAACCCCAGGTGCAACAACAAGTGAAATTTTTATCCTTGCTCAGATAGTCTATGAGGTACAGTTTATAGACAGCAGGGCCTGAAAACACTTAGAGACTGCAGAACAGTTAGAGACTGGATGTAATCCAGTCAGAATAAAATCATGCCCACTAACACATTGCAGTGAAAACAAAAGGTGTTTTGCAAAAGTCAAGCTATAATTTACTGTTTAAATGCTGCTGTTAAGGAGGTCAGAAAATTACTTGGCGAGAGATCTCAAGGAGACAGGCACAGGACAGATCCCGTAAGATGTTAGAATCCAAGTCTGCAAAGTCCTGATGTAAAACTGCTTTACTTGGGTCCTGGTTTCTTTTGTTGGAACAAAGTACCCAAAAGTGGCTCCTCTGCCTATCACTTCACTTCAGAGAAAGCACATGAGCAATGCTATGACAGTTCTACACTTCACATAATTTCTTAGCAAAATACTGCTAACATTTACTGACATTCATAGTCTCACACTGAAAAAGATGAAAATGAACGTTCTAAGCCTTCAGTGGAAGGCACAGCTCTCCCTTCCCTGCCTGTATTGCTGACTGTCAACAAAACCCTGAAATCACGTTCACATAAAACCTCAGGAATGTGCAAACAGATTCCCTTCTGCCTTGAACAGCCACTACACAAAAGCAGCATAATCCCCTAGAAATTTTTCTAAACTTTCTTTGGAATCAAAACCAGTATATTAAACACATTTTAAAGCTTTTTTTTAAAGGGTAACTGTATACCAGTTGTACAGATTTTCCACAATACTTGCATTGATGACTATCGGACTAAAATAAGATGAAAATTATGTGGTCAGTTACTTGAAGAGAAGCTGGCATTAGTACCTCTGAAAGCAACTCAAAATCACTGATGCATATCGGAGTAGTTTGCCAAAAGAGTTACCTCCTCACTACATTCCAGCTCTCACATGATCAGACAGTTTTGCTGTGGAGTTAAATAGGAGTAGACTCTGTCCTTATGCATTGCGTTTTGGAGGCAACACTTGCAGCAAAGAACAAAAGCACAAAAGCAAAGTAGGTTTCTTAGAAGATCTGCTAATCCCTCCAGTGCCTTGCTCCCATTTTTTAACAGGAGATACATTAAAAAAAGAGAAATAACGTATGGTTTTAACAGCAGCAGGGGACTCCTCCTGCACACACGTTCCTGGCTACAGTTTATAAACTCATTCTCACTGGGTAACATCCTGCTCCCACAGCCCACTCCAGCTGCCACCTTTTTTGCTCCGTCTCCCGTGCTTGGATGTGTGGCTGCCACCATATGATACAGTCAACATGGGAGACGGGACTTGGAGCCACTCAAGACAGTAACCCACGAGCTATCTCTGGCAAAGCCCCACCCTGACTTTCGTTTTAATCTAGCTCTTGGCTGCTCAGTTGGACTCCTGAGGGTGGTGCCTCAAACAGAAATGAACCTACAAACACCAAAGGTATTTGTGGAATTACTCGAATGGTATATAACAAGAACTATCTCAAGAGCACGCTACGAACTTAGAGCTGACAGCAAAATCAATACAGAGCTTCGTAAAACCAAACTCCAGCTGAATTACAGAGAAAAGGAAAAGATGAAGCAACATTACAGAAACGCCCAGCTCCCCTCCTGCAGCCAAGCCACGAGCCCCAGATGCACGGCTGGGCGGACGGCGGAGAGCAGCCGAGCTGGCAGCGCCCGCCGGGCGGGATGCGCCGGCACCCACCTGTGCGCGCCGCGGGGCTCGGCGGCGGCAGCGACAGCAGCGACAGCAGCGACAGCACCAGCAGCCCGGCGCCCATCGGGGCCGCATCTCCCGGCCCGGCGGCGGCCCGGCACGGCAGGGCAGGTGGGAGGAGGGAGGAGGAGCCGGCGGGGCCGTGCCGCTCCCGCGGGGCCGGGGAGAGCGGCGGGAGCCGGCGAGCGCCCGGTGGCGCTGCCGCGACCGCGCGGTCCCGCCCCGACAGTCTCCAAGGTGCGGGGTGATTCTCCTGCATCCCTCAGTGCTTTCACTGATGAGTAACTCTCCCTCGAAACCGCCGTGAGACGTGAGCGGGACGCTCTTCGCTCTTGCACACCTTTTTTTTTTTTTTTTTTTTTTTTTGTCTTAGAGGAAGCTGAAGGCTAATGTGGTACATCACTGAGTGTTCAGAGATACGATTTCCCCCAATACTTCCCGTTTAATTTGAAGCTGGAAAAAGGGTATGGAGTGTCCGTTCTTGGACATATTCAAAATCCGTCTGATGGAGCTGAGCATCCAATTCCACCTGACCCCGGTTGGAGTAGGGGGCTGCAGAGGCACATTCCCACCTCAGCATTCCTGGGCTCGTGAGAAATAACATGTTTTTTTTCTGCTAACAGAGCTCTCGCTGAGTGTATGTGGAGCTGCTCAGTGCAGCCCTCACTGAGAGCAGGAGATGAGGGAACCTGAAAGTGTGCACACTGTGCTCATGGGGTTCTACAGACTCATGGGGTGCTTGGGGAGGCTGTAGTAGCTGAAGGTGCTGAGACATCAGCCCTTCTTCCCTTAGATGGACCCCTGCCAGCTCCTTTCCTGCCAACTGACCTGATTCACTGTCCTCTCACTTGTTATGTTCCCTTCAAGTTTACCTTCTCCATCTTGGCAAAATTTTGCCAGTTTTTGCTCACTTAGTCCTTTCATCACCAGCCACTTCCCTCAGGCTTTTCTGTATAAAAGGAATATTCTGCAAACAAAAGCCAGGTATCAACACAACTGCTGTAGATCAATCCACTGAAGTGATGGTCAGCACAGGTAGACTGGTAAAAGAAGCTGTGTCTGGAAATTATTGTCTTGCTTGTTTATCTAATTCTAATTTGCAAAAGATGTGAAACTGTACATGGTACATATATAGGTTAATGTATATTGTAAGTATGCATATCCAGATAGGCATATACACTACAGTGAAGCTCCTGATGGACCTCTCTCCCCAGCTGCTGTTTCTGTGTGTTCTACACTGGTTTCTCTCCCAGTTAGCTGACTGTCACTCTGTGTCTTCCCTGCAATTCCTGCTTTTTTGCCTGTTGTGCTGCCTGTGTTAGGAAGAGGGTACTTGGTGCCTTCATCTGGATACAGAGGCCCACTCTGAAAGTATGGTGAGAAAATGAGGTTTCTAGCCTCTATTCTAACTCCACAGACAAAACACCATTTCAAAGCCATGGTCACAAGGCAAGTAATCCTGCTTTCTCATGGCCTTAACTATACATACAGTGAGTGATGAGAGGACGCATAGTGAGTTCAGGTACTCATCTGGACAGTGTCGCTCCTGTCAATAAATTTTGACCAGATTTTTCACAAAGGCTGATGAAAGATGACACTGCTTTCTCTAACTGGAAGTGTTTCCACATTCAGCTGAAACTTCTTGCACTCTTGTGGATAAATGGCATTTTAAGCAGATGTGGAGAGAGGAGGTCTTCCCATGTTTTTTTTATTCCTCTACTCTTCTTGGAAATGTCTTAGCTGGCTTCACTTAGGAAGACTGCAGCCTGGCTTTAGATTGGAAACTTTGTCACATGTGGCTGAAGTTTCTGAGTATTATAAAGAGTGAAAGTAGCCCCTCAATTTCAGTGTCTCATTTTCCATTTTCTTTTTTTTCTTGAAGAGAAAAATTAATACCTTTCTTCTGCCAGAGTTTGGCACTGCCAATACAATTTGCTATCACCTCTGCCTGCATCTTCACCCATGACAATGGAACTTTGTCTCCATTGTAGTTTGATCTTTTTCCTCTCCATCTCTATTTTTTTTTGCCTAAAATAAAAGATATACATAAGAAATTAATGATAATATAATCTCATTTTAGCAACACAGGATCTCTCTCATTTACATTACAGCAAATTTGCATATAGCTCTTAACTTCTGCAGATTTACTCCAGATTGATTGTACATGAGAGTGGTTAGGAGTAGAATTTAACTGCTGTATTAGGTGGCTAAAAGTTTGAATAGGGTGAAGAATTAATTCTTTATTATAAAAAATTAGTTCAATAAGTTAATTCAGCTATACAATGGAAAAACTCAGATGAACATTTAGGATTATGTATCATAATGGGAAAAAATCCAATCCTTGACATTTTGATTTATTCTCCTTTTTAGCTGGGTGTTGAAATGGTGTTGGGATAAACTTCTACCTTTGTCGTATAAGTGTGAGAAAGTGATGATAATGTTTCTGATAAGATGCTATGTGACAGGTGCTCAGGAGCAGTTTACTTCTCCAAGGAACTTGCTGGCAGGCTTGGTTTTTTTTTTTTTTTACCTGACATCTTTAGCCCCAGAAGCCCAGCAGGAGTGAGGAAAATCTGTGTTTGATAGGGTGGGGAGAGTTAACTAGCTTGATTGCATCAATCTGGGACTGTGAGTGCCCTTTTTGATTTTCTTTCTCTTTGCCTGATCACAAGAGCTGCAGTTGAAATCAAGTCATAGTTGTGCTTTTCAGCAATCTCCCTCTCATTCCCAGTACCGCTCAAATTTCTGAGAAATATGTTTATTTTGTGGAACAGTGCACAAACAGCTTTTGGCTCCAACATTACCTGTAATCCCAGGTTCCTTTCTCAGTCTCAGCTGCTGTTGGAAATTTCATTGGAAATTTGCCTGAGTGGGGCTGGCAGTGTCTGGCCTTGTGTTTCTGCCAATTGATGGTGATATGTTGACTGTGCTTGGGTGGTGACTGAGCTGGGTGTGTTAGCAGGCGAAGAGTGAAGTAGATGGACTGCACAGATATTTCTACAGACTATATTTATTGTCTTCAAGCAATATGAAAAGCCCTGTTTGGACAAAATAGAGTTTCAGTCAAAAGCATCACATCCTAGATGCATCCCACTGGATCTGGGCCTGCTATCAGTGAAGACAAGAACTTTTCTGAGACTTTTCCTCCTAACAGCAAATAGAGAGATGGTCTTAGAAAATCAAGGGCCTATGCTTTACTTTTAATAGTTTAACTCAAGAGTGTAAATGAAAGAGTCATTTCAATGCATATAACATCAGACATTGCCAAATGTATTCAATAAGAGCAGCAAAAGAACTAGAAGGAACTGGAAACTTCAGACATGTGGGCACAATCCAATCCAGCCTTGCACAACTGATCTTTCTATGGAAATTTTTTAATTGTTGTAATTTAAGATGCAGGTAGGCTGCCTTGGACAATTTTTAAATTATACATAGAAAAGATAAACCTATGTTGTTGCTCAGAAAATATTTCAGAAATTTTTTGCCTTTGCATTCTTTCAACAGAACAGTAGCAGTGCACTATTCTTTAGAGGAACTTAAAGAAAAAGTGCTTGAAAGCACTAAAAGGTGCTATCAGACTTATGTTTTGAAATCCAGATGTAGAACCGAGAAAAGTGCGGTTTGTGTTTTTTGTGCTCACTGCAGGAACAAATCTGATTCTTGTGTAACCTGACCAACCACCTTGCAAGTCATAAGAGGGATCTTTAGGTTTAACCAATTGGTTTAGGGTTAGATTGAGATGCTTTTTTTCTGATACTGTACAGTTTTATGTCTCTCATATTTGCAACATCCTTTGCCTATTCATCAGTTCTCTGTTGTTGAATCTGTATTCTGCCAGCCGGGTTAAAACTCAGGATTTGCTGGTGCAGTCAAGAGGCACTGGTCTTGCTGTTCAGCTCATCAGAAGATTGATGGCAAGGTGTCTCTTGTGCTAATCCTGATTCTTTTTGCTTTGCCAGTAAGTGCCTCTGACTCTGTTCACATTGATGGGAAGACTGCCTGACTGCTAGTTTTGCTGCCCTCCATGCTGTTATTTAAAAACTTCTAGGGAAGTATCCAAAGGAAAATAAAGCAGAGCTCATTTAATTGTGATACTTCCTTTCTGATTAGGAAATTCACTCTCATTTTGAAGATAAATGTATACGTAGGCAACAATAAGTTAAATAGTATTTTTCCCTTTTCTGATATATGAATCTATCAGAGTTTTCTTTCAAAGAGAAAACTGAGAGTGAAATGATATTGTTATGAGTGTTATGGAATAGAGTTTTGAGTGATGATTCATGTTCCTCCAGACAGAGTTTATAGGTTATTCCTCATGCTGCAGTAGTTTCAGTGTAACAACAGTTATTCATCTTCCCCCATAAAGTGCCTCTTGTGAAAGTGATTCTTCATACTCTTCATTACTCCTGTTTCCTAAAATATTTCTATCATTTACTATATAAGATTATATAAAAGTTCACAATTTTCAAGGTATGGCAGAACAGCAGGTTTTTTAGTCCTAGGCTGAAAGAAAATGATTAGATGTTTATATTTCTTTAAGACCTTCGATAGAGAGTTTATTAGATCTCATTTAAACAAAGTTCATTTTCAGAATTTTGGAAAAATAAACAGCCCAGAAAGTCCTGCTTTTGCTCACAGTGAACTGAAACACCTCAAAAATTGCTTCTTTGTTCTTTGTAGATGGATTGACTAAACCAAATAAGTAGTTTTAACTCAGAGGTAAAACAATCAGCATCAATATAAAACCATTCTTATACACAACTGTGATTAAGAACACATCTACACAGCTGCACTACCTATAGTTCAAGCTCAAATTAATGACAGTAGTACATATTCTAAACCCTGGAGATAGTTCAGTTGGATCTTTTGCAAATGCTTTGCCTTTTGTCTCTTACAAAGTGCTTCTGATAAATGCAAACATGACCAAGGAGAAATTTCTCATAGATGAAGAGCCAACATGTGTAGAGATACTTTGCATATAGGTTGCCTGCAGTGAAAAAGTTGAATATGGACATATACATCCTTCTGTGTTCCTGTCCCCTTCCAAAGAAGACAGAATATTGGTGTCAAACAAGATGGTCCCACCTGCTGAACCTCAACTGCACTGTGCCATGGGGAGTCTATTCAAGAGACTCCCTCCAGTGTCCCTGGAGTTCTAGGCTATGTGGCTTTTGGAACCCTAACCCGAGGTGGAGCAGTAAAAGCAGCCTTTTTCTAAGTCTGAGGTTCCTAGCACATGGTTTTTGCTACATGTACACATTTTCTTGATCTTTTTGACAGTGAAATCACAAGTGTCTCTTCACAGAAAAAAACTCCATATTCTTCTGAATACTCCATATCTCCTTCTTTTCACAATCCCTTTAAAATGAAACTGCTTATTATAAGACTTACAGCCCAGGAAATCATGGTAAGCCTTCCATTGATGATACTTGTTAATACGTTCAACAGAGCTTTTCCTTATCTCTAATTCAAAGAGTAGTTATGATTTTCCATCATGTTACATGTAGGAGTATGTGGCATGTGGTCTTGATCTGACTCAGTCTGCTGATACTACCAAAACCAGCAAAGTTAAACCACTGCAAACATGGGTGTAGAAGTTATTGTTCCACCCTCCTGAGTCACAGGTGCAGAGCTATTTTGAGTGGTGTATTCACAAATCCTGATTTGAATGGAACCCAGAACATATGACCAAACCACTGAGCACAGCCAAGACCACTCCTGATTTGTAAAACCAAATCCAAAATGAGTTCACTGAGATGGAAAATGCTAACTGTGACTGAGAAGTAATAGCCATAATAATCAGAACTGTCCCCAGCTGAGCTTGACCCAGGGCGCTCACTGAAGCAGAAAGTGCTCTGGGAAGTGTTTGAGCCCAATAGCCTGCAAGAAGAAGTTTGCCTCTGAGTTAAGGAAAAATTAAGTGTAACTGTGTAAATCCCAAGAGGTCTCTCATGAACCTTCAGAAAATCATGATGGTGATGATATGCTAAAAAACGTGCCTCTCCTGCAAACCAGATTTCTTAAATTGCTTATCAGAAACATTCATAACCTTAAGATACAGCTTTGTATGACAGAAATGAGTCTAGCAAGCACCTGAAACAGGACGGAAATCTATTCCTGTCTAGGTTCTAAAAGTCCAACCTGTCCTTCATACTATGGCACCTGGCCTAGAAACCGAAGACAGGTGTCTCAGCTATCTCCTCTGCAGCTATATGCATCATTCCTGGCCTGAGAAGTAGGGGAATGATGTAATCTCATCTGGGTTTAGATCAGACATCTGAATTTGTGGGCTTACTCTATGTTCACAAATTATTTTTGAACACCTGCTGTTTTTTTAATGCTTGATGTTAGTACCACATCTGCATGGCTAACATGCCTGAGCTTCAAAAAATCTGATTTTCAGTCATCAGTTCACATGTTTATATTTTGAAAAAAACAGCTATTTTAGTTGTCTTCCTAAGACAGGGGACTGCAATTCAGTTTGGAAGATCTTTGTGTTACTAGTGCTGCAGACAGCAAGAAAGTCAGGCATAATTATTGAGTTCCCAAGGTCAGTCATGTCTTTGAAATCAGATAAGCCTGAATCTGGATAACTCATATTTTCAGGACTCTTTATCACATGGGCAGTAAGACTGGGGCAGCCAGAGACAGGGCAGAGTTCCCTGCAGGCAGGTGAATGCAATGGCCATAGCACAGGTAGGTGTGACATGTCCAGAATTGTACTGACGGTGTGCTTGCTGCGGGGATCACCCTTCAGACTGGGCCTAACACGGTCTGCTAAGCCCAGGCAGTACTGCCACCTAGAAATTAGATGTGCAAAATATGGTCATACTCAAGAAACTGTTTTTAAAGAAGTCAAGCATTCGACAGTTTTACTGTTACAGTTCTTTGTTACCTCGCCTTGGGAACAGAATGGAAACTGTCCTTTTCAAAGTGCTACCACCCTGTTATGGCAATGTAACAAAGAAAAGGAGAAACATTGCAAATGCTTAATAAATCATAAGAGACATCTGAAACAGTTACTCAAATGGATGGAGAAGGCTTTTTCCATATAAATAATGAATGCCTTCTCCTGTGAAAATGGCAGACATAGCAGGTATGCAAGAGGGAGCCGTGTCACTCTAGCAGTGTTTTGTTGAGGAAGGAGAGATCCCTAAAGGCAGGATTTTATCCTAACAGTAGAAAAAGTGCTTCCAAGTGGAGCAGGAGCATGCACAGGTGATATGACATGGCATTCCCATCATCTTGGGAATGGTGCTGTGCAGAGCTGGCAGTAGGACTCAGTGACCCTTTTGGGTCCCTTCCAACTCAGCTTATTCCGTGAGTCTGTGAATAATTGTTGCTGATGCACACAAGTCCCTTGAAACCCATGGAAGTGGACAGTGATTTTAAAGCTCACAGAAGCAGGAATACATTGAATGTGTGAGTATGGTGAAGTTTGCACAGCAAAAATTTAATGAGGCTACCAGCTAGAAATTATCTATAGGAATCAACACCCTGTTTTTCAGAGGCTGGAGGGTAAGTCTGCATGTACAGTAGCAGCAAAAACCTAAAAAGAAATTTTGCTTCTATTATAGTTGTTCAGAAAATAAACAGATCCCATAACTTCTGAATAAAGCTTCTATTACTTTCATCTTTCCTTTTTAACTCCAGTATCAGACTATTAACCCTTGAAATCAAGTTTTTACAAGAAATTCATTGCTTGAGAAAATGGAATGAAGAAACAAATAGCCTATAAAGAAGCCGTAATGGTATCATTTTGAAAGCATTATCTATAACTCATACTGTTAATTTCTGAAGGAACAAAGCATTGACATTATTTGTTTTCTGTGCAAAGGTAAATAAATCAATATGACCACATAAATGCTTGATAGCATCTGTACTTGAGTCATTATAAATTCTATTAAATCTATTTCCTAAAATGTCAACAATTCATCTCTGCAGAAAAATACAAAACACATTGGTGCCTTAGGAAAATAAATACTAAGTTTATATTTGCTGCAAGAATCTCAAAGCGTTTCAGGACAATTTTTATTTGTGTTTTCTTACTTTGCTAGCTCTAATTTTAAAAAACCTACTGAAAGAGTATATGTATTATTGACTTAGAGAGCAGTATTGCTTATAAAAATTGCAATAAATGCATCAGCTTACATTTTAAATTAAGTACTAAACAAAGAGAAAATATACAGTCAAAGCTGAAGTTGTAAGTCTGAGTAAGATTAGTCTAAAAATTAATGTCCAATTAACAAATTGATGAGGATGTACAAGCCCTTTGCAGGTCTCAGCAGTGGCCTGCCAAATAGATGGTAATATTCATCTCTCTGAAAAAGGAAGAATAACTTAAATGTAGAGAATGGATACGTATTCTAAACTGGATTCTCTTCTTTGCTATTATGATGTGAAGAACTACCCATTAATTTGTTTTTCATGTTTGCTTTCCACATAGAAGATGTTTTAATTTTTGGCTAATAAGCTTCCCTTTCTTAAAAGTTTAGATGTTAATTTGAGAGTTATTCCTGATTTCTGCTGGATTTGCTGAAAGCCAGTGAATGTGTTGAGTTCACATCTGCCTTACTATGTGCATTTGTCTCTATGACCAAGTGGTTTTTTCCTGTTACCCACTCTATGACCACAGGCTACTTCTAAGCTTCTCCAGCTGTTTACTACTCATGCAGAGTTCACTCACTTGGCTCTTTCTCAGTGCAAAGGTTGCAATAAACCAGTCCACAAAGATGTGTTGAAACTCTTTCTGATGATCCCACATGATGCCATTTTATCAATTACTTTCATCTCATGAAATATTTATTCAGATGATAGTGGAAATGTAGTTAGAAATCTTTATAAGAGCACAGCAGGACCCCATCATTTATTTTTCCTTGAGAAGACTCATGTCATGATGCTTCATACTTTTTTATGGGATGGAATAATTTTCTCAGTCAGAAGGAGTGTTAGAGGAAAGGTTAGAGATTCTTACTTTGTTTAGATAGATAAATTTTCCCAGGATGGACTTCCAATATGAAAGGTATGTTTCCTTTATCAGTGCCCTTGCACCTTTCTCTCTTTTTCCAAAATGTCCACATGAATTTAAAAATGTACCAAAATAGCAACTGGATGTCATAATTTCCTTTTAATATCTACTGCAATATTGCAACTTTTGTGGATGGCCTGTGAATCCAAGCTTGAAGTCAAGGCAGATCAAGATACTCCATCCCTACCAATGAGGTCCTTGGGGGACTTATTTTGTAATGAATCTAAAGTAATTTTCAATATGGAATCATTTTATTGTGTGGGTGCATCTGCGCATAAAGTTTACATTGGGCTCTGAGCAGCATATAAAGGCTTGTGAGAGAAATTAGGCAAAGTAAAGCACTCATCATTAATCAGACTTCTAAACAAGCATGAGCGCTAGAGAATGAACACAGCTGCCACTTAATTTATCTTGCTGTCAGAAGATAACTCTCCTACAGAGAGAAGCTCAGAAGTGGTGGCTTAGGCTCTTTTGTGTCTCTCAGCTTGCAGAGAATATGTATGCTCATATATCTTAAATGCACAGCTACATTACATACATATATATTTTTATATTCAAAAATATGCCATATATAAGTACATTTTTCTACTGCTGTGTGTACACTGATATTTGTGTTCTCATCCATCCTAAACTCTAGTTTGGAGCTTAAAAATGAGTGATATGCAAGTTTATTGCAATATTTATTACTGATTTTTGTATAGTCTGAGTTTCTGACTTGATAACAGAAATATTTTCTACAGTCTCACTGTCGAGTTACCTTCTGTGATAACTTTAGTCAGTTCACCCCTCATGGAGATGTGATGTGTAAGTAGCTGATATGGTAAATCGGAGTATCTTAGCTTCCATTTCAGAGTGAACATGTGATGCTGGATGGTGATAGGACCTATTTTCTTGTTTTCTTTGGGAAAAAACCCAGAAAAGTGAAGTACAAGTTACTGGAAGTCTCTAAGTATTATTTTTGTAGTGGCTGTTTGTCAAAGGATGTTCTGAAGACAAACTAACAGACAGCTTGTCATATACTAAGTTTATAGGGCAACAGACTCTGGCATCTGGTCTTCCTTAGTCTGACCTTTTGCATGACAGCAATAAATCAGTAGCCTTCCATGTCTCTTGCATTTTCCCAAGCTCTTGGGAAAAGGATGACTGAATAGGAAGAATTAGTGCTGCTGCATAGGATTTAGCATAATGGATAGGTCATTAACCTTTTAAGTCTAGTATCCTGGCTTCCAAACTGGCCTACCATGGCTGCTTCAAGGAAGCAAAAATCTCCATCCAATAGCAGGGTGGTTTGTGCAGGCAAGGGGGAAGATTTCTGCTACCAGAGTCATGAGAATGGGTTGCTGTGAGGCCGGGTGGCACTGCAGCCACAGTGGGACAGCACTGTGAGTTACACAGACCTCAGAAACATAGACAGGGACATGACACATGCATGGCTTTCTCCACACTGCACAGCCAGAGCTAGGCACTCACTGTGACAGGGTTATACTATCCTGTGGTGTCATCAAGACCTATATCCAAGGTACCTGAGATGCCTATAGCAGTGTGTCTGAGGGAAGAGAAACTCTGTGTGGGCTGCAGATAGTCAGGTGGTTTGCTTTTTGGGGCATTTTCATTACTACCTTGCTAGGAGCATGCAAATTACCTAGTTTCAAGTCAGCCAAGGAGTGGACATCTAAACACTGATGCAGGATCTGCACTCATTTTGATGGCAGTTTTTAGTTTATGTGAAAGAGTGTGTGAGATTTGCTGCACCTCAGCCAAGAATTTTCAGGAGAAAAATACATCACCTCCTAAAAGGACAGAGATATCCATAAACAGCACTCTGATAGTTGATAATATCAGACACTCTGGTACCCTTTCCTTGAGCATCCAGGACACTTGCAAGAACAGGTATAGGGAGACCTATGTGTCACCGGGAGACCTGAAATCTCTTTTGCAGTGGCAGATGAAGACCAGGCAGGATACCCTCAGTACCTAAAATGTACCTGTTTCCCTGATTTAGGCAACTACATCCTGTTCCAGATGTATGATAGAGTCCTATTAAAGTTGGTATTCAGTGTTGAAAATAAATAAAGTTTCTAATCTCATGTTGGATATTTGGTCTGAAAGAGCCTGCTCAAAGGTACAGTTTCAATTCCATTTGATTTGAAGTTACTTCACAGCATGTGTTGCAACACTTGAAAACATATGTCAGAGGACTCATCTTGACAGGGCTTTCCATGAGAGAAAACAGCTAGATGTAGACAAAGCTAGAGGGGTGACACATAATCAGATCAACCTCAAAAGTACCAGCTAAGCGTATTCTTAATTTCTGGTAATTTTGATGAGCCCACACTGAAAACATACATTCATAATGCAGTTCAAACTTATAAAATCTGTTAAAAAAAAAAAAAAAGATTTTATGCTTCAGGAGCTATAATTCATGTCTTAACAACACCCCACACTGATAATTATGATGCTTTGTGTGTTGTCTTGCCATCTGCCTGGAGAGAGAAGTTACAGTCCCATAACACTATACTGTTGGTACCATGCTAAAACATAGGAAAATATCTGAGAAGTTTTCAGCTTGATTGATGCTGTGGTATTGTCTAAAATAATGGCAAAGGTAGCAAGTGTGCCAATTTGAGCTGACTTACACCTCACATTAACAATGCCATGGAAATCGAATTGTGATATTTTGTACTCCCCCCTCTCTTATGGCATGTTACTGACAAGTGGAAGTAGCACAAGAGCAACAATCTGACTTTAAAGAAATGGACAAAAGGCATAATCTTACTTTCAGTCATAGTAACGCCTCTTTCTGGCAAATCACATGGGAAAGTGGGAAATTTACAGGTGGACCAAAGCTGGTGGAGTCTGACTGCTGAGGCTGCCTGCTTCGGAAATGATTGAGCTTGGCTGCCAGTGTTGTGTGTGTGTTCATGAAACTCTCTACAAAACCTCTGAACATATATTAGGTATATGTTTCTCTTTTAAAAATTGGCTCTTCATGTTTAACCCTGACTACCAAGTATTTTACTATTATTGCCTTTATATGGTCCCCTGGGCTTTGCTGTCATTCCCGGGCGGGTATGCTGCCACTTGCCCATTGCCTGACTAATCTCACCTGAATAAACCTTCTATTTCTGTACTCTTCTCAAGTCATGTCCTTACTGGTCTGGTTTTCCTGCTGTGCAAAAGTTTTTATTAGTTTTATTAATAGTGTAAATCAAATTTTTAAAATATCAGCGAGCATCACAAACATCTGAATTTCTACCAGTTGTCTTCTGTCACTGGCGTGTGTACTCATGTACAAGTGTAACAGGCTTCATCCCTGGGAAATCAGATTTTCAACTTCTACATTTGTTTTGTGCTCTGCTGATTTTAGCAGATCAGAAGTGGGGAGCTAAGCTTGTCCTATAAACAAAAGTGAAAGAAGATCAGATTGTAGAGCTAGCTGTATGGGAAAACTTCATCAGGTCTAAAATTCACTGTTCACCCACAGAGACTTCCTTGCATGGTCAAGGTGTGAGTGTCAAGAAACCAGAGGACTGTCACATTGTTTCTCCATGACTTCACCTTTGAGGAGATGCAGAAGTTCAAGAGGAAAGCAAGGCTTTTTGCCTCTTCAGGTTTCTCTGGAAAGATCATGGATAAATATCTAATGGCAGCATTTGAAATGCTGACAGAAACAAAATAAAGTTTCGAAAACAAGTTGTTTTCCAACAACTTTTCTTGTTTTCAAGCACATGTATTCTTTTGGCAACTCACAAGATGCTGTCATGTGGTCTGTTTTCTTCTGTCTGTTTCCTGCAGAGAGTTGCTGGTCAGCACATGGCTGCAAAATTCTGCACTTCTGACAGGGTTCCATGGGATAGGAGACAAACAGGATTCATGCCCTGCAATGTTCAGCATTGCAGCATTCACTATTGTAAGATGTAGTTTCTAGGCATCATGCTTAGTGCAATGCACAATCTTCAGTGAAGTGCCTGAGTTGCTGGGGAGAAGTCTCTCTCCATAATCTGAGACTGGATTTTTTCTGTGTCTTGCCTCTCTTGTTATAATTTGCACTGCTGGCACATCCTGCTTGCTGCTTTCGTGACTTGCCTTTGCCTTCCTGGCATGCTGGAGAGCCTGGAGGGATTCTGAAGCTGTCCAAGCATCAAGTTATTGAAGGGGAAAAGTGACAGGGCAGGGCTTTCATCTCATCCCTGTTGTTCGCAGGATCAGGAGTCCATGGATGCTGGAGGGAAGCTGCTGCTCCCTTATGTTGTTGTCAAGGCAGGACAGGAATGAGAAGACTGATTCAGAAGGCTGTTGAGAGTAAAACTCTGATTTATTCAAAATACACCGCTCTTTTATACAGAGCTCCACAAGGATCAAATCCATTGGTTCTGAAGTGAAAACAACCCACCACCATTGGTGCAGAGTGC
This sequence comes from Lonchura striata, assembly GCF_050655825.1. Lineage (NCBI taxonomy): Eukaryota > Metazoa > Chordata > Aves > Passeriformes > Estrildidae > Lonchura > Lonchura striata. The sequence goes on along the minus strand of NC_140705.1, from coordinate 63,557,171 downwards.
TTGACGCACAGTGATAGAACTTAACTAGAAACAATGTGAAAAACAAGAGAGATAAAGAATTATTTACATTCTTTTCCAGCACTTTCCCAGGCCTCTGCCTGGCTAGAAAACTCTGTTTCTTCCTTTGACTGAATCTGAGTCCCACACCCTTACAGTGCAGCCTTTAGGACAGTCTGAGAGGAGACTCTGCACTGCTGATAGCTGTGCAGCTCCTTGGGAGGTAAAGAGGGGGTGTCACCAAAATCAGGCTGCTGGCACTGAGGTGTGTGCCACATACTGGGATCAAAACCACAACATTGGCATTATTGGCACCATGTTCTAACTAAGTTAATTTTGGTGTTTTCTTTCAAGTAGGAAAAAAAAAAAGAATGGTCTTTAGTCATATTAGGGCTGACGCTAGGGCTGACTTTCTGTTGCTGAACCAGTTGTTCTGTAACTTCCTGCATCTTTTGAAACAGAGCTTGCCAGAATGGATATTTTTCCCTTAAAATAACTTGGCACTTGCAGTCTGACCTTTAAGCATGGAACCTGTTGACGTGATATAAACTCTGCCATTATCTTTATTACAAAGGAAGAATTATGTTCAAATTTGGCATTCATGTATTACTTTGACAATTATTTTTGTGTGATAGGCAGCATCACAGCAGTCTAGTATTTGAGGTTCTGAAATCATAGAAATCAAAATCCAGTTACTTGCATTGCCCACAAGTTTTCTGTGTAATCCTAGCATTCACTTAGTTCAGAGGGGATTTTACATCTTTACAAACACCTCTGAATACTTTTACAAACTGGATTAGTGCCCTTCCCTGTTTCACATGAATACTACAAGCATAAGTACATGGAAGTATTTAAGGCACTCTGAAAGTAGGGGTATTTAGAAGATTAACTCCCACTGAAGTCAATAGTTTTTGGATGATGTGTTCCCCACAGGAACATGTTTTATCTTGCATAGGAAAGATGAGCTCTTCTAGCTGCCTTGCTGTTTAAATGACTGTGGTCTTCATGGTCCTGTGAAGATGCTCTGTGTTTCAGACATTTCTCATGGCCCAGAAAGAAGGTGCACCAAGTAACTCTGCAGAAGTCCTCCAGCTGGTGATCTGATGGCATGGTGGAAATAGGGGTGGTCAGCCTTCGTTCATGTCACCCTTTATCTCCCTGTCACAATTATTCACTGGTTAGGATGAGATTGTAGCCTTCTGGCACTTAGACTGATTCTTGGGACTCCATAGATAGAAAGGCTTTATAATTCCATGCTTGAGGAGCTTATTTGTAGGAAATAGTAGTTAATAAGCAACAAAGTTAAGAGAGCTTCTTTGTAGTTGTACCAAGAGGGGGAATTGTGGGAAATAGTAAAGGTAAGAAGACTTTCAGGAAGCTGTGGAAGCAGGCCCCAGAAACAGAAAGAGCAGAGATGTTAGAGCTACCTGCAGCTACAAAGTCTGAAAGTAGAAAAGTTACCATAGTACAGCAAGTAAGGACATGAAACAATAGTTTTGAGTTTTAGGCTTGGCTAAGATAGACTTTAAGACTGCAGAAAAATATGCTTTGCAAGATAGTAGAAGGCCTTAAACTTGATAATGTGTTTTGTTAATAGCACACAAGCAAGCATTCTGTGAAGCAGGTGTATATGTACTTTAAGTGATTGGCTAGAACAATTATCTGTAAGCTTCAGCAATAAGCTATTGGCTAGAAAGTTTTTTAAATGCTCTGTAACAAAGAAATCTTTGACTGCTGCTGGCAAGACGTGAGCTGTTGCCATCTTTCAATTGTCTCAACCATGTAATGAGACTGATGCTGCAATAAAGCGCAAGGAATGTATCCCAGCAGCTCCGTCCTGTTTGTGAAAAACTACCAGCACACTTATTCACTGCCACAGTTCTGTTAAGTATGCTCTGCATACCCTTTTTCCTCTCAAAATGTCATGTCTCAGGACACAGCTTGTGCTTGAACTTTTTTTCCCAAAGTATCAGTGATATGGGAAAGATTATTCAACTGAATAATTCTGGGATTTTTTTTTTTTTATTTGTGAAAACAGAGAGCTTTCCAACTGGCTGAAAGCTCGGAGGTTGGAGGCCTCTAAATGCATATCTGCAACTGTGAGGGATGAGGGTTTCCAGCTCTGGATTCAGACAGGAAAGTAATCTGCCCTGCATCTCTCCATGCTAAGATGTGGAAATGACTTCACTGTTCCACATACTGTGATTGGAAACATTGGAAGGATCTAGTGATGACGTCTTGATCATAAATTTCCTCAGTTTCCTTGTCCCTATCCTCAGTCTGGGGCTGAGGAGCCCAGACATCCCTCTGCTCCTCTAGCAGAGGAAAGAGCACAGTGCAGCAGCTGATGGTCACAGCTGTGATTATGGCATTGCATTACTCCTGCTTTGCCACAACATGTCAGTATAATCCCATATATGCTTCAGCCACACTTCTTTTTATAGTTCCTTGGTTTGTTTAGAAAGCATTGGCTTGGGATTTGGGGTTTATCTGTTTTATTTTCAGCTTTTATTTGTTTTCCAGTCTGTGAAGTAACAGCTATGTGCACTGACTGGAAAGAAATTTATCTCTTCTGAGAAAAGTAATGCAGACTTGTTTCAGGAATAAATCCCTCCTTTTTATACTTTTCTTTTAAAAAGGAGAGTTTTGAAGGCTCAGTTCTGAAATGCACATTTCCAGGATTGCCTTCTGCCAAGCTAGGTACACTTATCAATGAAAAATTAAATTACACCCTCTGACTGTGGTTTTTTTTTTTTTTTTTTACTTTAAGTTTTTAAATTGGGATTTTCTTTGCAAAGTAATTCTGATTTTTCTATGGTAGTGAAATATTCACATCTGGTGTTCACATCATGCCAACCATGGCTAAAATGCTGTCCCTAATCAAGTGAACAGATGACTTGTATCATTGTGTGAAGTTAGTCTTTGAACTGTGAAAGGTGGCTCTGATTTTGGCACAGCCTGTAGCAAGTAGGGAGTTTGTCCCTGCTTCTGCTTCACCCAAATAACTGTGATACCACCACAGACTCACAGTCATCCACACCCATTGTGTCCAGTACCACTCACCAGTACCTGCTCAGTCCTTCCCTAAAATCATGAGTAATTTGCTTTGTGATTAAATACACAGCCTCCTGAGTCATAACAGTAAGTGCAAAATGACCAAAAGGGAAGAATAAACCTCTCACTCTTTTCTCCTACTTTGCCATGAAGAAACTGAAAATACTTTGGGGAAATTCTGTCTTCTCCAAATCCCAAGGATGCCCTAGGACTTGAACCCACTGGAACAGCTGCCTTTTGTTGAATTTGTTAATGCTGTTCTCCAGCTAACTGTTTTAAGCTGCTTTAAGGCTGGAAGGACATAATCTGCAAAGGTCTAGGTAAGTGCCTCAAAACTTGCTTCTACTTAAGGAATATTACATTAATACATTATGTTTAATAATACGAGCGGCTAGTTTCTCTGTTCTGTTGTGCCTGCGTGCAGGTTGCTACTGCATAACGTGGGTGTAACATCTTCCAGTGTCCTCTTTTGGCCTGCTGTTTGTGTCACTCCAGCTTGCTCAAGTCTTGAAAATCATTATAATTACTAGCACTGATGTTAGGATTGTAAACATTAAACAGATGTTTTTCATCCTGACTGTCCGTGGGAGTACACCGTGTCCTGCAGTGTTCACCAGCTGAAATGAAGCGCAGAGTGGGAGTTAATACTCAGTGTGCTGCACGTAAACCTCAGTGAGCTCTTTGTACCCTCATGATTACACAGCAAAAGTTCCTTGGGTGTTGCTTTTTTCTTTTCTAGCCAGTGCAGCCAGGAAACAAGGTGTAGTGAAGTGTAACTTGTGAAACTTGCACATTGTGAGCAGGAGCAGAGCCCCTGGAGCAGGGAAGAGGCCTGATCCAAGGCAGGGGAGACTCTTTGTCCTCTTGTCACTGTAATGCTGCTCTGTCAGTGCCTCTTGTCATTTACAAGAAGCTGAGGGTGACTGGAACAACCTCAGCTCCTGAAGTAAGGCTGACGAGTGTGCAGAGCAATGCCCTCTTTTTGCCTCCTGCCTCGGAGTACGTGGGTATGCTGAATTCCAGGCAGGATCATTCAATATTATACATTGAACTATACTGCCTTCAGAGAAATAGCACCTCACTAAAAGCATTCCCAAAGGTCACTGATTGCAGTATGAGCTCTGACTGGATGTGTTAGATAAAGATTGATCAGAGCTGTCAAGGACAATTTTCATTCCTGTCCTACTCCAGGAAATTTAGACATGTCGTTGGAAATCTCACAGCCTGGAAAATTAAGGACACAAGGGCCTTTTTCCCACAGAGAAGAGAATCCTATTTTCTTTTCTCACTCAAAAACCAAAAAACCATGAATGATATTTTAATAAGTGGTATTTTTTCCTCTCAGCAAGATTAGTTTTTCATTAGAAGCATTTTTCTGGAAGTGTTTTGGTTGATGATCTCCACATGCAGGCCAGAGGCTTATAGAAAATCAGCTGAAGCTTCTATGCTATTCAGTTTGCCCTCCCCTGTTTGGCTTATTTCTCCACCTTACACCATAATGTAACTGGCTATCCTTGGACCTTGAGAGGTCATGTTTCTGGCCACAGGTGACCAGGTGTTGGTTGCATGTGCATGGCTCTTCCTGTAATGTGTGGCTCTTCTGTTTGGTCAGATTGATGGCCTCCCTCTGAACGTTACTTTTCCTACTTCATCTGGAAGTAGCAGAATCTTTTTTTGTTGTAATGGTCAGTCATGGTAAAAACATGAACAACATAATGTTCCTTTGGATAACTGATGGTAACCTGAGTTGGTTCTTTCAGCTGTCTTTAATATACAGCAGGTATAAAAATTAGGGAAACTACCTCTTCCCAGTCCTAACAGGCTTTCCTCCAATGCATGAAAAACACTGTTTGCACACACTGAAAGGATCACACAGCTGCAGCAGCTCCTGCTTGTTTTTGCCTCTGGTTCTTATTTGAGGTCATAGCACAGCTTGTAGAGCAAGGAGGTGTATGACTGGAACATTCAGAAGAACTGATCTCACTATGTCTCCCAGATGGATTTCCTAGTTCTGGGCATGTCCTTCTCAACTCTTCCCATTGCTCGTGCTTGACCCCAGCCTCTTGTGTTTTAAGACCTTAGGCACTCAAAGTGCATTGCACTTTATATCACTGTGTCTGCCATTATTTCAGCGAATCTGTCTTTTTGTGGCAAACACCAGCGAGGAGAAAATTGGCAACAAATAATGTCCTTGTGTGCTCAGGGATAGCATAATGATACATCTAGTGCAGCTGAAAGGATTTCAGTATTTATGTAGTAAGTTTCTGCACTTTTAGCATAGATTTTCATGGTACTTATGAATGGAGAAACATTTCATTGAGTGAAAGAATCAGCTTCAAGGAAGTATTCAGAATAAATGTGATATCAAGAAGTGCCAAACTGAAATCTCAGTCAATTTCTGAAGTCTCTTTGTGTTCATTTTCCAGAGTTTCACTTGTCCTACTCCATTTTATGCAAGATAGTTCAAATTTAAAAGTGATCATTCAAAGGCAAAGAGAAGGTCCTTGGCACTAGAAAGGCGACTGTGGCCAAGATACCCTGCAGCTCTAGTGTACATATCAGCATTATCTCATTATCATACATATCAGCATTATTTCATCCCCATAACCAGATTTTTTCCTCACATTTGTTAATGTAACCCTACAAATCAAATACACATGACTTTGGGGTCCAGCTTGTACCTGGTAAATATCCCATTAGTACATTACAGTAGTATTTTAGTGACTGGAGTAGAACTCCAGTCACCCAAGCACAGATGTTGTGTGAATGACTTCAGCTGCCACCCCCAGGATGTGAGTACCTCATGCAGATCCCCCACTGTCAACCATGCATGAACTTCTCTCTTTGGTTTTAGAAATCTTCTCTGTAATGGCTCTTCTCCCTCTAAGGTTGCTGCTGAAATAGCTGAAATGTCTCTCTGATCAGAACATATCTGTGTCCTTGTAGGTATATCTTCTCCTTGACTATGGACGCATATGAAAGAGATTTGCTCCATAGAAGTATGGGTCTCCTTTTGAAAGACAGAAACTGCTTAATGTCTGTGTTGTTCATCAAACTACTTTGCTCCTATTTTGTATGCTTGTTGAAATGGCATTTCTGCTCTAATGATGCTTCCCAGCCCTTGTCTATGTGCACTTTGTCTTCTTTCCTTTTCTTTCTTTTCCAGCAGTTTCTTCCCAGGTTTGTGTCTCTGAGTCTCATTCCACGCAGGACATGATTTCACAGACCCTCTAGAAGTGTTTAAGTTTGATTAAACACAGACTATGCTATTGTTTATCTTTTTGCTGATACCTTTTAGGAGCTTTTTCTTTCAAATATAAGAATTTCTATTAAGAAGTTAGCCTAGAAATAAGGCCTTAGCCCTATAACAATCATGAGCTTGTCAGCTATTCAACAAACCCAGTGTCACCTAACAAGCAATGTTAAAAAAATAGTCCTCTGTTGTAAAAAATAAAAAACAAGAGCTTTTTTGGAAGTTTGTAAGATTTGTGATTTCTGACACCCAAAAAGGGAAAAAAAAGTATTAGAAAGGCATTGCATGAAACAAATAAATTAAATTAATAACAATTTTCCTGATGCTCTTTTGTGGATATAACAATTAGCACAATGCCTCTTCATTGTCATCCTGTTCCTCTGTTTATAAGTAAAGACATTTCTGAAGAATCTGGTGTTCAGTGTGATACTCCTGGGCTGCATTTTTTCATTATTAAGGATATTTAGGCAACTCAGCATCAGGGGCCCAATGCCTTAGAAAAGAAGAAAATGTTTAAAAAGTTAAATCTGTCTTCAGTATTTACCTCAGATCATAGAACTTTTTCAGGTATTTCTTTCTTTCTAAGCATTGGGGCTCAAGCTTCCTATTTTTCCCCATCCCAAGCCAAAATTCTGGTAGCAATGACTCTTTTAATTGGGTTTTCAGTGGAATAAATACATAACACAATAAAACAACCAGTGACTTCAGAATTTGGGGAATTGTATTTAGAAGGTTTTTTTTTTTTCCCTTTGGAAACCTTTTACAAAAGATTCTGAAAACAAGTTGCAAAGAAACTGTAACTTTCCTGATCATGAACACCGGTGTCATTTCTTTCCCTTCCCTTCCCTTCTCTGCAGAAAGTACCCTTGTTTTGTGTCCTGTGTCCTTTGCCACAAACTACTACTCAAGAGTTTGAGATTTCTCCTTTTTTTTATTTTTTTTTTTTTCAAGATAGGTTTTACAGATTAGTATCTTTGATCCTTGTAGCAAACATTGGAATCCAGAGAAATTGAAAACCAGAGAAATCCAGATAAATAATTATGATTAATTCCCTGCAGTCTGGAATACTTGCTAATGTCTAACAGTTCTGTGGAAAAAGCCAAATGTCATTTCACAACAGAGCCCCACCCTGGGCCACAAAGTGGTTCTTAGCTGAGATCAAGCCATGCAAGTGTGTAAACCCCAGGTCCACATCTGATTAAAGCAGATACATGGGAGGTATGAACAGGACTGGGCAGATGCTGCACCATATGATAAACACCAAGGACCATGGCATCCTATAAAACTGGGCATTTATGTGGCACAGCTGGCTATGCATAATCTTCTCCTAATTTATCAGACTGGAGCATCTGGTTCATTGCTGTTGCTTTATCAGCTTTTCTGGAGGCCTGTTCTTGAGTTTCTGGTAGCTGAATATTGCTCATCTGAGTGCCAGTGGAATGAGAAGTTAAATCCATTTATAGTAGGAGATAAGCTCTCATTCTCTCTGACAGATCAGATATGTTCAAGCAAAGTCATGAAAGACAGAAGGGTAGGCCCTTGTGGGATGTCTTCCACTTCTCAACAAAATCCACAACTGCAAATTCTAAAAGAATAATATCTATTTCTCACTGGCAGGACCCTCAGCTGTGACAGAGAAGCTCGGCCAGATGAGGCCATTGTGACAGGCTGTGGCCATCACTGCAGACATCCCTCAGCAATGTGGCAGCTGAGAGCCCACAGAATTGGTCTCAAGTCCTACTTTTGTTACTTGATCTTCCCCTCCCAATGCCATGGCCCTAGAAATCAGCATTTCTCTCTTTCCTGAAACAGAAGCTGGCACTTGGCACTTGGTACTTGGCACTTGGTTAGAAAATACCTGCTGTGTGAGTGACTAAAAAAACAAAAGACGAGTGTTCTCAGCTGGGTCTTGAAAACCTTTTGCAAGAAGGAGCCAAGGCAACAATGTGAAAGCATCCTGAACTGAATGGTGTGCACATGCACAACCCCCTGTGCAGCTGTGTGCCAGCCTGGGCAGTTCTAGAGGTGTGGACCCACAGCTGATGGTTTGCTTGTGCCCATGAGGAGAAAGAGAAAGGAGGGCCAGAACTCACTCCTCCAGATATTTCCAAACTGACTCGTCAGCAGGAAAGTCCCAGTTATAGTTAAGAGAACTCAGCATGCAGTCTGATGCATAATAAGTTGTTTTTTAAAGTTACAGCATTACCAACTCTATCTAGAAACTGTTGAGTGCAGCCTTTGGGAAGAAAAAAATACATCAGCAATCATTCTACCAAGCCCTTCCCCATTAAAATTACGTGTCAGAACAGCCCTGAAAGAAAATTTGCATTTCATATGGAAAGGGAAAATTTGCTTTTGCAGAACATCATGGGGTTGGCAGTAATAAATCATGGTACTGTCAGAATGGAAGTGGGTTCCTGCAACTCTTACCCTGCTTTCTGTAAGCCTGTGTTGTTGCTGAGGAAGTGAAATCTGGTTAGCCCACAACTTAGGACACAACTGTGCAAGACTTCTTCAGATCTTTTATTGCTTTGCCTGGCGTACATACTGCACATTTTTCATAATTTTATCAAATTGAAAAAAATTCAGATTGCAAATGTCTTCATAGACCCATAGGATGGCAGGTGCTATATTTCTAGCTAGGTCTGAATGCTTCAGGTACTCCTATGTCTCTGCCTCTACTTTTTTCTTTCTCTCTCTTTTTATTTATTTTTTTTTAATGTTCTCTATAAAACACTTTTATTCTCTGCATCTGACATAGGTACAATATCTGGGATTGTCAGAATCTGATAAAGCTTTATCTTTGTGTAATGATGGCAACACAAGCTGCCCTAAGGAAATAAATGAATTTTAGAAAGAACTTCAATTACTATAGATATTGTTTCGGGGATAACCCACTGCTGAAATATAAGATAGACCATATCTTAATTGTTTGCCTGGACAGTTTTCCTAGCCAGTGTAAGAGAGGCAGCAGGATCTCATACTTGTCTTAGCACCAGGCATTGCACAGAGATTTAAAGGCTTGCTTCTAAAAAAAATCTTACCTAAATAAAGAAACTGTGGGGTATGAGTGAGCAAAGAAACGGGAAGAATTGAGAAAGGAGCAAAAAGGGAAATGTGATAAAAGAAACTTGGTTTTATGGACCAGATGTTTGGATATGGTTGGATGTCTGCAAACCTAGTTATTCAAATATATCATGTACTATAATCAGGTAGTGGAAATATTCATTATGTAATGACTTATTTTGTTCTGTTAAAGGCAAGAGTGACCAGCATTGACTTCCTTAAACACAGCCTCTTCCCAAATGCCTACTGCCAACATCCTGAAGAAGCTCTCAGCTCTGAGGCCTCCAGGGGAGATGCTAATGACAGACCATTAAAAATGCTTTGGATTTGGCTTCGGAGAACTCAGTGTCTGTTACTTAAACTAAATTGATCCATCTTTGTGGACGTGAATTAACCAAAAAGTGGTAGCTGGGTCCTCCATTTTTCCCAGGGCTTTCTTTGCCCTTTTGTCTCTGGGCCATTCTCACCTTCTCTCATTTAATCTGCAATTACAGAACACAGTCAAGTACTAAGATTCTCATTATTTACAGACCTTGCAGATCTGCAAAAACTATTTCACCCTTCCCTCCTGGAGTGGCTTAGTGAGTTGCTACCCAGACCTTGCCCAACCAATTTTTTCCCTTGTATGATTAAGGGCTAAAATCATTAGAAATCACAGGTAATGGTCAGCATTCAGTCACCATTTACTGTGGCTAAAATAGAGGTCACAGAATCACAGAATTCTTAGGCCTGAAAGGGACCTCTGGGAATCATTCAGTGCATCCCCCCTGCCCAGGCAGGGCTACCTAGAGGTGACACAGGATGGTGTCCAGGTGGGTTAGGATGTCTCCACAGAGGAAAACCCCATGACCTCCCTGGGCAGCCTCTTTCAGAGCTCTGCCACCCTCAGTGGAAGGAGGTTTTCCCTTGTGTTGAGGTTAAATTTCTTGTGTTTTAGCCTGTGGCCATTGCTCCTCATCCTGTCACTGGGCACCACTGAAAACAGTCTGGTACCATCCTCGGCACCCACCTTTGAGATATTTACATGCATTAATGAGATCCCTTCTGTCTTCTCTCCTGTATACTAACAGACTCAACTCCCTCAGATGCTTCTTACAAAAGAGATGCTCCAGAGCCCTCATTATCTTTGTGGCTCCCCACTGGCCCTCTCCAGTCACACCTTGTCTTTCTTGTACTGAGGAGCCCAGAAGTGGACACAGCACTCCAGATGTGGCCTCATTAGGGCTGAGTAGAGGGTCAGGACCATCTCCCTTGACCTGTTAGCACACTCTTCCCAATGCATGCCAGGATACACTGGCCCTCCTGGTCACAAGGGCAGTGCCAGCTCATGGTCATCCACCACGACTCCCGGGTTCTTCTCTGCCAATCTGCTCTCCAGGAGGTCAGTCCCAGCCTGTGCTGGTACTTGGAGTTATTCCCCCCATATGCAGGACCCTACACTTGGCCTTGCTGAACCTCATTATGCGGTGGTGTGTTTTTATTTCATTTAATATTTGTTCAGTGTCTGTTCACCCCCCAACCCCCCAGTCTCCTCCTCTCCCCGGCTGTCAATCTCCCCAAGCTCTTCCCTAACCCACTCCTCTCCAAGTTGTCAATCCTCCCTTTCCCTGCCCCTTTCCCCAGAACATTCCCTGTCATTCCTCTCAGCCTCCTCCCCTGCTTCCAGACCATTCCCTGTCTATTTAGTGAGGCTCAACACCCTATTGGTTACTTTGTGTTACTCCACTCCCCTGTTTCCCCTGATTAGTTTGTGCTATGTTAGTCCCTCCTTAAACTCCTCCCCAGCCCTGCCCTCATTGGTTGCTGTTCCTACTCCCCTCCTCTTGAGTTCTGTATAAAACCTTTGTTTGCCCTCTCCACAAGGTCTTGGGGCTCACCGAATAAATCCATCTTGTTCACCCCCAAGTCCCGTGTCGCCTCCCTCTGTTCCCGCGCCACCGACTGGGACAGCAGAGCACCCCGGGGGGAGCGGCCGCCCGTTCTCTTCCCTCTCGCCGCCCAGCACGCCACTGCTCGGGGTATCGTGGCGAAGGGGGGCGCATACCGCGCCGCGACAAATGGTAGCAGAGGATGGTTCCCTCCTTCGTCTTCTAGAAAAAATGGGCAAACTCGTGGGGGCGCCCGCCTCACAGGAGAAGAAGGAGGGAAGAGGAACATCTGCGGCCGTGGGAGCTCTGCCCGGTGCTAAGAGGAGCCGGACGCCGAGCGAAGAAGATTGAGGCTCCGGGACCCTCTTTCGCCCTTGTCATCGTGCTCTCTACCTGCCCGGGAGCAGCCACGGCCGGGCTGCAGAGCTTTTTGGCGGGTAGACTTACCTAAGGGCGAAGAGGGGCGGTTTGGCAGCGGCTTGGGGGAGCCTGAAGAAGGGCTGACCGAGAAGGGGTTCCTCGGTCAGCATCGGCGTTGAGACCACCGGAGGCTGATAGTGGCCGAAACCAAGGCTTCGGGGACGAGTCTTGGTTTAGCGGGAACACCCAGGCCTCCGGAAGGGCCAAACCGAGAGGGAACATCTCCAGTTCGAGTGCAATTCTTCCATTGAATCAAGGAAAAGATTGAAGTCATCACCGCCCGGGCCCAGAAGGTAAGGTGGGCTATACAGGGTGGGGGTCGCCCCGACGGGTGGCTGGGTCTGCCACTTTTCTTTTTGCGTTTTAACCCCCGTCTGCGCCCAGACGGGGGCTGTCTGTGGCATGTCCCTGGCTGGCGGGTGGGTTTTCCTTTTCTTGGGGAGGGCTACCCCTGAGTAGTACTTTTCCCCTAGTCTTCTGTGGGGACCCATATTTGATCACTTTTTCTTTTTCTTGAGAGGGTTGTTTTTTCTATCTTTCCCTCCCCATGCTGGGCTGGACGGAGGGGGTAGAAAAAACACCAGTAGGGAACAGCTAAGAGGGCGACATGTTAATTATGGGAGGGTTGTTAAAAGAGGCCCTTTATATCCAGCTGAGTCGGGCCCCCCTCCTGTAAATTTCCCTTTTTGCTTCTGTGAAGCTCCCCATACCCTCATCCCCTCGGACTTTCCTAAACCTTTTCCTATCCTCCCTTGGGGATTGCTGTGGCCGAGCCGCCCCAAGTGCCCTGCCGGACACTGCTCAGGCCAAGTGCAGTGTACCCGGCACCCCCTCCCAAGATGGCGCTGGCCACGCCACTTGGAACCCATTTTCCTTCCTTGACCCTTCTTTTCCGCCCCTGGTTTCCCGCCAGTCCCAACCCTCCCCCAATAGCCCTGCACCGTCCCTGCACGAGGCCAGTTCCTATCGGGGGAGGCGGGGTTGGATATTCCCCAATCCTTCTTCGGGCTCGTCCTCTGAGGGGAAGGTCGGGAGGGATCTTCCTCCAAGGACATAGAGCCGAAACCCGGGACTGAGGATCCGCCATTTTGTCTTCCCCCTAAAATGGCGGCATCCCTGTCCACCCCTTACCGATTCCCCTGTTAATCATGGCAATCACTAATTAAGTGATTGTCTGATTTCCCTAGCCTATTCCTTAACGTACCCTACCCAATGTTCCTTTTTATTTAACTACAAATTCTTCTTTTTGCTTCTAATTATTTTTCGAATAATCTACTTGTTGAGTTATATTTTATAGAAAGAAAAATCATCCCATTTTATTAATACCCAAGATACTATACCCATTTTGCAAGTAAACAAGAAAACTGGAAAATCCATGTCACCACTTGTTGCTCCAACTCTGCCAAACATCACGAGCGACGCGATTAATCAAGGCCTAAATCGGATCGAGCTACAAATTCTGCTGCGCTTTTTATCACGTAGCTGCTGCGTTACTTCAGGCTTGCTGCATTGCTGCGAGGTTTAAAATTTATTAGTTATATTTAGTTGATCTTTTAATATAGATTATTCAAATTATCTTATTTAGTTGTTTTTGTTGGAATCATTTGAATAATATAGTTTTATATTAAATCTACATCTTAATTGTTTTCAGTTTATCAATGACTTTATTTGATTGTGTTATTAGACAAAAAATTGTCCAAATTAATTATTTAATTCCAATAATTCTATTTAATAATTTTATTTAAATTGGATAGTGGTGATTTTAATCATTCTAATTCAATTATTTAGTTTAAATTCTGTTAATTATTTCCTTCTATTTCAATCACCTGATTTTTAATTATTCTTGGTTAATCTGATTTCAATTCTATTTGTTTTATTTAATTGTTTCTTAGATTTATTCATTTTAATTATTTTAACGCATTACTTATCTTTATTATCATTGTTTGTTACAATTGTTTCTTTATTACAATTATGCAATTCTAATTCCAATTAATTTAATTATAATTGTTTTATTCAAATTCAAATATTTTATTTTAATTGTTTTATTTCAGTTGTTTCAATTAGATTCCAATATTTATTTTTGTTTGTTTTCAATCACTTAACCATTCCATCTAATATTATTTATATTATTTTGGATTGCTACTCAGAGCAGCAAAACAGCAAGTTTTGGGTAGTTTTGCGTCTGATGTAAGAGCAATTTAGCCAGACAAAGTTGCAGGCACTTTCTATACAGTCTGGTGCCCTTCCTAGTCCACTCACCTCCGGCCCTCTGCTGCTGCTGCCGCAGGCCCGAGCACCATCCAGTCTCTTGTCGGTTATCTCGGTGCTGTGCCCAAACCTGTGAGCGTGGCGCTGCAGAGGAAGGGGACTGGTTTATTTTGGCTGCCCGCAGATCTCACTCAGCTATAATTGGACCAGCACCATGGTAGTGGCCCAGGCTTCCTCCAGCGGGGCAGGTCAGTCCCTCAACCTGAGCCAAGCAGCAGCAGTTCCAGCACCGCCAGTTCCAGCTCCTCCACATAGCCACCCATCTCCAACTGGCTCAACAGCAGCATCGCTCTCCACAGACACAGGGCCCGGAGAGGCCGACGGCAGGGCCTGGCATGCAGCCACTGCTGGCAGAACCTCCCAAAAATGAACTGAAACCCGGCACTCCCGGCCGGAAGGAGAGGCCTGCTAAAGGGAGAGAGTCAAAGGGCGTTGGGAATGTGCAGATGGAAAGCAGGGCCCAGAGAACGAGGGAGGAGAGCTCTGAAGATGACACTGAGGTTTCTGACATGCTGAGGAGTGGCAGATCCAAGCAGTTCTATAACCAGACTTACGGAGGAGGCAGAAGGCCCAGACCTGACAGGGGTTATTCCAGCAGGGGAGGATACCAGTTCCAAAGAAATGAGGAGGCCTGGAAAGGACCACCCAGCAGAAGCAGAGATGATGGCTATCAGTATCAGAGAAACTTTAGAGGGCAGCCATATAGGAACGACAGGAGAAGGGCAACACTGGGAGATAATCAGAGGGGGCAGCAAGCATAAAATGAGTGGATAATTGGAAAATTTAAGTAAAAAGTAATTTGAAGTAGCAGTTTAAAATCCTAATTTCCTTTTAGTGAACTTCAATGATATGTTTAATTTTGGGCTAATTTTTGGCAAAAAAAAGACTAGGAGGATGTCAAGTCATACCATAGGGTTTTTGGGGGGATTCTAGAGTTTGGCTTAGCAGTTTTTCTTCAATGTCAAATTAAAAAAAAAAAAAAAAAATCTGTCAAACTTGAATGTTTCTCTTGTGTGTTACACGTATGGCAGCCAGCTAACCCTGTGTCTTAATGTATGTGATAAGTACTTTCAAAATTTTTATTTCATGTGGTCCATTTACTTTTGCATTGTATATCAAAAACAATTTTGTATATTTTATATTAAGTAATCCTGTAATCGTAATTAATTTATATTTTTCTGATGGTTTTCAACTTATGTCCATTTAGTAATTTGTAATTTTACCATATGATTTTGCTGTATCTTGTATATGAAGTTTATATTATTTATATGATGTATTGATATGTTTAAACGCCAGAACTCTCATTCCTTTTGTAAAAAGAAAGGGGGAGATGCGGTGGTGTGTTTTTATTTCATTTAATATTTGTTCAGTGTCTGTTCACCCCCCAACCCCCCAGTCTCCTCCTCTCCCCAGCTGTCAATCTCCCCAAGCTCTTCCCTAATCCACTCCTCTCCAAGTTGTCAATCCTCCCTTTCCCTGCCCCTTTCCCCAGAACATTCCCTGTCATTCCTCTCAGCCTCCTCCCCTGCTTCCAGACCATTCCCTGTCTATTTAGTGAGGCTCAACACCCTATTGGTTACTTTGTGTTACTCCACTCCCCTGTTTCCCCTGATTAGTTTGTGCTATGTTAGTCCCTCCTTAAACTCCTCCCCAGCCCTACCCTCATTGGTTGCTGTTCCTACTCCCCTCCTCTTGAGTTCTGTATAAAACCTTTGTTCGCCCTCTCCACAAGGTCTTGGGGCTCACCGAATAAATCCATCTTGTTCACCCCCAAGTCCCGTGTCGCCTCCCTCTGTTCCCGCGCCACCGACTGGGACAGCAGAGCACCCCGGGGGGAGCGGCCGCCCGTTCTCTTCCCTCTCGCCGCCCAGCACGCCACCGCTCGGGGTATCGCGGCGAGGGGGGGCGCATGCTGCGCCGCGACATCATTAAGTTTCTTTCCACTCAATTTTCCAGCCTATCAAAGTCCCACTGAATGCCAGCACAGCCTTCTGGTTTATCAGCCTCTCCCCACAGCTCTCTTTCATCAGCAAACTTGCTGAGGGTCTCTTTCCTTTAGCTGTCTCACTGAATCGAAAAGAGGATCTTTCTTGTTTTAGTTTACATTCATTCCTGGCTTATCACATACTCGTTTCACTGTGAGAAATATTATGTTGAGGGTCCTACAAAGACACGGTGAGCATGGAATTACTCCTGTGTTGCACATTTCTTATCTTAAAGGAAGGATACTTTTTTAATTTTTTGGTGTAATTGTTGTAGAAAACATAAAATACCTGAAACTTCTATTTTATAGAATTTTATAGTATTTTAATTTCAAGACCTAAAATACAAAACCCCTAAAAGCAATCTTAAGGATATTTCCACAAAGACTTTCTTCATGGTTTTATTTTTGTATTACAAGTGTGTTACCTTTGAAAATGCAAATATATATCATCATAAATTGCAATACAGGACATACAAAGACTTCCTGACCTTCATGTAGCATAAAAGGATTGTGATCAAATAATCAAATAATTTAATGCAGTAAAGGTTAGTTTAAAAAGTATCCAAGTTTGTATTCCAGACATAGACAGCAGATGTTGATTTACAGCTGGACCTGTGGTGGAAGGCATCTTCTGCCATTATCCCTGTAATGGGGAAGAAAAAGAGAATTGCTGCTGGCATGTGCATTTAAGCTGGGTAGTATTAAACTGAACTAACATTCAACACATTCCGTTCACCTGCATTTGTCCTGTCTCTGCAAGTTGTTTGTAAGTTCATCTCTAACCTCAGTTTCCACCTCTTTACAGTACAGGGCAAGCAAGGAAAAAATGCAGGAAAGTCCCCTAGAAAGTGACTCCTTCCTTAGCCTAAACCCACTAACCAAAACTCAAGAGACACCATTGATATGTGTCATATTAAGAAGCAGAAGAAAGGAAAACTTCTACAGTTTTAGGGTACAGAATTAAGAACAGAAGCCCAGGTTAAAACTGGTATTTTCCAGTTTTTCTCTTTTACCCCAGATCTGAGCTTGCTGAGGCCAATTCCAATGAAGTTGTTTGGGTTAGGTCTTTGTACTCTCTGTGGTTTTGAACCTGACAGGCAGGATTGATAGCAAATCTTTTGGCTAGGCATATGATATGTGACAGTAGTCTAGTGATTGATGTAAGTAAAAACCCAGATTTTTCAGATCAGCTAGTGGAGATAAGTATTGCATTTTGGCTTATGGAAACTCATAGCATTTGATAACTGATTTGTTTTTAAAAACACTACACTGAAAAGTATCCATGAAAGGGGACAGGCTCATTTTAATTAATCCATCAGATCAATACCTGAGCAGAAAAGGCTGGCAGAGCTTGCAGGAGAATTGCATGTTAATAAAGTTGGAGGTCACTCATTTTTCTAGGTAATTATTACTTGACAGAAAAGCATTTATGAAAGCCATGCTATGTATAACTATTTAACTATACTGTGTACAACTGTTTAAAGAAAGGGAAGAAGCAGATATTTCTGAGGACAGTGACAACAGGCAAATAATTATCTATCCCATTCCTCTAATCATCTTGGCCTTGTCATTCTTACCCGGTGTGTATCTGAGATTATGTAAGTATTCCAGCTACTATTGTCATGTGGGATGGCAGTTTCTATGGCACAATTTTTTCTCTACTTTTGGAGAGTATCTGCCTTTGATGAGGGGATAAATCTTGACTTCCAAAGTCATCCCCAGTTTCAGACAGTGACTTACCTGTCTCAGTGGTGCCTGCCCTGTCACTGCAGCACAGTACACTGCCTGCTGCTGTAGGCACTGCTGTGGTCCAGCATTGGCATGTACATTTTAGCCACGATGCAGTAGCTGACTCCAGGTCTCAAATCTTCTATTTTAATAACCTTGTCTTTCCCTTCATACACCAGGACCCTGTTTTGCTTCATACAGAGTGGGAGAAAGAAGAGCCAGTCAAGCACATTTCCCTAGCAAGTGTGTCTGTGAGTAAAGTTTGATGAGAACAGAGGATGCAGAACAGCACATGGACTTATACAATCGCAATAGCATTAATAACTTATTTATGCTTTTTAAAGAAAATTCCCTTCCCCACCCAAATTCCATTCCTGTCCCAATTTTTTAAACTAGGTCATAGATTATGAAATATTAAGTTGATGGAAAATAATACAGGGAGGAATTACAACTCAATCAAATTAAATTCCTGAAATATAAGCCTACTTTGTTTTCAAACGCTTGCACAGTCATTGCTGCTCTCACAATCCCAGAAGACTGTTTCAACAGCAAAACAGCGCTCACACTTTTCTGGCTATTCAATGGCAAAGGGTTCATATCTGAATATACTCTTACCTCATCTAGCAAGTTGTTAATTATGAAGACTTGAAACAGCAAATCATAATAACTTGTCATTGGTATTTTGCTGCCTCTCTTCCTTCTATAAGGAGAACGTGGAGCCTGGAGCTTTACTGTTATGGATTTGTTGCTATGAAGCACAGTTACCAGTGGAGGTCCTATCATAGCTATGGAAAAAAACCCAAACACACTATAAACACAGTTATTGTTTATGAATAATATTTCCTAGAATGCAATTTGAATCCATTCAACAAATGCTCATGTTACTAACAATATATTATGCTGTATTTACTCCTCAAGTGCCACTTTGTAAATTCCTACTTCTTGGTGTTTATTTGGTTTGGTTATTGTTATTTTGAAGATGGCATTTCCTGCATTTGTAAAGCTATCTTTGAGCCAAAATTTTTGAAATCCCTTAGAGCTGGTGTTGCTAAGTGCTGACTGATCAAGCAAAATTCCAAAATTGCCCTAATTTGCTTTTTTTCCTCATATTTGTCTTTATGCTTTCTGCACAAAACATCCATTTAAACTATTTCAGCTGTGCCAAGGATGCAGTTTACATCATCACTTTCAAATATTTTGCAATCAGCTTGGTTAAACACAGCTAAGGCTTGAAACCAGTGCCTGCATACTTGTGTGTGCAGCACCAGCAGTGTGGGGACATGGGCAGCAGCTGCAACACGAATCTCTCCAGGAGGAGGAGGTGGCACAAGGCAAGGTGCTCTGGTTTTGCTGCAAGGTACTTTATGTCAAAGCTTGTGGTTTCATCTGTGCAGGAGGCTCAAGGTGGTTTGCACTTCAGGGCTGAGAAGTGATCCACACTGAAAATTTGATTTTGCATTGGCCAGTGAGGGGAAAACTAGTTAATTCATGGTGAACTTACTGGTAGGTAGACTGCTACTGTTCAGTGTTTGGGCAGTCCTCCATTTCTAACATACTCTGACACTATAATGACAGTGCTAGCCAAAAAGCTTTGCACATGTCCTTTCCTGCAGTCAGGACAACACATAAATGTGAGAAGGATAGCAGCCTCCCACCACACACTCTGTTCTCTCTTCTCCCCACAAAGAAAAATGCTTATTTTTGTTGTCTTCAGTCCTTTCCTCCAGCAGCACCAAAAATGCCTGAAAATTATTTCTGTATTTCCATGCCCAGAGAAAGAGCTTGAATTAAAGGGATCTTTTGATCTCCTAATTACTGGTAAATGGCTATTTAGCCATAATCGCTTGGCTTTCAAGTGTGTGGAGAATTTCTCTGGCATAGCACTTCACCTGAGAGCTATTGACTCACTTCTTTACAAACAGCTTTGTGGCTAGAAAAGGATTACCCATATTTGCAAGTTGTGAGCAGAAATTATACTTTCCATGCCATGAAGATCAATTTCCTTCCAGAGGGACATGTATATTTGTACTTACTTTCTCTCCAAGGAGTGAATCTGCAGCTGAGGCTCCAGTTGGAGTAGACACCAGCCAGGGCTGCTCTCACTCTGCTGTAGTAAGGCTCCTGGATGTCAGAGGTCTCATGTGTTAGGTCACAGACACGGCTTGAAATCCCCCAGCACTCATCTTTGTTTTGCCACGTACTCTGCCCATACCTATGGAGAAAGAGGAGGGATGTAAACTTTAAGGATCATTGCCCATGTCCATGCAGATTCTCAGCCATCTGTTTTACTCTAGTGGCACTAACAAGCATCCTGCCATGGAAAATTACTGCATTCAACTTGATAACAGCTAAGGTTGATTTCATGGGTGTTTGGGAGCTACATGTTTCTGTATTTTCTGAAAGAAATCTAAAGCAGATATATGGGTCACCAGCCCTGTCGGAAGCCACCTCTTAGCCACAGCTTAGCCAGAGTGTTCACTGATGGGCAGAATGCTGGATTTCACCAAACTGTTTCCCAAGGGCAATAGTGATTTCAGGCACTCACCAGTGTGCCAGGGATAGGAGCAAACCCTGGAGACCAGCCCCTAATGTTGCCTCAACCCTTCGATGCAAGGCACTCTGAGACACTTCTGTGGGCAAGGTAGGCCACTGAAATACATTCAATGTTCTATTACAGAATAACCTGACCTACCTAGACCTGCTTGAAGCAGGTGGCTGGACCTAGTGACTTTCAGAGG
The DNA here is from genome assembly GCF_050655825.1 of Lonchura striata. Classification (NCBI taxonomy): domain Eukaryota; kingdom Metazoa; phylum Chordata; class Aves; order Passeriformes; family Estrildidae; genus Lonchura; species Lonchura striata. The sequence continues at coordinate 63,536,795 of NC_140705.1, read as the reverse complement.
TCCCCTGCAAACCACATTTTGCCTCAAACCCTTGGTCAATGAGGGTGCAGAGCACAGTGCTGGAGGTGCCTTGTGCTGCTTGACTGCACCTCATGGGATTGGTAAGTGCAGAAAAACTGCAAGCTGGCAGTCAAGGAGGATGTGGCTGCTCCCCAGGAATGAGAACATCCTGTCACCTGAGGAATCATCTTAGCCCCAGCAGGGCTAAGCCCCAGCACAGTGGGTGGCCCCGGTACTTACACTTTGTACTGCACAAAGTAGAGCGCATCTCTCGCCTCTCTGGCCCACCCAGGCTGCCAATGCAAAGTGGTGTTGAAATTTAACGAATGGAACTCTACCTTCTGTGGCTTAATCGAATCTTGCAGGTCTTGGTTTTCCAAAACTAAAAGCGCTGCAGATAAGAAGGAATGATAATATAACGTGTTTGTCACAGGCACACTCCTCCATACTGGAATCAGAGGGTATTGCTGCAGACCGTTTTGTTTCATGCCTAGCAGACCATATGGAAATGAAATTTCCTGGATCTCACATTCAAAACTTTCCAAGGCACGAAGTCAAGCAGTTACAGAAGAAACACATTTAGAACTATGAAAGGAATACTTTTATGTGGTCTGAGTGAGGTGGGGTTTTTTGCTGTTTGTTTTAGGTTTGTTTGTTTGTTGTTATTTTGTTTTCCTTTTTCTTTTTTGTTGTTTTTTTTGTATATTTTTCTTTAGTGAGTTTGCTGCTGTGAAAGATGCCTCATGCATATCCCAGGAAAGAAACCTTTCAAATCTGTTCACAGAGTCTGCTGAGAGCATTCCCATTAATACTTAAAAGTCAAGTGCTCTTTGCATCTTTACTCCACAACTCAGCTTTAACCTGAAGAGATTATAGCTCTTTTAACTGTTGCCACAGTCATGGTTACCAGCTCCTGCCTAATAAACAACAATCTGAAATTCACTTCTTTTCCTGTCTGTACCACTGGAAAAGCTGTCTGACAGTTTTCAAGATCTTCTCTTTTCAAACTGCTATATTATTTACAACAGATTCAGTTAACAACCTCTGAATCATTCAAGCTCTAATATTTTTGTGGGTTTTGTAACTCAGATGACAGCAGCTTTTACCCTGACATAGAACAGAATCAGGTAAGATTTGTACTGGCTGCTGGAACTGGTAATACAGCCATGAAAAAAATCTAATGGGCAACACATTCCTTTTATCTGCATTTCAGAACCTGGAAAGATAAAATAACAAACTAATTTGAAATTGACTAGCTTTTGAAACCCACCAAAAGATACAGAGATTTATTAACTCATCCAAAAATTCATTAACAAGCCCTGTCCTCCCACCCCCCCCTTCCCTTCCCATACAGGAAAAGAGCAAAAAAGCCCTTACTTACAAGTTGTCTCATCCTGAAGCATATGCATCAGTAAGCAGAGGAAGGAAAACATGATTCTCCTCATGCTTAGGAGAGCAGCTCCATGACTGAAAAGCACCTCTCTTCCTCTTGGGCATGTCCTATGAGGAAGTAATTGTTAAGCACTCCAGAGTTCCCCTTATTTTCAGTGGTTTCCAAATTCCCCGGTTTGGCTTTGGTTTAATTTAGCTGAAAACATATGAGTAGCTCTAAATTAAACATGAGCAATTGTTCTTTCTTGGCAGTTGTGGTCATGTAGAATTTGGAAGTAATTATGAACTAAGCCATTATGAAAAATGTCCTTTTTTAAAGACACTAATTCCCAGATGATATCTGCCAATATTGCTTTACCTGATAAATTTGTCACAGAAGCTTTCTTGCTTGCTTGCATTTCTTAAAAAATACTGGTATTTTAAATATTTATTAAATATTTATTTATTTATTTATTTTCAACTCGAGTTGCTCAAAGCTGAACACAGGAAATTTTGCTCCAAAGATATAGAAGACCTACCCATGGGATGTGCTTTGGGTTTGATGGACTGCCTCTGGGCCAAAAGCAAGAGATGAAGTTTGCAGGTGTGCTGGTGGCAGGACATCATCTAGGGGGCTGTCACTGGAGGAAGGAGGGACTGTGAAATCACTTCTGGCTGTTGGGCAGCACATTCCCCATGATGGCTGCAGGAGAGATGATGGGATGCTGTGGAAGTTGCAGGACTGAGCTTCCAGACTGGAATTAGGAAGGTAAGCCCAGCCCAGAGGGCAAAGTGCCACTCTGGGTTGGACTTTCAGACTGCTCGGAATCGTATGCCTCAACTGCTGCAGGTGTGCTGCAACACTGTCAGTGTTATCCTCTGGATCCTGCCTGCCCAGTATGCACATCCCTGCAAGCTTGACCCCAGGGCTGGGGATGCTGGGGCTCTCTGGTGAAAAAAATCTCACTTTGTGCTTGCAAATGCTTTAATGCCACATGCATGTCTGCCTGGTGGGAGATGAGCTTTGTGTTCCTGGGATGTGTGGAAAGCTTAGACGATTTGGTTGCTGGTGGTGAACGTGGTGCTACTGCCTAGCCTTGCCCCTTACTCTTCCCTCCCCAAAAGCTCCCCGATGCTGACACCCACTGGTACTTCACTGCTCATACACTAGTGGGACTAAGCAAAAGTCAGGATATTTTCTCTTTTTACAAACTCATGATGATAAGCAGAAGGAGAAAAATGCTAATTTTATAAGACTTTGTGCAGCCCTGTGCAACAGCTTCCACAAAAGGAGTAATGGATGTGAAGTCTACCTGTCTAAAACCAAATAATTTTCATGAAATCATCTTTACTTTGGGAGAAGGTGGAAACAGAAGACTTGTCAAGTCTTGCACAAAAAAAAGTGCAAGTTCTGGTTCAAATGAACTTATTTAAAGGCCACCAGTTATACTGAGCAAACTGAACAACATTTAGTCAGGAAGCTGATTTTGGTTAGATAGATGGGCACAGGGTCTCAGTTCAGCTGATCATTTATACCTCATTATACTAACACCAAACCTGCCCCATATATAGTAAAACGCTAACTGTGTAGCTTTGAATAATGAATTAGTCAAACAAATCAAGGGAATTAAAGAACTGAGAAAAAAATGAAGGAATGAAACCCCACCAAAATGAAGGCAGAAGTCAGAAAGTCTATCTCTGGCTGCAGATTGTTTATCTATCCATTTCCCAATGGAAGTGGATAGATAAAAAAAAACTTTAAATCATTTATTTACTTTAAATAGTTTCCCATGCCAAATTCAATTAGTATTTCATCATGTTATATGACCTCAAGTACGGGAATAGGAATTTTCACAAACCAATCACTAGACTGAAAAGTCATCAGTGTTTAGTCACAGGTCATGTATTTGTTTACTTGAATTGTACACACCTTCTCATACCCCAAGAAGCAGCCCATTGCCAGGAGCTGAAGTGTGAACCTTTGTCCAAGTTCCTTTTGATGCTGGTTCCTCCTAGGACAGCAGAGCTGAGGCCCAGCCTGCTGGCACCAGTGGGTTTTGCTCAGAAAAGGCTGCTGTGCCATGTGGTGAGATGGGGCAAGAAATGCCTGTCACATGGGTGCTGGAAAACACCCAGGGTTTCCTGTGCACTGCACTCTGATAGTGTTTTATCTGCCGCTGGGCTCGGCATTCTGCAGCAATCTCTCCACGTAATTTCTGCTGGCATTGGAACAGCCGCTGTTGCAATAGCAGCTATGAGCACCTGTGCTACTCATTGGCCTCAGTCATGCTGCTTCAGTGCCTTGTGTGATAAAGTCACCACAGTCAGAAGGACCAGCTGCACGCACACACCCAGACATGTACACACATATATGCCTGGAGTTTCACAGAATATGTATATAGTGCATACACAGTGTATATATAGTGTATATAGCACATTTCAAAATGTAAACTATTGAGGAACACAGGATGATTCACACTGCAATGCTATTTAAAATATGAGAACTTTTGTAAACAATATTAAGGCTACTCTGAACAGTACATTATGAAGAAGTGGAAAGTTAAAATGCATTATGTAGCCCAGCAGAATCCACATAAGTAGTTATGCTACTAGCTCATCCTAGCTTACACTGCGGCATCTTTCTGATCCAAACCACTGTGAAACAGCAGAACTGATATTTTTGTGTATGGCCATGCGTATGAGAATTTTTTCCATTGCTGGAGTAGAAACATACTGAATGCTGGGTAAACAGCTTTCTTTCTCTTGAGGACAGATTATTGCTACCCAGTGGTAAAAGTCAAGTACATTTTTGCTGAAAACTACTTGACTAATTTAATTTGGAAGGACCACCTCCTTGTTACTCTTTTCTTTTCTTTTGCCCTCGAAAGAGTTGTTTCCCATACATAAGAGGAGAAAATGTAAGCCTGAAACAGCTACTGTAGCATGACCTTTAGCTTTTCAGATGCGAGTGTGGTATTTGCAGTGGGTGTGAGGGTGGGTTTTGCTTACATGCCTGGATGAGGATGAGGGACGATGAAGAAAGCATACCCAAAGTATACAGGGAATACTTCTAGCCACTGCCAAGGCAAGGCACTTGTGACATTTGACATAAAAATAAGTGAGCGGTTTGTGTTACTCTAGACCTAAAGACTATTTGCAATTGGAACCATAATTTTCAATCTTTTCTAAACAGCCAGTGTGCACTCAGAGGAAAACCTGTCTTCGGAGGGGACTCTGGAGGTCATCCTGTCCAGCTTCAGCACAGGGATAGTGACAATTTTATCCCATAGTTAACCATCTTTAATGTGAATTTCCTCCTGCATATCCTAGTGGGATTCCTCTGCTGCAATTTATGACAGATTTTTTTGTGGTTTTACTGGGAGCTTCAGACAAAAATCTGCTATTTCTGCAAATATTACAGTTGGCAATAGATCTCTCCTGAGTGCCACCTCTCCTGGCTGGAGGGATCCAGCTCCCTCAGCTTCTTCTGGTGTATCATGTGCAGCAGGACAGCCCTTCACCAGCTCAGTGGGGATTGGAAAAGTGAATCACTACACTACACAAAAATTAAAATGAAAGCAAAGAAAACCCCTACAGTGAGGCAGGAGGGACTTTTTGGATTGTTCTTCCCTGCTCTGTAGGGAAGAGACATTGTGTCACACGAGTTCTTACAGAGAAGTTGCTGAGGAAGCAACACAGACTTTCACTGCACAGTGTGTGCCTCCCCTGCACACAAACTTCACCTCTCACTATTAAAGAGCCTGGGTCAACATTTTAAAGATTGCAGTTCGAAATTCCAATGCTGTAGCTGCATCTACATAGGGAGACTTTTGACCATATTAAAGATGAGTATCTGCTGAAGACTCAAAAGTAGCAAGTCATGATTTGCACATGCAGTATTTATTTAACAATGTGCAACACACTGACTTGACCGGGAAGTTAGTAACCAACACTAACATTCATTAGGAACTGAAATTAACACCAAACCCCAAAATAGCTCCAAGTCTTTCATTTAAATGACAAGTTCCCTTAAAATTGTCCATTTTTCTCACTTGAAAAGCCACAGAATTTTATTTTTTCCTACCACTAAGGAAAAAATAAAATTAAACAAGCTGTATCTTGTTTAATCTCATCAAGACACACTTTTTAGGTTGTGCATCCCTCACCAAATCACCTGCAGACAAACTACCAACTTGGAGACACATGAAATATTCCAGAATTTGTTGGTTTTTATTATGTAATTTTCATAGCTAGTAAAGATGCCAAGTGCTCACTTAGCCAACAGAACTCATAGAACAAACATTGCTCATGCTTTCTTGGTCCACCTACTAAAGTAAAGAAAGGTTCAATTCTGGTAGTGCCAATGCTCTCTGACACACTACCACCAGAGGCAGCTGAGGCAACTCCTGATATATTAGTAGGATATGACTCACACACTGATTTTTTTTATTTATTAATTTTTTTTTTTTTTTTGGTAGGGAGTGGTTTGAAGCCTCTGCATCTAATCACCAGGTCCAGACCACACTGGGCTGACTCAGCACATGGCACAATGGCAAGGGGTTGGCAAGCCTGCACTTGGGAGAAGACACACAGAACTGGGATGCCTGCCTTCATATTTGTCATCAAAAATTGGGCAGCAGAAGGAGCAAACACATCTGGTAGCTACTTCGGACAATAAAACCTGGAAAGATGCAAGTTCCAGGGGTTTCCCTGGCCAAGGAAAAAATAAATAGAAGGAAGAAAAAAAGAGAATCTGCCCTTCACTCATCTCTTCTGCAAGGAGAAATTTGCAAGCATCACACTTTCTAGCCTGTGGCTCAGTTCTGTGATTGTCTTTTGAATTCTCAGTATTATTCTCCATCATCCAAGAAATGCAAACTCTAGACCAAGGAGTCCATTCTTACAATGATCTTTACCACCACTGTCTCCCAATACCTACTGTATTTGTATACACACTGTTTTACAAGCCTTTTTTGTTTTCCTTCATAAATACAATGCTGAAAATCTTGTGTGGATAGACTCTGAGCATACAGGAATTGGCATTCTGAGGTTTTCAGGACAGGACCCTTCACACTTAACTGGTTTTCACACTTCTCAGAGGTGTTAGTTTCGAGTCCACTGCAACATGACTGTTAAACCAGTAAGATCACTTTGTGATTCTTAAAGACAAAAAAGCTTTGTTCCATATTTGTCTTAAATGAAGTTTAGTGTATCTCAAAATTGCTAGTTTTGCTGCACACGCTGAAGCAATTGACAAATTAATTCTTTGTAATTTACCATCCAAATTCATAGTACTTTATTGCAATTACTAGTCAGATTTGGGGGGTAAGTATGAATTAGTACTGTAGTAAAAGCTGATACAAGGCCAGACTGATACTTGAAATGAAGCCACGTGGAAGAAGGGACTGAGAAGTGACATAGCTGCTCTCTACCTCGTTACCACTGCCCTCTAGCCATTCAGGCAAGCCTTTGCAACCCTTCCTTCCTTGTTATAATTTATCCCACACTTGATCACATTTGCAGCAAGTTAGCACAGGCCCAAACCTTGTAGCAGAAAACACACAACAATACATACAGTTCCTGTCTTCTGGAATGGATCTGCACAAACCCTCCACCCTTCCTGCTAATAACTGAGCTGCTATAAACTTGGAAAATGTGCCAAAAAACAGACATGCCCAGAAAGAAAATAAAGTGAATTGATTTTTGTTCTTTTTGCTCTGTATTTTCAGTCTGAAAGGATTGTATTTACTCTCTTTGAAAGGGCATTTTTGAAAGGATGTTAAATTTTTGAGTTTGTTATTCAAGCGATGTCAGCACAGAAAAAAAAAGCTGTATCAGAGTCAGTACTCTTTACTGCTGTACTGTGCACATTGCAAGGATTTGACAACTGCAGGATTAATTTTGCAGGACAGAGCAAGCTGGCAGGCAGAACCTCTTGGTTTGCCTGCTCATTGTTTGCTCTGCTTGTAATGCTTTTCCTCTTTCAAGCTGTGGGTGGAGAGCAGAAATTAAAACATCACACAAATAAGACTTCTGTGATCTTTAAACTTCTAATGAACAGCAGTAAGTTCCAAGGATGGCCAGCTTTCCTCGCTCTGTAGCAATGAATCCATTCAAATGATTTGACTATTTAATCCTTGTCCATAATTTTAAAACAGAACATAAGGGAGCAACCCCAGGCTGCATAGGACTGGACTTATGTTACTGCAGGCTGCATCACCAGCGTCAAAGGGCAGAAGAGCTGCAACACCAAGGATGAAGATGGTCAGCAGGATCCAGGAACTGGCTGCACACGTACACACACACAGGTGGGCCACACACATCTCTGCCAAACAATGTTTTGATTCTCAAAAAAGCTCAAGCATACACTATGTAAGAAACATGAACTGAGAGCTTCAAAAGCATATTTAGTCTTCAGAACAAAATAACAGTCATAAAGGGGCAAGGACACACAATTTTCTTCTTAGATTTTTTTTTTTTAATTTACATATAAAAACATTTAAACTGTACAGTATTTACAGGAATTTCATTACAGATTTCAGCCCAATGATGGCATCCATTTAGAGAAAGACTATTAATAAACAAGAACTTCATAGTTAAAGGACTTAACTATAAAAAAAAACACACTAAAGGAATCTACACAGGTCACCTTTCCCTGAGATAAAAGGTGCTTTGTGTTTGGTTTGTCATTTTGGTTGTGTGTTTTTGCTTTTTGGGTTTTTGGTATTTTTAAGACATGCTGAAACTATTAATTTGAGCCAAGTACAACATCTCTTACTTATTAATACTCAGCTGTTTCCATGGAATGACTTCAGAGCAACTGGTTATTCCTAACCCTGAGAAAAACGGGTTTTCTCATGCAAGTTTCTGTTTCTGTAATCTTCTATGAAGGATAAAAAAAAAAAAAAGTGATTATGTTCCAGGCAACTGTCTTGCTTCTACAGATATCAGAAGATTTGGCAATTTTTTTTTAAACTATATTACTGACTTCTGTGGAAAACCACACAAAAGCAATTTTCTGTTTTTGAGCCAGAACACAGTACTGCCACAATACTTCATTGTTAACCGCAGATCTAATAATAAAAATTACAATGTCCACTCAAGAACAAGAACCAAAGAAGTTCTTAGAAATGCTGGCACGTAAGAGGGCAAAATAAAGTTCTCTTTCACAGGATATAAGGTTTTGGAGTCTTATCTTGACACCCAAATCATTTTGAAGTGAAAGGAAGGGAGGACTGCTAAGCAGCCAGGACAAGAGTAAAAATCAGCTCAAAAGGTTTGAAGTGGCAAAACCTTATAAAGGTGTCATACTGGATAGCTGATAAAAGGCATGAATTTTAAATTATTTTCAATGTATAAATGTTAGACACTTCCATATTCTGGATCAAGGTGCTATGTATGAATATTCAGAAGCTCAAGCAAACTGCTTCATCACAAGAATATTAATCAATTAAACTCAGGTACCTGACAGGTTGCCAACCACATTGCTCAGATATTTGGTATTGCAGAACTGCAAAAGCAAGGCTAACTAGCTGGGAAGGCATTTCCATTCCCATCCCAAGAAATCCTCACACTGAAAATTGCTGGACTGTATCCAAATGGAGATTACCACCATGACTTGCCCTACTCTTAGGCTTTCAACACCAGTGCTGGCAACTGCTAAAAACAGGACTGGTGGTAACAGAGCTTACTGACCCAGAAACACATCTTGTCTCACTCTGGCCTTGCATTTTCAGCTAGACACAGCTAGTAAAAGAATCCTGTGCTTTGTGCACCCTTAAACTTCCTTATTTCAGAACTACAAAAGCTGTAAGCTGGCCTGAGCAATTTAGACATCTAAACTATCCCTGTGCCACTAGGTAAGTATGCAGCACACACAACACAGTCTGCAGGGATGGTGCAAGTTCATTGGCTTCTGTATTTACAGTTCAGGAATTTTGATTAAAAAGTACATTTAACCTTGTTTTATTTCAAGAGCAGGTCTGTTGTACATATATGTGACATAGTAAAAAGCAGTCATACTGCTGTTCTTGATTTTCAGCTTCTAAAATAACACCACCTTTCCAGTAAATGTGACTATCTGCCATGACAAATATTTCCCATATATTATGATGTATTTTTGTGTAATTTCTTATTTAACATCACTGTTCTTAATGATACCCTAGCTCCTGGCTGGGTCCTTTTACTCACATTTGACTTCATGGGATTTGAAATATTCAGAAGAATGTACAATGTAGTTGTATTGCAGGGGTAAAAGAAAAGAAGCTGAGATAGTCAGCTTGTTTTTAAAATGTGTCTATCTGCATTCCTCTTCCACTGTGTCAGCAAAGGAAGATCTTCCAGAACAATGGAAACACTTAGCTCACACAAATCTAAGATGCTAAGTCTTAGTTCTAACAGCACCAGTTTCCTGATACACTGCTAAGAATTTTTAAAAAATTACATGCTTCTGACGAATATTGGTTTTGTGGCAGATACATCAAATCCAACAACTGCCAGAGCTAATTCCTGACACTCCTGGGCAACATCAACATTTTATTTCTTTTATTGACAAAACTAGCAGAAGGAAAACAAGCAATCAAGTGCAAGGTTAAATACTCTGTAGTTGCAAAGTCAGCAAATTGTCTGGTCAGAAACTTCTTCCCAAAAAACAAGACTAACTTTACAGTTTTTAATGTTCTCTTTATCCCTCCAGAGCCAAGTTAAAAATTAAACACTTCTCTGGCATTTATAAATTCCTGAGGTATTTATTGCAATTCATATTCATCAACAAACCTCCAAAATCAGAAAGAAATTACATCAACTCCAATTTCTTCACAAGACACAGCTGCTCATCTACTTTGTAAACAGCCTGCTAGGAGCTTCAGTGATGAACCACATCACTACCTGGAAAGTCAGTTTAGTTGAAGTTTCAAGTGCAATTAATGCCGATTTTCAAAAAGCCTTCTTGTAACACCAAGAGTGTTATTTTCTGCACCTCTGCCATGGGAAGACCTACACCCTAGTGCATCCTAAGCAGTAAGTCACTAAGCATTGCCTTCTAGGAACTCAACCCAGAATATGACATTGAAAAAGCTGCTAGGGGGTCTCATTATGTTTGAATAAAATGCAGAAACAAATCACAGCCAGCTAACAATTACTAACTGGGCTTTCCATGACATTGTAACTACAAAATTCACCTGCTTGATTTGGCTTTTCCTAAAGTTATCAAAACCCTGGTAAGCAATCTGTTACCTTCCTGTGAGTAGTGATGGGAAAAATACTGTCTTTAAATCTTTTGTACCATTGTGGTCAATATCTGATATATAGAAGAATGGACACACTCCCAAAACTGCTGTATAAACTAACTTCACTGTAAGAATACTCATGTCACTGAGAAATATAAAAGAAGCACTATGACACTGGTTTTCCTTTTAAAACCACCTGCTGTTAACAGGCTAACAATTCTGATAATCCTATAGAAATGTATTTTAAAACAAACCCACAATTTTGGGCAAATGAACCAACTTGTACCCGTAAAGTGTTCTTTTTTCCTGAACTAAACTTCATTAATAATTGCTATAAACATTTCCAACAAACAGAAAATACCTATCAAATCTTGATTAAAGGGAAATAAATGGATTGCATGGATTTCAATATGAAAAAATATAAAAATATAAAATTCTTATTCCTCAGTTTTCAAAACTACAACTCTACAATACAAAATTCAGAAGGCTGTCAGATGACAATAAAACTTTTGACAATAAAACTTCATCACACTATTTTCGATTGTCTTGAGACATATTTTTAGAGGGTGATTTTACGTAGATCCCAAGTTATGTTATTTAAATGGGGAAAATAGCAGTGATTTTCATCCTGCTAGAAAACATGCTTGGAAGAAAATCTATTAATTTCTGGTGAGAGAACATATGGTTCTAAAAATTAGGACAAAAGCGTCCCAGAAGAAACCAGGCTTTTGAATTTTGAGGACATTTTCTAAAGAATTTGTGCAACCACCCATTAGACTTTTTTTTTTTTTTTTCATTTATGATCAGTCAGCTTGCTAATATATTCTGCCAGAATGTGACATGGCTACTCAAACCACTAGGTGTTCATGGGTGCTGCTGTGCTGAAGTTAACAGCAAAGACTACAAATAACTGGTACTTTCACAGAATTGTTAGGGTTAGAAGGAACCTCTGGAAATCATCCAGTCCAACTTGCTGGCAAGGCAGGGTCACCTACAGCAGGTGACACAGTTCAGGTGGGTTTTGAATGCCTTCAAGAGGGAAACTCCAGGATCTCCTTGGGCAGTCCCTTCCAGTGTTCTGCTACCTACCCTCAATGCAAAGAAGCTTCCTCTTTGAATGTTGAGGTGAACTTCTTTTGTTCTTAGTTTATGGCCATTACTTCTTACATCTTTGCCATGGAATAAAATTCTTAAAATACACAGGAACAACTTATAGGCATAATCTTATTTAAAAGAAATAAGAGCATTTAATTTAATATAAAAATACTCTTCAGAAGAAAAAGATAAGCAAGAGGATACCTTCAAAAATGGTAAAAACTCTCAAACATTTCTTGCACATGTCTCTTATAATCAAGTGAAGGATTTCTTAAGCATTATGTTCATTGAACTTATTTTGAACAAGACTTGAAGCAGAAGTGAATAATGGTACACCTGCTGTTTTATAGTCAATGGTATGTCTTCTATAAAGTATTGTTAAAAAACGCAACACTATTTCAAATAGGAAAAAATGAGTTATATAATATATAAAAGCATTTTTAAAAGTGGTTATTACGGATTTTCCCCACTCTTTTTATGCCATTTTCAAGTACTATCTTCAATTGTTTACTGATCAGAACAAGTACAACTTAGTACTTGTTAACCTAGTCTTTCCATAACCTTCAGTAATGATGTTCTTTCTCAGCTGTGGCGAAGCACTGCAGTTACCTTGGCTACTCAGTTGGCCTGTAAGCGTTCACAGGCTGTTCTTCACCAACATCTATCATCAACACATCTAACGGAACGTGAGGCTTGTCATAGCCAGAAAACTTGAAGCAGCTGCTTGGAGTGACTGTTGGCTGTGTTTCTGTGGTAGAAATCTCCGAATCTGAAGACTTACTGCATACATCCACTTGGCTACTGTTAGAAATGAAGTAACTCTCTTTTACTTCGCAATTTTGTTCATCAGTATCAACAGAGACCTCCTCTGTGCTTTCCTGAATAGGCACCTCCTCTGCTTTGGCTGGTGCCTCTGGGGAAGGGACAGAAGATTCTCCATCGCAGGAATTCACAGGACTAACAGTTTGTTCTTTTGGCTCTATCTCCAGCAAGGTGACTTCACCAATCACTGGCAAATCTGAGAGGCCTGATGTTACAGATATATACTTCCCCTCTGATCTTGGTCCCATCAAGGCACCTGTGTTCAGGTTTCTCATCACACTGACCTTAAATGGGAAAAAAAAAACCAAACAACTTTGAGTTTAAAATTTGGAAAAATATTTAAGTTGATAATAACAAATTTAACATCATTTTAACCAATTCCAAAACAAAACAGCAAAATTAAAATCGGGCAGAGACACTGGCCTATGTCCGTAAGTTTAACTTCTAGTAACACTTGTATGCAAGCTCTCAAAAATGCTTTCTCTGGGCAAGCATATTTGCAAGGATCAAATCCATTTCATGTCACCCACTATACTGTGCAGTTTCCAATGTAGAGGAGAACAGCAAAAGACAACATAATACTCTTCAGCTGGGGAAACCTTTCATACTCTATAGCTAATGAGTGTAACTTACAGCGCCTGTGATAATTTCTGGTATCTGTCTTAACCAGGAGGGAAGTGGACAACACACCCAGTAACTATGCTGAAGTCTCTCATCATACTTCACAGAGCCAATAAGCAGTCTCTCAAGGCTGCAAATTTTCATGTTTCACTTTGAAAACCCTCCACAGGTTGGTAATATGAATTCTTTCAATGGCCAGGCCCCAGCTTGTTTTAAACATTTACAATATGCCTTCAAGCTGCTTAATATTAAATTATTTTAAAAATTTAGACTTTTTTTAATATCTTTTCAAGAGTACATACAAATAAAAAACAAAGTAGAGTAAATTTTCAGCTATTTGATAGTGTTCCCTAAAGATAATAGAACACCTAGGGAGAAAGAGTTAATAATGTTCTTTCACAAATTTTGTAATTCACTATGTTTGTGTATCACACAATATCAAGTATTATAGATCCATGAAATTCTTAATAAAACACACAATCACTGTTTTTTCAGATACTCTGTAAAAAAAGAAACTGTCTGAAAATTCAGATGATGCTAATCTGGAAGAAAGAGATGTATACAGGAGAAGGAAAGACAAAGTAAAATAACAATAAGAAAAATTACAAATAGATACAAAGAACCTCCTGGTCTGTACTAGTGTAAAAACTGAGAGGGCCATCAAAACCAGATGATCCAACCTGACTCTGTTTTTCAAGAGTCTTCGCTGATTTAAAGGTTGTGAGACTGTAGCTTTACATTCATGCCTTCAGAGTGTGCTGACTTCATTAGAAACTCCTTTCATCTCTCACTTCAGTCTGATTGTCTTACCCCTCAGTAGCCCTGATACCTGTTGATGCTACTCTGTGGCTAAGGCTGAAGCTATAAAAGCATTACAATTAAGGAAAACCAACCAGCCAAACAACACCACAGGTCAAGCAAACAGTCCCTGATGAGCCGTTACCGGTCATCTAAATTAGTTTTACAAACAGCTGTGTGAACATCACTAAGGTGAGGAAATCCCCTAAGGAATCAAGGGATGCCACTGGGAAGTGCATTCAGGTGGTTCCTAGCACACTTCAACTAGCTGACACTCAACCATCAGTATCTCTGGAGCTTCATTTTCTGTTTTGGAAACAGAATACTACATAAGGAATATTCAGAGTAATTTTCATGAAAATTCAGGGAAATGCTTAAAAGTTAGTTGCAAGTAACAGATTACAATCAATAATGGGCATATACTGAAAATATTAAGAGCACCTTAAAGGATTAATGTACTTTTTGAGAATCTCTTTATACAGGTTTATTGGATATATATCCAAAATATTGGGTATTTATGCTATACAACACTGATCTTGAAGGGGCCAGCATCTATAGTTTTTTGGGATGGGGATTAGCAAACATCTGACTCCAATACTCACCTATATAATAATAATCAGCATGTGACAAGAGAAGGTAATTCTCTGTGTAAGGTGGAATACTTGAGGAATGTGAATTACAACAAAGTATTACAGAAACCATGGTCAAAAGCTGCATTTTCAGCTTTCCATCTCTCCCCATACTAGTACATGCTAAACTAAAGTAAAAAGCAAAACCCAGTCAGTTCTTGTTTCTATCCTTTTAGGATTTTCACAGAGCTCTAAAAAAAATTCACAGTCCTAAAATCTGTTAAGGGATCACCTTGCATTCTACACAGGTCTGGCATTTCACAGTGAGTGCCGGAAATAATACAAGACTTTGGGGATAAAATACATACTCTTGGTACAACTACATCTAAGACTTCTCAAAAATGGAAGTTTTTCTCTTGACAAGTTTCTGACCAAGGCAAGATGGTGCAAAGACACTCCTATTCCCATTCATGAAAGAAGGAAGTGTTCAGAAGAAAAAACTCCTATGTGTTTCCCGGTATCAAAGATTTTTTAAAAGTCACTGAGTCATGACTACAAGACAATTCAGCAACTCATGCAGTTGTTTCTAGCTTCAAAGATAAGAATCAATTTATTACAGTAACTGAATTCTTATTACAGTAACATTTAAAAGATCTTAAGTAACAAGTGTAATTAAGATATGGTTGCTATTTGAAGTACTTACTATAGCTAATATTTTTCTTTTATTCACATTACCTAACAAACTGACAGCTAGTGATGGGTATCAGCAATATTTCCTGGCATGTGCAGGTACTCATAACTTCCCATCTCAAATAACAGCACTTGAGCTTTCAGGTCTTTCACAGTCTCAACAGACTAGTGAGACACACTGCTGAAAGTCAGGCTCAAGGGCACAGCTAAATAACATAGCCCAAGGAATCCATAACAGTTAAGGTAATTACCAATTCTTCCTTAACTTCCTTTTCTAATGATGGGTCCACCTATGAATTCCAAGTAATTTTCAGGTGTACATTTCATGAAGGAGAGTTTCCATTTGAGCCTGCATTTCAAACTCCATTTCAAACTCCATTAGCATGATGTCAAAAATATTCATGGTCTTTGCATGGTTCAACAAAACATTAATGCTATGTAAATTTATAAAGAGAAAACTATGTGACTGCCCCCTAGAGATGCTCTCAGGGGAAAAAAAAACTTCACAAAAGAAATGAAGCAGCTTCTCTCTTGTAAGATAACAATTATTGGTGGCAAATATCAATCAATATTTACAGGAACAATTAATTTTTCCACATCAAAAATATATGTTGTATACCAAGAAGAAATAGAGCTGCAAATAAAATTCCCAAGCGTTTTCTGAATATCCGTAAGTGTTCTACAAAGAGAACAGCCTTGTCATTCCTGTCAGAACCAGAAAAAGCACCAGCAGAAAACAGAAAAGTAGGCTTAAGTAAGACTCAACTTTCACTTTTCTCTTGACAGTAGATGTTTTCTACTCCCAAAAATATTTGCCACTGTTCAAAGATTAAAGACACTGAAGAAAAAGACAAGGAAGTTAAAGCAGAGAGAGAGATGACCACAGCTCATCAG
Organism: Lonchura striata; assembly: GCF_050655825.1. Lineage (NCBI taxonomy): Eukaryota > Metazoa > Chordata > Aves > Passeriformes > Estrildidae > Lonchura > Lonchura striata. The sequence continues at coordinate 63,520,708 of NC_140705.1, read as the reverse complement.
AAAATTATGGCCAGGTTCCTTTAAAAGTGGGTAAGCCCTTATCACAAATCTTAGAATAAAAATCTAGTACAGGAATAGCCACAGGACATGCAATGATTGAAGACAATGGGTAATAAAAGACAACCTCCTGCAATACTTTTTGTGAGATAAATGAAAAGGAGTTTTAACTACAGCTGAACTGCTGAAACTGATTCCTTTGATCCACGCAGAAGGCTAACACAACATCTTGTAAAGGAATCTGTCCCATTTCACATATGGCTGTTCCTGGTAGGATCCTACCGTTTATAATGATGTTTAAACATTTAAAAAAACATGTTTTCTGATGAAGACAATCAGTCATTGCCTGTATCAAATGACAGCTGCACTGTGGAAGTAGGACCAAGACATGACTGATATGTAATTCTTGGGAGTCACAAACAGCATAGAAAAGACAGTATAAAAGCTCTGGAGCTCTAATTGACAATGGATTTTTTTTCCCGTTCTCTGAGTATGTAAGACTCACAAAGGTAGCTGCTTAATGGATACTCTCTCTTATTTTCCCTTCTGTTGGAAAATTCCAAGTTGCTGGAAGTCACTCAAATGATGTTTTAGCATTGACTTAAAGGTGCCAGGAAGGAGATCACAGAAAATTAGCAGTCCTAAGGCAGGAAATCTTGTCCAGCCTTGTAACAGATGGAAAAACTCCCTAGATGTTTTATTTTCAGACAAGCTCAGGTAAGGCACAATGATCATAACCTGTACAGAAAGAAATGCCTAGTACATATTCAAAGGTCAGTGACAAGCTCCAAGTGCCATTAAGTCTATAGAGATAATGGCATATAATTAAATGTATCATTCATATTAATTAAACTGTTTGTTCATTACTTTAAATTATTAACCATAAAATAATTAGGCTTAAGTTATTAATTGCTCATTTTACATTCCCACAGTATTTACATTATCTGTATTTGAACTACCTCTATGGCCTCTACAACTTATATTTGTCATTAGAGACTTCATTGGAAATGGACAGAAATACAGAATACTCCGATTTGGAAGGGATCGACAAGAATCGGTGTCTACTTCCTGACTCCACCCAGGGCAACCTAGGAGTTAAACCACACAGATCATGGGCCAAATGCTTCTTGAATAGGATTTGGGCAGTGACCACTTCCCAAGGAAGCTTGTCTCAGTGCCTGACCACGTAGCTAACAATATTTATAAATAGTTATAGGCTTTATTCAGCTCCTTAGCAATACAATATGATGTAGCACGTCAACCATACTGCGGTACTGGAACCTAGGAACCACAAAGTAACATCTAGCCCAGTAGAATGAGAATATGGGCATACACATGAGCTTCTAGAAGGTGAGGTCAAGCTGGAGCATGCATCAGGAAGCTCACAGGTGTTAATAAGAAGCACACATTCTATTTGTGATATTGTTTCATGATCTTTTAGAGGAGGTATCACAATGTTACTGGAAAGGCAAAATAAATATGAATCCATTGAGCACAGCACTGCAATCCTGCATGAAACATCTTTTGCTACAATGAATGGTCTTCACAGAAATTACTTCTGTGTGTACACAGGACACAAAGTTACATATTCAGACAAGTGCACACTGGTGTGAACATGACAAGTCATCTCCAACGTCCGCTTTGATATTGGGGCCTACCTGCAGATGTCAGAGAGGTTTCTTTCATCTGATTTTTTAAAGTCTACAGTGTGAATGGCTACCTCCAAACAGTCCATGGCTAATTCCATAGTCCCCTGGCTTCATCACAGTCCAGGGAAAGCAATGGGAATTTTAGAATGCATTTTGTCTGACCAAAAGTGTATGAACTAGATCACTGCTTTACTACAAAGGGACCACCTCTGGCTTGGATATCTTCATTTAGTCGGAGCAATCTCACCTCCTGATATTATATTCTAAAGAACATAGATTCCAGAGGAATCTTGGGCATTGACTATGGAGAGGCCACTTTAAAGGATTTTGAAACTGAAGATCATGAAATCAAAGATTGTGGTCTACTGTCTCCATAAATGACACTTCCTCCATGCACTGAGAAGACACCCTTGCTGTGATTTCTTTTTACTACTGTCTCAGGTGGCAGCTCTTTGAAGTTGTGTAGTTCATTCCTTGTGACTATCATTACACCTGCAGACTATTACAATAGTACTTAGGTACACCACTTTGGCCTGACATGAAACCAAGGAGTGCTGTTGCTCTTTAAGGAACACCCACTCTGTTTCCTAAGGATGGCTACAGGAAGTTTTTAAGATAGAGCAGCTGTTGACTTCTCTTCCCTGTGACTGCTGTGTGAGAACAGACTTCCGCATATCCTTCTTCCCTCTCCCTACGGAACTATTACTCCCTCCCCTTACTAAGAATACTGTAGCAATTAGCAGAATTGCCAATACTACCATTTAATGCAGGAATCTCACAGCTCCTGTGACAGGACAAAAGAATTGAGCACAAACAAACACACGGAATTTTTTCTGAAGGTAAGAAAAACTGTGAGGGTGGTGTAACATTGGAATAGATTACCCACAGTAACTGTGGAGTCTCCTTCCTTGCATGTAGTCAAAAGCTATCTGGATATGTTCATGGCTAACCTGCTCTTGCACTTGAGCAAAAGGCTTTGGGTAGACGACCTCAAAGTATCTTCTCACATCAGTGATTCTGTGGTTCTGTGTCTCTGCTACTAGAATGAACACAAACCTACCTAGGTATGCACACACTGAGTTTTTAAGAACCAAATTCTCAAACTAGATCAACTACTGCTACTTCAGTTAAAGAGAGACTGAAGTCTAGCCCCAAAAAACTAAGAGGCATCTGGTTGTAAAGGCTATCAGAGTATTAGACGGGCATAAATTCTAAATATCTATGAGACCATGATAAAAAAGTAAAAAAACCCAACCAAACCCAAGAGATAGGTATAAACATACAGTAGTTACAGAACTCACCAAAGACTTAGGCAGCTGTATGTTGTTTTTCCTTAGTTTTTTGCAGCCACAGTATACTGTCAGTACTACTGTCAAAATCCCAATAACAACACACATAATGATGATGCCATGTGTACCTAAGAAATTTTTAAAAAATCTATTAGGAATTTTGGAAAAACAAGCCACTGCTGTATAATTTTAAATAATTTTAGAAATTGTAATAGCTCAGAATGCTTAGCTGTAATGTGCAAACCTTTTTTCACTAAGGAAAACTTAAGCCATAAGACTTTATGGAGTAAATGAGAATGACAGAAGCTTTTCAGTTTATATAAACATAATCACACTTTTATATAAATAAAGGAATTCTGCAACTAATTTTTTGTTCCTTAGGAATGACAGATGGGGATAATGGTATTTGTGCACCTTCTATGTGATAGCATATTAATTGAGATAACTACACAGAGTTTATGTACAATAAAAATAAAATATGATATCTTCCAAAGCACAGAATTGTTAACAATTACAGTAGGACTCCACTAATGTGTCTCTCCTTAATGCCCTCCCTCATCCAGCTGCTCCTGTGCATTCAAGAAGACTGCTTCTATCTGTTTTATCTCTGCTGAAATTACAAGCCATGACGAAGTACAACCACAATGTTTGTAGTTAAAAATTTGGGTCACTATTTTCCTTTTGTTCTCTTTAATTAAGAAAAAGACAGCAATAATTTAATGACCATAAGCTTACAGTCACTTCCGGTTAAAAGTCTATACATATTACCCTCAGGGATGAGGCTGAGCAAAAAGCCAGTTGCTGGAACAGACAATGCCTATGAAAACCACATAGCTCAGTGAATGATCCATTTGTGATTTTTTTAATTACACCAGTGTTCATGTATAATAGAAATACGTTGTGTAATACCAACATAGGAAAAAACACCCCAAAAAATTTCAGGGTCACTTAATACAAGATTTGTAAAGGTCAGAACTGTCAAAGTGCATTTAGAAAAGATTGACTAAGCTTTCCCTACTTTTTCTATTCTCCCAAAGGCACCCCAAGCATCAAATACTTGCTAGATCAGATCTGTCTTCAGATTCAGTATTTTTTTAATATAGCATTTGAATCATCTTACTCGATGTCTGCCTGAGAGGAGCAGGAGTGCAGCTTTCCTCTGATGGAGTGCCAACCATCAGAGAATCAAAAATTCCTTTTGCTGAAACACAGTAAGTGGAACTTTCAGTAAGAACTGGGATTTTGAGGCTACACTTATGCATTGTGCAGTTGTCCTCATAGACCTCTTCAGTCTGAAAAAAAAATGGAAGACACATTATAATATCTGACTCATGAGAACAGTGTTACAGTACCTTCCACTACTTCAAAAAATGTTACAATACTATTAGATTTCCTACATCACTCATATGCCTTGCAAAAGCTGTGTGACCATCAGCTTACTGGCTACCTTAAGATGTTATATTTGATCAGAGCATAGTATCTTCCACCTAAAATTTTTTGCTGTTCATAGTAGAGATTCACATTTATAAAACTTGCACCTGGATGCAGATGAAAAGCTAACTGTAAATAAACATATCTGTTGTAATTTTCCTCACCTTCACCCTCCATGATTGCTAAATAACCTTGTATAAATACCTTGAAAGTCAATTTTCTTAAATGAAATGTCTCTTTAGACAAGTGAGAGGGGCACAAGTTATCAGTGTTTTAGCATGTATGAAGAAACAGCAGCATGTTATTAACACTTATCTTGTGTACAGTTAACTCAATAATCTAATTTTTGTTGCAAGCACTCATTTGGATAACAAAAATACAGACCTTTCATTCGCCTATCTCATTGTAAAGTGCTCAACATTTTACGTGTTCAGCTGTTTTCTTACCTGTTAGCTCCATGCATCATAGGCATAAATCCCTTGTATAAGCATTTAAGATAAACAAATGTTTTTAATTTTATTTTTAGAACCTACCTTATTTTCACTACCTTGAACAGTCACCAAGTACGCAAAATTTGAATAGATGTCTTCAATACAAGAAAGAGGGAATACAGGATGGTAAATATCAACCATGATTTTATCACCATGTCTTGAGATATTCAGTTTTGGCGGTCCTATTTTTCCTGCAACATATTACACCATTGCTATTAGGCCAAAGTTTTTAACATAAAATGTGGTATTTATTGTTAGTTTTCCAAAATTCATCAGAGATTTGAGAAGAATTACATCTTTATATCCATGCTGTGAATATTGCATAGGCATAGGTGTTGATAAGACCTCTCTGTTGCTTAGAAGTAATGGAGGCATTTGGATATCTTAACTAATCAGCTTCTAAATGGAAACAGATTTTCCATGATGAATTTAACTACTAAATAATTTAACTGTCCAACACACATAAGGCCATAAAAATTCAGCTGACAACAGAAAAAACTAACAGCAATTAAACATATACATGAACGAGAACCAAACTCAAGATCCTGCTGACTAGATCTCACCATAAATCACCTCAGTTAAAAACAATACTGCACTGAAACAAAGACTAGATGAAAAGGTAAACAAATCTCACCATGAGCACCATTTGGAAACTTTGGATTTCCCGTGGCAATGGCCTATGTGAATTTTTCGTGTCTAACAGTCTGACTGAATATAAGTTTCTTGTTCAATGGGAAAAGGATTTTGTCTCTTTTCTCCATATATGGCTACCAATTTTCTGGAAACTGCCACACAGAGCATTACCACCATGACTTGTTCCTTTTGTCAAACTACAGAAACCAGCCACTATTTCAAGTAATAGGACTGCTGAGGAGGAACAGAATCATAGCAGAAAGCACTCCACTCCTTCAGCTCCAGCAATACAGGAATAGATAGAATTCAGACAAACTCATGGGCCAGCTTCTCCCTGAAAGCTGTATGTTTGGAATGAAGTAAGCATGGGAAGAAGTCTCTCAGTCTTTCCTGACTTTGTTGCATTTCCTTTGCACTGCCTATGTAATACCAGGGCCTGCCACACTGGACTGTAGACACAAAATGTACTTTTACAGTACTGATGTTAAAAGTCTGATTTTTTTTGCAAACCAGCCTGAAGGATTTACATGAAGAACTAGTAACTTAGTTAACTAGATAACTTAGTTATCCAGTATTTATGCAGCTTTTAGTATTCCCTAGATACCGGAAGCTATCAGTACATGGCATTCTAGTGTCAAGCAATACATTGCTACTTCAGTGCTGCCTCAAGGTCCATGTTGTCTGGTGACAGTTTCCTACCCTAAACTGGTGTCTGGAACATGGGAAGAATTCAGAGTGTTCCATCACCATCACCTTCTTGCCTTTAGACATTTTGAAACAAATACTCAGACACCACAGAGTAAGAACTAGCAAGCACCATGAAGTTTCTACTAAGCAATCATCATGATTCGTTTAATCCTGGACTTCTGGCTTTAAGATATTTCAAATGCAATACAGTAACAGAACGAAAGGAATAATTACTAACTCTCCAAATATTTGCAAAAAATTACAAGGTTTAGTTTAGATACAACTTACCATGCCTTTGCAAAATAAACTCATTTGCCTCAACATATTCAGACTCTTGTGACCCAACAACAGCTTTAACTCGAAGCCAATGAGATGAATAAGGGTCACATATTTCCTCTGAGAGATCACAAAAATGAGCTGAAGTGTTCACACAGGTTGAGACATTCTTATAGTGACCTAAACTGTAAAACAGATCAAGTAATAATTAATACAATTTCAACTGCACAAGTCAGTACAATACACTACCTGTAACAAAAAACAAACTGAGCATGGCCAGGACCTGTGAGGGCACAGATTGCCCATGGAGGTTGTGGAGTCTCTTCCCCTAGGGGAATTCAAAAGTCAACTGGACATAATCATGGATGACCTGCTCAAGCAAGGGATTTGGATCAGATGACCTCCAGATATCCTTACCAACCTCAACCATTCTATCACTTGACAAATTTTCCTTTAATTTACACTTGAAAAACCTTCACCCTACATGACTTCACTGCATAGAAACCAGAGAATTTACCATGGACTGACTACTTTTATGTGCTTCTAGAGAATATCAGGTATAGAAAATAATAAAATAGTAAGAACTTACTTGTAAGGCATGATTTCCACAATAAAATGAGGAGTTTTGGACATAAGTGGGTACTGCCAATGCAAAACTGTTTTGAAATTTTCAGATGTTACTAAAATCCCTGTTGGTGAAGGCACTAGAATGAAGAGAACAATTACACGTTGATAAACAGACCTTTGCAAACACAACAGCCAAATGAACTTCTAAATTATTTGGAAAAGGCAACATGCTGAACACAAAAATCACAAATACTTCCCCCAAATGAGCTAGTCTGTCACCAATACAAACATCTATAAGCCCTGTACGCTGTTCTACTACTCACCTCTCATGCAAAGACAGCTTTTGTCCTCTTTGCAACATCAGATAACCCATGCCCACTGAGAGCAAGTCTATCAGACAGCCTGTATCAGGCCCCTAAGCAGTGATTATACCCCTGTGTTGGTCTTTAACAGCAAGACAGGTTGTAAGACTTTACCCAAGTTAGAGGAGACTACCCAGTTCCTGTAGATTTCTCTCGCTGTTCAGAAATTGAATTGGAGTGGATGGGCTGAGAGATGGTACCAGAGCTGGAGTATCAAGACCAAAATACAACAGGCCTCCTAGGGTAAACCTGGATTCCCTATTAATTTCTAACAGTAATACTTCTACCACTCCAGCAGTGTCTTCAGTAAGCTGTGATGACCAAAATAAACTACAAACATTTGTAAGGAATTTGAACACTGAAGCTATAATGTAGTTCCATTTGAAGGAACGTGTTTGAAGTACACTTAGCAAACAAAATCAGAGGCAATATAGTAAAGCAATCCAAAGATAAGAAGCAACACTGACAGTCTTCCATGTACAGCAAGTATCTGTTTCAAGTAGCAATCCCAAGAGGAGTAACAAGGGAGCAGCTGCAAGGGAAGGAATAATACAGAATCCTGTAAATGCTGATGTGCCGCATGACACTCAAGAAGAGAAGAGAAATTAAGGTCACTTGTCGTGGTTTGACACAGAAAAAGAAATTTTCTCGGAAGGCAGAGGTCAATTTGGATATTGACCGATTGAAGGTGGACACGCCTCTGAGAACACAGAGGGGTTAAAAGCAGAATTCCCAGGGAAACTCGCTCTCTTTGGTTCCGGTCAGCGCACAGTGCAGCCTCTCCCCTGCCCGGCCGTGGCTGGGTGGGGAGGGGAAGGCCCATGGCCTGACTGAGGTGGGCCCAAGGGTGGAGGGACTGGAAACCCCTGCAGATGGAAGGGTGGAGAAATCTGGGATGTCTCCGTTCCCCCCAGTTCACGCAGGGAAGGAGAAGAGCGAGGGGGGGTGGGACGAGGACCGGAAGGTGCCTAGCTGCCTTTGGGAGCCGGAGAATCTGGGCAGAGAGCCAGCCAGGGAGTCAGGACTTGAGAAATGAAAGCTTTGTGAAATTTTTTCCCCTCCTCAGTTTGAAAGAGAGGAAGAGAGACAGCTTGGACCCTGGGATGTTATAAGGAGAAATTCTAGGTGGGAGGGGGTGAATGAGTGTTTTTTTGGCTGGACTTTCTCCTTGGTAGCCACCGACTGAATTAATCTCCTCCTCCAAGAGAGACTGTATTTTGGGAAGATGCCAGCGAGCCAAGAGACCATGCTTCAGCTGGGAAAAGACAGAAGTGGAGCGAACAGAGAAAAGTTAGGGGGTTTGTGGTAGTGCCCCCTGTCCTCAAAGAAGGAGAAGATCTCTGTTCTTGGATCCCCAGCCCCAGGGGAAAATGGGGGGGGACTGTGGTCCCAAAAAACTAAAAACTGAACTGTTGTTGGCTTTTTCCCCCTCTTGGCAGAACATCCTTGAAAGGAAAAAAATCCTAAAGGCAGTCTGACCACCCATGCATTGGTGGTGAGAGCACTGTGCATGGAAAGGAGAAGGGTCACCATGGCAAACTTTTCTCCAGGCAGTGCCATGTGTGACATGGAAGCACAGGATGTGGCAGCTGTGTTTTCTTGGGGGGTCTGTGGCACAGGAGAGACTCTGTTCCCTCGATGGACTGAGTATCGGTTGTTTGGAGGGTGGAAACCTGACTGGGGTCCAGATTGTGTCTCACTGTGGTTTGTTGGAGTTGGGTGGTAGGAGGAGGAATGCTTTGCAAGGTTTTCATTTTGATCTTTGTGTGGTTTTTTTTTTTCTTTCCTCCCCTTTTTTTTCCTTTTGTAGTAGTAGCTTAATAAAGTTTTCTATCTGTTATTAAGCTTGGGCCTGCTTTGCTCTGTTCTTGATTGCATTTCACAGCATTCAATTGAGAGATTGCATTTTCATGGGGGCACTGGCATTGTGGCAGTGTCAAATCATGACATCATTCAACTAAATTTAACTGTTACAACTCAGCTTCTCAATATCTAGTTTGGCACCTCTAGTATTCTCAATATGGCTTTTACAAAATGCTGAGGGAACTCATATCAGACTTGCTCTTGTTCACAAAGCAAGTACTACAACTTCATTCTCTGATGTATTTAGGGAAAGTAAACAATTTTCACATCCTGAGAACAAGACCACAAATATAACACATTACTGAAAGTGATACGTAGAGGCTGAGATATGCTACTGACAACCACAAAGATTTGATGTAATATAGGTCCTTCTGCAAGCAGTACCGTGGTTTGTTTTAATACATACAAGAGGGGTATTTCAGCTATTGGATGAAAAGGAAAATAATAATCACATTCACAACCACAAGAAAAAAAAGGTGACAAGTTGACAGAAGAGGCATCAAGCACACAGATAGGTGAAAGCACATAAACATTACTTCAAATATGCACTTTTAAGCCACAGTGCAGCTAGCCTTACAAAATTTTAACTTTTGTGTACTATTACACAAAATAACCTGCTTAACATAAGGGGTTGACCCAGAGCACTGAAGGAGGTAACAAGTATTACAGCAGGACCCCTCCATCATCTGCCTAAGGCCTGGGGAAGTCCCTGCTGATTAGTAACCAGCAATGCAATGCACTGCCTAAAGCAAAAATTAATTCAATAAACTGGACATTTCCAAGATGTAAAAATGAGATAGCCTTCAAAGCCTGATACTTGTACCTTGTGTAAGACTGAACTTCCTTCCCTCATTCTAGCATTATGGTATACACAGAGGGATTTGTCAGCACTGCTTACACAAAAATAATTCAGCAGAAGTGCAATAATGCACATAATTGAACAGGGCCTGATGACTCCACAATGCAGAGTTTATGGTTCAGCTATCTGAGACAACAGCAGCCCTAGAAACAGCAGAAGTTCATTCAAGTCATATGTGACTTTTAAACATAATTTAGGCACTGAAATACAGACTGAAAGCACAAACTGAAAGCTTGAAAAGACAAACTGAAGAAATAACAAGTAAAAATGTATTTTGAGTCTGTTCCTTTTTTAGATTTCCAAAAAACAAACAAATCCTTATATTCCCCAAGTGACACATCATAGGAAGACACTTATAAGCCACTTTAACAGGCCAAGAGGGACAACAGTCTGAACTTTGCTGTAGAGTCATGGTTAACTAATCATTTAAAAACAGATAGAGGCCAGTTGTTCTCTTCTGGGCCCCTGACTGGGAGAAGTGTACCTTCCTTGTGCCAGCCCTGTACCCTACCTACAGCTGCTTCAGCTCACAGATTCACAGAATATTCTGAATTGGAAGGGACCCGCAAGGATCACGAAATCCAAGTCTTATGTAAGTGGCCCATAGGAGACCTGAGCTCACATATCCACTTAAACTGCAGCCATATAGGGCAGCAGTTCTGATGACTTATGCCACCCATGAAAATGAAGAAAATGGAAAAAAGATCAGATAAATTTGCACTACCTTCGAATACTTGTGCAGTACTCTGCAGCCATATGCAGTGAAAAAAAAAAAACCAAACAGAAAAAAAGGTGGCAATAAGATAACCAATACTCTGAAAGACAGATTCTGAAAGCAGCAAGTCAATGCTAAGGATGAAAATAATAAATAAAAATAATTTAGTCTATCTCTGAAGGCTGCATTTCCTTTTTTTCTTTTTTTTTTGTGTCCAACTTGGGATTCAAAGGGTTTGAGATAACAACAGACTTGACTGGGGTGTACCACACTAAATTTACAACTGTGGCTTGCCCTGAGGCTCACTTTCCTGACTGTATATTCGAGTCCAGGGCTCAGAGTCCAGCACTCGTTGCTTTCACTGCTTGCAGTACTGCTTATCACCTCACAGGAATGAACATGCCTGGGAACATCCTGGTAACAGCCATGGTGATACATATGGGCTGGCAAGTGGCCAGGGTATTCTGTGCTGCATCACACCCAGTACATAAAGTGGGGGGAAGAAGGAGGAAGTGTGGCACATTTGGAGTGATGGTGTTTGTCTTCCCAAGTAACCCTTACCCATGATGGGGCCCTGCTCTTCTGGAGACGGCTGAACACCTGCCTGCCCATGGGAAGCAGCAAATTAATTCCTTTCTTTGCTCTGCTTATGTGCATTGCTTTTGCTTTCCCTATTAAACTGTCTTTATCTCAATCCATGAGTTCTCCAGCTTTTACCCTTCTGATTCTCTCCCCAGTCCTGCTGGTAATGGAGTGAACAAGCAGCTCTGTGGGGTTTGGTTAAACCTTGACAAAACGGTCCTCCTAATTATTTATATCCTCACTTCAATCTGTTCTAAATCAAACAAAATTGACCTGTACTAAAAGCAGAGTTCAGCCATCTGAGGGCTAGACAAGAGTTAGGAGCACTGCCCAGCACCACAGGACCAAAACCAAGCCGGAAGAGGTCACTGCTCACCAGAGGCTGCAGGAGCACCAAGCACGTGCCTTGGGGAGGAATGGAAAATGTCTGTCAGAGCAGTGGTTCTCCCTTCTGCCATGCTCCCCTTCAAGGCAGCACATCTGGGTTAGCGTGGCCCCTCTCTGTGCACTTCTGGCAGGCCAGGCACCAAACAGGTCCTGCTCCCATCAGACTGTTGGAGGGGAGCTGCCTGTTGGCTGTGCTTGGCTGGGAGCTTGGCAGACTGGGAAGCACCAAGGAGCAAGGTGATAAAGAAATTTTGTACCTGCTAGATGACTGGCTATCTTTTAAGAGGCAGCAACCACGAGGTTTATGTGAAAATGCTTGCATGTGCCTGTCTTGGCCAACTTTCATTTATTCTTGCAAAAGAAACCAAGGACATATATTTCTCTTGTAATGCCAACTCCATACCTGAATGTTACTTCCTTAAAAAAGTTACTGAAAACAAGCTTAAATTAATGCATGTAACAATTTATGCAGAAAACTTCTACCAGAAGTTCTCGAAAGACATCAGATTCACAAAGGAATTAGTTTACAAATTAAATGAGTACCATGACTGGTGTAAAATTTAAAGCTACTAATTTTTTAAGTATTTACTGCAATGAACTTAAATGATTTCTCAAGTATCATGAATAAACGTTATACACAGTAGATTGAGCATTTTTACAGATGCTATTTACAGCAGAATTTTATTTTCTAAGGTCTCAGAGGTTTGACATTGTTCTGTGCAGTTTTTAAAATCATTGTTTATGACAAAAATCTCCACAAAGTTGTAAGCTGTACTAAGAGGAGAGGTAGACCGAGATCACCATCTTAAGAAAAACCACACCAAGTAGCACATGATGGACACTTAAAAAACAGATGCAATAATACAAGATAAATATTGTTTTATCTATGAGTGTTCATCCCTTTTGTTATAGCTGAGAAGTGTTGTAATAGATGATATCTAAATACAGCACTTTCTACCATCTAATTTGTTTTTGTTTGCAGCTTGACAGTAAATTGCTATGAATGTCAGTAATCTGAATCATAAACAACTCAAGGCCACTATGATTATCACACACAACGGGAAGTCAGCTGCCTAAATGAACTACACACATCCTTGAAAATGTGGCTTACAATGTGCAGCAAGCACCTGCACCACTACCACAGCCTCTAAATATTCTTCACCTTGACCACAGACCTTGTCTTCCACGATATTAAAATAAAGACTGAGAGTTCCCATCAGCAAGAGCCCAGCTCCACTGTGGGGTCAGAGGCCTGTCAATGCAGGCACATTAGGCACTCAGCTGCAGGAAATGCATATGTTCCAACTGCTCCTGGATTGTCTGGCATCATTCCTTTTCTAAGGAAAACAGTGTCCTAGAACGGAAGATGAAGATGACTGAACACTTCCTCATTACACACTCAGCCTCGATATATGTATTATACTACCGGCACATTGAAAGCCCTATAAGATTTAAGGGGAAAAAAATAATCATACAACTATTACCAAGGAAATTCTGGGCTCCTCGGTACAAGAGAGACATGAAGTACATGGAGCAGGTCCAGCAAAGAGCTACAAAACTGACCAAGGAATTGGGGCATGTCCATTATGAGGAAAGGCTGAGGGAGCTGGGCCTGTTCAGTCTCATGAGGAGATGATCGAGAGGGGACCTCACCCAAAGCTACAAGTACCTGAAGGAGGAGTGCCAAGAAGACAGTTTCTCACTGGTGCCAAGCAACAGAACAAGAAGCAAAGAGCAGAAACTAATGTACAGAAAGCTCCACCTGAATATGAGGAAAAACTTCTTTACTATGTGTGTGACCAAGCACTGGAACAGATTGCCCAGAAAGGCTGCGGAGTCTCCCTCACTGGAAATACTCGAGAACCATCTGGATGCAATCCTGTGCCATGTGCTCTAGGATGACCATGACTGAGCAGGAAAAGGTTGGACCAGATGACCCACAGCGATCACTTCCAACCTGACCCATTCTGCTATTCTATACGTGACAGCATCATAAACATGGTTCAGACTTCCCTTTCTACCTTAATTCTTTACCTGTAGGTCAGCACATCTGCTTGCATCAATAGTATAACAAAGTAAGTCATTACATATAAACCCACCATTTTCATTCAACTAATACACAGAATTGTCAATTAGAAGTCCCTTCATTATGCTTTTGTTCACTAAAAAGAAAGGGTTTACCTATAGTGGCTGTGACCAAGATGAATGCAAATCACCAAGAAAATACTGCTGGAGTTTTCAAAATTTAACTCAAAAATACATTCTGCTCCTTTGAGCTGAGGGTTTGCTGCACCCACACGTAGAAAAGTGAGCTTTCTGCTTCTAATGGTGTTTTTAGCATCATTAGTCCTTATCAGCCAAAGCTAAGCAGACTTCCAATGCATGGTGTGGCCCATGCCCAGGGGCAATCAAGTTCAGTCACTTCACCTGGGCATGGATCTGAACTCAAAGAAATCTCCATTAGCAGAATCCAAAAAGCCTGGGCACACAGCCAGCTCTCAGTAGTCTCAATAAAAATTAAATTCATGTTCTCTTTGGACTATTAGACAGCAACCTCTGTAATTAACTTTTCCAGTTTAAAATGAAACTAGTAAGCCTGACTATTTCTTTTGTAGTTTACTCGCCGTGCAAACGGAGACATAATGCTGCTCTCCGTTGGCAAGCCACTCTTCCCCAGGAGCGCTTCGCCAAAATGCGCGTGTTCCAGGCCGTGATCCCGGCACCTTCTTTACACTCCCTAGTCCTGTGCTCCCCATTTCCGCACCGAAATTCCCAGTTTCCCTACTTCTTTGTACATACGAAGCCATGAAGCACGGCGCAGCAGGCCTGTCCCAGGCACACGCCGCTCCTGCTGTGAGTGCCAGAAGCGTGCGAACAGCCGAAACGCGGCTGATGTCAGCAGCGCGCCGCCGGCGCGCCGCCAGACGGCCTCCGGGGCCCGGCCGCACCGCGCACCGGGACAGCTCGGCCGGGGCGCCCGGGGGCAGCCCGGGAGCGGGGGCTCCTCCCGCCGCCGGCCGCTCGCACTGCCCGACGGCTCCCCGTGCCCGCAGCGGGCGGCAGCACGCGGGCCTGGCCCCACCGGCGGCGCTCGGTCCCGCAGCGTTCCGCACAGGGCGCGGCACGGCCGGCGCCGCCGCCCCTCGGGTGACCCGCGCTGCCTCAGTCGGTCTGCCTGCCCGCGCCGCGCCAGCCCCCGCCTCGCCCCGCCCGTTACCTGCGGGCGGCTGCTCCTCCTGGGAAGCCGCGCTCCCGCGGAGCGCCAGCAGCGCCGCGACAGCCAGGAGGGACAGCGGCCGCCACATGGCGCTCGGCGGGGACCGGACGAAGCCGCCCCGCACACGGAGCCCCCGGCGCTGCCGGCCCCACGCCCGCTCGCCGCCCCGCCCCGCCGCGGCGCCTGCGCCGGCGGGAAGGGGCGGGATGCCCGGCAATGATAGCGCGGGGGCGGCGCGGGGTCACCGGCGGACAGCGCCCCGGGGGCGCCGCGGGCGCGGCGGGAGGGGGAAGCCGCGGAACTGCGGGCTGGCGGCCGCCCCAGCGGTGTGGGGGATGTCGTGCTCCGCGATGCCCGCGCTGGCTTTGTCTGGGACGTGTTTAATACCTGTCAGCCCCAGCCGCTTGGACAGCCCCGTCCGGCTCGTTATGTTGCAACTTATGCTGTCTCCCCATTTCTTAAAAAACACGAAGCGTTCACCCTGTGGAGTATTTCGGAAACAGCACACGGAACTGGTACACGTAGAGAAATCCTAATTTATGCTGCGAGGCTTTATTTTTCTTGGAAATAACCTAAATGTATATGTGCTTCAAAAAATCGAAGTTTGCTGAGTAGGATGGAGACTGCAGTTTTTGCCATCTTCCTGTTCCCGTGTCTCCTATCCAGTGTCCCAGTGCCAGGCAATTCTGCACCTTCACCTTTTAAAGTCAAGGCCACCCGCTTCTCCTACATGCCTCTGCAGCTGCGATGAGGATGTAGCAGCTATATAAGTTTTTGTCAGTGATTTTGCAAGTAATGATTTTTCCAGACCTGAAATGGAGGAACGTTGATGGATCTTTGACATCCACACGTCTTCTCAGGCTTTCAAGGAGACAGAAAGGAGGAAACAGAGCCACAATGCCAGAACCTTTATGCTTCCCCCTTCCCATACCTCTCTTTGAAACAGCTCAGCTGCTCACTTTCCTTTATTTCCTGTCCCAAGTTCACTCCCTAGGGAAAGGTGTGGAGAAAATTGTTTTCGTACTACTTGGTATCAAAACTCAAGAGGCGGCACAATTTGCTGTGTGGGATGGAATGAGTAGCAAGGAGAGCGAAGGTTACAAGTTAGCAATGGATGATGAAAAAACCACCTCACTGTCACAGCCTCAGAAATCAGGTGTTCCCAGAGGTGATGGAGTGTAGGATCAGCGTGGGGTACAGAGCTAACATCTCGTCCCAGCTGTGCTAAGGCTGAAGAAAATGGATTGTGAAACTACACTGACTTTGTGTACCTAACGATCCTCATAGACTGACCTTTGTGCTTAATGCAGGGCAACAGCAAGCTTTTTACGACCAACAAGCACTTAATTGCCTTTACTGAAGTATTGAGCACTCACTGGCACGTGGATTTTAACTGCCTGAATTATGTCATTCTTGCACAGTATTTTCTGGCACATAACGACAGGATGAGAAGAAAATGGCCTCACATTGTGACAGAGGAAGTTTGGATCAGATATTAGAAAAGGAATTTCTACATCAATGCAGTTGCCAAACATTAGAACATGGCTTCCCAGGGAAGTGGTTGGTTGAGTCACTATCCCTGGATAAAAGAAGCACATATATATTAAACTTAGAGACAGGGTTTAATGGTGGACTTAGTAATGTTTCAATGACAGCTGGATTTGGTGATAGTAACAGGTTTTTTCCAACCTACATGATTTTGTGATTGAAATGATAATTTACACAAAATTAAGTAAGAACAAGGCATCACCAGCCCTTGAGAGAGTTCAGGTGTTCTGACAGTTGTATCAAAGAATGACAGTGTACCTAAGGTGGCTGTCACATAAACAGAGCTTGATAAGATTGTGGGTGTTTTATGAAAATACTTCAGAGACTTGAAAAAACATGAAATGGGAAATCAATGAATAAAAATTAAGCCAGCTCTGCATGAAGAAAGTAAATATAATTCCACTTCTGAGATCTGTTCCTGGTGTACCCGCTGCCTGTGCTATGGATACAGCTGTTGGCAGGGGGTGTTCTTACTGTGCAGTCAATGTACCCTATCACCACCAAAACATTGCCAACTTACTCAGTTTTATCCTTGTCCTGAAGTGTTATACACTGGGGAAAAAAAAATGGCTAATATGTAAACTGTCTTGTAACTTCCTCTTTGCTCTTCACACACTCAGCCCAAGTGCTCGTCATGTGCCTTTCTCACACAAAAGGTCCTGACAAGATAAACAAGTTCACATATTGTGAGACACATTTCCACAGCCTTTTGTATGCTTGTTTGTTTGTTTGTTTTCTTAGCTATCACTTAGTTGTGTCACAGGGTTACTGTGCCTTCATGTCCATGTGGTTTTGCCATCTTTGATGAAATAGGGACAGGATTTTCACCTCACTTATACTTTAAGTGAGTACATTTTCTTTAAATGCTATCATAAAGAGAAATCACAGACACAGAGAAGTTATGTCTAACCAGAACTTCCCCCAGTGATTAAAAGCACTAGCTGTCCTCCCCTCCCAAAGGGAAAAACAATCAAATACATAAACAGCCCCAAAAGAAATAAAATAAAAAAGAGATCATTTGTGATCATTTCACTTCTACACATCCCATTAATCTGTTGGGAAGTTTAGTAATCTTCTCATGTAGACTTACAGTAAAAATACACATTTGATCTTCCAGGAGCATCATTCCTAACTCTCCAGCAGTCATTTCAAATGCATGTCCAATTTTATTTTCCTTGGCTACCAATTTTTTCTAAATTAACAGTTTCAGGAAACAGCAAACTCCATTGGAGCCCCCTTTATTTCAATTTTAAAGTATATATATATAAAAAAATCCAGTCAGACAAAGGAATACAATACATTCTCCTTGGCAACAACCATAAGATCTTGATATCTGTCTGACTGTGCAATGGCTGTAGAGCTATTAGCCAAGCAGCAGGTATGTGACTGGCCATTTAAAATGCTGGTTTTGCATAGTGAAGGTATGGTGGAGTGCTAAGTCTGAGCATGGAACTTGAGAATCAGCAATGTAAATCCCTAGGAAAGCAGGCTTCATAAATTTTGCTGTTCATGGAAAATTTTATATGAATATGTGTTTGTTGAAGCAAGTTCTATTATCTGGAAAAGGAGAAGGCCAAATAAACAGTAACTGGAATGCATAGCAGAGGAAGGTGAAATCAAATAGATGAAGCAATATATGAAAGTGCCAGTGTGTGTACTGATACCAGCCAAGCTTTCATTCTTTTTCACAAATGCCCAAAGATAATTAATCAGCCATGGCAATAGGTGTCCTGCAGTTGAATAGGAAGAGGAAAATAAGGAACTTCAGTTACTCATTTGAGCACAATGTTAAACTGTTACCCTTGGCTGAAGTTGAGATGGAGTAGGGATCCGTTCATGATCCCACAGGGAAAGGGATTATTCCTGAGCAGGACACTATTGGGCTTTTCCAGGAACATAAGAGATAGTCTTGGAGAAAACTCAGATGGCAGAGACTTACAGAGACACCTACCTTTCCAAATTTATCAACAGTTTTTTGTTACCTTGGCCATTTATTAGATATAACTTGTTTGGCTTATGCTTCTATTGTTTAAAAATAACAAAAGGATATTTGACAAATTAGTGGTGGGTCAGTAAACTGTCACTTCAGCTAAAGCCAGAAGAGACACCTGGTCTTTATTCTATCCAATGATTTATTGTGCTGGGAGACTTGCCACAATTGAACTGTGTGATAATTAATAGACTATGAAAAATGTTATCAGATTATGTTTGTTTATTTATTAGCAACAGGCTAATAAATTATAAATGTGTTAAATCATGTAGAGAGGGGAACAGCAACTCCAGCACTTGAGGAAGCAGATATTTTCTGCAGCAGTGCACAGGACTGCCCATGTCTGTCCCAAAAGGATGTTGCAGTCAGGAAGAGGGGCTGAAAGGAACTATACTGATCAAAAGTTGAAAGTGGGTATTCTGAGGAGAGGCTAAAAGTGCTTATCTTTTAAAATAAAAGGCTGAAATTGAAACATCTCTCTGCAAAAATGTGCACTATTTTTAAACCGAAAGAAAAAGTTTAAACATAATAATGAAATACAAAATGTTCCTGCCTGAATTAAGGCTGAAAATTACAAGAACATTTCTAATTTTCATGAGATTAGACCTTGGAACAGCTTCAGACTAAGATTAATGGGAACATAAATTTAGTTAGGTGTAATGAAGTTTGTTTATATTATAAATAATTTTGAAAAAATAGTTATTAAAGACTATTTCACTGCTATAGCAGTGAAGAGGATTCTGGTAATCTATCTAGATTACTAGTGAACTGAAGAATGTGTATAAATATTAGCTGCTAAGAGTATTGTATTAGAGCTTCTTTGTTTTGTAAAGTGTATTATTGATAACCTCCAAGCCTCTCCTTTTTAGACAAAAACCAAACTTCATCCCCATAAAATAAAAAAGTTCTTCTGACAATACTTTGAAATAATGCCAAAAGAGAATTAAAACCTGGTAAAAGAAAAAAAAAAACCAAAACACTTGATTTAATAAGAAGCCTTTCCAATTTCTACTGGACATGTGTTTCATTTGTAAGCATAGTGAAGCAAAATGCCCTGCAGAGCTGCACACAGACTGGCACAATTCTGACATAGTAAGATCGATAAAGGGATGCATATCTCATTACATCCACTAAGAAATTAGTTGTTAAAAAGAAAAATGTCAAGAATGGTTTAGATTGTAGAATTGTGCCTGAGTCTGATCTGTAACAAACTTATATAGCGTACTGTCAAACCTAAGTAGAACATAATTGCTACTCAACAAACAGGCAGCTAAGCAAGTAGTTAGTAGTTCGTGTGATTTTGTTTTCCTGATTTTTTTCCTGAGGAAAAAACTTTTCTAAACTTTTCTACAGTTATTTTTGCTTTTGCTGAAGAACTTGTGGTAGTTTTCTGTTATTGGGAGGAGAGCTATATAAAGACAAGAAGTTAAACATCATGCACATCTTGGGAAATGGAGTGGTGTGTCTGAGTTTTTGAAAGGTAAATTGCTTGTTGGTAGAATTGTGTCGTTAAAGTTCAGGGCTTGACATTTCTCAGTGATCTCAGTCCTAGGTGGAGGTTAACAAAGCTTGGGAAGGATGTAGAACTGATAGTGGAGACAAGGAATAAAGAATTTACAGTCCACAGGGACATTTGGCAGAACTCCTAAGGGTGGGTCTTTACAAACTCACAAAACAGGGATAAACTAATAGAGCGAACTTAGCAACTGTGCTGAATCCTCTCCAACTGGGTAAAAAACAATTCCACCAGGGAGAGATTACGACCACCAACTCATGAACCACCAACCCAGGAAACCCACTGAATCAAGAAAAGAGAAAGGCTGAGCATGCTCACTAATTAGGGTAAGAAGCAAAGAAATAATTCAACCAATTAAGATAGAATATTAATTAACAAGAGGACTAGGTAACTTGCAGCCAATGAACATGAATGCCTTTGTTTGCTAAAATGTAATAAATAGTGAAAATTTTGGAAGTCAGTGAGCTGATTTTGTGGATTTGTCACCCAGCACCTCCTTCTGTGCAGAGCCCTGTGTGGGGATCAGCCTCTTGCACACCAGTTTTTGGACAACAAGAGGATCTCTGTAATTATGTACAAAGATAAAATCACTCCTCTAAAATGTGTAAAGCTGCCAGGGCCATGCAGGTATGTTTTATCCAGACTACATGGGTACAGTTTTCATTGTTTTTTCTCTAAACTATTGGTGTTCAGTTGCAGAGCTAATAATCAGTCTTCCAGGAGAGAGAATAGGAATGAGATATTACAGAGGGGTGTGTGCATACTGTAGCTATAACACCACAAGGATGTGTTAGGTGAAACTGCAACTTTTGCATTCCAGTGTATATTATTTGGGAGAAAAAACTTTCTATAAATCAAACAACACCTTAAAAACCATGTTGGAGAGTTGCTGACTGCACACATAAACTAGTTCACAATTTGGTTCCCTTCCCAAAGGAAACTAGGACATTGACATTTAGGCAAATAGTTGAACCTACACAGTGAATAAGTAAGACAAAACTACCCACAACTGCATCAGAAATTCATATGCCAGTCTTTGTTCTCATCAAAGGCATTTATTTTTATGGAAGTCAACCAGGAAAAAAAACTTTTCTGATATCTTTGATAAGAAATGCACCTTTGAACTTGTTCCAGTACAAATGTTCAGTAAGCACATATATGCTTTTGTAGAGACACATGTAGAGACACAAGCATACAGAATGGGTTGTAGAAAAGCAATTGTTCTTGGCCTGATGATCTGAATTAGAGTCATCTATTCTCTCATATAATTATCTGCTGAATAAGAAGGGAAGATGAGCATGGAAAAATTGCAAGTCAGACACACAAATCGTTAATTCCTTCTGCTGTGTGGAAGGGAAACAAGGCGTCAAATTATATTGAGTGGCCACCTCCTCCAGGTAAGGCAGTGCTTTCAACAGCTCACATAGAATAGAGACAGTTAAGTCCCCTCTGCTTGGACTGGCAGATGCAGGCACTGGTGCAGGCATTCACATCATGCTCTCCGGTGCATAAGCACACATGCATTCATGGATTCCCCTGAGCACCAGCATGACCCCTCTGATGGTCACCTTCTGCATCCAACCCTCCCTTGCCTCCCCCACAGGTCTTCCAGTCACTGGTTGGTCTGGATTGAGGCTACTGCAAACACCCATGCACTCACACTCTCATTCCATAGACACCCCTTGTTCACAAGGCCCTCAGGCGTGGCAGCAGTGACTCCCTGTCAGCGTTATGACCCAGCCTGAAGGCTCCTTACTCACTGGCTGGTCCAGCCTCAAGTTCGCTGGTAAGCACACACACACCCTGCCCCCCATTTTGGGGAAGATACAGCCACTTGCCCCCAGTAGCTGGCACAGGCACCCAGGCTGTGACCCACAGCCCTGCTCCAGCCCCTGTGCCGAGCCCCTCACTCAGCTCACTCAGCCCTGGGAGGGACAGACTGCTCATGCACAGGGCTCAGACAGACAAACACACTCATTGGACCCATTTACATTCAACAGCTCCCTTCATAGCCTTTTCTGCCTACCACCCTCTTTGTTCCTCCATGCCTGTATTCCGCCCCTTTTCCTCTATTCCCTCAGGGATTTGCACACCTTATCCTGTTCCTGTAGCTATCCTAGTCCAGGTCTCTCCCTGGCCTACAGTCCCAGCTGTTGCAAAGCCCAGGGTCTTGAAATGACAACCCTTCCAAACCAAGCAAAGCAAAGGTAAGCCCATTTTCCAACACTTACTTAACAAAAAAATTGTTAGCACAGGTAGAACTTGTCTGATTTCTCTGTGAGGTTTATTCAACTCACCTAGACTTCATGGTGCAAATAAACGTTGGTGACAACGAATAGAAAATTTCTAGTTGTCAGCTGGAAAGATCCAGGAGAATTTAAACACAGAAAAGTATTTTACTAATCCAGGCTGGGATAAGACTTTAATAGGAACCAGAAATTAATCTGACAGAGAAAAAGAAGAGGCATAACTTGGAAGTCTGATTGATCTGTGGAGAGTTTCACTTTCCCGAGATAGCAGATGCAAATAAAGACATCCAGATTGGACTGGGAAGAAATGAAAGTATGTGGGCATGCAGCTACCTTTGGTCAGGTGCATTTTGGTCTGTTGAAGGAGACTGATAATGTATGGACAGGCTCAGGATTGTGTACCAAAGAGTGAAGAACAAGAAAATTTGAAGAGTGTCCGTGGGAAGATGCTGTTTCCAGATATTTTCAAGGACAAAAGGCACAGCATTGATGTTTGCTGGCCAAAAGGGGTGGCCAGCTAGGCTGCTGCCACACTGTCACCTGGTATGCTAACAAGTACATTAAAAGTGTAATACTGCTACCAGTAAGAACCAGGGTCCAGGACTCCCCTTCTACTAAAGGACTCTGATCACTGGCCTTCACAGCTTCGTATCCCCTGGCCAGATGCATCTTCAGCATGGGGAATGGGCAGTGGAGAGTGCCACCCCTGGAATCCTACATAGATGCTACCATTGGAGCCCCTTGGGCAACAGCAAAGGTTTTGCTCAGCAAAAATATATCATGAAGGCTATGTGTGGCAGGATGTTTGTACATGAATGCTCTTCAGAGTTTTGGCTTTCTAAAATAGTTGCACTTTTGCTGTTTGCAATCTGTTTTTATTTCTTTTTCCTTGACTTTCTTTGGTCCATACACAATGTCATGCCTCTGAACTTTACTGGGAAGATGGGCAGAACTGAGAGAGAAGGTATTTTAATTGCTGGGACTGCAAAATGTCACTGCAGCTGGCAGACACAACTGCAGTCGTGCACCAAGGGCACAGACACCTTTTACAGTGGAAACAGCCAGAACTACTGCTTGAGCAGAGGCCACTGTGCAAATCAGATGCACTTTGTGAACATGGCAGTAAGGGACATGTGACAGGAAACAACTCATTAGGGTGTGAAAAACAGGAAGGAAAAGTAGAAAACTCCCCCAAACCATGAATGGAGAAAATAAATAATAAGGAATTAAATTAATAACAGGAATAACACATTTTAGGAAGGGTGCTTGGAGAAAGCTTGACTGTATACAAAAAGATTTTTCTTCTTCTTGTTTGCTTCTTACTATTTTTAGTTTCTGTTAGAAAAGAAACAGTGCTCAATCTTAATTTTTTGCTTATAAAGGAAACCAAAATCCCTGAAAGTAAGTTAGAATCAAAAGCAGTAACAGTGTGTTCAGTAGATAATAGCAGATATGAGATAAACAATGAAGACCCAAGATAGTATTTCATGCACTGTGAATCATGTTATTATAAAGTAAATATGAACTTTACTCCTTTACAGATCGAGGATAAAATCTTCATTTTCATATTGGTCTCAAAACACCAATAATAGGCTATGAAGAAAAAAATGGGGTTTTGAAACATTTTCATCTTTTTTCTCTTAATACTATGCATTTTGAGCAAAATTTTAAAAAATGGTAAGACATGAAATGCTGTTAAGCCATGACATGAAAGTACTGCTTTTCATAGGATTATCTTTGTCAGTGATGTTGGGCTAAGGCTGAAGTTTGCCAGCAATTTTGGGCTGCAAAACAATATCTATGCTTTCCATTAACTATTTTAGTTTCTAGGTGGAAGCCAAAAATGCTTCTGTCATTTTTGATTTTTTTCTTTCTATGGCATCCTACCATATGCTGAGATATTTCACTACATCTTGTGCTGCAAGCCAAACTTTGATATATTGGCAATGCACTGTATGCCCCAGAGTTCTTAAGAGGTGTTTGTGCTGTGCCTGCTGTGGCTGGGGGTGGTCTTAAGTTGGTAACACATGAATAAAGCTGCAGGTTACACAAATGTGTAGTGGGTCTAAAAGGGAGCCAGAAGCACCAGAGGACTGTGTTCTTTACCAAGTTGTTATGTTATTTTCACTAGAGAGGAAGTGGCTATTTTTCCTCAAGAGACTGGAATTTTAAATAGACACTTGCTCATTGCGTTCCCACAATTCAGAAAGATCAGCGACTTGGCTGGCAAAATTGAGTCAAGAAACTGAGTGCTAGTCTTTGTGCTGACACTTAGAGGTATTAAACTTTCTGCTCAAAAGCAAATGTTAGCTATTGATGTTTCAAAGCATAAAAAGTAGATTATTAGATTTAATCCTCTATCATAAAGTAGATGATTCAATTACTTTTGTATTTAAATGAATGGTTTTTACTGATGCTCCAAGAGCTGTGGTCTTGACATTTGTTGCTGAAAAAGGAAAGGAAGCAGGTAAAATTTAGTGATTGAAACTAGTGTACAGACTAACACAGAGAAAATTAATATAAACATAGTTAAAAATCTTCTTTTCCTGTCTAACACTTGACTGAGTGATCTGGTTTGCCGTCAAAATGCCCATATTTGTTGCTTTGCTATGTTATCATCCCAGAGACATCTGTCAGATCAAACTGGAGAACTATTTGTATGTGACACACTACTTCATGTGGATTGAGGAAATACTACAAGCTGGAGTTCTAATGTTGTAACATTTATAGTGCATCTAAATAGGAAAGAAATAGCCTGATTTAGGGAGTAAAGGAGGTAGCAAGAAGAAGGGAAATAGGAAAGCTATGATTCAGGAGCCAGGGTTCAGTTTCTGGTCCTGCTGCTGGCCTTGTCAAATGACTTTTACAGGTGACATCTTTCAGCATGCCCTCAGTTTCCTCTCTTTCTAATGAGAGGAACTAAGGGGTGCTATTGTTAGCATGTATCTCATAGAATAACTACAGAAGAAATCAAATCTGTGTTTGAGAGGAAGTGAAAAGACCTTCAGACTAAATTACATTTCTCTCTACGGCTGGGTATCCTTGAATTTCACATTAAAACACACATACATAGAGAAATTGATGTAGCTACTTCAATAATGTGGATTTTTAACATTTTAGAATCTGCAAGTTAAGCACTGAAGGACTGGTATATCTAACACAAAGGGTTTACATCCTTTTTAAGTTGACTGCCTGCAGTGTTGTTTTTTTAAAACATTCTCAAGAAATAGTTTATTTTCTCAAAACAGAGACTGTACGACTAATAAGATCCCATCTATATAGTCTTCTGATGGGAAATGTATGTTTGGCTGAAATTAAAGCAAGCCTATGTTGTTTTAATTTCATGTAATTTCTTTCTGTTTTGTCTGAGCTGGAATATGATTAACATACATAAAGATAATTCTATAGAAGAGCAGCAGGCAGTCAGTGGGTGAATTCATAGATCCATCCCACTGATAAGCACTCGCAGATCAAAATGAGCTTTGCAGGTCTGACTTTTTGACTTGCTAGCTTCTCCTTACATTTAGTTACACTGGTTCCATCCAGTGTCAAAGCAAGAGAAGGCTGAGGCCATCAGCTGGATGAAGTTTGCATTTAGGACAATCTAGAAGTATTGTCATTGAACTAACTGTTTGGGTCATATGTTCATTGTGGGTTTTGTTTAACTGTGGACCTTGTGCTACTTCCAGAAAAATCCAAATGTCCTTATACTTTTATTTTATCGGAAAAAAATTTCCAGCTTAGGGGAAAAAAAAATCCTAAAATCTACTACCTCTATGTCCAGCCATGACTTCAGAAGTATTTTTGTGAGGAATATGTCCAGAATCCTGTTTAAAGTAACAATATCAAATTGGTTTTGCTCTTCCTTCAAATCAAGTACAGTTGGCAAAGTGTATATCAAGTTGCTTGTGGTGGAAAAAAAAGCATTGATGTCACACATTTTACCTGTTTAACATCACATGGTACCAGTGAATGGATCAATGGGTAAAACTTAACTTTTGAGTTTGCTGGGGAGGTGCATGGCCAGATCTAGGTTATGTTATCAAGGAGAGAGTCTATCTGCATGCACCTTGTATCTAAATGAGTGCACTCCCTAATCTGAGCTTCTACATAACCTGGCCTAAGTGCCACCATGAGGATAAGGACTTGACCGACTTTTGGTTTTACTTAGGATGCTGCTTCTTATGAGTTCCCAAGCTGAATATCAGAGAGCTAACCTAACTCTGGACTGCATAAACGGAGGAACAACAGACAAGCATTGAACAGATGCTATGTTATAACCATAGACTAAATAACTGGGGTAGATGCTTCAATGTCCTGACTATTTAAGCTGCCTAGATGGCTCAAAAATTGAAGTGTGTCCAGGAAAGAGTAATTTGAGATCTGGAGAGATTGCTCCTGGTGAAAAGAAACCAAACCAAGTTGATTGATACCATTTATCTGGCAAAAGGAAAATTGTGGTCTCCCTAGACATGGAAGAGTTTTCTGATAGAAGATAGATCTTCAGTCTAGGGAAAATGTTGTAAACAGATGCAATTCATAAAAGGTATTTACATATTTACTAACAGTGCATCCTGTTAGAATAAATTATACAGAAAACAGACAGAATCTTTAGCACTTAATATTAAATCAAGATCAAGATAGCCTAGCAGAAGTTCTAGGATTAACCCAGAAGCTAAGAAGTGTAATGCAGGAATTAAGAAGTGGTCACACTGTACAAAGGTGAACTAGATGATCATGATTGTCTCTTCAATTCAATTGTACAAGAGTACATGAGAATCTGCAAAAATTACCAACTGTGGTTGGTAAGGAGTTGTGCAAGAATGTTATATGATAGGGAACATTTCAACTACCACTTCCCTAAAGAAGTTTTGAAATCCTTTTTTTTTTGTTTTGTCTGCAGAAATGTAAAAAATAGAAGAGAACCTCAGTTCCTAAATAAACTGAGATTACACACCACAGGACATGCAGAAGACACAAGAACCCTTTGAGATTTCTAGGCTTTTTGTAGGAAAGAGAACTGATGACAGAGCATATTATTTTCCTGACAAAAACATGTTTATTTGCAATAATGCCTCATAACGTCTTTATTTTGGTTTGGTTTGGTTTTAACTTGTTGTTGTGGGGAGAGTGGTAGACTTCAGATGAAGTTTATTAGAGAAGCCCTCCATCTGAGTCATGAGGTGCAGAAACCTCCTTGCTTTCTAAACATATTCTCAGAGAAAATCTAGGTGCAGCTACATCCAAGCCCCAGACTTTGTCAGTGGTTTCAGTTTAAGGAATTAGAGAGGTATGATCTTTGTAGAACTTTGTCCCAGGCTTAATGACGGCAAATCAGATATATTTCTATGAAAATGAATTATTTCTTATAATAAAGGATTAGACAAAAAGATCTCAATCAGAATTATTTGCTAGTAAAAGTTTAAATTACTCATAGTGGATAGGAAAAGATAGTTCACTATATCAAAGCAATTATATTAAAGATAGCAAAAAGAAACAATAATTAAAGGAGTTGGTAACTCATCCATACAAATAACCAAGGGCTTAATCTCTTTCAGTCAGCCTTGAGGGGTCTCCTGGGGGGTGTCCCCTACCCAAGGAAGGAATTCCTACCCACTCCAAGGAGGAATATGTTAGAAGAACAGAATCATATGAGAGTAGACTGGACTTTCATAGTATAAAGTGATTGATTTCCAGTGCAGGTCTCCAGTTGCCTCACTATCAGTATGTTGATTTGGGGTTCGGGACCCAGACTGCTTTTAGCATAATTCAACATCAAAAACAGCACATGATTTCCCCTCTCAGTCCTTTCAAATAGGACATTGTCCCTTGACCACATTCCAGGTTGAAGAGTCCTGGTACACTTGTATATAAATAAAGGGCTGGAGATAATCTTCCTGTTTGTTCTTGGGGTCTTGTGTGTGCGTGTGGTGTTTTTTCCAAATTCTTGCAACCATAGCAGTTGCCTCTTGAGACAAGAGGGGTGCTGTGGTGATGGCGACATGCTTGATGATGCTATTTACACAGTCCTGGAGGGTTTAGATTACTGCTCTGATGCAACTTGCTTTCATGCAGTGTAAGTGTAGCTTTTGTACTTTTTTTTCCTCTGGGAGCTGTGCCTCATTGCCCAGGATGATAGCAATGAGCAATGGTAGCTTGGGAGACGTAGTCCTCATGCTAGCTTTGCAGAAACAGGAGAGAAATCTTTATCCACAGATCACTAAAATCTCTGTATTGTGTTGGCCTGCATGCTCGGTCCTCCAAATTTTAGAAGGTGGCTCTCCTCAGCTTCTCAAAGCCTGACTGACTTCCTCTATCACTTTCCTTACCATTGGCTCCTGTCCCACAGAACTGAAAGGGGGTTTTGCTCACTCAGGATTAGATGGACATGAGCTGGTGCTGGAGTCTGGTCAGAAGTGGCTTCAGAGAACAGGTTTGGCATGATCGGGTTGTGTGTACCGTGCTCACCACAGCTGCGCACAAGGGTTTCACTGCTCACTGCCCTGCCTTCACATCTCTAATGGACTCTGCCCAGCAGAGAGGAAACAGCATCTCCCAGACATGAGACAGGTAATTTCATCTCTGCATACCTCTTTCCCATGTATCTTTAACCTCTGTCTCTTTTTTTTTTCCAAGGCTGATCATGCTGTCTTGAAGATCTTCTCTACTTCCAAATGGCAATGAGCATTCTTCCTGGATATCCACTTGTTTGAAGTAGTTTATCCCTCTGAATTAAACATTTAATGTGGAAACACTTCTAAACCAAGATTTATCTGATTTTACAAACTAGTTTCTACTCCATCATTTCTTATTAAAAGTCTGCATTTACTGGTATAAAAGACAAATCTTTTCCTCTTCCTCACTGATCAGGCATCCATCACAGATACCTTCCATAGGAAACCTTGGCACAATCCCACCTTGTTTTCTATGGCATAATTTCCATTCTGGCACCAGCTATCCGTGGCAACAAGAAACTTAGTCTGCCTGTATAGGTCTTGGTGGTTTAGATACAACTATTGATTAGACTTTTCCTGTCATCTTATGCTTCTCCTTCTGGCTTAAGGAAATGAAAACACAAATGCTCCATTCACCTTTGAAAATTGCTCTTCTCAACCTCATAAACATGTGATAGTTCTTTAGAATATTTTTTTTTTAGGAAGAACAGCAGAGTTAATATCAGCAGAATAAAGTTCAACAATAGGAAAATATGGAAATTAAATTGATACAGGCTCCCAATACATTTAGCATCAGAATGGCATCACTAAAAGGCATAGGCTGCCAAGTTCATCTGCTCTGGCAACTGTGATTTGTTTTTTAATAATTGCAGTACAAATGAGGCATTTCCAGAAATCAACTTATCCTTTGTGAAGACCTACAGGATAATAACATCATCTATATTGAACAGTGCCTGTTTTCCACCTTTTTTCTCGAAAGAAGCAGATATTTCTGTTCTTGCAGAGACATTGCTACATAATTGTTTGAGAGCCAGCAGAAGCATTTGAAAAAAAAATTGCCAGCTGTTCATTACAACTTTTCATCAGGATATTGCTCCCCACACAGCTGACCTGATGGAACAGATCTGAAGGGTGTTCTCTACATTAAAAACTCTCTATATTAGTGCAAATTTCAGCAGTGGTTTCAGCTAAGTAAGACTAATTTTTCCAAGAGCAGATTGGGGGTGCTTGTACAACCCATCAGTGCTGAGCTTCTAGAACTGGGTGTTTCAGCTGAGTGAGGGGCAATAAAACAACTGACCTTTAAAGTTTCATTTCAAGTGTGGGTGTTGGGATCAGTTTTTGCATCCTTTGTCATGAGTGGGGAAATTAAGTTCAAAAGCTGTTTGGTTCTGGCTCTTCTGTGGCTGAGAACAGCCAGAGACTTAATTAACTAACAAAAAAAAACCTGAGGGTGCAGAGAACAACTGGTGTTTCTTCATAAACTTTGATTTCTGTCTGCCCAGTCCTTCTTCTATTCTACACCCGGTCCTGTTTCATACTGTTAATATCTTTGTTGATGATCTGGGTGAAGGGATCAAGTGTACTCAATTCATTAAGTTCACATACAACACTAAGTTGCTCAGGAGTGCTGATCTGCTGAAAGGCAAAAAGGCTCTATAAAGGGATCTGGACAGGCTGGATCAATGGGCCAAAGACAACTGTATGAGTTCAACAAGGCCCAGTGCCAGGTCCTGCCCTTGGGTCACAATAACCCCATGCAGTGCTACAGGCTGGGGGCAGAGCAGCTGCCCAGTAGAAAAGGACCTGGAGGTGCTGATTGAAAGTGTCTGAACATGAGCTGGCTGTGCCCAGTTAGCCAAGAAGGCCACTGGCATCCTGACCTGTATCAAGAGTAGTGTGGCCAGCAGAATCCAAGTAGTGATTGTCCCCCTGTATTGGGCTTGAATCCTGTGCCCACTTTTGTGCCCCTCACTATACTAAAGACATTGAGGTCCTGGAGCAACTCCAGGGATGAGCAACAGAGCTGGTGAAGGGTCTGGAGTACAAGGAGCAGCTGAGGGAGTTGGGGTTGTTTAGCCCGGAGAAAAGGAAGCTCAGGGAGGACCTGATCACTCTCTACAGTCTGAAAGGAGCTGTAGCCAGGTGGGGTTTGACCTCTTCTCCCAGGCAACCAGCAACAGGACAAGAGAACACAGTCTCAGGCTGCACCAGATGTCAGGTTAAACATCAGGAAGAATTTGTGATGGAACAGCTCTGGAAAGGGTTGTTAAGCATTGGAATAGACTTCCTAGGAAGGTGGTAGAGTCACCACCCCAGAGATGTACAAGAAATTACTGGATGCTGTGATCTAGTTGACAGGGTGGTGATCTGTCAAAGGTTAGACTTGATCTTAGAGGTCTTTTCCAACATAAATGGTGCTGCGATTCTCTGATGTGGCTATGGTCTGAGGAACAGCACAGTAGGGAGATTATAGCTTGTTTAGCCATGGATCTGCATCTC
Organism: Lonchura striata; assembly: GCF_050655825.1. Taxonomy (NCBI): domain Eukaryota; kingdom Metazoa; phylum Chordata; class Aves; order Passeriformes; family Estrildidae; genus Lonchura; species Lonchura striata. The sequence continues at coordinate 63,489,443 of NC_140705.1, read as the reverse complement.
CTCTGGTGTCTAATAAGGCCTTTCCTGCAACTGGAAGAGTCCCGATGTGTATATGTGTTTATGTGCACATCTCTCCCTTTTCTCAAATTTCTGCTGTGTAGCAAGGGGGGAGCCTGCATTACTGCTTTCTTTCCAGCAGAAGCTAGAATCTCTTTCTTCCTTCTATCTCTGATTTTTTTTTTTCATTTTCATTATATTTGTAAGAATTAACATGGTATTTAATGAAAGATGTCCAATTGACTTGCAAGCTTTTAGAAGAGAGGATGACCACCTGTGCAGAAGTACACATGGTGAGGGCAGGGGAGGACTGTGACTCCTGTGTGCACATATGCAAGCACTCCTCCTCAAATGAAAATGAGGCTATAAACATTTTTTGTTTTATCTGTAAACTGTGTTTGCAGCTACCACAACATTTTTAAGATTAAAAAAAAAAACCCCAACAAACCAAACACAAACATATGGGCAAAGACACACAGGTTGTGTTTTTTGCTGATTACATGTTAAGTGGGAAAACTAGAAATCAGCACTAATACAAAAAATAAACATCCATTTAACCTTTTGTTTTTGTTGTTGGTGTTCTGTTCATCTGGCATAAATTTGAAAAATAAGAATAAATCTTCTGGGGGCTGTGATTGTTTTAACCTGCCAGTAACCCCCTTGAGTTCATCAGAGCAAAAGACAGTGAAAGCCTGTTTATTGTCCAGCAGGCACCTACACATGTTGTAAGTGAAGTTCCATCTGGTCACAACATCGTGGATCATCTGGGTAACAGCCAGGCTTCATTTGCTTCATGTCCTGGACAGCATGAAGGCAGCCGAACAGGAATATTTAAATGACTGACCAACCGCAACCAAGTTTGCCCCTGAGAATTCCTTTAATAATGACTGCTCACTATGGAGCAGTAGTGGCTCTGTGAGTTGTTTTCTGTTTTAAATGAGCCAAGCTGGGCTCCATGGAATGATTTAGCTTTTTTATTAGGTGCCAACAATTTACTGGAGGCACACTCTTGCTCTTCCCTTGGAAGATCAGGATGTGGATATTGACTGTTCCTAAAATTTTTCCTGAAACTTGTTTTTAAGAAAAACTGGACTGCATAGCACAGCTGACAGAGCAGTTGTATGGAGTGTATTTTATACCTGTGCAGAAGGCACCTAAACCTCTCCCACGTCGGAATTTTCCAGGCCTTTGAAATTATTTATACCTATTTTGCACAAGGGCAAAAGAGGATGCAGATGCACCACTTAGCTTTTTGTAACTCATGACCTGAGCACCTTCAGGGAGAACTTTGGTGGCTAGCACTGCCATCCTGATGGCAGTGGTGGATGGGTAAGGACCTGCAGAGGCATACTGCTTCTGCCTCCAGAAGTTCCCCAGGTGGGCAGGGGTAGCTCACAGCTGGCTGTGATATCCTGCTACCAGATGTATGTTCCCCTTGGAAGACTCTGGTCTGCAGATGTGGATTTGAGTGCAGGTCTATAAAAGGGTAACAGACAACTGCCTAATACACACCTGCAGCTTTGATTACAAATGCTGACAGAAGCAGTGCTTGCTAGGTGAATCGTACCTTTCACCTGGGGCTAGGAGGACACAAAAATCCTAGAATGCTATCTGAATGTAGTATGCAACATGCTATCTGGAAGTAATGAGCGCTTCAAAAAATTCATTCTCTCTATAATACTTGGCAGTGCCCATAGAAGCCTTCTAAAGCACAGCAAATATTTTGAATTTCTGTAGGTTCCTCACTGTTTGTTCATCATAACAAACTTATTCATAATTTATATGGAGAAGTATCTCAGTTTACCTTCAGAGGTGACTGTGAAACATATTCCTTTCTGCTTTAAAATGTGGGCATTTTCTATAAAGATGTCATTCCTTTAAGTAAAAGTTATCCAGGAAAAAATGGCCTAGATACCACCTTGACATGTATCAGAATGGTTCATGGGCCATTCCTGTCAGAAAATCTCAGGAAGTAATGAATGAAGATTACAGGGGCAAATTAATGGCAAGTTGGTTGCTGTAGAGGCCACAGTGTATTTAAGGAGTCATCAGGTGGCCCACAGCTGGGCATACCTGTGCCTGCCACCTCCCACAGCCAATCCTGGTGTACAACCTGAACAGACAAAGATGTGCTTAAGAGTTTACAAAATTAGATTTCAGAACCTCTTTGCACCTGTATCTCTCTCTACATATAACCTGAATGTCAGGACTCAGACGCAGGTGTGCATGTAAACATAAACTTCAGGTCAGTGGGGCCAATAACGCCGGTGTCGCCACCGCAGGATGAAGCCGTGCAGGAGCTCAAGGGCAGTAAAGTGAACTTTGGCTCCAAACTTCCCGCAGGCATCCCGTCCTTTCTCGGGCACGGCAGTATCTTCCCAAATCCGCTTGGAGTCACTGTAACACAGCGGCCGGGCCGGGGGGCGGCGGCAGAGCCGGGCTCCATCCCTGCATCCCGCAGGGCGCTCCTGCGAGCAGCGGCACTGAGCGCCCGGGTCCGAGCTGCGGGTCAACACCGCACCTTGCTGCATTTGCCTTACACGGCGTGCTTCAGTGTATGGCTGTGAAAGCAGGTATTGGCGAAGTGCATTTTCCTGGATGTTTGAGGGACATCTTTATGCTTCGCAAAGTAGTGTAAAAGAAAAGCATTAATTTGGTAGAAAAAGCAATTATTTCATTACTACTTGTGCACTGTGGTGTGTGGTCATATGAGGTGCACAGTCCCATGGAGGAGATGGGGTTGATCATATGCTATCCCGTTTCTGCAGACACGTGCTTCTGCGGAGCTGGAAGCTTTGGGATAGAAGGAGATGTTACTGGGAAAGAACCCAGCTCTCTTCTCAAATGAAGATTGCAAAAATGGACAGAGACTGACAAAGCACAACTACTGAGAAAAGCACTGTCTTCGGGTTCCGAGCTATACACAGTGAACAGTGTATTTTACCTAAGAATTTTAATTTAAAGCTTCTTTCTTTTTTTCCGCTACTTATACAGTAAATCTCACAAATGCAGCAAAGGTTGCAAGGGATTGCAACACAAACCAGTGTACACTGTACAACAGTCTAAATTGATACTATGCCTTTTTAGCATGCCCTTTAACAGGAAAACATACTATATAACAAAAAAAACATTTTCGATGGTTTGGTTGGCAGACAGGTAAGAAAGCATAATAGCTGTAAGGAACAGTATTAAAAGTCTATTAAATTATTACCTTACAGTTTCAGTCACTAAAAATTACTTGAATGGACATGAATCCATTTCAGTTTTATAAAGAAATCTTGGGTGTACTTCAGAGATGGGATGATTTTCCCCGGGCAGGAACAGCATAATCATGTTTCTCGTGAAATATTCTGCTATCCTCTGTCCCTTCTCCACATTACCATTTGCAATCCAGATATTTAGACCATGGCAAAGTCTCAAATGAGACTTGTACAGTAGCTCTGCTGCCATAGTTGCTATGTGTGTTTTTGTCTCTAGCATTATAATTTCAAAGATATCTTCTGAACCATATCCTAAGCCACCAGATAAATACACATTGAGTTAGTTTAGCAAAGGATCAAACCAGAATACAGAACTGATGCTGAGCAGACTGCGGGCACAGGCTGCAATTCTCTGGCAGTCCCAGAGAGGCTGTGGCAATTGGTATTTAACAGCGTTCATCAGAAGGGTAAACGTGGTGTAAAATGCTGAATAGGAAGGAAGCTACTGCCTTTAGCCTATTAAAAGCAAGAAATATTTTGAATCTAACTTAAAAAATACACATCAACCCTTGTTATTCTGAATAAAGAATACATTCTATTTCTGCCTGAGTAATGAAATAATAATAGTTTAAAAGTCATCTCACTCAACAAAAACCAAAAAGCTGTTTAACAATAATCATCACATAATTATATCCTCACATATATTTACTTTTTTGTGATGAATATAACAGTATGTTTAGGAACTATTCATTTATTTGAAATTGTTTTCAAGATTAAAGTTTAAACTATTGTCATAACACTGATCTTGTCAGCAGAATATGCGCAAAGAAACCAGAGGATCCTAGCATGAATATTTCTATAAATTTGCTTACTTACCACAGAATAGAGCATTGGTATTTTGCAGTGTTCCAAGGACAGAACAGCCTGCAGTGTTGTGCAGAAGGACATCAAAATTGAGACTTTCACAATGTCTGGAGAAATCTGAATACCTCTTCCATATAACTAGTAGATTTGAGTCTTAAGGATGCAAATGGCAATATGTAATTATATCACTTTTTTTCCTTCAGCTACATATTTGACCTGAATTATGCTTTCCATCTGAAGCCTAATTTGTCTCTGTTGAATGGCATAATTTCCACTATCTGTATAATTAAAAATGAATAAATGCACACTACAGTTTCCTCTGTGGTAAATGACATACTTAATTTGGTTTCTTTACCTTCATTCTGTATGCTCAATCTAGCCTTAGTTTGCATGCAATCCATTTCTACAGCAAAGCCTCTTTCTATATATTACGCATATATACTTATACATATAAGTACTGTATAACCTATATATACTATAGGTTATACAGTACTTGTGACTTTTAGAATTCCATAAGGAGCCTGGAAGCCAAGGAATTGACAAATCTAAAATAGTCCCAAGAAATACAGATCCAAGCAAATGCAGACATTTTCAAAGTGAGCATTTTCAAAATGAAGATATAAACTTCCATAAGTGTGCAGTCTCTTTTCTAAGAAGTGCTGTTACAGAAACTATATTAGCTGCAATTTAGGATTTTATATACTATAAACGTGGTCATTTGGCTCTTTCTAGCAAGTGGTGACAGCTTAAAATTTTCCAAATGAACTGCTTCACGGCATTTTTCAAGGTAATTGTTGCACTAATTTTTTATTTGCTAGATAGAAAATATTCAGTGTTCAATAAAACACAACTTAATGAATTGTTGGATACTTCAGGTATATAAAAACTTCCCTTTAACTTCATTAAATCATATGTTCTTTCTGACATGGAAGGTGAAGAGGGAGGGCAGGTACATTTTACTGTATGCTGCTGATACCTATTGAGCCATGAAAGATTTTTCAGTGCACAGCCTGGAGTTTAGTATTTGGCAGTGAAACTGCTTCAAATTCCTGGTAAATATGTTTAACTCATGTTTCTGTGATACTTTCTGGGTTAAACTGCTGACATTAATTTGAAAATTGCAACAGGACTTTAAGGGACATTTGAGATGTTAATAATTTATATAAAGGGAAACCAATTGCCATTTGCATTCTTAAGTCCTCCCCCCACAGAAACTTTCTGTAGCTGTTAAAGTTAAATATGCAACACATGCCTAGGACACTGCCCTGGGGCACTGCTAGGGTGATCCCTGGGCTGCTCCCTCCTCTTTGCAAGGAGAAAACTACCTCAAGTGAACCCTTCCTGGAAACGGAAGGACGTTTAGTTAATTAAGAATTAGGAAGTGTCTCCAAAGGGTAAGGACCCTGTTTTTAGCTTCTGATGGTCATATGAAAATGAAGGAGATTGAAATGCAGCTCAGGTAGTCCTGGGAAAGGGCAGGTCTCTGGATGCTCTTGGAGACATGGTACCGTACGACACATGGCTGCCCTCAAACCCAGTTTGTAAAATGTTGTTGATAAAACTCATTTATCTGTGAAATCTCATGGTGCGCCTCAGTGTTGAATCACTCAGAAAGAACAGGCTTTGGGATGATGGAATGAAAGCCACCTGAGCCCATCAAGATGCAGGGCTTCCCACATTTTGCTAGGGAGTGTCCCCTTGTGCCTTAGGCTTTCAACATTGGTATTGTATCACTTGCTTTGGACCAAGAGTCCGGTTTTGCACTATGCCAAAAGCCCTTCAGAAAGCAGATTTTGTCCTGTCAAAAGACAGCTACAGCTTCCCAAGACTACTGCAAGGTAAAGATTCAATCTAAGGGTGTGATCTTGCATTAAATGGAGCCAGGGACAAAAATTCCACTCATCTCAGTAAGGCTGGGCTGAGCTCACCGAGTGATGACTTGGAGGTTGTTTTTACAGGGACTAAGTCACCACCATAACCTGTGAGTGCCCTGGCAATGGTGAGGACAGTCCCACTTCCCACCAACTCCCTGATGCTACACTTTCTCCCAAAATACATATATTTAGCTTTGAAATTCTTAACTTTAAAAAGATTTCCTCATAGACTGGGAGCCCTTGTAGAAAAGAAAAGAAGGAAAATGAGAAAAATTTTTTAAAAAATTTAATTACCTCTAACAGACAAATTGAAATTTTTAAGTGGTAGGTAAGTATTTACAATTTCCTGATGAAATTAACTTGCTGGATGTTGAAGTTTTTGGCATCTGCTTTATTTGCTTTTCAGATTTTTAAAATTATAATAATGATCTTGATAGCCTTATATGAAAAGATGACCCCTGCAGAGATTTTCAGTTAAACAAAACTAGCAAAATTAATTTTCTACTCATCTATCTGAAGCAATTGAAGCAACAATACAGATAGTTTACTCGTGGTAGCTCAAATTGTTTAAAGTGCTTAAAACCCTGGACTTGTTATCTATAAAAATAATTAAGGGGTCAATAGAGTAATTTCTTTTGCCATGTGACAAAACTAAAACTCATCAGACCAAGGCCCACTCATGCTAGCTGTAGCATGAGAGTGTTGCTCCAACCTAATCCATGTGTCTATTGACATGCATTAAAAATACTAGGCTTCCATACAGAGTCACAAACTGACATGGTGACCATAAAGTTTGTGTCCCTCTTCAGTCTCCAGCAGCCTTTCCCCTTGGCCTTCCCCAGCCAGCTGCCACTGCCTTGCCCCGTAGCCCTCCTTCCAGCACTGCCAGCCCCTGGGATTTTATTGCCTCACTTCCAATCCCTTCCAATTGCCATCATTCGAGCACAGCAAAGCCTCACTTCAAAATGAGACAGGATTTTCTTGTTAACAAGGTGGTAAAGAGAAGTGAAAAAGTTGGTTCCAAAGTTCTGCCCACCAAAAAAACCTTCCAGATCTTTTATAGATGTTAAATTAAGCTCAAAATTTTGGTCACTTTTTAAGCATTTAAAAACACTCATTATGGTTTGTTTTGGTTTGTTTTGTGGTTTGGGGTTTTGTTTGTAAACAGTTAATGGCACAGGGTTCTTCATTGTTTCTCTAAGATACTGACAACTCAAATGTTTGCTAATGAGCTATTGCTGGTTTTGTTTGAGATAAGTCTGACAGTTTTGTTCACACCTGCCTGATCCCATTAACTCTTTCATTACTTTCTGTTTTTCACCATTTTGAGAGATGAGGCAGATCTTTTTAGTTCTGTGTTTATTCATAAGTATCTGATAGGCTAGCTCCTTCCTTTTTACCTGTAGGAATCTAAACTTGTAAATTGTCATAGATATAAATGAAGAGAAATGTCTGACATTGTAGGGGGAAGAAGGAGAAAAAAAAAAATCACAACAGTGAAATCACCAGAGAATGGAGATTAAAAGCTCTGCAGACAACCTTTTTTGTTAGCACTGTGAGCACAACTACAGTGCTACATGAGTACAGTACTACATTAACTCACTGACCTCCTTATTTTATGTATCTTCCTGTGAGTCTATGCATTCAAATCTGGCAGAGACCTGCAGGCAAAGCAGTTGGTTTCAGTCTGTTCTTTTGGGCAGGCTGGGCAAAGGCATCTGCCTGGGAGAGCACACTTGGGAAGGTTTTTAATCAGTCTGTAACTGCATAAAGAGAAAGCACATTTCTGATAGGAATAACAAATTGTAGTGCCAGCACTAAATGGTGATAGAATTGATGTCTGCAGCCCTGATGTTGAATGGCACTGAAGGTATGGAAAGATAGTTTTCAATACCTCCTCCTTCCCAGTGATCTGAAAAGGTAGCAGAAAGAGAAGACAGGAGTATTAGGATGGATGTTTATCCTACAGGAAAAGAAAAATTTTTACTTCCCATCAAAATTCCAGAAGCTTGGACTTTTTTTCCTTAATGCCATTTCAAATATTTTTGCTGCAAGGTAGGTTGAGAACTATTCCCATTTCATTGCCTGGAATAAGAGTTTTTAAGTATCATGTCCCACACAGCTGTGCACCAATTAAGTCTTCACACTGAGCTGGGAGCAGATCCCATGGTGAGGGAATGATGTCTCCAGAGGCTGGGAGAAAGTGAGAGCAGGCTGAGTCATTCCATATCTCCTTATCCTCCCTAGTGGTGTCTCTGATTTGGGCTCCTTTCAGCTCTATTCATGAGCAGATAACTGAGGGAAGGGCATGGGGAAAGTTATTTGCATTCCAACATTACATTTAAAAGCAATAAATTACTGGCAACTATAAACAATCTCCCTGCTGACAGCACAGCTCATAAAAATCTGGGTTTGCGTATTTGTTGCATTCGCATGTGTGTGTGCATATTCAGCCTTGTGGGATTTCTCTCCCAGCATTTATTTTTCTGGACTCTGAATGCAGTGCATGATGGAATGAAGACTTTTGCTTCTTCCTCTCATTTGATGTGGGTCTGCCTGAAAGGTATGATTGTTATCAGTGCCTTGAGTTAAGTTTCAGCTTTAAACAGGGAGAAAAGGTTGTGAAGACCTGGAGTAAAACCTAGACAAATGTCAAGAATGCTTTTGATCCTGTGATATTTACTGTAGCCAGAAGGCTGCACACTTCAAATTGCTGCTGAAGACGCAAGAGTCAGGGAGAAAAAGGAAGAGGAGGGCAAAGTCAGTGTTTGCTATGTGTCCACAATCTGATTACCGAGTGCTTGGGAATAGGGCTTGGAAATGAAGGGAAAGCTACTCTATTTCTGCCACTGAAGATGTCCCCAGCCCAAAGATGTGAATATGAGTGTAGACTGAGAGTGGTGATGATATGAGGTCTGCATCTCTGCTCTGTATAATCTGTCAGGTGCTTATGATGGTGTTGCAGCAATGCAGTGGTCCTTCAGCCTGGTGGATTCCTGGCAGCCAACTATACATTTCAAAGCATTCTCAGTTAGATGCATAGTGGAAAGAAATTCTGCTGGGAAAAAAACCCAGTGTGTTTCATATGTATTTTATAGAAACATTCTCTTAAGTAAATGTACAATAGCAAAGTGCCAGATTTTCCCTCGTGGGATTGAATTCCTAGCATTGCTTCAACTTGTACTTGTAATGTCCTCAAGTCAGCAGTCTTCAGTCTTTCTGTTTGGGAGGTATGAAGGTTTTGATTGTCACAATCTGTTTCTGCACTAAGGAAGCAACAAAACAACAACAAAAAAAGAGATAATGCCATTGCTGCTGCAACAGACAGAATGTAATCTGCATACATCAAGATGGAGCTGCTTTGGCTGAAGCAGCCTGGCTGATGATTAGAGAAGAAGGAATGTGGTTTTTTTTCTCTGGCTCTTGCTCTCATGTCCCAGTGGCAACATTTTTCAGGTCACTTTCCAGATTTGTATTGGACAGGTAACCTGGAGCAGGAGGCATGCAGGATCATGGCTGCCTTTCACAGGGCTGCTACCCTGTGCTGGAGACTCACCAGCTTCTCTCCAGAGAAGGAGGTATTGGCTGGCTGGGCCATCACTCTGACAAAGACAGGGCTTTCCATAACACATAGGCTATGCTGAGGCCCAGCTGACTCATTGAGAGATGAAATTTGGTCTGGATCATCTCAGGGAGGTTTTATGGCTAGTAACACTGGCAAAAAAAATCTCTCTTTGGTTATGTGATGGTTTGTGATATCAGCATGACAGGAGCATGAGCCTGGACACTGGGCACCTCCAGCTGGATGCTGCAGTTCACAGAAGATTGCCTCTTCATTCCCTTCAGCCCTATGGGCTTTTGCTAGAGGAAAGCAGCAAAATGAAAGTCAAGACAAAGTAAGCCAGGCTTTTACTCAGGTGTCTGTCTTTTGCATGGCTGTGTGATTTTTCCTGAGCTCCTCCATTGCTGTGATGCTGCTCTTCCCATCTACCCACAAGATCAGACTGAGACTCCAGTGGGAGTTATCAAGGTCTGATCTCCCATGCCGTGGATTAAAGAATACAGTGCATTGGCAGATGAATGCACCTACACTGATCTGTGGCTGAAGTGAGTCATGGCAAGGAGTGTACGATGCTCTAGTGGCTCATGCTGGGTGGAAGGGACAGGTTTAAAACCTGAAAAAATCAGAAGCAGGTCCTGGGCAGCCCTTTGTGGGCACTGAGGGGGAGAGAGCAGGCCCTATAGATCTCCATGAGAAGCGCCGCTCGCTCGGCAGGGAGAGTGGAGCAGGCTATGCCTGTGGTTCACATCTCTTTGTCAATGGCATCCAGCCCCTGGCCTTGGGAACTGACTGGCGGCAGTTTGCAAATGTATGTGCTTGGCTGGGAGCCTGCAGTTCCCTTTGTCCCAGCGGCACAGGGGGGCTAATAGGGAAGCCGGAGCGTGTCATCCCTGACTGCCAGAGCCTCCAAGCAGTAACATGACGGGCAACTTTTCAGACAATATCCAACATGAACATTCAAGGCTGAGCCTATTCTTCTTCTAGACACTGGTACTGACTGATTCCACATGCTGTTTTCCAGACTCTGTTGCAGTAACAAGCTCCAGTCCTGAATATGGACCATCCTTTCAGTGGAAAGTTCTGTTAAATCTGAAAGAGTAGGAACTGCTTGGGATAATAAAAAGTTGAATGTCTCTGAACATCGTGTATAATGATGTAGATGTAAAGAAGTAAAGTATTTGTACAGAGTTTCATATAATGTTCAGAAAATTATTCGCCTTTGCTCCACTCTGCTTTGCACACTTTGCTCCTGGTTCTTGTATGTCAATTGCATGAATGTGTGAGCATTTAAATTGTGTTGTGCTGGACCTTTTCTTAAAGTGAAATAATTACCAGTTAGAGAGTGTCCGAGATGGGAGTGATAATGGGAGGAAATATGATCCTCCTTTTCACTCATGGGAAAATCTGAATCAGGTGGCTGTAGGGAAGTCTTTTGGCATTTCCATTGACCTTCCAGCTTAAGGTACAAAATTTTGTTTTCCTGGAAGGCTAATTCTTTTGGGATTTGCTAATGGGCAAACCATGTGCTAGTGGATTTCATGTGATGAAAGCAAGGCAAATGGAAACATCCATAAAGACACAGGTGAGCTGTGTACCTAACAGATGAGCTGTATGTAGACTTACATCTAATCTTCTGAAGATTGGCACGATGGCCATGGCTGACATGATCCAGGGCTAGTGACGGTCCTGCTTTGAGCAGGGGACTGGACAGCATGACCTCCAGGGATCCCTTGCAACCAGCATTCCTCCAGTCCACATTGAGGTGCCTACATTTGCAACACATTGCAATTCCTTTAAACCAGCTACTACTTGTAAATAGCTTGGCAGTCCTGCTGAGTTTCATGCTTTCTTGCTGCTTGTTTCCTTATTGTCAAAAGCTAAACATAAAAGCATCCTAAACAATTTATAACTAAATGATTCAGTCATCTGAAAGACCAGCCTGAATTTCCTCATTGCTTCCCCGGAAGCAAAGATGCAATCTCATACCCCTGTCTGCAAATGCTGTCAGGTGGCTCTGAAAGACAGACGTTTTTCAGTACTGCAGTTACAGCTCTGTTTTCTTCTGCCAGAAATAGAGTAGCGCTGGCATGTGATTTGCAAATCTGGCATACAGGCATCAGCCTGGTTGAAAACAATCAACAGAAGCCATTTCCTCAGTGCAAGTAAATATATTGACATGTGTTGACAATAAACTGATTTTGTGCACTTTTGGAAAGGCAGACAGCAGCTCACATGTTTTAACTGCTTAGTTCCTCTAAAGCAGTATGCAGAAAAATATCTTTCATAAGCTATATTAGGCAGTTCATCTTCCACATCTCTGGAGCAATTGTGGTGTCATCTAATTATAAAAATATAATTCTTACAGACTGTTCATGCTGCATTGACCATGACAATAATATGTAAAAAAGTACATGTAAGCATATGTTTTAGGGTATGTGATGGAGTTAGGGTTGTTAAATAATAATTTTTATCCTGTTACTTCCACATAAAGTATTAGAAAAGCTTAGAAACCATTTTCTATCTTTGTTGTGTCCTTAATGCATTAGTTCCTTGCTGAATAATCACTCATGGTATAAACATCCTTTCGCCATTGTCAATAATCAAGAAATATGGCACTTTGTAATAACTGAGGCCCCAGTCCAGCAAGGCCCTAAATCTCATATTTAATTATACTGCTCTTGCTTTGAGACAGGCTGGCAGGCTGGCAGGCACCACAGCATGGCATGGAATTCAGCTGGCAGCCCAGAATGGTGGGAAGTGCCCACTGCACCCGGCTCTGCTGACAGCCTGCAAGCCCTGGCAGGGCAGCTGGCCTGAGCCACTTGCCCTCAGGAGCCAAACATCCAAACCCTGGCTCCTGGGACAGCACCTGAACTGCTGTGGAGAGTCACACACCTCCCAGAACAGGACAGGCCCCGTGTGAACACACCCACAGCCCCAGGGAGAGGCCAGCAATGCCCTGGTTTGTATGATGCCAGTGAGATGTGAGCAAGGCTGGACACCAAAATGCCCTCCCTTTCCACGGGGGTGTTTGCAGACTGCAACCTGGCAGCAGCCTGCGGAAGGGGAAGCTGCCTTGTTACAATCATGAGACTACCAGAAAAAAAAAATCCAGTCTAGTACTTCTCATCGTTAGATCTTAAACTGAGTCCATCCAACCAAATGGTCACCTCCATGAAGGATTGTATGCATTCCTTGGGAATCAAAGATTTAGTAACCCGTCTGACAGATTAAAGAAGGAATGCTGAGAGCGGCTTGTGCATGGATTTTGTGGTAGATATCTGACCAAAAAATCTGCTGGACCCTGCCCAGATCTATGCTAGAGTTGCAGGGGCACCTGCAGCTCTCCCAGGGGAAGCAGAACTTTGCTGCTCTAATTGCAGGCTTTTCCACCAGTATTCGCCTGTCAGCACAAGGTTGTGCCAGCACATCTATATTAAGTGGAAATTGGAACAAGTCCCTAAAATGGCACTTCTCTACTCTAGGGATGCTGTGCCTGCAACCCTTTGGATTCCCTGCTGCTAAGCTGGAATGACCATAACAGTGATCTTTTTTTGAGAAGAAACTTTTTTCTTTATGGACACAGAATTGTTTTTTAAAACCAGCTGAAACATGGAATAAAGTTGGCTAGAAGAAATCTTGATGTGGGTGAAATGACCTGCCACCACAATGGAGAGAAGTCCTGGATCTGAAATGCAGACTTCAAATGGCCCAGGATTTGGCTGCATCCCTCAGGCTCTGTAGATGCGAATGAGAAGTAAACTGATGGGAAGAATTCTAAGGCTGCAACCAAAGTGTCCCAGCTTGGCCAGTGTTTGAAGATAAAGGGAGCAGACTGGGCATGTAGTCATATATTATCTGAGAGAGGGAGTACCTCTGCAAGCAGGCTGTGATCTTGTCTCAATAATAATCATGGCACTGTTTGCTTATAAGCAGATATTCCAGTAAATCCCATTTCCTCCCTCCAGCTCCTACCAGGATTCAAAGCTTTGAATCTGCAAGAGATTCTTTTTTATGACAGCCTGGGAGGTTCTTCCCTCTCCTCTGCTCCAATGAATGCAAAGATTTCTTCACCAGGTATTTGTTTGATCCACTTTCACTTCTCTGTTCTAAAACTTTCTTTTTAGCATGGACATTATAAACCTCTCAGTGAAATTCTCACTTGCAAAAAGAAGTGATCCTACTGCAGTCCTGCGCTGCAGCTGCTCCTGTCCAGGCACAGGGCTCCCCACGCAGCGGCTACTGCACTTGAATGCACTTGCTGAGACAAAGACCTAATGTCAGCCTCCACTTTAGAAGCCGGGGATTTGGTGGCTGCTGTGTCAGAGAGACATGTATTTAAATAAAACAGTACCTCAAACACAAGCTTTTCACTCCTGCATAAGCCCGATGTAATGACAGCTTATAGCACTACCGCACAGAAGGGGAGCTTAGTGCTGCCCTTATCGACACCTTTAGAAGGTTTTTACCTCATCGCCTCAATCAGACTGCCAGGGGCAGTCAAATCTGCACCCATTGTAATTGTATTTACTCCTCTAGCTGTTAATATTGCCTGGAGAGATCTGTGAAGGAAACAGACACTGAGTGTGCAGACAGGCTATTTGCTGAAGGCATTAATTTAGTAATTAATGAAGTGTCAATGCAGCTATTTAGCATTACATTTAGGCTTTATTTAACTTTGCGCTTGTGCTTCAGCCATTTGATGTCAAGGATGCTGCTAATGCCGAGCTGCCACCTAAAACTGGAGTAAGCTGTTCTGCAGTGGGTTTTCAGGCTACTCTGCACAGGCTACTGCCCTCTGAACGCCAAGAAGCATTTTCAAAAAAATTGTGCAAATTTTGACCAATAATATCTTGGGCTGTGTTTCACAGATGAGGAAAGACAGATATTTTTCAGCAGAGCTGAGTGGAATATGCCAGCTATTTTTCTTTGTGGGTTTGTTTTTCCCCTTTTCTCATTTCTGTCAAAATTTACAGTGTTTTAGGCATCTGCTGTCATTACAGAACTAAAGCTAAAATAGTAAATGCCTCATTTTTAAAAGCAGTTTGAAGTAAACATTTTTATTCTAGATAAAAAACAAATAAGTTGACCAAAAAAAGGAAAATCGTACAGACATTATTTAACAGTTTGCATTTTCTTCTATTAAAAAGAAAACCTGAAAAAAAGTGCCGTAACTTTATGACTAAGAATCAGTTCTCATTTGAATTACTCTTTGAAAAAGGAAAAATTCAGCCAGCCTTCATTTCAAGCTGCCTGAGAACAAGTTGCTCACAGAAGGGAAAAGAAGAAAAAAAAAGTGCCCTTTGAAGCACCAAGCTGAGGGGAATAATGGCACTTCCAGTCATCTCTAAAGGTCTTCCCCAGAGATTATGCTTTAATTTAGGGGTATTTCACAGGGTGTACTCACTTTCATCTCTAAGGTCTCTCCTTAAAACTACCAAGTTTTTCTCATTTAACCACACTCTGAAAATTGTAATATACTCACTGATGGCATCTTTTCATCAGTACAGCTCTGACCTTCCCCAATGTACCAGAGAAGTGCATGGCAGCCTGTTTAAAAACAGGGCTGGGCTGTAAAAAGTAGTTAAAAAATTATGAACCGTACACTTTCTGCTCACATTTAACAGAAAATAATTGTGGAAATACTTGATTTGCTTGGACATATTCAAAGCATTTGTGCATTGTTTTAGCTCATATCTGCTGTTAAAATAATCAGCTTAAATGTTGTAAAACTCATTTAAAAATCTTTTTTAAAAAAAAAAAAAAAAGCTAGAAACATTTAAAATATTTTGCTGTGACTCTGCTTTTCTGTGGAACTAATGGACAAAATTCCATCCAAGGTGCATGAACCTGGGCTCAACAGCCCAAGAGCTCAACAGCCATTGCAGACAAGTAGAAATCCCAGTATTTTTTGCTATGTATTCTTATAACCATACATGCATATGTTTTAATATAAATTAACCTCTGTTATCATTTTCTCAGAGCTCACACTAAGTGAAGAAAAATGACAATAACATTAGACTGAGTCAGAATTTAGCATGAACTTGTTTTTATAAACAAAAGGGAGATAAAAGTCCTGAATTTTTATTTTTCACAAGCACTTAACTTCCCCAAATTACAGCAGTAGCTGTTTTGTTTCAGTTCCATTGGCAGACACATTTAGCCTTACCCACACTCCATCTCAAATGATGCAAGTCTTTCCCGAGCTATTTGCAAAGTACACCAAACATTGCGAGTGATGTGGTTTCACTATGAGCATGATTGAATTCTTTTTCAGCACAAGAAAGCAACTAGTTATTTTACCGTGCCAGAAGATTGGTAACTATTTATTTACACATTTATTATCTGCTCCACTCTGAGAATAAAGAATGAGCCTGAACTACAAAAGCTGAGCCTGCATGAAGGCCCATCAGTCTCTCCACACTTCTGCTGTCAACCCTATTATGGAGGAAACATTATTCAAACTGCAGGCTCCAAACTCCCAGGTAACTAGAGACAGCAGGAAGCTCTGTTTGATATCAAGTATATTCTTTATCAACCTTTTTGTTGTGATGGGAAGAAATGATCGAACTTTACTTTCATCTTGCTCTGTCCTCACATCACCCAGTAGGTGAATTGCTTTATTGGTGAGCTTTGGCCAAAAGCTCTTTGATATATGCTGCCCTTTGCAGCCATAAATTTTCCATCTTTCAGACAAGGTTTGAGACTTTCCCTGTCCTGCTATTCTACCCCTAAGTGATTAGATGCTCTTTTCAAAATGAAAGATGAGCTATCAGGGAAACTCTTGGCCCTCTCCTAGGTACCATAAAATAGCTATAATTTGATTTTCCTAGCACTGATGAAAGTTGTGGGTTTCAGACTAAGGCCCATCATGTGGATGCTGAGCCTCACGCCAGCACAGCTGCAACATGGAAGGACACTGAGCTCCTCCCCTGAGGCATGTCCAAACTGAGAACCTGGGGCGTGCTGAACATGGCCCTGTGCTGAGCACAGTGTCCTCAGGCCAAGCCCTGGCCAGCCCCCCAGCTCTTGCAGTGCCTCTGTCCAATGCCAGCAGTTTGGCTCTGCAACCCACCCCCTCAGGCAGGACTGATCAGAAGCCTGGATAACAACCATGTGGCATATTTGGTTGCTTTTGGAGTGACACGAGGCAGGGAACTACACCCAGCCCAAAGGAAACAGATGGAGGAGGGTCAGTGGTCCCTGCCATGGGGAACAGAAGCAGCCAACACAAGGCTTCAAAGAGAAGGTCACCTATCCTGGCACAGAGACATGCCCTGCTACCTTGAGCAAGTTTCTTAAAAACCTTCATGATCCAGCAACAGGCTCAGGTCTTCAAAGGTGTGGACTCTGTGCATCTGGACTGTTCATGCTCTGCTCTAATATGTCTTTGTGACATGGGGAATATGGCAACTGACTGCTCCCTCTTCTGCTGTCTGGAAGGGTGGGCAGTGTCAATACAGGAGCAGCCCCTGCTTGTAGCAGGTTCTGAGCACCAGAGAGAGTTATTTCCCAGGGACATCAAGAGGAGAACCAGTGAAGATCTGACAGCATCCTGCCTTCACAATTAGATGTCTGTGGTTTAACAACGACAGCTGGGGAACTTTTATTTATTTTTCCCCTAGAAAAGACTAATAAAAGCAATTTTTCTCTGCCTAGTGAAAATATTTCTTTGACAGCTTTTGAATTTTCACTGAAAATGAAAACATAAAATGTTTAATGTAAATTAAGCATAACAGCCTTTCAGATTACAATAGCACTAATGTGTGAACACTTCTGCTCAGGCAGGAGGTTTTAAAGAGAGCAGAAGGCCAAGCACCAACAGCATTGGTGTTGGTGCTTGTCAATGCCCCAGACTGTCTGAGAAGAGCTGTCACAGCCAAGCTGTAACCTGTCCCCATGCTGTCTTGTTCTTTCTCTGTGGTTTCACCCTTGGTGGTGACTGGGCACTGTAGGCAAGTGAGGCGCTCCCAAGCCAGGACTTCCTGTGTACTCCTCTGCTCCAGGGCTGGCTGTGCACCCTGTGGATCCCTTCTAGAGAAGCCCAAAATCCGCTCCCAATTCTGGTGCCTGCCAGTCCTCCTTGAGACTGTAAAGATGATATAGAAATAAATGTATTCACGCATCTTTCAGCAATGACATCAGAGATCTAGATCATCCACTGAGATGCTGAAATTTCCTCCTGGTATCAGGGACTGTGTAACTGATTCCAGTGATGAAGATCCCAGGCCTTTACTACTGAATACATCCTTAAGCAGTAGAATTCAGTGATCCAAAATGGTATTAATTCAGTGAAATATAAACCTCACATGCTCAGGAAAGGTCAGTTATTTGGCTGACTACACTTGAGATGAATACTGTTTTAATAAAGGGGGCCAGATTTTTTCTCTGCACAGCCTCTGACAGCCAACAACTGAAATACCTGCACAGCTTGCTCAGCTAGCACTCTGTCTCTCACAATGTGTCTCTTCATCCCCTTCTTTCCCCAGTTCTCAAGCACTGTTTCAGCTTCCATGAAAATGTGGATCCTGCCCTCTGTCCCCATGAGATGCCAGTGTCCTGTCAAAATTAACCTATTAGTTAATTTGCCACTTCTGAACGGGAAAGGAGTAGGACTGTCATTCAGTGTTTCCAAGCCAGAGTGGCAGAAAGGTGCTTTCTGGATGAATGGAGATTATTGTGTACAATCTCTGGCATGAGGCAGAGCATACACATCTTACATTGCTGTAAGAATAAAGGCCAGCCCCTTTGCTCAGGGGTGTTGATGTATGAGACTATCATACTTTCAGCTCCTGCTTTTCCTAGATGTGGTTTTGATCTTGGTTTTGGCAATTTGTGGCTGAGATTAGTTCCAGCTGAGTCTGGTGTGGGTGCTGGAGCAGAACAGGATGGAGGGGACCAGAGTGAGCCCATCGATTGCCTGTGCAAAACCCAGCCTCTTTGGCAAATAAGCTGCTGCTCAGAGTATGCTGGCTGTCATCTGGCTGTGCTCAGCCGGGATGGCCGGGCTGACCCCGGGCATGCTGCAAGGACTGGGGACCAGAAGGCTGCCCAGTGCCAGTGGCAACCGGGCTAAGAGTTCTGGCCAGAGCCCTCAAGAATGGAGTGGGTCCTTCAAAAGGCGGCCAACCTTCGACCTGCAGTCATCATTTTGGCCATCAGGTCAACAGTTGTTCCACAGAACATCGGCAATTGTCTTTCTCCTTGTGTCAGGAGGCTCTTGAAACATTATACGAGGATAATTAAGTGGTGAATAAGGGTCAGTGTGGACAAATAAATCAAACTGATAGTTTGAACACAGACTGATTGAGCAAAAACAAGGAATTGTGCCATGCCTGTTAGCGCTGCTCTTGATGTTAACTGACTTTGTTAACATTACATCCAAAGGCAGCAAGTGGGAAAGCTTTGTGAGGAATCAAAAGCTGAGCAAAGAGACATGGGCTTTAATTGTTCAGCTTTATTTTTGAAATAAAGACATGCAGTGCATCAATTTAGCTGACTTTAATGGACCACAAAACTGAACCTATTCTTTAAAATGCTAATTGAGTTTGAAGATTCTTGCCTCTCGCAGAAGAAGGATGCAAGAAATGCCAGTGCCACATTCAGATGTGTCGGGAGCTGTCGTACAGTTTCATTCAAAGCAAGTGGGTGAAGCACATACCGTCAGGCGAGAAGAATGTGTGCACATAACAGGATAATCTAGCCACAGAGAAGATAGTATCCAGGCAAATAACATGTCTGTAAATACAGACTCAGAGAGAGGAGTACATCTTTATATGTACTATGATACAAAATTTATTTGTGGGTCTTTTATTTCCTGTATGGCAAACCTCCAAGGTGCATGAAAACTTTCACTCTCAAATTCACGAAAATAAAGTTCATTAACATATTTTAAGAAGAAAAAAGGAGCAGTCAGTACTTAAAAACTTTGTTAAGGGAAACAATGTGTCCACAAGTTCAAGTGTTTCTAAGGAAAAAATGCTGTTGGACCCAGGGATACAGAATGTGCATTTTACTCTGTCATCCCTAAAAAGAGTGCTGGGTACAAACCATACTGGTTTTGTCTCCCAGGATCAAGGTGATGCATTTAAGGAAGGAAGCTCATCTTTTCATACATGCTGGTAATATTATTTTAGAAACTAGTCAGTGTCTTTACACATTGCTATATTTCATTATCTGCACACCTAGCTAATATTTCACTGAATTATGGGTACTGGTAAAAATACATTCTGAAATGAAAAATGAAGATTTAAAGAATATTTTTTTTTTCTCTTTTCTGCAACCTTAATCCTCTCTAAAGTGGAGTTTGCGGCCAACATTAATAATGCCATTATTATGTTCTTTCCTACTCGTGGCACTGTGCATGGCACATTGCAAATGCATAAAATGTGTCTGCCCTAAATACTTCACAGTCTAGCTCAGACAAATTTGAAATATGGACCTAGTGTAATAAAGTTCACAGCTTTCATGTGTTTGGGGTCTCTTATTTTTTCACTGCATGTCATTATATAGCATCTTTGCATGTATTTATTTCTGTGCTGCAGAAACTTTCCTTCTGACTGGGTTCCCACAAATTTATTCTTGCTGGGTTTTCACGCTGCAAGACGCAGAATTGCTTCTTAGGCAGGACACTGTGAATGCTTCAACGTGGGGAACTGACACTTCACGTCGCAACTGGACCATACAAAGGCAAGTAAGTTATAAGAGATAAATTTAATGATAAGCATGTAAAAAAATTCTATGGGAAATGTATCTGTGCGGCTACATGAATTACGAGGGTTTGCCAAGAAAGGTGTAATGGATTATGGTGGAAGATGAAGGGGAGCTCCCACCATATCCAATCAGCCTTTTACTTAAAGGTCAGGACATTCTGTCTGGGTCCACTTGAGTTTTTGATTCTGCCGTTTCACTATTCAGTGGCACAATGTAACTGTCAGTCTCAACAACGGTTCCTCGAGCCACTGGCTCCACTGCTCACAGGGCAACACACAATATTTCACAGCCACAAAACAATTCACTGTCTGCATAGGCAAACCATATGATTTCCATGGGGAGCAATATTGACACACCCTACTGAGCGCTCTTAAGGGGACTCTTAAAAGAGTTACATCTTTAAAAATAAAAGAATAAGGGCCTATGGCTCTACTATTCTTCTCTATGACTAAGTTACCAAATAGCATTTTAATGTTCTGTCTCCAAGAGACGAAGTTAAATGCAAATATTCTCTATGCCTTCTACACCCTTTCTCATTTTACCAAAGGGAGACAATTTTACTGCTCTGCAAAGTCTTTCTGGACAGTAAGTAGTCTTATGATAAATACTAGGAGAAAATGTAGCACATTAATGATATTCTGTTTGGATTTTCCCTAGTGAGTATTTACTGTTTTATATTACTCATTTCCAGGTCTAAGATAAATCCAGAGACTGGTACAGATTTATACAGACAGAGGACCCTGTTGATGAGATGTGAAGCACTCTGATGCTGGAGCTCTGCTCTGCTTCTTGCCTGCTTCAGAGGAAGTTACCTGCAGGAAGATTTGTGAGCACTGGGGGGATTTACTGTGATACAGCAGGAGGATTGACCTGAAAGTTGAAAGAGAGGAGCAGTAAAGAGTAGTAAAGAGAGGAGTAAAGAGTAGAGGCATAGAGAGATGAAGAATCACTGCAGGAATCTAAGGGCTCAGCTGCTCTTTGGAAACTTAAGCAGATATTGTTTTAAACTCCTGTGCCTTGCTTATTACAACCATGATGTGTTAGGTAGGGTGTAGTGCCACCTGTCCCCACCCACCAGCAGACCACTACCTGGGCTGGTTTTCTACCTGACACTCCTGACACTGCCAGATCTTTTTATAAATGAATTTTCTCTCATTGTCCCTGTAGCACTCTCAGCTCTATTCAGATCATGCAGCCAACTGCAAAATGAAAACAGCATCAGACTATTGTCAATGTCTCACTCTGGCCCCTGATTTCAGGGAAAGCAGCATCCCGGTGCTGTAGAGAAAGGAGAGGGGTGAGGGCTGCCTCACTGAGACAGAGGAGCAGAGTGCTGCATTGCCATGGGGTGAGATCCTGGGCACTGTGCAGGCTGCAGACACTTGGCTGCCAGAGCTGTTCAAGGGGAGCAGGCTCGCCTGATGCCAGGTCTGCTTCCCTTGGTGGGCCACCACTGCAGTGTCTGTGTGGGCTGCGGTGCTTGCGAGCACTACAAAGAGACATTTCTTGGAAGAATTGCACTTGGGTGGTAACCCTGTCTTGGCAAGCACCTTTCTAAGCCTTGCACAAGAGTTTCTGTGTCAGCACAAGGCACAGCTCAGCAGAGGCTGGCTGCCACGATGGGAAGTGGGGCTGGAACCCAGCAATGGCCTGGGCTCAGTGTCAGCTGAGCACATTCCCAGTGGCCCTGAGATGCCTCCCCCAGCTCGCTTCACTCAGTGCTGGGAGATCACCTTGCCAAAAGGACAGGTAATCTAGATGACCTGGAGCTGCTTGAGCCCCCCAAATCATTCAGTCCTGGATGATTTCCCCCTGCCAGCTGCATCCCTGACAGCTTAAACACCAACTCAACCACCTGGAGAGGGCACATTGTGCTGCACAGCTCCATGAGCGGTGGCAATCCATGGCTCCTCTGAGGACATACAGCTTTGAATCAGCATGGCTTGAGCCTTCAGCAAAGCCCTGACCCTCTTGAGTCCCCCCCACCAACAGCACTGCACAATCCTATGGCTGAAAATCTTCCCACTGTTAAAAGAGTGTATGAAACAGTGTGGCAGCTGCCAAGACCCCAAGGGACCCTAATTTGTTTTAAAAGCATCATGTTCTAATGCTTCCAAAAGAAAATACTACAGGGTTGGATTTTTATTTTCTTTTGCTGGTAAAACTCTGTATGGAGCTTTAGGATTGCCTGTGTTTTAGTTTATTTTCTTTTTTTTTTTTTAATTTATTTTTACCCTGGAATATTGTTATAAAGCAGATTTTTTTTTTCCTGATGAGCTTCACTTGCATGCCAGCCATCTGTTGCCTGGGCAGTCCCAGCCAGGGCTGGTGACGGCGTGATATAAAGGTCCCTTCTGGCCTTCAAAGCTCTGAAACCAATGTGGCAGAGTTTTGCTCAGCAGCGAGAGCAGGATAAACATATGGACTAAGTTCCACTGCTGCTTCTTTGGTCATGCTGGACTGCTGATGGCCAGCACACACTGACCTTCCTTGGCATCTCAGTTCAAGCTATATAATGTGAGCATTTTGCTTCAAGCAGCAACTTGATCCCTAATGATTGCACCAAAAATGGGACTGCAGACACTACTGCAACAAATATGATTTAATCTTCTGCAGACATATCTTTTAATGTTCCTCCCACACGCAGGGGACACTGAAATGCACCACAGTACATCCTTGCCTTCACATTGGAAAGGGTTTGGCATGAAGGAAGAGAGTTCTACACTTATTTTGCATTGGTTTTCAGGTGAGATGTACTCAGTTTATAAGAAAAAAAATAATGCTCATTTTCCTTTGCAATCTATGAAGGAATGTGAAAGGGTGACTTCACAGCCACCCACAGATTTCCACTGGTACCACAAAAAAGGCCCCCCCAAGCCTCCTTTGCTAAACTGCTGTTTTCAATGGACAGAATTCCACCTCTTTTCCCTATGTTAGTTCTTCACTGTGAATAGGGATCAAGAGTGCTTGTTGTTTAAAAGTGGTACTTAGTACTCTTATGCTACTGTTAGATGAAGAACATATTCAGTCTGTGGCTGAATGTAGCCCATGATTCATCTCATCCAGCCCGTCATCAGCTGGAAGAACCCCTCTGCTGACCACTGCCAG
Organism: Lonchura striata; assembly: GCF_050655825.1. Classification (NCBI taxonomy): domain Eukaryota; kingdom Metazoa; phylum Chordata; class Aves; order Passeriformes; family Estrildidae; genus Lonchura; species Lonchura striata. The sequence goes on along the minus strand of NC_140705.1, from coordinate 63,466,125 downwards.
AACAGTGTAAATTAGATTAATCCACAGGCTGCTCTAAATATAGCTGGGAGCTGAGACTCAGCAAGTCTTGAGGATGAGCAAGAGCATCTTAGATCTGGCAGTAACTCTCTAGCACCTGCCCATTTCCACTGTATGTAATTCTATCAGAAAAAAAAACTCACTTGACTGTGCAGTCAGCCAGGATTACAGTGTCAAGCAGTCAAATGCTGCTATTATCAGAGAAGAGATGTGACTCAATAGGCAGAGGTCTGAGTCCTTATAAAACTTTTTACAGTAATTACAATAAACTTAGAAGTCCCTGTGCCACTCCTGCAGTGGTTGAAAAAGGGAAAAAAAAAGGGTAATAAATAACACTAGAAGCCAAATACACATGTGTGTGCACTGTAGCAAGGGCTAGGTTATTTATGAAAAGAAGATAGCTGTAAATAGACTTGTTTCTTGTCAGGAAGGGTATGGTCAAAATATCTCCTACAAGATGGGAAAACTTGCATGTGCAGCAGTCCATGACAGACACATGTTGTGATAGACAGCTCTGTGCTGGAACAGTGCTTGCCTGATGGACATCCAACGTTGGAGTGATTTGTGATGGTAATGGCTCTGTCTGCTGCCTTCAAGCCCAGGCAGCAAGAGACAGATAGTGTCTCCAAGTGCTCTAACTTATTTCTTGTCAGCTGGGAGCTGCTCAACCATGCTGGCTTGGCCTCAGGGGCTCTCCTCCCACTCAGGTGGGTCCCATGGTTTTGACTGGCAGAGGAGGAAGGTCATATGTGTAAATCTGGATTAAAATTACCCTAACAGATCTGAGAGGCTACAATAACACAGATGCTGTGAGACTTGCTTCAAATAGCAACTACCTAAGCTTTCCTTGATTAGTAGGCAGCCATCAGACTAAAAAGGGCATCAAGCCCTCTATGTATTTTTGGAGTGAATATTGCCCCATGGTCACAGTCTGAAGGCACCTCACAACCTTGATGTACATTTTCACTCGCAGCTACCCTGCAGAGGTGTAGGGCTTTTCTTTCTGGTTCACAAGCAAAGGCTATGCCTACACTACCCGCTAGACCCAGGGCTGAGCCCCAAGTTGCCCCATTGCTGGGGTCTCTGGAAGAGAGGCTCAGGGCTGTTTATTTTCTCTTAGAGCAGAACTGAGGACAAAATGCACGTATCTGTTTTCACAATGATTTTTAAATGCACGTTGATGCTGTATGCTACAGTCTGTAGGATAAAGTTGTGTCCTACAATCCTTTCTGTAGCTGTTGGCTAGGGATTTCCTCAGCACATTTAGCCTTCAGAGTGTCACAGTTATACAGGAATGGTGAAAAAGAACAAGTTAGATACATGGCAATGCTCTTTTTAAAGCTCTATTCATGTTAGTAGTTGTCGCGCCTTCTTCCAGCCAAAAAACAGAAGCAAGCATGCACTGTGCAGTTTATTTCCTACTTTGTGTGCTTGTTCATTGAAACCAGGCAAGGCTTTAAAAATTCTCAAAAACTTATCAATGTCAGAGGTAAGAGAAGGGGAAGAGGAAGGGTAAGAAACTCTGGGAGAAAAGCACCAGTTCTTCACAGCTTCACATGTTCAGCCTCGCTGGCACATTAAACTCTTTCATTTATACTTCCAAGCCAGGTAAGTGAGGAGCTGCCATGCAGCAGTCTAGTCACTGGGCAGCACTTCAGCTGGTACTGTAACTCCAGTATTGGCACTGGGAAGGCTGGAATAAATAATATCCTAGTTCAAAAAGTGTTTTATCTCTCACACCTCTATTCCCCTCCTCAGAACACTCTTAACACCTCTATGAAGGTAAAATGTGGTGATGAAATATGTTGATCTGGAAAAACTGGAAGCTCTGATTTGCATTATCAGATGTATTCATTTGGTTTTTCTGTGCTGAATTAGATATATGTTCACTCTGTCCTTTTGATTTAAACATATGATTTTTATATACACTAAGGACACATTAGATCACTCTGAAAACACAAAGGGGCCTTAATATGAGAGTAAATTATTTTTTATACCCACTTTAAGGTCTATTTATTCAAATTGAGCAAAATCCTAACTCTACTGTGAATGAGTGGGAATTCTGCCATTGATTTCAGAGTCTTCAGGATTTTGCCCAAACACAGAATAAAATTATTTATATAGAAGTCACCAGCAGTCTTTTTTTGTGGAAATTGTGATCTAAAAGTGCAAAAATCCCCCAAGACTTGCTCTTCATTCTTTTTATGCAGTACTGGAGCATTCATTGTTTTCTACCCAAAAAAGAAAAAAAAAATCAATTAAATTTCAGAGTATTAGCATATTTTTCTTTTGCCCAGGGAGACATGGGGATGGGCTGGAGGTGAGAGAATCTTGTTTGCTGCTTGCATCAGTAGGCATTCAGTGTACAAAACTGCACAGGAGAGAATTTTAAAAAACAAGAAGTCAAATCTACCCCATAACATGGTAGAGAAGACAATGTCTCCCTGGGGTACCTCTCTGCCAGGCTGCAGAGTGCCATCCCTGGGCTCTAACAGATGCCCAGCAGAGAAGCTTCAGGCCCTAAACCTTACCATAGTCTCTTGTGTTAATGAGGACTCTTGATGCAGTTTAAGGTACACTGGTGAGCGGCCCTAAATCAGAGCTCATCCTGCTCAGGAAACATCCCGGCGGCTGCGGAGGCGGGTCTGTTTGCATTCCAGATGTGGTGCCTCCAGCCTGCCTCTGACCAGCATTCATTTCTGCACTCCACAGCTGGTCCATGTAAATGTGCCATATTGCAGCCCATCTGCTCAGAGAGTGCACAGTGGCACATCTCTCTCTGACAGTGGACCATTTTATTGAACGCTATAAATATTGAAATTCATAGGCATGAAGCAGCAGATTTTTAATGTTACTTAGAGAGACATTTGAGCCACAACCTTTGGCAGCAGCACACGCTGCTAGTATCTCAGTACACTGCACGCCATTTGGTTCAGACTCATGAACAACTTTTCCAGAGATTTCATGGCTCTCCAATCCCAGGTAAAATGGAGTACAGACCCTGTGGGATGATATTTAGTGTGAATGTCACCCTGCATACAATATGCATTTGGGATATGGACTTTCCAGCCCTGTGCTGTGTTAAACCATATGTTAATGTTTTCATACTCAGAAAAGATTAGATCAGGGACCAATAAAGTTTCAAAACTACAAATAATAGGCTAACCAAAATGAAATGTGAGGTATTCCTAAGCCTGAGTGTTGTTTTTTTTCTCCCAAAGTCTCTGCAGTTTTTGTTTTCAAATGGAACTGCTGTATTTTGCAGTAAGAAATGGGCACATTTATATTTTATAAGCTAATACATGTAAATTTTGTATTAGAGAGTAAACATCTCTATTAATTTGAAATTCATGGCATCTGATCTGGAGCAGAAACAAAACACCACTCTGCAGTTTTCTATTTGTCAAGTAGTCCCTAGTAAGTGTTCAGTGAGTTGTAAAGAGACAAACCCCAAACTAAGATAAACATATATATATATAATTTTTGATGGATTTTTTTTTTCCTCTTGCCAAGCCATTAGTTTCTGCAGAGCATCGGGAACCAGTCTTTTCCCTTTTGGAACCAAAAGGAATTTTTTCATCTGCATTAATTAGAGAAGGATCAGGACCCTAATGAAAGAAACTGCATTAAAAATGGACAACATATTTAAAATTCTCCAAAATGCTTTGAAAAAAATGTTCATTTTTTATATGAGGTGTTGAGCCTGCCATGATATCCACAATGTTTTCCTCTCCTGGAGCTGTTTGGGCAGTAAATAACATTGTGCTGGCTGAGCAGTGGCTCAGGGAGTGAAACAGGGCATTTGCTTTAGTTAAAAGTGTGGATCCCAGCTCCTGTGACAAGCAGGCTAAAAAATTTTCTGAGCATGTGGAGTAAAGTGGGGTCTGGGAGGAAAAAAAAGCCAAGCAGAAACAGACCTGCTGAGGATATTACCTTGGCACGTACATTTCTCAAATCTGCACTGCTTTTTAAGTTTGCCTCAGTATCTCTTTTGCAGTTGCTCTATTGTCTTCATTATAATTTAAAAAGAGGCAGGGAAGGCAACATCTTTAATAGTGAAGTCGTACTGTTTGGACAATAAGCTGTGTCACTGCTCAAGCCAGTCCCCTGGTTCCCAATCAGCAGTCTTATGTAAGGTGGCAGGTTAATAAATGCGACACACTGAAATCATTTGTACCAGATTATCTCTTCTTCCAAACTCTGACAGATGCTAAGTCCAGCTGGTAAAAAAGTTTATAGGCGAGTTGGATCTGGGGCCTTCATACACTCCACAATGTTGGCTACCAATGCTTGTTTTAATGAGTCACGAATTGCCTGTTTATCTTCTGCTCCCTGCTGTTTCTGCATTTTCTCTTCCAGAACAATCCTAGAAACACATGCTGCTACAGACGCTGGAGCAATGTGTGTAGACATTTGAGCCAAATTATTATAAAGAACTCTTTCTTCTTGGATATTAAAAAAAAAAAAGGCGAGAATTGCACATTGCCTAGCAAATCGTTATCTCAGATGTTCGCTGTGACATGCTCAATATGGCCTACCAGAGAAAGTTGGAGACATTTGAAACCTTAACAACTACACAAAATGACACTGTAATTGGCGGGTTTTGTTGTTCATGTTCTGGCTCTGTGAAAACTGCTCTAAACACTTTGTTTAATGATGTTACATTATGACAACACATGGCTTCTATAGAGCAAGTCATCACGTCGAACATGCGAGATCACAGGAAGGGGAGTGGGGGGCCAGTGGGGCTCAGCGTCCTCTCAGAATGGGAGGGTGCCCAGGCATGCCAGCACACAGCTGTGTTCATGTGGGGAAAGGGGGAGGCCTAGGGAGGATGCACTCCCTTAGACAGCTCCTTAGCACATCCAGGAGAACTGCTGGCTGTGGGATGCAAGGGGGCACCGACCCCTTGCAATGCAGCAACTTCCATCACCCTCTGACTGTTCTGCTGTTGCAGCTGTAGTGCTCCTATTTGGGCAGACCAGGCTGATTCAACAGAGCACTGTCCTCATGTACAGCTGGGCTGGGAGCAGCCGTGCTCCAGAGATGACTGTCCCAGAGATAGCCAGGCTTCAGAGCAAGAGCTCACATGGCATTTCTATGTGGGTCGTGTTGCCCTGCAATATAATCTTTCACTAGAAATCTAGTTGTCATGATCCTGTTTAAAAGAGATTTCTTTGGTTCTCTCTGAAACAATGTTCATGCATGGTGCAGGTGCAAGACATCCCACATACACAGAGTGCCCTGTGTAACTCTATGGAGAGACCCAGGATAACTGGCCTGAGCCCCTCAGCAAGGGCACTGCTCCCCTCATGCAGTGTTGTGAGATGTTGTATCCCCTTTATCCTGAGGGACACCTTCTGTCCAAAGGGATTCAGAGGCAAGGGTTATGTGCAGGAGGTAATGGCACAGAGTATGCCCAGGAGGGCTGGCTGGCCTTCAGGTAGATTCTTGTGGTGTAGAAATGCACAGGTAGGAATCATTCATTACACCTTACAACCCGGTTCTGTAGCACATCCATTTTGTCTGTGTGTGCTGAGCACACAGGGCAAACCACCACATCTGATGTCCTTGTGGAAAGGAGGCCCAATGCTGTGAACGTTGACACAGCTTGTTTGGGTGTGCTGGAAACACTGGTTGGAACATCTCTTCAGCGGCAGAGGAAACTCTCACTAGCTCTGTCTGTTGCATTTAGCACTGCAAGGGGTGCAGCAGTGGCTCCTCCATTCCAAGGTTTCCAAGGTTTCTTTGTGTGTCAGCTGCCTGACTGAATGGCCTCCCTGACACCTGCAGAAAGAAAACAGCGAGGAACCCATTTTTTGCTAGTGCTTCTGATTATTAATAGAATGTTTCAAATTTGTCTATTCTTTGCACATGGGAAACTGTATAGTCATTTGACAGATGTTGAAACTCACTGATTTTATACCCAGCAGCTAAGAAAAACAATGGATGTCATACTCTGTTTGACAAAATATGTGCTGGGCAGAGTCCATCCTCTGTGCTAGAAAAGTGAATCTTACTCCTACCAATTGCTCACTGTCACGAGGCTGAAGGAACCACAGTAATGCTGTAAGATGATTTGTTTGCAGCAGTAGCTTTCACCTAAAATGGTCCAGCTCTCCTGTATAGCCAAGATAGAGTTATTGCAAATGCTGCCTTACATCTGCCTTCTCTTTCTATCTAGCTGCTTTAGGAATATGCTAATGACAGGAAGAAAACATACATATAAAATATTGCAAGCATCAAGCCTTGGAAGGAGAAGGTAAATTTGGCTCCTAACCATGAAATCTTATTCTGCAGTTGCCTTCTTAATGGCATCTCTTGAGGTCAGTGGCTTTGAATTCTCCCAATTGTATAGGGTCACTCTGGCAGCATTGACCAAGTAGAAAAGATTCAGCCAGGGGAAACAATGGCAGAAGTCACCCTTTAAATGTCCTGCCTTCTATATCATGCAATTGATTCCAAGGCTCCCCACCACGATGTCACTGTTTGACCAGTTTGCTTTAAAACAGCTTAATTAGCTGAAAGAAAAGCTATGTCTGAGCATGTTTGTGAGAAAAAAACAAAAAGCTCTCGCCTTTCAGAAAGCTCATGCTCTGTCTTGTCGGAAATCTCTGGTTCTGAAATGAAACAACATTCCTTTCATACAGAGTTAAGTCCCTGACAACAAATTTTCCCGGATCAGGGGAACAACTGATCGTGCCACATGCTGATGTTGGTAGATCTGGTTTGGTTTGGGGGGCTGAGAGCTCTGCACCTCTGTTAACTTCAGAGACACTGCGGGAGGAGATCGTGAGAGGCATACACAGCTCAATGGCTCCTGGTCCGAGAGGCAGTCGAGGCTGACTGCTCCAGTGTATCGGTGCCACTTGTGTGTTAACATCCAGCCTGCCAGCTGGAGAGGGTGTGAAAATACAGGAAGGAGCAACAGAGGCATTGCAGTGCTTGAAACCAGATTTTCTTATGGAATTCTTTGTTTTCCCAGATCTCAGGTGCAAGTGGGTGGGAAAAGAACTGATAGGAGAGGTAAGCAAGGCTTCTGGCGCCTGTTGGGAAGAAAATGAAACCAGAGGTGCCAGTCCTGCCTCCCTTAGTGCAATCCATAAAAAGTGGTGCTGCCTCGGGATCTGGCAGCATTAAAATACTCAGTGCAACAAGTTATGCAACTTCTGAAGTAAAACACACAGAGAGATTGTGCTGAACTGCCTTTGGTGTGCAGCACAATCACCTGCTCTCTTAGGTATAGCATTTGCAGGGAGAACATCAAAATACAGCATTTGTCCCCCTACAGCAAACAAATCTCTCCCGAAGGAAAGAACATTAGCACTGAGAGTCTTTGTTTTGTGGCAGCTTGTCAGCATTACCAAGCTGCTGAGCAGCTCTCTAAGAACTGCTGCCCCTCCTCAGGGGTAGAGAGAGGTTTGAGTAATTTGCACATGGCTTTAGGAAGAATCCGTTTCAGAGCTGGATCTACTATGCAAAAAACAGAGGTATGTTCTTGTGGTTCAGCCTATTAATCCACAGCTCTTTATCAGGCATTTTTTGGTGTGTATTTACATGGTGTGGCTAGCACCAGAACTGATGGAAAACAGGGGAACTTAGCATCAGGGGTGCATGGGGAAATTAGGCACATAATGCCAGAGTGTTTAGTGAAATAATGTGCCTAAGGTATTTATGAACAGGAGTGAAACTTTGCAGAATCAAGCTCTTAGTGTTATTTTAACATTAGGGTTACTACATTTTGACAGCCTCTCATCCCTATCATCTATTTTCCTGGGCATTTATGAAAAAATGCAGTCTATTGTGGCTCATTTGTTCTTGTCCAGAACAGGAAAAGTATTTTAAAATCATTTTGCTTTCATTTCATGAAGGATTCTGACTGGAATTGAAGTAAAGAGAACCTCATTGCTGAATCATAAGCTTTAGTTAAAATATTTTCCACGTAACTGTTTTCTCAAAAAAAAAAAAAACAAACCCAAACATCTTTAATTTATGTGCTCATATTTGAAACAATATCCTGCTGAAAATAAGGTGTTTATCAGGGTTTTTTTTCCCTTCTCATCTTTACAGAAAGGTGAACGAAAGGATGATTAAACCAGAAACAAAGTCAGTAATTAGTAGTATAAATCTCTCAGTGATTTCAGTAGGTCACGAAATTAACTGGTACAGGCTTCGGACACATCTGCTCTTTTGGCAAGTGGTGCCCTCCATGAGGCTGCTCATTGGCTCTCACTAAGCACACGATGGGTCTCGGGGAACTTATTTGCACTCCCTAAGCTAAACACAGCGCAGCGATGAAACCCGACTGTTTCTGCAATGCTGCAGCACGTACCAGGGCTGAGCACCCCCGCTAACTGAGAAGCAGTCTCGCAGGGCTTGGCAGTGCTGTGCCATCACCCCAGGATCCCTGGAGGGAGGGGAACATGAGAGTTTGTTATGTGTGGCCAAACGCTGCTTTGCAAGACTCACATTGAGGAAATTATTAGAAGGTTATGGAAGAGGAACGTGGCTGCCATGCCACAGGCTGTCAGGAAGGTGGCTATGCCCGCAAGCCAGTGAGGAGAGCCCCAGCACCAGAGTTACTGCTTGGTTTTCATCTTGACCACAGCTTCACTCTTCTGATGGCACAACAGCAGAGGAGTAGAAGCTAGGTGCCAGAAATAGGGAAATGGAGCACAGGGAAAGGAAGGAAACAACAGTTTTGTGTCCCTTCAGCCCCAGAATGTAAGGGTGTAATGTAGAGTTGTATTGCATCAAGTCTAGCTGGCCACAGAGTCAGGCCAGAGGCCAGAGGTCAAGTGCCCACTGCAGGCACTTCTCTGGGCTGCTTGTCTCAAGCAAAGCCTTCACCTCTCTGGCTGTGGGCAGTCAGGTAAACAGAGCAGCAAAAGGTCTCAGTGTGCTTGCCTTCCTGTATGCAGCTATCCTGGCTGAAGGAATTCTTCGGTTCTGGGTTGACTACTCAGCCCACTTTGGAGGATGGACACTCTGATCTACTTTTCCAAGGCACTGCCAGTGGGATCCTGGTCCCTTTTCCACTGCTTCATTTCAACTTAGAAGTATGACTGGGCTGTGTCACAGTACCCAAAAACAGCAGAACTGTCTGAAGCTGTCAGAGCAGGAAGGGCTGGTTCTGTCTGGGCTGCCTCCTAATTCATAAAGCCGATTCATGTGGAAGCTTGGACATTCTCACATTTGTGTAGAAAACCTGGAATTACATAAATTATGGCATTTGTAGCTCTGTCTCCAAATACATGTGCTTTATATGCAACAACCTTAAATCTACACTGAGCTCCTGCACTTTGGGCAGCCTGCTAGAGAAGACACTGTAGCAGTAAGGGAGCACATGAGATTCTCAGAAAACCAGCAGTGTTTGTTCCCTTGCTAGTTGCACTGCTCACTTTCTTTCCCTCTCTTTCTCTCTTTCTTTCTTTCTTTCTTAGCTGGAATAATGCTGTGTCCTGATACCATTTCTTCTGCTTTAGAGTTTAGGGTGTAAAACTGTCAAGGTTACAGAACTTGATGCAAGCTTAGTGTATTTGTACCTCAGCATCCATGTCATAAATTTTTTTTGCTTTCTGTAAACAGTTTGGTTTTATGCATATTTAAAACATATTTTGACACTGTTCTTAAAAGGTTTTTGCATTCAAAATGTAAAATTTTTACATTTTGCATATTTTTTACATGTAAATATCTCCTATTTTTTGTATTTCTCTTTGAATTGTATCAATACAAAATAGCTGGTGGTAGCCTTTTAATTCCTGGTTAGCATTTTATTTCACTGGATGGAGGCACTGGATGCTGTACTATATGCCATGATGACAGTACAGAGTCCATGTGGTCATCAGACTCATAATTTTCCTAACTGTTCTGGATGTTACTGCACCAGTGAAAGGTAGTTGACTGATGTGAGTGAAATTTATTGCATTTCAGCTTTCCGGAGTACAAGGCAGACAAGCCACAGTGGTTTGGAAGGATTAATAAACTGGAGCAGGTGAGAGCTTTCATCAGTGCTGTGGTGAGGAGTTGTGAATGCAGTATTTTGGCTTGAAGTATACTGAGATGCTCAGTTACGTTTGGGGATTATATTGCACCATGCAGCATCACTGCTTTAACAAGCCCACACTGACTCAGCAATAGGCTGCTAGCTGGAGTATCATCCAGTTCCCATTTATGCCCCTGTAATACTTTTAAGGTTCCTCCAAGGGCTTTAAAAAAGTAAGAAATCCCAGGAAATCCTGTTTTGCTGACAAGCTATACTGCTGTATTTTTTTGGCCATGCCTGCAAGTCTCAAAAATCACTTGATCACTAAAGAGACACAAGTAGATCCACTGGAAATGGGTTAGAGAGCTCTGTAATGACATGTATTTGGGTTATTTTTCTGTCTTGGAGCTCTGGTGAATGAGATCTTAATGGAGCCATTACGCCAAAGCACAGCATTTGTTTCCCAAGGCCATTAGGCACTTTACAGATTCCATTCCCTGGGGAACAGAGCTGGCTATTTAACCATCTGCAGAGCTGCCGAGACACCCGCCCCTGCTTCTACTGGGCTTGGCATTGGAGGCCAGGGGGCTGTGAGCTATCACTTAGATGCCCTCTCACCAAGTTGCTCTTGACAGTGAATGTGGGTCCCTGAGGGGCCTCTGGGAATGCAGCTGTACAGACTCAGACTGCAAACTCCATCTTGCTGCTGTGCCCCTGGGAAGTTTGCACCCTCTGCTCCAGCCAGCCCCCGCCTCATGCCAGTGGAGAAGTAGGAGCCAAGACTGTTTCACAGCACCTTGCAGTGCCCACAGCCCGCCCTGGGCTCCCACAGGGTGCAAGGTGCCCTCTCCCACTCTCCCTTTTGGTTCACGAGACCTGGACATGAAGGTGGTGACAGCCTGGGCCCGCCGTGCAGGGTTCAAAGGGAGGCGGTTCGCAGGGGAGCCCCTTCGCTTTCTCCTGCACCGCAGCCATTGTGTGAGTGTCAAAGGAGCATCCCTCTCATCTCTCAGATTGATGGCATCGTCTAGGACTTCCAGCATAGACAAGATAAACTAAAGGCTTCTGCAGACAGGTATGTAACTGTGGAGACAGCAGCGCTGCAGAAGAGGCCTCCGATCAGGGGAGTGTTTGTCCCACAGTCGACTCTCTGGCGTAGCGGTCACCTTTGACATGACTTGTTGAATAGGAGTTTGTTTTCTAATTTCCATGGTTCAGCCATAGGCCATGCAAAGTAAATACAAGTAAACGGGCAATAGTGGGTTCAAAGGAATATAAGACAAGTATTTGCCCCCTTGGAAGACAGTTTGGGTAGTGTTCACATGTGAATCAATCTGGTTTGGGCCTTTGAAGTGATTTTGTTTAAGAAGAGTGGGGCAGACTACTGAAAATGGGTGGGGTCAACAAGAAATTGCCCATCTTTTGGGGCATTCTCCTGAGGGGAACTGCTGGTCTGCCAGTGCGGCACTGCAAATGATGCTGCTGTGCACATGCAAACTCCTGAATCATTTAATAAGAGACGCAAGAGGCCTCCCCTGGCACCAGCACTGTGCCTGGGCAGCCCAGGAAGGGGATGCTGTCAGGTCACTGCTTGCTGTCATGTTCTTGTCAGGCTTTTCCCTTACGCTGACTGGCCTTGCAGGCACATCTCTGAACGTGACAGTGCTGTGTCATCAGGCATAGGTCAGATCAGTGGGTTTAAGTGACTTCAAGCTGTTCTTAATACATAAAGAGCTTCACTCCCTGCTTGAATGTGCTGCTACAAGTTGTCAATCTCTTCTACACAATTCAGAATCAAAATAAACTTACTGAGACTTGTGGTTTTGGAAGGTATCCTTTTTCAGGTTGCTTGAGTTGCAAAGAGAAACCTTGGCCAGCAGCTTATTCCAGTTCCACACAGTCCCCAGCCTGACTATCCTATGAAGAAAGGCTGGTTTTCTTTATTTGTTTGCTATTGTACTGCTTTTACCATTATATACAGCTTTCTTCCTCCTGGTGCACAGTATATCCCCTTCAGGGAGCTATCTGGTAAGCAAAGTGTGTTGTGATTGATTTAGTCACTGAAATTAAGAAACCCCATAGAAAAGTAAAGACTAGTAGTCAAAAGGAGTGACACATATGAGATGAGACAAGATGTGGGTCCCAAGAGCGACTGGTCAGTTGTCATTCCACATGTAAGTGACTTCAGCAAAGAGAATAAGTAAACTCATTTCTAACTTGTTTGTCTATAGTAGTTCTTTATTTCTTGTGTTCAACAGCAACAGCTAAGTGGAGACTGTGCATATAATTTCAGATTTTTAAAGGATTTTAATATCTCTTAGAATAAAAGCAATTGCCTGAATATAATGAATCCTTGCTTTAAAATAGGCAAATTCTTCTGAAAACCTGCAGGTGAGAAAAGTTTCCACAGCTGTTCATCATTGTGCCTTGAAGGCTCATATGGAAAAGTAGAGGCTGGTCAAGGCGAGGATGTGCTGGTCTTGCAATGCAAGGAAACTCAGTGTGCAAATGAGCAGGCAAGTGCAGGCAATTGCATAGTGGAGCCCCTGAAATCTTGCTGGAAAAGCCTCAGTGTAGCCATTCAGTTGTTCATAGTCAGCCTCACTACCGGAAAGTTGCTTCTGAGATGAGGGAAATGCATTTGGTTGAGTTTGATTATTTTTTTTCATTTGTCCATTTTAAAGGTGAACATAAAGCTGATGATGCCAATCCTGAAATCCAGCTGCCATCTGAAATCCTGGTAGTGCCTGACTGTGCCTGAAGAAACAGGGCAGGAGCTGGCATAGGAACATCCCTGTAGCTGCTGAGACCAGAGCCCTGATCTCCCCATGTACGAGCCTAACCTTCACTGTGTGAGCAGAAAACCAGCAAGGGATAAGCCAGGGGGAGAGGTAAGCATCCATGTATCTTATCCCAGTGAAAATGCAGAGCCTTCTCCAAGAGTGTGCATTCTGCAAAACTCCCAGGAAGGCCGACTCTTGAGTCTGATCTTAGAAGACCTGTTCACATATGCCCACACATGCAGACATACCTGTACAACACACACTCCTCCCCAGCACTCCTCTCGCTGCCCAGGAAGTCTGAGTGTGGGATAATGCATTGACAAAGGCAGCTGCAACAAGAGGAAAAAGACAAGCAGGAACAAACCAAGCCCCTTGTGCTGGCTTCTCAGCGGCCAGGGCACAGATGTGCTCTGTCTGCTGTCTCATCCTTTGTTAGCTCCATCTCCCGCCCCTTTGAACCTCATTAATTGGTTACAGAAGAGAGGGCACCAATTATTGCCCCAAGTGATAATCCAATTTATTGGGAAAATCAAGTGCCTGTGTCTTTCTATGGCAGAGTATGGAGCAGCTACTGCTGACTGGAAAAGTGAAGTAATGAAAAAATTGCAAAACCACTCCCAAGACTTCTTCCCCTTCCCTGACCCACAGGATTGTTTCCAGCCAGTCTTAACCCCTGCTCATAGTGCCCATCTTAGACAATCTCCTTTGAAGCCCATCCCCTTTCCCAGCACAGACCCCTGACATTCCTGACTGACATCAGAAAGGGCCCAGGAAAGGAACACAATGGTGAGAGAGAGATGCAGCACACAGACTTGGGGAGAGGACCGCAGAAGCCGATGTGAGCCTCTTGCCATGTGTTCATTCCTGCAGTGTTTTGTCTCCAGTGGCTGCAGACGCCCTCGGGGTGCCCAAAGCTGAATTTACTGGGTGCAGACAATAAATGCTATAAATGGAATTTATTCTCCAACATGGACAAGACTAATTTTAATTCAGAATGGCGAGGGAACTTATGCCATGGCTAATTGCACTGCCCACAGGCCCAGGCATTGAAGGTGCCCCTGGAAGAACCCTTGCCTCTTCTCGTGAAAACAAAGTACTGATGCACGGTTATATAAGATGCCATTTCAGATATTGATGTTCTGGCACCAAACAAGGACATTAAGCAATATTTTTTTTACTTGTCTTCAGAGATGTTTTTGCATGTCTTCATCTGAGGATGCGGAAAAAAAAGCAAAGTAAGATGATTTATCCATTCCAAAACAGCTTTGCAGATACATTGCTCTGATGCTGCTGTACAAAAAAAATAAGTCTGTGTATAGTCCCAGGCTTTCCCAGTTGAAGGAGTCCAGTTCCTAAGAAAGATGAATGGCACTTACTTATTTTGCTTTTTGCTTTCTCCAGAGGATGGAAAGTTGTGAGGAGGGTGTAAGTTTGGTGGAAGCTGAGGTTGCAGGAGTAATGGGAGGGCACAAAGAGTTCATTGTTGGTCTAGCAATCTGTCATGGGAAGAACTGTCACAGGAGTCTCCAAGGGGCTGCAATGAAACGCTATTTCTGAGCAGAGAGAGACTTTGCCTCACCTTGGGCTGCCCAGCTCCCCTCCCCAGGCCAGACCACCTGCCAGCAGCACTGGGGCAGGTTGACCCAGAGCCTTAAATCACAGGCAGGGGCAGAGCAGCACACAGGGAGAGAGATTAGATTTATAACTATACAGTGTTTCTCTCTTTTGAAAATTAAATGGCATGTTTGAGAAAATAAAAGAATGTTGATGGGAGGGGCTGAGCCCATGCACGGCCAGTTCAGCCTTCAGGGCTGATTGTACACTGGTTTAAGTACAGCAATAAGTCACTGTAGTGGAGGGGAAGAGCTACACCATGAAGGGCAGTCTTGATTTCTGTGGGTCTCTGATGAATTTTCTGTCCTGAAGCCATGGTCACCTATGGAGCAGGATGCCAGTCATATCAGTGACTCTTCTGTCCCCTGCTACCCACAGCACACAGCTGGCATCCACCAATGCTCTGGCCCTTGGAGCAGCTTTCCCAGCTGGCTGTGAGGACACCAGCCCTTGGGCTTCACTCGTGAAAGAGGCTGAACTGGGTTTTGTGTCTGCAAAATCAGTGAAAACTTTGAGGTTTTCATAAATACCTGTGCAATTGGCATTTTTGGTTTCTTGTAAGGAAGCATTTGGTGGTGATTTATTTTGGTAAAACATACTTCATCCCTAGGATGGAAAATGGATATGTAGCCTAAAATGAAGGCAAGAAGGCCATGCTGAACCTTGGACCCCTGCCTAAATGTCAGGGCCACTCTCATCTGGTGTAAAGCAGCATGAGTTTTGGAAGGCAATCCTGTAGTGACCAATTTACATCAGCTGAGGATCCAGGCTTTCGTGCCATTAAAGACATAGTAGAAAAAAATGTGTTGTAAATGAAGGAAGCTTTGGCTAAAAAGTGCCAACAAGTTCGCTCTTTATTCTTTATCAGTGAAGTCTGCACACAATGAAAACACGGACAAGGGAAATTTGCACAGCATTTAACTTAGGTCAAAAAAACAAGTAATTTGTTAAGTGGCAAGGGCACCAACGCGTGCCATGTCACGCTGGATTTTCTTTAAAAATAAAAAAAAATAACAAAGTTAAACTTTCAGTCAACCTGAAAATATCTGCTTTTTATGGGGGCAGTGCGGAACGAATGGGACAGCAAATCTTTCTTTGGTCGCTTCTTTACAGAGACTGAAAAGCTCTATAGAGACAGTGGGAAAAGAAGGAAAAAGGAGGGGTTGTAGAGAGGGAGGGAAGGAGAGAAAGAAAAAAAAAGAAGAAAGGAAGAAAGGAAGAAAGGAAGAAAGGAAGAAAGGAAGAAAGGAAGAAAGGAAGAAAGGAAGAAAGGAAGAAAGGAAGAAAGGAAGAAAGGAAGAAAGGAAGAAAGGAAGAAAGGAAGAAAGGAAGAAAGGAAGAAAGGAAGAAAGGAAGAAAGGAAGAAAGGAAGAAAGGAAGAAAGGAAGAAAGGAAGAAAGGAAGAAAGGAAGAAAGGAAGAAAGGAAGAAAGGAAGAAAGGAAGAAAGGAAGAAAGGAAGAAAGGAAGAAAGGAAGAGGAGAGGAGAGGAGAGGAGAGGAGAGGAGAGGAGAGGAGAGGAGAGGAGAGGAGAGGAGAGGAGAGGAGAGGAGAGGAGAGGAGAGGAGAGGAGAGGAGAGGAGAGGAGAGGAGAGGAGAGGAGAGGAGAGGAGAGGAGAGGAGAGGAGAGGAGAGGAGAGGAGAGGAGAGGAGAGGAGAGGAGAGGAGAGGAGAGGAGAGGAGAGGAGAGGAGAGGAGAGGAGAGGAGAGGAGAGGAGAGGAGAGGAGAGGAGAGGAGAGGAGAGGAGAGGAGAGGAGAGGAGAGGAGAGGAGAGGAGAGAAAAAACTCTGATGAGAAGATCAGAGAGAAGAGGAAATATGAAATTTTCCCAAGAAGGAAAGCAGGCGCTGACTAGAGAAGGAAGAGGGAAATCCTGATGTCTATGAAGCAACATACAGATATAAATTCAAGCTTTGAAATGCCAGGCATTCTTCCTAATTATTCCAATTTAGCTGATTTACTCTTGTTTGAAAAATATTACAGATGATCAACAAGTGGATTCTCAGAGGGGCTGATGACTGGTCATTGCAAATGTGTTGTTTTATTGAACTCATCTGACCTAATGTATAAGTTAGAACCATCAAAACATACACTCTCATGTTTTGATGTTCTTTTCCCCCATTTTGGTTATATCCTAGAGAAGTGAAAAATTTCTCTTCCCCTTTCAAATATGCATACCTTGATCTTTGTAATTAAAAATCTTGTTTCTGAGCTTTCCTTTGTAATTTCTTTTGTAGTTTTTCAGTATTTTTTAATCTCATGTCCCTCTCTAACAACAGATTCACCCAGGAGAGATTTCTATTTGTTTACGTTCTTTAATTCATTGTTCCCTTTCCATTTCTGAATGCATATTCAGTAAGACAAACAGCTCTTACTGCCTACCTATTGGAATCTGAAACCCCATTCAATCTGCATAGCTGTGCAGAATCACTGTACTTTAAGATAGCAAGGGTGTATCTCTGTTTCCACTTCTGTGTCATCCTCATCATCTCTGTTTCTGTATGAAACATACATACACACTTTTCCAGTGCTTTTGAAATTTGTTTCATACAATGAATTTCTGTGCAAAATAAGGAAGTAAAACAAGAGTGTGATGTAGTCTTGCACTGCCTTCTTGTTCACCCAGTGGCACACACAGGAGCACACACACAGAACTGTGTAGGGAAAGCAGGAATGCAGGCAAGTTTTGACCTCCTGTGTCCACACAATGAGCCGCGGACGATGCAGAAGGTTGGCTGCTTCTATACAGACCTGCTTTTGTGCTCTTGTCCAAGGCTTGATCCTTGGAGCCCTGTGTGCTCAGTAGATGCCAGAGAGATAGATGTGATCTGTTAGCCTCATCCAGTGCCGGCAGCTGAGGCATTTTCACACAGGCAGGCAGGTATGGCAAAGCCTGGGTAACAGATGAGAACCCATGGGGAGCTCTTGACTATGGAGAATGAAAAATCAAAAGAAACCATATTGGACACAGATACAAAAGGAGTCCCCCGTTCCTTTTCTATCCCTCCTTGTTTTTTTCTCCTCTTCCTTACCAGGCTGTAATGAATGTGGAAAAACAGCTTCCCTCCTCAAAGTGTTTGAGGATGTGTAGATTCCAGATGCTATTCTATGCAAATACTTCCAACCTTCCCTGCCCACAGCATCCTGACTTAACCCTTCTGTCTAGCTCTTTGCTGCCTGTCAGTTTCTATGCTGCAATAGGAAAGAAACACATACTTGTAAGAAAACCCTTAATCATTATTCTCAAAGGAGAGATTTACACCCTAAGTAGCATATTTGGGCTCAACACAGCTGGAGGTGCAAAGCAGCAGTTAACACATTTCTGGCACTGAAGTTACTTTGATGTTTCAATCATATAACATCTTGAAAAAAAAAAAAAAGAAGTTTATTCCTAACAGCATTAACACTGAGCTCTGTCTTGAAATCACTGCTTCTAGCCTGTCCAGAGTCAGACATTTATCTTAATGAAAACATGCTGTAGAAGACTTTTAGCATAAATGAATGCAATTTAGAGGAAATTAAAAGAGTGTGCTTAAAGCACAGGAACCCTAAGGATCTGTTCCTTGGACATCTCTGAGTCTTTTGTCTCACTAAGGCAGATTTTCTTCACACCAGCCATAATGCAAAATGTTAGGATATTAGGAATTAGGATACTCTTAATTCTGCTATTTGTGTATAAGCCTTTCCATACCCAAAAAGAAAACATTTCCATACCCAAAAAGAAAAGAGATGTGGAAAGCAACAGGGAAAGCTAATCTAACTGAATTACTTTTCTTTCAAAGGAAAAAATAAACCTCTCATGAGATTTTATCTCCTGAGACTCTTCTACCATCTAAATTGCTTTAATGGGCTTCCTCTCTGTAATCCCTGAACTCATGGCCAGGTCTATCTGGGTGCACATACCCCAGAATCACCCTAACAGCAACAGTGAAGCTTTAGGGTTTAGATCAGTATGAACTACAATTTGATTTAGTTCCTCCCTGAAGTTAAAAATGGATCACTTACTTTTGTTTTGACAGATTGATGGTGAGATTTGAGAGATTATGGTAAGAGAGAGAGAGAGGTCTCAGGTGTGAGCACAGAAAGCTCAAACATTCAGACATTTATTGATAGAAAGACAGATACAGTCTCTTCCACAAAATAAATATGCTTTTTGTATGGCTCTCACACACTGTGCTTCCTAGAAATAACCCTCTGCATCTGGTTGTGTGAGAATGAGAATGAGATACTTATGAGGATGTTTTTTCCTTAAGTTGCAGGATATATTTTGCTCCATTAATATGTTTTATCTAATTTACAGTTGAGATCCTACATAGAGATGATGTGGATTGTCTGCATTGATTTGCACTAGATACCAAGACCACACAATACTTCACTATAAACCTTACTTCGATCATACAATTTAAAAACATCTTAAAATTTGAGGGGGTTACATCTTTGGTTGTTACTCTTCCCTTTCCCCTTGCCTTGCTTTGCCCTGGACTTCCCTGTCCCTTGCATTTTTCCCTTTGCCTTTTGCCTTTTCTCTAAAACCCCATGGATTTGGGGGTGAGGTAGGTGGCTGTATATGTGGCTTTGCCTCTGTATGTGGTAATATGTGCTAGCATTTAAATTTCCTCTAGAAGCCGTGTTTTAAAAGAGCAGAGTTATTTCTCTGTGTACCTTTTCTCATCTCAACTTTGAATGTTACACTGAGAGCTTATAATGTTACCTGGAAATATGTGACTGCCATGCTAAAGCTTCTGCAACAATTTCCATAGGCTCTCCATACCTCCATTTGTTGTCCAGGCTCCCTGCCTTGGGATATATATGTCTTTCCAGGCTGCAGCTTCTTTCCCTTCAGAAACTCTCTGTTGTGTTCTTTCTATATGGATTTGGGATCTATCTTATGATGGTTCTTGAACTTCTGAAAATCTCCTAAATTTTGAAGTTATTCAGCCTGTAATGACTGCCTTGATTACCCAGACTGGTATGAAAACTGTCCTTCGAACAAGCTTCACTGCAGTGGTTATCACTGGAAGATCTTTCCTGGGTGTACCACTTTCTAGTGACAAACATAAAAAATTTTAGACACTGACCTTGGAAATTGGAAGATCACTAAATCACTAAAAATTCATAATTAAAAGGTAACCCACTAGACTCAGCTGATGAACAAGAGGACCACCAAACCATATGGCATGTGGACTCTGTGTTTCAGATGCTGCTACAGCAAAGATGAGTCAGTAAGTAAAGTGGTACTTCGGCAGGATGAATGAAAATCACTGAAAATAGCCTTGTGAGAAATTTTCTATTCTCTTTGGAAAGATGTGCAATTTCATTCAAATATTAAATAAAAGCAGAGCTTCACAGCTTTTCCAAAGTGCATGAACTAAAGAGTGCTCAGCCTGAGAGAAGGCCAGTGTACACATATTCAATGTGACTAAAAGACAGCATTGTTCCACTGAAATAAAATCTATTGGCCAGAAATACAAAGTAGTACATATAAGAGGCAGGCTTTACTGGAATTCTGGTTATGGAAAAAGCTTGTTGAAACCTTCTATTTTCAAAGTGCTTCAATTTTTAAGAGTCAGCCATTCAGAGATATAAAACCAGTCCAGTATTTACCATATTTGAATGTGTCAATATCATAAAAGGCAATAGAAAGTTCCTTGATCTAATACAGTCAGATTTTCCATATGGCTTGGCATAAAATACTACAAAAGAATCTGAGAATTAGGAATCAAGAATACTGTGAGACAGGAAACAAAGAACAAATGTCATTTTGTCATTCAAGTTAAAGATGGTGCCTCCCAAGATTACATACATTATGTTTCATGTTGCAAATCTCCTTAGACAAACACTGTGCTGGGACTAAACAGCTCCCCAAAAAGTAATATATCTCACAACATCTGATCAATTATATTTGGAAAAAAATTGAGAAAGATCAATATATTCCATGTGAATGATTTAGAAATAAAATATGCATTTTGCAATTGACAAGATTTTCTTTAAAAAATAAAGATTTATCTTCAAATGCTATATTGTTTTATATTATGTCTTATCAGTAGAAAAAAAATTGTGAAAGTGAAGCATAGTTTGTGTAGATAAAGTGTTTTAGGTAAGCCAAATGATTCTTCTGTAATTTTCTTTTGTAGACAATTTCAAAATGAAAGCCCAGGCATGATAATATATAGCATGTTGGCAAAAGAATTAAAGCAATGATAATGTATAGCATGTTGGCAAGAATTAAAAAGTTTATTAATGGAAAAAATATTAGACATATTAGAAGAAAAAGAACCATGTGTTACTATAGTAAAATAAATATTAATGTTTATGGGTCCCATTTTTATAACAAAACAGTTAACAAGGAGCTAAAAGTCTGGATTACCTGATTTAGAAAGGTAATTGATCCCAATCACCCATAATAGACTAGACAGAGCTGGTGTGCCATCTGATAAGGTGTTTTTGGAGTGGCAGAGCCAAAGCAAGTAGCTCTAGTGAAACCTGCCTTAGAGAGATCCTGCCTTAGAGAGACAGCATGACATGACTTTGAACAATGGCTCTGGTTTGAGGATCTGTGTATTAAAAACCCCTGGTGCTATTTTGCAAACTGCTGGGACAGGGCAGGTCTGATGGAGGGAAAAACTGGTTTATGAAGAAGTGAGATTGATTCACTAAGGAAAAGCAAATCAGACAATGGAACAGGACGTTACCAGTTTGTTCAGACACTACGATGCTTGCCCATATGTCCCAGCATTTTGATCCTCACTTGGTCTCTGGGGCCATCTCAGACCAGCTCTGCCTGCCAGTGCTGCCACCCTGATGGCTTTGATAAGTGTTAAGTGCACTCCAAAACAAAATGCAGAACTGGTAGATTTAAAATACAAGATTGGTTTACTTATATATTTTATTATTGACAGCTTTTTTTCCCTTTTCTGTCTATAATTTATCTGCATAATTATTTGATTATATATTGTCACATCAACCTTTATATATCAAGTACAGGAAATGTCTCCTTTGTGATCTGGTGGCTGAAAAGAACTATAACTTCATGTTAGATTCACCTGCTGAGCAAATTCCCTTTCTAAATCTGCACAACAGCAGCAACAAAAAGGTATTGGAACTCCTCAGCATAGGGGGCAGTTTAATTACAGTCTAGGGATTAATTATAGGTAAGAAAAAAAATTAAAATGTTCCATTTAGGACACATGAGGCCTCCCTTTGTGCTTCACAGGAGTGTTTAGAAAGGGTTCTGATTAAACACCCAGACAAGGAGGAGTCATTGTTAGTGTTGTGCTGTCACATAAAGGGTCACTTCCTTCATTAGACAATCAATAGCCCAAACTGCTACGTAACCAAAGTGCATTCCAAGCTCGATATAAGCTTTGTGTAAGATTAGTCAATTTTTCCTGGTTTTCCATATTTTACGTCTAGTTCAGAAGAAGCTGGAGTCCCATGCATGCAGATTGACTTGTCCCACAAGTTAAAGAAAAACAACAGTTATGGGAGATTGTTGTTCCCAGCTCTGCAAGGTACACATGGAAAATCATGTCCATAACGGTGCAACCCATGTCCTGCATGGTGTCATCTATGGGCTGGGCAAAATAATTTAATTTCTCTCAGACCGCATACATTGCAGTGATTATTTATGGTGTTTTGTTCTGCACTTCTCCACTGATCTATCAGCATTAAAGAAATGGTTTCTCATCATTATGGTGCCTTGTGACAAAAAAATGATGATGCTCAAGTGGCTGACATCACCTCTCTTTGCTCTGCAACATATGAGGTCATTTACTCATCCTATTCATTCTCCAGGAAAACATATAACCAGCAGCTCCCAGTACAGGCTGTTTTGGGAGTTCTTCCTTACCCAGGTTGCATTCTGAGCATGAACTGGATAAAGTCAATCAATGCAAAAAAGGCTCATTGGTGTCAAACTGGCAGTTCCTAGTCCCAGATGTGTCATGCTTAGTTAGTGAATAACAGAGTGTCAAATAAAGCAATAAATCTTCTTACTTGCTGACTGCTATGCAGGGCTGTCATGAGAACACACTCACATGTTCAGTAATTCTGTGTGATGAGTGAGCCTGGCTGCATCCCCATAATTTCCAAAGGCCAGCAGAGAGGTGCAAACATACTGAGTTGGGATGAGTGCTGGATCAGTATCCCTTTCTCAGCACCTTGAGGCCACAGTTGGAAATTTGACAGCAGTATGCCATGGAAACACTGTCAATTTTAAGCTGAATTTCAGCAAGGTTGTTCGTGGTTCAAGGTAGTGCCTAGACCAAGAAGGAATCTTCAGATGGGCTGTGTGTTTCCTAAATAACTGACACTGTTCTCACTTCTTAGCAAATATTTGTGCTGGGGAACACTCTGGAGTGCCCTGGGAAAAGGATGGTGACAGACTGGGCTCAGAGAGGAACTCCAGTATGGTCCCTCACCATGTCTGGATGAACCCTACTGAAAGAAAAGTGAACTCAATATGTGGGGCCTACCATCTTTGAGGATTTTGTTGAATCCCCAGTCAAGAAAGCTGAGCATATATGACTGTTTGGCAAAAGCCCTGATTTATGACAGACAAAAAGCTGCCAAAGAAGCCCCTGAGTAAAAGCATGAGAGCAAGGAGTCTTAAATTCCTTAGGGACATTTCACAGGGAAAGCAAAACCCCAACAGGTTGCTGCACACTTGGTCTCACACAGCGATAACTCTCAGTTGATAGTGGACTGCCTGATTTGTATTCAAACTCCAAAACTGGTTGTGTTAGGATTGACAGTTGAGAGACTTCATAAAACTCTTACATCATGCAAGGACACTGGGCATCAGAGCTTGAACCCATCAAAAATTAGGCCATAACTTTTTCTAGTGTAATGAGTAGGCAGACGTTCATGTAGATAAGTCAATGTGAACATCATCAAGATGGAAAACTTGAGTTCTAATAATTGCTGGCTTTTTAAGCCCCTTGTCGCAGAGTGTTTTGCCTGTGTCCATGCCTGTGTGTGGTAGATGGGCTATGCTCTATGTATTTCAGCAACAAATGCCAGACCTGCCCCATATTATACTTTGCTCCTCTGTTTAGTTTGGATAAATTATTCTGCACATTCACCATTTCCTTTTCATCTCCATTTTTCTGTTGTCTAAGCCCTGAGTCAATTTAACCCTGTACTTGGAAAAGAAGCAATGATGGAGGCAGAGAAAAAACACAGTTTTTAAGTTCCTTGGAGCTGGTCAATACTTAATGTCTCTGAGGACTCAGAACCCAACCTCACTGGCATGAAGTGTCAGTGCTTGAAAGTAAATACTAACAATTAACAAGATAAAATCAGACTGCACAAGTTTTTTGCTTTCAGTTAGTTACTGTACTTTCCATTCACAAAAACACTTGATTCTATGCCTCATTTTAAAGCTTCATTTTAAAGATTAGTCTAACAGGATGTTGGTAGATATACTTAAGCTGGAACAGAAGTGGGGACACTGCTGGGCACGGCTGGGCACAACTGCACCCTTTGGCCAGCACCAGTGGGGTTGGAGGTCTTGGGGCAGCCTGCTGCTCTCTTATGATGGGTCTGGTAGATTGTGGGGGGATTCTGCTGTTAATGATAGCACAGGAAAAAGAGAGACAACAATGCAGCCTTGAAAAATTTAGATTTGTCCCTGGAAGCATTTACAACTTGGGTCTCTCTCCTAACTGAAATATTTTGTCACTTTAAAGGAGGTAAAGGGGGAAAATAGAGGGGGAAAATGAGGAAATGCAGCAAAGGCTTTGATTTGTCTGCGGCATAAAACTGGATTATAATGTCATTTGCTAACTGACAGATCATTTAGTGTCCTGGAAGAGTCTGTTTTCACACCACTGAAGCTCTCACAGGGGAATTCTGTGTGGGCTCCTTATTGTCAGAGCTATTTTTCACCCAATTTGTTTCCAAATGATGTCTAACCTGAGGTCTTCCCACTGAGAGGGCTTTAAGCAATGATTAATGAGAAGTGTTTTGCCAGACCCACCTGGGGAATGGCCCATCTGTGAACTCAGGTAAGATGGAGCTGCCTACAAGGCACTGGCTTGTGAATGGCAGGCAGCTTCCCACGGCTTGAGGCACAGCTCACAGCAAAGGCAAGGTGTACTCTGTTTGTGTCTCATAAAAGGACTGGAGATAAATGTCACTCACTCTACCATTAACATCTCGTTCGAAGAAACAATCTCTCTCTCTGGGGAGTGATCCCCTTTCTGTCCCATATTCAATTATATTATGCATTCAGCATATGTATAGCACATACATGGGATACATCTGAAATGGCCTGAGACCTTCAGACATGCTAAGTCTATTTAAAGATGGAAAGTTAAAGCAGGTACAGCTTCACATGACTACCTGGCTTTCAAATACTTTTCTTAATTGAGCTACAAACTCGTCCCTTCCTTTCAGTGGTGGCTTTGCATGCAGCTACCCATTCACCCCTACCTACCCTATGCAGCATGGCAAAGCAAGTGGGGAAACAGTGATTTTTAGTCTGCATTCATTTTGTCAATTGGATAGTTTTGTTCTGCCAGAAAATCCAATTATCCCTGACCTCCAAAACAGAGATCTTTTCACACTTCAGCTCTTAGTTACATGTAGATGGGACAATCTTATCTTTTACTTTCCTGAGAGACTTCTCTTGTGCATATCATTACTAATATTGAACGTGAATTTCTTGGTAGCTGCCTAAAATGATCATTAAAATGCTCACATAAAAGTGAAGAAGCCCCGGAAACTTGGTTTCTCTCTGTATTTATGAGGCTGAAATCTGAACATATTTCTTACAGAATAATTTCCCTCTCCTGATTTATGTGGAAGCTCCAGGCTCAGTTATCATCTGGAAATACATTCCTATACAGTCTGTGTCATTTAAATGCAGCATCCTACTGTCCCGTCTGTCAAGACCAAAACATAATGGGTCCAACTGTCTATGAATAAAACAGATTGTTTGTAGGGAATATTTATAGCTGATAAAGAGCAAGAGTTTATATTGGCAAAAGCCGTCCTTCTTGTAAATAGCTAGAGACTCCCAACATCCCCTGACTTTCAGCAGCGTTTGCTCTGTTGAACGTGGATCAAAAACATTCCTCACTCACAGCTTGGCAAGATGAGTTTGACAACAGTTTTCTAACCAACTGTTGTGACACCAGCAGTGCATTTTGCCTGAAATTTCACCTGCAAAGCAATGTCCCACTTTCTTTAACTACTTCTCATGCCAACAACATGTTTACCATGATTTAGATGTCTATTATACGCATGAACGACTTGTCTACATAATTTCATCAAAAAAATGAACCCTCATAAGTGGCACAGATGCTGGTATGATGGTAATCAAATTAGTTTTTGGACAGGTTTATGGCCACTTGCTGTCAGTTAAGCTCTCTTTGGCTATCTTCACTCCTAATACAGTTTTGATGGTGATTAATGGCTCCATTAATACATTGTTTGTGCTGTGATAGACACCACATTATGGTCTTGTTTGCTGACCACAGCTGAGCATGTATTTTTGTAAACTCAGTTCTGAAGAAAATATTAATCATATTTAATATGTCAGTGTTACGTACTGCCAGGCAGAGGTCACACAGGGAGACCTTGTCCTTCTACTTTCCTCACCACAGATGAGCTTCTGGGCTGCTAAGAGAGGCAGAAGACCTCTCTTTTTACATCATGCAAGGACATTGGATTAAATGTTCATCAAGTTTCCTCATGCTGGGAACATGCCAAGGGTCTCATTACAATGTTTTTTCTTGTGTGTGCTGCCATGCAGCTCATCATCCTTTTCTCTCTTGCATACTCCAAACTTAATTTCTTTGTCTTGAGATCCAGGAAGGATAGCTTGGGTTTTTCAAAGGGTTGGTTTGCTGGGGCTTTTTTTTTGTTTGGTTTTTTTCCCCTTTTCTAGATCTGATCTCTGCTCATTTTAACATTCTCTTCTCAATTCTTTCCCTTTCACTGGCTTTTCTGAGCCATTTGCAATCAACAAGTGAGTCTCGTCAAACAATTTTTAACTCATTTTTGTCGATTTCCACTCTGCCACTAGCTCTGTGGAAATAGGGTAGAAACTGATAATCCATTTGGAGTCTATAACACTGTAAGTTGTTGGTCACAGTAGTGATGGACAAGTTATACCTGGTAGGTGACTGTGAAAGGCAGAAAGTGCTACTGAATTTCCCATCATACATTCTGGGACTCAGTGCAAGAGCAATGTCTGGGTGAAGTTCTGATGTTAAAAAAGCTGAAGCTGTCTTTTAACCTGAGTGTCATTGTGGAACAGACATTATCTGGAAACAGTGCTGTAGACCCTGGCATTTTGCCATTCACCCTCAGATCCCTGCATACGCACAGAAGCACATATGTATACTCTCAAACTATTTGCTTGCAAATGAAATAGTGCATAGCTCTGGAATAAACCCACAAGCTTATTTTTTTCAGTCAGTGAGGAACAGAAAGAAATCTACAACCCTGGAAAGAGGTAAATGAACTAATTAGAATATTTGCACTAATTCTTTTAAGTAATTGAAGAAATATGTGTGTCTGTGTGTGCACGCTTTGGTTGTTGGTGGGGGTTTTTTGTTTTCCTCCTGTAATTAAGCCTAGTTTCTTTCCAGCCATATTTGATTTTTATGTTCATCTGTGCACTCGCCTAAACTCCACCCACTTGCTCCTCTGCAAATATTTATTATGCAAATGGTTTGTTTTGAATTGAGTGATCTGAGCAGCTGCCCAATTCTGCATAACTGTTCTTTAGGAAAATTTCAGAGTAGCTGGGCAACATATTATTGAACTAGTTAAATAGTTATGATTGGTGTTGAATTGCTATAAATGCTCCTTGTAGAGTTCTGTTTTCCAGCAATGATGTTTAGATTTTTTCTGCCTACAGTTACCTCAAACCATATCCCTCTCTTGGGCCAGCACCTGTGATTCTTCAGCTCTTTTCCTGGAAGTAATGGCTGTGCCCACTTTCTTTCAATCCAACAGATTTTCTGGAATATCCTTTTGCAAAGTCAACCAGGGTCCCATTGGCCACTAAAATAGCTTTGAACTTATTTTGACTTTATCTCTGATAATGAAAATCTTTATTAAAAGCTGTTACTAAATGTCCCTTCCTCTACAAATTCTAAATTCTGTCTGGCCCCCATGCTTCATTTCCTGACGAGTCTATAGAAAAAAATATGGAAAAAATTGAGAACTTCTGTGCTTGGAAGAGGCAGAATGGAGGGCTGTGATGGGAGAGCTTTCACAGCACAGACATCTAGATGGAGCATAGGAAAGTCTCCAGATAAGGTGGTGGAGAATACTAAAGTCACGCAGATGAGATGACTCATTTAATTTGCTGATATTAAAGGTAACCTAAGAGATTACTGAATATCTTTTGCATGCAAGCACACTGACCAGCATATGCTCAAATATGCATACAAAAGCACAGACACACACATGCTTGTGCACGTGTGTACTTACATATAAGCATACACAGTTTCTACTAGACAGCTACCTCGTGGGCTTTCTTGGACCTCGCCGTCACCTGATTATCCCTTCCTTTTTTCCTCCTTAGCTTTTGCTAAGGTAGTCACATACTTCCTCATTTTTTTTCTAAGCGCTGCATAAAAACCATAATTCCAGAAAATACCCTCCAGTTTGTCTGATACATCACTGTTATGAAATCAGGAGAAATAACCAGAAGCCAAAGTTATGTCACAGGCTGATCTTCGTTATCCTGTTATATTGGTGGTTCTCCCTGCTTATTACCTGCCATGCACAGACCTGACTTGAGACCTTGCCATTATTTCTTGTTTGTTTAAAAAGTGAGAAAGATCTTGTTCTTCCATTCTGCAATGGGGTCCCCTTCCGCTTTTCATCCCTTGGCCCTAAAATAGATATTAATAGAGTGTTGTAAAATCACTTCTTTTGCATAAGAACAAACATTTTTCAGTCTATTACAGTCTCAGCTATGAAAACCAGTGTTGTTTCAGTGAAATAATACATATTGATATATTGTTTGAGAGTTTAATCTAAAGAAGTCATATGTGACTGAATGTAACAGAAAAAAAAAGGCTTTTAATTTTAATTAGGTGCTTGAATACAACCAATATTTGACCATTTCTTAATAATTCTATTTGGGCCATATCCTGCTCATAACAAATAACAAAACCACCAAGAGTTCAGAATTTGCAGTTTCTGTATGAATATGTAAATTAGCTTACCTTATTTTATTTGTATATTTCTTCGTCACTATATTTACTTCTTCTTTCACTTTTTAAGTAGAGAGATTATATGTATTACACATACACACATACAGTGCAGACATAGATGCACACAAATGACCACGCATATATTTACATACTTCTACTCATAAACTCCTTTGTGAAAAAATCATTAAACTCATATTTGCTGATGACTTTTGTCACCCCCATGTAGAAAGACTGGCTGATGGGCTGAAGTATTCCAGTATAATCCGATATTTAAGAATTTTCTGATGCTTAAAATACAGCTAAAACTACACATAGATATATAAGCATGCTTAAAGATAGGTATACACATGCCTAAAGAAAAAAAGTCTGATTGTTTCTTGCCACACGTGCATATAATAAATATGAGATGGAGAAGATTATGCAACCCCTTTCTACCTTGGATATCCAAGGTGACAGTATAAAGAATCCCTGCCACTGTTATCTTTGCCAAAAGCTGTTGAAATTCTTTACATTAAAGAGTTCAGAATCTGCTTGATGTCTCCACAGCTTTGTTTTACACACACATGTAAGCACACACAAAAAGCTTTGTGGAAAGGTTTTCAGTGCTATTTTAGGAGAACTGGGATAAGAAACAATAAAAACAGTCAACAATTCACACCAGATCAGAACTGACTATAGGTATTTTGAGTCCTCAGAGAAAATGTGTTTCTCCCCAGTGACACCAAAATCTGCTGGTCTCCCTGTGTGTGGCTGTTCTGGAAACAGGCATTGCAGGTGGTGCACACCAGCCACCCCCGTGCTGGTTTTCCTGCTGAGCTCTGCAGTCCCGCATTCTGAACCCACAAGGAGCACCTCCACCTGACCACATCCACCACGTGCATCTGTGCTCTCACCAAAACAGGCTCCCAGGTTCGTGCAACAGAAGATGGAATAGAACCATTAGATGGTTTGGTTCGACGCCTGCTCCCAGGCCCTCATATGTATACCCAGTCATTCTTCTATTTAACTAACTGACTGTGTCTGGGTTGGGCATAGGTCTTGTTTGGCTATGGCGTAATTGTTATCCAATGTCATGGAGGATCACTTAAAATTTAAGAGAAAAAAAGTCTTCTTCTCTAAGATACAGATTTAGCAATACATGGAGAAACAGGCATTCAAATTACCACTGGTAGCTGTCACTTTAAAATCAGGCCTCCCTGAGCACACAAAAAAAGGGCCAATAAAGACATACAGATAAAAACTCCCAAGATCTTTGAGGGTGTATTTCAGTTCTGAAGGAAAGGGCTTTAACAGGTGAGCATGCCATGAACTTTTCAACTAAATTCATTTAAAGATTGGTCAGTTTTTCTCACTAAAACAGCTCTTGAATGGAAAACCACTGGTTTTGATTAAACATTTGTGAAAATGTTTTATATATCCTAGAATATGTCCAAATTTTAATAAAAAAACTTTTGCATGAACACAGACTAATTTTTAGGCCCTAAAACTCAATTTCCCAGAGGAAAAGAAATCAAAATGAATTTGATGAGATTCAGTAAATAAATTATTTGTACCATGTTATTTTATTAAGACTAATCTGTCCTCTGCCTTGAACTATGTGAACTACATGGAGTCCATTTAAAAAGCAGAATAATTAAAGAATCCTTTTAACATACCATTGTCTTTGCTGTGATTCTGACATGCCCTTTAATCACCTTTTTGTAGAATGCAAGAAATAAAAAATACTGTGGTATAACCCTGTCTTTCTCCCTTCTCACATCCAGACTCCAGTGTTTGCCAGAGGCTGTTCTGGTACGCTGATGTCATTTTAGCCCCTGAGATGAACTAATGTGCTGTGTTATTTTCTCAGTTTACTCATGCTCATTGTGCAGGAAATCCTTCATCTGACTGAAGTTTGTAGCTCATCAGGTCAGTGTGAGATCAGCAGGCTTCATGGAATGGCAGAGCTCGCCAGATTTCACCAGAGGCAGTGGGAACACATTTACTCTGTTTGTCAATCACTGTGCTGTGACCTAATCCAGAGGAGGGGTGCAGCCTTGCTATGGACTTCGATACCACACCTAGTACAGGGCACCAACTTGGCTTCTGCTTGAAAACAAGGCATGGCTAGTCTATGGTTATGAATGTTATGGTAAAAATAAGATTGCAGCCCTGTATGCTTCAATCTTGCACATTCACAGGTTGTGGTTCTTCTCTGCAGCACTAAAAGGATTTTCTTGTTCTGGCAGGTGGAAAAGTCATTATTACAAGTCTTCAGAAGACAAGAATAATCTCCAGAGTTAAAGCACCATCATACCTACTGCTAAGAGTGGTGATATTTTTTGCCTGTCCATTTCAAATCATTTTTTCAGATTGTGTCAAAGTAAAATAGTTTTCTATGATGAAATACATTGTAAATAGATGATGGGGCTTGGGGAGGAGAGGCAAGAAAGAGGAATCAAATTACATTTGGAAACAAAAGCTTTAACTTCTGGCAACTAGACAATTAGTTTTTCTTTCTGTTGTTGGTCCTCGTGGTTTCATCTGTAATATGTATGGTGATTGTTTGCAGCCTGGCAACAGTGTGAAGTTGTGTGGGGGAGGGAAATCTCTAGCCCTTGTTAGCTGCAATCCAAACTTCAAAGGCTTTAGGGACATTGAGCAGACAGGTTTCAGCCGCCGTTAAGGCAGACATGGGAACAAAAGGCCTCCTTCCATTGCTGTGGAGCAGAGGTGACTTTTTGGCCCATTTTTGTTGTTGTTTTAATTTTGTCAGGAGCGAGGGGGAGGAAAGCCCCTGGCACCAGGGACGATGCTTTCTGCCCATGACTGCGTGCCCTTCTCCTTTCCATGTCAGAAGCAGATATGGGCATTTATGGCCCCATAAATCACAGGCTAAACCATACATGAGCAGCTGGTACATGTGCTAATAACTATAATTATTAATCATGTCGATTTCACACCCTTCAAATTTCCGCGCGGGGCTTTCTGCCGGAGAGGCAGCCCCGGCGCCTTGAGCTGCTTATGGTATGAAAATATGATGAGCTGATGGTCTTTGATGATTGTCCTATGACAGTATTGATCTCCCTACAATTGGGTTTGTGGGGTATCACTACCCAACAAAAGTGGCTCTCCTCGCCTCCTGGTATATATCATTGTCACACATGCCCCATTGTTATCGAGGGGAGTGAATTACTTTCAGTATTCGTCCCAGTCTTTAGCTACTAGGTCACCATTATTCTAGCCTTATGTCAGTGTGGGGACATTTACTTTGATGTTTTCTTTTGTATCTTTCTTAGGGTGAAAGCATTTGGCTATATAGAGCTGCTCAAAAAAAAAAAAAAAAAAAAAAAAAAAAAAATAAAAATCAGCGGTTCAGGTTGGAGTGCCTGGTGGGAGCCAGGGAAATATTCCTCACAAGCACAGCCATCTGACCTCCCTGGTCCGTGGTGTTGGCTGCCTTTGGCACTGAGAACCTCACCCTAGCAGCAGCGTAAGCACTGTATCCAACCCCAGCTAGGGCCCTGGCTGGTGACTCTTCAGCCACCAAGGAGAACAGAAAGTGAAGCAATCTCCTCCCAGCCTCACTCCAATGGCAAACTCCACTTTAGGGCTTTTCCTTCACTAGTCCTTGGCTCTTTAGCAGAAGCACAGACAGTGAAATGTGGCGGTGCACCAGAATCAGCTTTATGGGTGACACGGCTGGAGGACCAAAAATTGTAGAGACAAGAATAACCTCCCTTGAAGCCAAAAACCCTTTCAAGGTGGTAGGAGCACACCTCAGGCTAATATGCTTGATAACGTGACACTGTGGTGGCCAATCATCTCCCACTGGCCTGAACAAGGGCATGGGACTCTCCCCACTTGTTCCGAAATCTGCATGGCCCCCATCAGGCAGCTTCTAAATTGCTCCTGCTGTCTTTACAGCTGCTCCGTTCCACTGACCCCCAGAAGGGCCCAGGGATTGTCAGGAAAAATTTCTATTAATCAGGCCCAAACAGACTGTTACAATTTCACACTTTTTCTCCTGTCATTTCACACATTTAGTGAATTTTGGGATCTGCTACTTTCAGAACAGTTACTCTCAAGGCCACAACAAAAAAATTAATTAAAATTATATACAAAAAATAAAATACCGAGGAAAACAAACACACTTACACATGCACACAACACTGACAGCACCAGGACAGGGAGCACTGCTTCCAAAGCATTGCTTAAATAGACCTGGAAAAGTGCTGAAGGGGAATATGGTGCAATCCAGGCAGCAGATTCCTACCTCCTCCAGGCTGGATCTTGCCCTGTTTTTAACAAGAGGAATTTTGCATTTCACATCAGTGTGAGCTAAATAGGTTGGGAGTCAGTTATGGACAAAACACACAAACCTTGTTTGCTTCAGGGCTGACACCCACTCACAATTACCCAGGATTAAATGACAGCCCACTATGTCAAAGGGTTGCATGATCCCACAGCTGGTTCATGTAAGGTCTTTTGCTCTGTTTCCTAGGGGCATAAACACATCATGGCTGCCAGACTGGGCAGCAAGTGTCACCTCCTTGACCACCACTTTCACTCCATATGGTGGTGCAGGAGTCTGCTGGGAAATGGTGGCTGGGAAGAAGGAAAGCAATCCGGGAGAATGTCAGGCTTCACAGATGTGGAGGCTGAATTTCTCTATCCTTATATTCAGCCTTGTGTGTGCTACAAAGGCTGGTAATTTCCATCTTCAGGTCTCTAAAGGTACTCTAAAAGTTTATCTTTACAAAGGTCATCACAGAGGCCAAGAAAATGTCTTGAGTTCTCATCCCTCTGGACTGGGGCTAGAAGAAGCACCTCCCCTGACTTCAACATCTTCTCTAGCCATATGAGACATAATGATCTTGAGCTCTGCCCATGATATCATATACATCTTCTCTCTTCATTTTCCCTCTACAAGTCCAATGTATAGGAGGAAATAAGCAGCAGAAAGGAGTATATTTAACCACAAGAATAGTCATCTAGTAAAGAGAACAGTATAAATCAGTCAAACCTCCAACAAATAAGTTTATAATGGTTGGACATCCATTATCAACTGCAGCCCTCCAACATCACAATTTCTGTGCCCATGTGTTCTCTCCCCATAGTCTCTGCCTGCTGCTCTCCCCTTGTTACCAGGCACCACAAGGCAGGCATACACTACTCAGTGAACCCCAGACACTACAAGAGAAACAAGCATAGGAGCAAGTGCACTGAGTCTGGGACAAGCACTGAGTGTGGGACATGACATCCCTAACCCTTCACTGACTGCTGCAGATTGTTGAATTTACCATGTTATTTAGCAGGCAAATGGACTTGACAGATAACCAGCGCAACCTATGCAGTGAAGTCTTGGCCTGATGTACTTGGAAGGTATGAGCAGACAGAGGTACTGTGAGCTCATCTGGAACCACTGGATCCATCTCATAAGTGAAACAGCTTGCAAGAGTTTAGCTTAGGTCAAGGAACTCAGACCAGCAATGAGAGGAGACTCTTTGCTTCCCAAGTGTTACCAGAGACTAGCAGGATTTTATTTTGTGTCGTGTTGATCGCTGTTGAGTACCCTAGGCTTAACCCAATACCTTTGGATTTCCTTTGTGGAAATACATGTTTTTTAAGATTTCTCATCTATCTAGCAGGGCACCACTTCTGATTCTTCCTTGGAAAAAGAAGGCAGCCCTCTATAACATCCAACCCTTCACTAAGCAGTGTCCTGTTAGGGGCTGGAGTCAACAGGGACTTAAATCCCTGCTCTGAATCAGCCACACAACGTCACACATGGGTTATTGCCCAAGTCATGTTCCAGCTCCTCTGTCCTTCTGGCAATCTGACCTGTATGGCCAATCTAACCCCTTTATGACAAGTTTGTCAGGTGCTGTGGTTTCCAATACTAATTCTGAGTTCACTTGTGCCATCTCCTAATCCTTGGCATACTGGCCTGACAGTGTCGGTAAGGAATCTTTCAAACGCAGCAGATTCATCTATAGATCCAATACATTGCTTTACAAGGAGGGACTCTTCTCTTGGTCAATGAGCTATCATATCTCTTCATGCCTCCACATGGGCACTCTTTATTTTACTCCTCTGTGTGGTAGCTGTCTCTATCAGAGGCTGGGTGGCCATGACTAATTTGGTAACTATGGTCAGTGTGGCTCAGGCACCTCCCTATGGTTGCCCCCAGCCCTGGGCTGTAGCTCATACCTGCCTCAGCAAAGCTCTGTTTGAGTTAGGCGGTGCTTAACTAGGCACGCCTCCCTTCAGAGCACAGCATGAAGCACAGATTGTCCTTGGAGGGTGCTGTGGACTAGGTCATGGGCAGAAGAGAGTTTAGTCCCAAGGACATGAGCCTCATCTGGCACCTGCAGCCCTCCTGTGAGCTCCTATGTAAACAACCTAGAACTCAGTTTCAACCTGAGGGATCATAAAAATTGCCCGGACGTCCAATGTCTCAGGGAAATTATTCTACCTTAATCTGGCTTTACCAGACTAGTCTTGTTTCCTCTCATCTACACTACCTTCTTATTGCAAATGGATGGCAATATGGATGCTCCCCCCATAGCAAGTCCAACTGACCCCCATCTCATGACTTTCACCAGCTGGACAGAACAAAGGACCCTCTGGAAATCCCCTGGCAGACAAGGGAAAAAAGAGGCCCCAGTGATGAGCTGAGAGCACAACCCAAATATCTGCACAGTTCAAGTTACTGCAGATCAGAATTTCCCCTTAAGTGCACATCCTACTCAGTCTGATAGACATCCTTCCTCATTTCCTGTTGCAGACCAAGATGGTGGAGATCTTTTCTTTGTGTTTCTTTTGAGGTTGCATCACCACTTTCAGCCCAGTAGCCCCATCCCTGCCCTCCTAAGGTGCTCCCATTAAGAGTATCCCAAGAGTATCCCTGTGTGTGCTGATTACTAGTTGTGCCATTACAGACACTTCTTAGAAGGATGCTCAGTAGCCTTGACTAAACTGCTTCTGAGATGAGACACTGAGAGAAGGAAGAGTTAACCACATTTACAATAGCCTGAAGTTGACAGGCATCCTGGTCCCTATCCATTTAGGCAATACAGAAAGGCAGAGCTCTCTGGAGGGCTAGGTAATGCTTCTGAGAGTGTCTAAAACTAGACATAGTACATTTGGGCATTGTTGAACATTTATCCAAGGCACAGTGAATCCCCACTTCCTGAACATAACTTTATTACCAATGTCTATAGCTAAAATGTCCCACAGTTGGTTTCTTGAATAGAAAAGACATCTATACATTATCCTTTCATGGATGACAGTACTCCTGGAATGTGTTAAAAATTTGCCTAGTGGTCTTTGTCTCACAGTCTGCAGTCTGCATCACACATTACCCAGATTTCTGATGCTGGTGTCTCTGGGCTACCACATACAGCAAAGAGGGGATTCAGATTTCTGTGGAAGAAAATGCAAGTACTGCATTTGCATCAGTGGTCTGCCTGGTGCCTTTTCCTGGCAGCTTCCCTTCCAGGGATCAAAGTAGGTTAAATTGCTGTTCTTCTGCCAAAGCTTCTTGGTGCTGTGTTATGGAGGATTGGACTAACGGTGAGGTGCCAGTGTTTAATGTGTTACACAGATCAGACTAAACTTTTGTATCAGGAATCTTTACTTATTGGGGTTTTGCTGTTGTTATTGTTAGGTTCTTTTGTTTTGCTTTGCTTTGCTTTGGTTTTTGGTTGTGTTTTTATTTTAAGAAATCGAACAGCCCATTGTCTGAAAAAGGGAATTATTGCACATGGTTTTGGTCTGTGTTTGAGAGGGAAGTTTCTGAGTTATAATTACATTGTTTCAGGACTTTCACTTCTCAGCTATCAGTCCTTTCTATTCCCACACTGCTTGTTTGCTTTCTGTCTCTCTCCTTCATCCTCCTATTTTTTTCTCATGCATGTTGTGTTGCAAGGAGAAAAAAAAAAAAAAAAAAGGAAAGGAAGATGGAAAAGAAATAATAGGCAGAGAAATAAAGCCAAGATTTTAAAATGCAATCTTTGCTTTCACTCTCTACGTTCAAGGAGATGAAATCTCCTCACTGTAGAAACCCAGTCGCTCCTTTCATTAGCTTTGGGGAGGTGGATCAAGATGTTTGTGTATGAGAAGGGTGCTCCATTGCCACTCTCCACCTCCACGGTGATTAACTGTGCCAGTCTCTCAACAGCCCTCATCTGTGCACTATCCCGACAGCGACAGTCACAGCAGCCGTGCTGCTCTCCTCTCGCTTCTGCCTCCTGAATCTACTTCTTCACTTTCACCGCACAAATAAACAGAGAGGGCAATTAGACAGCAGTCATTCTCTACTTTCGGAGGTTTACCACCCTCCTCCTTAAGAGATGGACCGGCTCCGCTCGCCTGAGAGCGGGGTTTCAGAAGCGCTTGCAAGGGAGCTGAGGCTCACAAGCCGGGGCTGTCGATTTGATTTGCCCACCGCTTCCGTGGGGTAGGAGACAAGAGAAGGCCGGGAGCAGGAGCGGGCCGGGTGAATGGCTTTCCCGGAGGCTGGCTGGCCCCAGGCTGCAGTAGGTGTATAAAATGCCATTCAAGCGATTCAGGCCGAGAGGGTGCGGCGGACGGGCAAGGCTGCTCCCTTTGAAGATGCTTCTGTCGGGCTGGAAATACAGGAGAAAAGCACAGCTTCTTTCAGCTGTCCCCTTTTGTGTGCTTTCCCATACGAAAGTATGTTGCCACCGCTGCTCTGCACTTTGTTATTATGACAGGAAAAAATGAATTTCTAATGAGGTATCTGTGCCAGCTGCAAGCACCTTGCGGATCTCCGTGGCCCAGGAGCTTTGTCAGCCGCCCCTTGCTAAATGTGAACCAGCCTGGGGGAGGACGAGACTGTCAAAGCACAGCCCCTATGAAAAACCCTTTTCTGTACAAATCCAAACACCCTGGTTTCCCTAATAAGCTATGCTGTGACATGTCCTCATTTCACAGTGATCGACTCCAGGGACAGAAAGGGCTCCGGGAGGCTTTAACAATATGCAGGGAGCCCTGATTTTTAAAGGCAAGGAATGGTACATGTAAAATTGATTAATACCCTCTGATTCCCAGAAGGCTTTTCATATGCAATGCAGAAAATGTTTTGCTCGGCCCCTAAAATGCAGCTGCATTTCCCAAAGCCTGTGTCAGCTCTCAGGAAAGCCGCAGGAGCACAACCACTTTGGAAAACTCTGAAGAGAGGGTACCAGATCCACCATCTGCTTCAAGCTGCTGGGCAGGCTGAGTGAGCTCATGGCTATTTCCAAAGAGGGTTTCAGCAGCCAGTTCAGAGACTGAAGTTTTAGAAGTTGTTCAGATGTTAGCACTGGCTTAGCCAAGCAGCACAGAAATGTGTTTGCTTCCTTGTGGGCTGTCCCTCACAAGTGGCTGCCCTGTCCCATACAAGTGGCTCTTCAATGTGCCTTGGTCAATGCAGGGCCACTGAGACCAGCAGCATTCTCTCCAGCAGTGGTAGGGCAT
Organism: Lonchura striata; assembly: GCF_050655825.1. Lineage (NCBI taxonomy): Eukaryota > Metazoa > Chordata > Aves > Passeriformes > Estrildidae > Lonchura > Lonchura striata. The sequence continues at coordinate 63,428,081 of NC_140705.1, read as the reverse complement.
GTGGGCTTTCCTTCCTGCACTTGCTGATCGGGCACGTTCAGTCAGTGTTGAAGTGAGTGATTCACTGCAGGGAGGGGAAACTGAGGAGTTTTGTAGGAGACCTAAGGCTGAGTTTGATCCAGGTCTTCAAAACAGACCATCGTGCTTCCCTTAGATGATAAGACTCTCCTGAAATACAGCTTTTCTGTCTTTCTTCAGCCAAAGGCACTGAATTTTGCACTGATTAATTAGCAGTAGCCTTGGGCATTTGCATGGTGAGTACAACACTGTACCTGACCTCCTAAGATCTCCTTTATGCTGATAAACTAAGCTCAAAGTCCAACTTGCCTAAGTCATCAAATGGTCTTCAGTACCTCCAATGCCTTAAACAAACCTCAAGAATTTTGCCAGTTCTGATACTGACTACTGACATCCTCTCCTTCTCATGTTGATGGACAGAAATAAATGACCAAGTGAATGAGTGACTGGGTGTAATGCCTCTGCAGGTGGTGGTGACATTGATGGAGTATGATGGATGAGGGTGACAGGGCCCCACCCCACCCACTTGCTCATGTGCATGACAGAAGGTCCTGCAAGCCAGCCCCTGATCTCTGAACAATGCCTCCAAGTACGTATTTGGAAGTGTAAAAACAATGGGTTTGGCTCCAGCAGTGATTGTGCTACAAGTTTGGAACCATTTAATGGGTTGCTAATGTGAAAATAATTTTCTTTTCTGACTTCAGAATGGAAGGAGTAAAGACAGATGGCCCCAAATGCAGGGAAATGCAGCCATAGAATTGGTAATGGCTCTGCCAAGAATTGAAAGGCAGCTCATCAGGAAAAGAGGATGTTTCTGCCACTGTCAGAAGTTGACAGAAACCCTCTGACTTTTTCTCTTCTCACCTCTCTGGTTAGAGCATTCCTGCCATTCTTCACCAGACATCATCAGGCTGATGATTGCAATTGCAAAGGCTAAGCTGCTGTTTCAAGTTGAAATGCATCCTGTAGAGGGGAGGGGAAGATGTTCCTGGCACATGCCGGGTAACACAACTGATTGCTAATCCAGATACAGGGGGAAGTACTTGGTGATTGATCATTGGATCTCAAGTGTCAAAAGAAAAAAAACTACAGCTCTTGGGGGACCACAGGAATAGCAAAAATGTCTGCAAGGAATGTCTGTGTCTTGAATAGTTTTTTTTTGTTTTAGATGCAGATTGGAGTTAGGAAGAGACATTTGGCATTTAAATGGGAGCTGTCAGTTCTGTCACGTTGTCTAAGCTCTCTCTCTCTCTCTCTCTCTCACACACACACACACACACACACACACACACAAACAAAACCTGCCAAAAAAGTTCCCAGAGAAAAATAAATCTCATATTGTTGGAAATAAACACCACTGAAATTGTTATTCAGGGAAGAAAAATCAATGTAATTTAGTGTTAAAGGAGACAGTAAAAGGTTGATACATTCTTGGGGAACAGTGAGTTGTGTATCCAGATTCATCTGCAATAACAAATCTGGTAACATCTGATTTCCATGAGACTCCAGGTCCTTGCCAGCTATGAATGAGTAGAACCACACGACAAGTAATTTTTACTGTCAATGTCCCTTTCAGGAGAACTCTTTTTGGGCTGTCATTCCTCTCAAAATCCAGGGGCTGGATTTCAAAAGTAATGAATAATTTCCAGTTCCCAATCTGACCTGACACAAACGAAATATGAACTTGTCTTTATTTTCGGAGATGAAGTGCTTAACATTTTCTAAAACCTAGATGTCAAGATAAAATTGAGGTATCCAGAACAACTGAAGGACTGGCAAACACTGCCAATGCCAAGGACTAAAGAAACAAGCTCTGAAACCCCACTTGGAAGTATAGGAGCACTAACAGTTTGCCATTTACCCTCAAAACCTCCAAGCTTTATTCTCTCACTCTTACTTACACAAGATCCCAAAGAAGAGATGACAAGTCCCTTCTGCAGGGATGGAGACCAGACTTCAGTGTGGCTGGAGACCTCCACTGTCTCCAGCCACACTGAAGCCCACTCAAACCCAGCAGTCACCTGAGCACAAATATGTGTTGATGTCAACTGAACTACGTAGTGTATATTTCTTTTGAAAATATCTAAGATTATTCCTACAGTTCTGTTATTATTATACAATTTATGAGTGTTTGAGTTATCATTATAGACCTTCCTTATCAGAGCTTCTTCTCACATAATGAGGACATGAGTAAACAGACACTGCCTGCACCTCTGCTTTTGGACACCTTGGTAAGGATCTATAAGATGCTTTAGCTGAAAAGAAGACTGATATTTGCTCAATATCTTCAGAGGCCATTCATGTTATAGCCCCTCTGCAGAGATGGGCCTTTGCCCATGAAAAAGACCAAGTCCTGTGCTGGGAGACGAAGACATCAGATAGAAGAGACAGCTCCCATCTATCTGAAACTGAAACCACATCAGTCAGCATCCGAAAAGAGAAAGACCTGGTTTGGCAGCACTGAAAACAGGGCAAGAGGAGCCCTGTGCTCTGTGGCCAGCGTTGGCAGTGATGGGGCCCACACTGTAGACATGACTCCCTCAGAACAAGCCACAAACAGCATGGCTCACAGATATATTCATCTTCTTTTAAGCAGCAGTTATATTTAATTCTGTGACCATCTTCTCTTCCACTTCTCACTTACTTTAGGCAAGGTCCCTGATCCTCTTTGCCCACCCACCAGGTTGATTACCTAGCCAGTTTTGATTCCTGCACAAAACCTAAACCACAGCCACATCATCCCTCCAAGCTATGGCACAGCAGAGTGCTGCAGCTGGCAGCAGTGCTGGTGGCAGTGCTCTTAGCAGAGGCTTAGCTGCAAATCCCTGTCTTTTCAAGCAAGCTTATTAGAAACAATTAGAGAGGTGTAAAATAATCCTGTAGGGCTAGATCATGGCCAGACCTGGTCTGAGACCACAGCACATAACAGCAAGAGAGAGGTCTGCTTTGCTGCTTCTCTGAATTCCTCCTGTCTGCAGTCATTTAAATGGTTCCTGGAGAGCCATTTAAGACTTTCTCTGCAAAGCTCCTGGGGAAAAACATTCCCACCCCATTCCTTCCTACTCACTTTGCCAGTAAAACCTTTACAGCTGTAAGACTCTGCAGGGAAATAATCCATACTTTGCTTAGCAGCATCCCTATTAAAGATCTGTGTGGAGACAGCCACCAGGGATTTGATCCATTGCATGACAAACTTTCACTCAATCGTTCATGTCAGAACAAAATGAAGTGCTGTGAATCTAAGCCATACAAGTCATGGAAATGCTCCTCATGAATGCAAATACTCCTTAAGCTGAGGAAAGGGGCTGTAACATCACCAGATAGATAGGTGGAATAGGCACTGACCAGCAGCCCCCTGTCTTATTAATAGATGAGAGCCATGCTCCTGCTCCTGGGGAGCTCACTTGGCAGAGCTGCTCTCCAGAGAGCCAACGTCTACAAAGCGCTAACATCTGGTGCCCATTATTTCACCAGCTCTGTTGTGATTAGTCCATATGATAAGTCTGGCCAATTGCTACTGGTGAGGGATTGCTCCACTCCCTCCACCAGCCTCCTTGAGCTGTCACTTCTGGTTTGTGGCCCCTGCTAATTTGCCACTGCAATTTCCAATATTTGCTCAAATCCCATAAGGAAATCTCCCTGCCTTTCAGACAGAAGGGTAGCACTGATAATAAAAAGGGAAGGTTTATCAATTAACTCAAACTGCTCTATTGAATCAGGCTCAAATCCCCTCCTATTTCAATTATGTGAGACTCAAAAAATGTGCTGGAAAAACTTTTGCTCAGGCAAGCGTTTCATGATAGAGCTGGTGGGATTTACACAGGCTTTAACAAGTTAGAGAAGAGGTTAAAAAAAGAACTCCTCCTGCTTCCCAATGGCTTTTTTAGTCATTGTGATAGCTGGATGGTGCCCACCTGACAGAAAATCTGCTTCTCAGAGGTGTATGAGTGGGAACTGGGGCCTTCAGACAGAGGCTTACCCATAATTTTTCTATTCCTTTCTCTTTTGTTCCTTTGCTTGTTCATTTCCTTCTTTATCCTTTCCTTTCTTTCCCTTCTTTCTTTTGTTTTCCAAATGCTACCTGCCACACTAGAACACTTGTACTATAGGAAATTTCCATTACACACATTTCACATTAGTAGAGGTAGACTAAAATGAGTAAGTCACTAGGGAACAGAATGGGAATTTCTGGTTTACACAGACTTCTGCCCAAATATGTGAAACTATTCAATAAATGAATCTGATGTCTTTGCATGTTTTGAAGGTTCCTTGAGAAGATATGAAAGAAAAAACCTAACACAAACAGGCCTAAATAACTCACAACAATACAAAGATCAAATTTTAAATATTGTTAATGAACTTGTAATATTTGTTTGATTAAATAAATCCTATTCTTTCCCACATTTTTTTCTATAATTTTTGTATTGAGGAATTTTCTTAGGACAGAGTTCCAAAAGGTGAGCTCCAGAAGTGAATTCAGAAAATCATTAGCTCCAGGCAGTGTGTCATGTTTGTAGCTTTATTACACATATTACAGTTCACTCCTGAAATGTTCAATTCAGGGCATGTGTTTACCATCTTTAAGTTTGATCATAAGCTCATGCCTTTCAAGAGTGGGTGATGTTTAAGTATAAGCCAGATGCCAAACAAGACAACACTCCATGCCTTTGTGCAGATGGCAGCACTCCATTTTTCTTCTCCTGAAGTCCTTGCAGTGCTGAGGTGGTAAGTGCCAGTCAACTGGAAGGGAAAGAAGTTAATGTGCTTTCCAAATGAGTCACAGAAGCAGAGGCCACAAATTCCCTAAGATTAGCACTGTCTTCCTGGACCCTTTCAACACATGATTTGGGCTGAGCTAGTCACTTCTCATTGACTAAGATTTGACCGATAGCAGGTCCTGTGCTCTGCCATCCACAGTCATGGCAAACATGTCATTTAGTTCCAAGTGTGCTCTGAGGAAGCAAGGATAGTCTTGCTTAGTAGATGTAGAAACAAGGTACAGAAGAGTTAAGTGAAATGGCCAACATTGAGAGGAGAGCCACTGCTTGTGCTACAGCCTCAGACTTCTCACTGTCGAAGCATTCCAGAATCTTTTTGTGGTCAGAATGTATAGCTTCTCTGTGCGAACACAACACATATGTGCACACATGTGTGTGTGGATGTACACAGCTCTGTGTATCACACACGTACACCAAGTTCTTGTGATGTTCAGAGATCCATGAGACTAAAAGAGAGGCTTAACCACAGAGGGTGCCATGTTCCAGATGACTCCCAGCAAAACTTTTATGAGACATCTTGCAGGGATAGTAGGTCTCTTCCCCTTGCTCCTGATGGCACTCAGACAGAGCAATCTTGAGCAGAATACAAAAGGATGTGCTCAGAATCTCTCATTAAACCTCTCGTTTCTCACATTTGTCATGTTCAAAATTCTATATAGATTAGAATGCAGATCTGCAGATGCAGATGCAAAACTGTAGAAGAAGCCTAAATATAATTCCATAAATTTTTTATGTACTTACCTGTGCTTCCTTTACAAGCAGGACACTTTGCTTATCTCAGTGCAACAGCTCTTCATGCAAGATCTGGTGAAAGCCTTAGAGAACTAAAAGTGCTGGACACCTGTCTCACTTTGCTGAAGGGTTTGGTCTCTAATGTTTATAAATTCTCTCATCAGACTTTAAAACATACCCAAACATTTTCATCTTCTTTTGGAAGAAGACTAAGTATTTGAACCTCAGGGACACACAGAGCAGGACAGTGAAGAGATATGGTTGGTTTGGAGAAGAATAGAGGAAGGATGCAGTGGAAGGAGTTGCCAGAAAATTTTTGCATTTGTGTTACTCAGGGTATAAGAAACTGGAGACCTGTATTTGATAGTAAAGTCACTCCAAATTATAGCAGATACCCTCTGGCCCCAGTAGATGGGCTACAGCCTCAGGTTTGTCTGAGTCCTCAGCCTGGGCCTGGAGCTGGCCCATATCGCAGGACTCAGCTGATTGCTTTGCATGGTCATTTTCATACATAAAATATTAACAGTCATTCATATTTACATAATTCCTGAGAAGCTGAGAAAGTAACTCTGTTCTTACAAAAGACCAACCATAAAATTGTAATATGCTAAGGTGATGTAGTTTGAAATTTTTATTAGCCTTCCTGGTTACAGAAGTGATCCTTTCTGGTATTGCTAATTATCCTTTTTTGCTTTTTCAGAAACGTTCCTTGCCAGCTTGCAGAAAAGTGTTCAGGTCCCTTTAAGAAGTCAGGAGCAGAGGCTTACAAAAGGTCTGTTTTGCCATTTTACTGGAGTTTGGGCAGCTTTTACCTACTCTGAGCTCAGCTGCACCAGGCTAATTTCCGTAAGCATCATGTGGTGTTACAGAAACCACATTTTGCCAAGCTGTCAACTGTACAGCCTTCTCTTTGCTAAACAGACTCCCATTAAAACTGTCTGCACAATTTGTCAGTTAAATGAGGTACAAGAGGGACGCTCTATTTGCCCCTAATTAGCTGTGCAGACTACCTTTGTCTGTTTGATTAAGTATTCACATTATCAATTTTGTTTAATCTGATTCATTTCACACACCTCCCCAGGGACTCAGCCCATACGGTTAACTAATCTCTGATATCATCTCTCATATCAGCCCGCAGTGGTCTCCCACGGCATGCTCTACCCACACACTCACTGCTCACCAACACTGTCTCCCTGGAGCTGAGGACTTCTACCTTTAAGGGAAAACAGGAAAAGCCAGTATTGTGCTTGCTATGTTTCCTGGGGACCTCTGCAATGACTTTTTTAACCCCAAAAGCTTTTCAGCCACAGCCAGCTGACTCCAGCAAGGTGTGATACGTGTCCTGCACCAGCACACCCCTTCCCACTCCTCATAGATGCCTGCAGTGCAAGCTGCTCAACTCTTCAGCAGGTCTCTGATTTTGACCGGAGGCAGCACCAGTGTTCCTATGACACTGTGAAATAATACATAATAATGGGGGATGGACTTTAGCCAGGAGGACCTGCCCAGTCCAACATTGTTTAAGAGAAAAAAAGAACCGTAGGTATTCAAAGATAATCCCTTTGCAAGCTTGCAAGTGTACAATTAACTGCACCTTTGAAAGAACACAACCCTTTTTAAGAGACAGAAGGATTCTCCTGAGGAAAAAGATGCTCTCAAAGTCACTTTTATGGTTTTGCTCAAGACAGGATCACAAATAGCTGGGGAGAAGCAAACAGACCTGAGCAGAGACCAGACAATGGCTAGGAATGAAGAAGTATTGCCTCATCTTCACTGGATGGGTTACTCCACCACAAAATTTGATGCCCCTCTACATGAAACTGAGTGCCTTCCCATGCACACACCTACGACACACATATATACACTTGCATGCACATTAGCATGAATGCTATTGAAAATATTTCCAGCAAAAATTTTAAACATTCTAACTTTGAGATATTATTATGCTGGCTTCTGTTAAAATTTTTCTTAGAAGATGTTAATCTAAGACTTGCCACTGGTCATACTTTTGATAAAAATAAAGCTTTCATAATTTTGCAGTGAAAAGTTTTAAGTGAACTAAAAGCAAACTTTGCCATTAGTCAATGTACAAACCCTGCCTCACATGTTTTTTGTGTATTTCAGTGTGGAAGGTTTTGGCTCCTAATAATTATCAGAACGCAATTTTCTATTTCTCTATTTTAAAGGAAGAGTGGGATGCAACTTGGATTTCAGTAGGTCAGCTACCCCAAGTTCATTTCCTTGTGCTACTAATATTGCATGCCTGACAAGAGCAGAAGGAGCGAGGTGATGTACACAACAATCAGTGCCACCCTTCTTTGGGTCAGGTTTCTTCATGGCAGTATATGGAAAAGACCTTTCCAAACTCTGATCTGCCTTCTGCTTACAGGTAGGCAAACATTGCTGTTGCTGTTATGCTGCCCAGAGCACCCAAGGCTCCATGTACTGACATTGGCATTAGAAAATAATTTTAAATGCTAGATTGCAATATGAAAAATCCATAGAATAGTGTGTATTGGAAAAGCCATGTGCTGCTATATTTCACTGAGATTTGTTATTATAAGTCAAAGAAGTTTATTTTACAAATCCCCTGCTGAACCTGGGAGAGTTGTTTACAACTGAAAAACTCCTCAAAATGCTTTGCAAATAATCTTTCCCTTCATTGTTCAAATTTTTATTTTCAAGTGAACAAACTGTTTTATGGTTAATGCAAAAATTTAACACCAAGATTCAGCCTTGTGAATTACTTGACTGCTCTTCTGTGCATTCAACTTCAGTGAACAGATACAGCCCAAGGGACTCAAAACCAGCAAACATCTGGCTTTTGGTGCTAATAAAATGAGACTTAACTTTTTTTCTTTTAAAATTTGGAAAGAAAAAAGGCTCGTAAAATACTTTGGCTTTGTTATTCCTAGTTCTACAGATCTTAAAAGAAACAAAACAAGTTTTGAACAATAACTGTAGAGAAAAAATGGCATGAAATGTCAATTAAATACCAAATTGATAAAACATCTATATTTGGAAGACTATTTGGATTTAAATTTAGGCAAAAATACTGTCCTGAACTACAATTATAATGAGCAAGTATTTAGCTGAGTGCATAAACAGGCCCAAAGGCAGGAAGCTGAAGAAATTACATGGTGAAGGAGTAATAGTTAATATTTTAATTAATATTTAAATCAATTAGTCCCCAGCATCTACAACAATAAATTGAGGAAGTAACAATTTCTGCGAGGATTCTGTTAGCATTTCCCCATACTCTGTTCTGTGATGTCATTATTAATGCTTATGCTCATTGGCATTGCCATAATTTTTCTACCAATCTAATGAGTCACTCTGCATATAGAGAGAGCTTTAATTAAATGTGGCATTGAGTATGAGAGAGTATAGTTTCACTCCCAGTTGTGCCAGTCAGCTCAAGAATTACAACCAGTTAGGAAAGAGTGACTGGGCTGGAGTGTTCAAGGAATGTGAGCACAAAGGAGGAAGCACCAAAAATATTTTCACAAAAGGAAATAAGATGCATATTCTTAGAGTGGTGGAAAATTGAGTTTGAAAAGTAAAAAGTTTTATGTCTATGAAAATGGATGAATGGAAATGCAGAAAACTGATGTTTCATTCCCTTAACTATGGCCTGCCCTGTGCATACATCTTTGCATACATCTGATGCAAGACCTTCAGATTCCTGAAGAATTAACAATAGCATAAGAATAATTTTCAACATTGTTATTCAATAGAGTAGTACTGAGGAGCCTAAATCACGGTCCACAGATCTTTGGTGTCAACAGCTTAGAAATGCAGGGCTGCAGGAGAATCAGTGCATCAAGGAGAGTATATCTCCTGCTTAGATTCTCCTAACTCATTGTCACATCAAGTGACAATGGCCTCATGAAGATGAGTGTCAATACTGGGCTGTATTTGGGGTTATTTTGAGTTCTGTGTTTTAGCAACTCACTGAAACATATGTTTGCTTTAAAATCATAAGACCTCGGTTTATGCCAGTCAAATACTTCAATAATAATAATGTCTATATTTGGAAAATTACTATGAAACAGAAGTTCTGAAAAGCACTTATATCACTTACATTCTAATCCAAGTTGTACTGTCTGGATGGGCACTGCAAAGGAGAGTGCTACTTTTCTTTCTCAGTTCTCTTAAGCTCTGTTATTGAGCTCTGTGTTTGCTGAGGATGATTTGCTCGCAGGAGTTTTTCCCATAAAAATACTTGCAGAATGAGACTGATAAGTTTCTAAACTTCCTATTCCACTGATACTCTCAGTTGTACAGATGAAAGTAAGGCAGGGTGCAATAAATCTGTGGACAGGAAGTTATCTGTTCAATGACATTATGAGTCTGGATAATCAGATAAAGCACATCAGGATTCAGTGGAAGAGATGTAAAATTTAAATCTGAGCTTCATTAGCCACCATCCTGTAACTGAACTGATGAAAACAGAGGGTAACACATCTGCACATCCTGTAACTGAACTGATGAAAACAGAGGGTAACACATCTGCACATAAGGACATATTCCTTAGGTTTAAAAATATCAGCTTTTGTTTGCTGTATACAATGCAAAACTTGGCTGAACATGTGTGAGCTGGTTAGAAGATAACTGCACCAGTAACATCAGCATCCTCGTTTCTGTAACTGGTGTCACGACTAAAAATGACAAGCAGTTGGCATTTCTGATTCACATCTCCTCTGCAAAGTGCCAATCTTTAAGGGTCCGGTGCTGCTGTCAACCATATCCTTTAGGCTCTTCTAAGTTTATTTTGTCTTTTTGAGAAAAAAATCTTACATTTTTTGATGGAAACATGAGACTCATCTGCTATCCTAGAAATATCTATAGGCTCTGGCTGGCAAATACATTATACTGAGACTAATGGATTTGGAAGAGGTAAACTATCACTATTCTATGTTCTAGAGCACAAATTTTCACTCCAGTGTTTTTCAATACATTGAAAATTCAAATATCATTATTGCTTCACAAAGCTCCTCGAACGTGTCAAGTTCAAGGTGCAAGCTTCAATACAAATTATTCCAGCAGGTCTGAGGCAAAAGAGGAAAATGGAGTATTTTGACCAATTGATGGCTTTTGAGGAGTTTGAGGCCAAATTTTAGGGAGGGTAAGAAGTAGCAGATGTGGTTTGCTGGGAAATTCATGAGTTGCTAAGTTGCTTTTGCTATTTCCAAGAAACAGTGGTAACTCTGGGGGAACGCAGTCGTGGTTACTTAGCACAGCCAGAGCCTTCCACTGGCATGTCGCTGTCTCCGAAGCTTTGCCAAAAGTCTGAAGGATCCAGTGATGACCACCAAGTGTCTGACAGGCCTTGGCAAGTTCCCCTAATTAACTTGAGAGCCCTTGCAGAGCTTCTGTGCCTCATAATAAGTCTAGTCAACATTTAAAGCCATGTTGTGAAGCAGATCTCCTCAATCCCCAATGGGGTTCCCCTTAATCTCCTCAGCCCCACCGAGATCTTCCACTGGAGAAACTCTGGCAGAAAGCAAATGCTGCAAGGAATTTTTAATCCTCAGAGGGACTCTTACAGGGATCTGAGACAGATCTGGTCAAGTTAACAAGGTTTGTGAAGGCCCTGTGAGTACCTTGGGAAAAAGAAAAAAAAATAAAAAAGGAAAAATACAAACTTTGGGTCCAGTTGTAGCAAACAAGAGCCCAAGATATGCTAATTAACACAGCTGCCATCAAGGATGTAATCTAATTTACATACTTGGTAGTGAATAAATGCTTCCATATGGCACACTACCAGCATTTTTCCTTGACAACTTTATCAAAAAGCTAATGGAATTTGCATGCAAAAGAAAACTTTTTTCCAGCTTGACTAAAGACAACAAACACAGTAAAAATACTGAGAGAAATGCATAGGAAAAAGTGATGTTAGCAAGGTAGATATTAGCAAGCTGAGAAACTGTTTTAAATATTTTCTAATGAAGCAGTAGGAAAACTCAGAAATGCTCTACAATGTTCCCCAATTAACTTGTTTCTTCATCTTCTTGTCCCAACCAAATCCATGGAATGGCCTTATGCTTGTTCATCCTGTACATCCACCACTGCCAACTTGAGGCAGATGCTCAAATGCTCAGGTGCCCAAAATGAGCCAGATGCTCAGATGCTGTACTACTGGACTTCCTGATGCGTGTAAGCCCACAAATCCATCGCTGCCTTCAGAGTCCTGGACTAGCGCACGATTCGCTGTGTGTGGCAGCAGAGCTCCCCATAGTGCATGAGAGCATTGCAGACTGCCTCAACAGTCGTGTCATCTTCCTGGTGCAGGCCATCTCTCTTCATCAAACTGGTGACTTCCCAAACTCTGTGCATGCCTCGCATTCAGCTAGAGGAACCAACTTTGTTGACCATGGCAGCTGGCTGTTGAAGATGGCCTCAGTCACGGGCCACACAACGGACCACACTGCTCTGAAGTGGCTTCTGCTTTTCTTGCACTAAATTGGACCTCTGGGTTGGAAGTGTTTGATCAATCACAGGCTGACCACTGAAGTGGCCACTGTGTTATCTCTGGGCATCAGAGGTCTTAGCCAAAGTCAGCAATGTAGCTTAAGAGTGAAGATACCGATTCAGGGGAGCAGTTTTCCTTAAGCATGAATGCCTTTCACACTGAAGCAGAAAGTGGTGGTTTTAAAAGATATAAAGTCACATGGCCATATGAATTCTCTAGCCTTTCAGACAGTTGTTGTGCTTTCCAAAGGGAAAGTAGAAAACATTAGTGGTATGTTCTGAAAGCTTCTACAAAGCAAATTCTGCCCCCGTGGACTTTCCCAAAAGGGAATGCCCTCTCTTTGGAAGATGCTGGAATCTCTGGGATTTTCAGCAGCCTTTTCTTTTGGGATCTTTGCCTGAAGCAGAGCTGCCTGATAAATGTTTACTCAGTTTGTTGTATAAGGCCCTTCACTATGGCCCTAAAAAAAAGAAACTCAAGATATTGGGATATTGGGCATGTTTGTTCATTAAGTTACACATAGTCTGTCTGTAAGTGGTCAAGGACATGACCTTCACACTCATATGCCCAGTACATGCACAAACACAGTAACATACCCGAGAAAACCAAAGTCAGGACTAAAAGACCTAGCAGGTAGTAGTGTAAGCTGACCGGGGTTTAAATGTACCCTCGTAAGGAACCATACAACAACTCTTAGCCAGATTCTATAAATTGTCCCATCTGAAATGTCACAGGAATATTCAAACATGTGCTTAACCTTAGATATTTGTGTTGTCTTACTCAGACTATGTTCTTGAACACATTGCTGGATGAAAGTGAGGGCACAAGGCCCATACTGAGGATCAAGCTTGGTCTAGTCATCACTCTCCTTTTGCACTCATTCTGATCTGTCATGGAACAGATACTTCACAATCCTCACAGGGCACCTGAGTTAAAATCACACCACATTCTGCAGGTAACCTTGCCTTGTCTATGTTCCCTCTTCATTTTTTCCCAGAAAAATCTTTGTAGCCAAAGGAGAACAGAAATAGACTTATTCATATAAGAAAATGCAAAATAAAAAATTAGTGTTGAAACTCTGGGAAAATAAAATACTGATATATCCTTATAGATTTTAAGCAACAGGACCATGATTGGAGACATCATTTTCAGCTTTCCTTGTAGATTCCACCTTCAATAGTCTTTAAAAACATCTGTTTTGTTGAAATAGTTGAAATTTCATTTCAAATGTGATTTCAATTAAGCAAAATTTTTGTGGATCAAAATGTTCATTGGAAATAAATATTTGCACTTGCAACTATTGATTAATTTAGTACTTTTTATTTTTAACATTAGTTTAGTGAGAAAAATATGGAACATGAAGCAAAAAAATCCTGAATTTTTAGGAAATTTCACTTCAGATGGATCATTCAGATGTTTTACAAAGTAGTCATAATTTCACTTTTGGAGGACTTAAATTATTTTAAAGAATTTTTAAATTCTTTTGCAGGACTTAAAATCTTTTTCTCACAGAGGATAGATACATTTAGGATGAAAAGGAATTCTACAATATTTACAATATTATACTTATTTTACAAGCTATACTTTGTGAAAGGGAAATTCTGAAAATGGGCTTTATTTCAAGATCTTCTAACAGGTCAGAACTAGAGCAGGAAAATTATTGTCTATAGTAATTGGCACCAATACAACCTGCCTTTCTACTGACCAGTGCAAGAATTTTTCCTACACAGGATTGATACATGGAATTCTAGACATATGTGAAAACTGGAGCACTGGGATATAGCCTATCACCAGATCTTTTTGACAGCAGTGCCATGCAGGAGTAACACACACCCCCTCTTCCAGATGCACCTGGAGAGACCCCTGCCCTGGCTAAGGCAGGTGAGGCCAGTCAACATTACCAGCCCAGATACCACCTGGAATTTTAAACAGAAATTGCTCTACATGCAGGAGGACCCTGAGACTGCTGTAATGGAGAGCCTTCAGCTTTGCTCCATGGGCTCATCTTTAAGACTTCTGTTGAAATAAAATACTTGGAGTTGTAGCTGCAAGTGTTTAAAATGTGGATGTGCACCAATAAGGTAACAATTGTCACTACAAGTCGCTGCAGTATTTCCAAGACTGTTTTCCAAATACAGATGTATTTGGTCTTCATCACTGTTGTCTCCCTTTCTCCCATGCCTCCCATTTCTGGCTGCTGGGACAAGGCAGCAGTCACAGCAGATGCTGGGCTGCCTTCTCCTCATGCACGTGTAGACAACAGCAAACCTGGCTGGTGCACTGGGAACTTTAACCTGTCAAAAGCTTTGTTCCTGCTACAGGGCAGCTTCACCAAAGGTCATATTTTTCTCATTTCTAACACTGGTCAAAAAAAATCTAAATTGAGCTTAGGAAAGCTGGAAATGCCATGCAAAATCCTGACACTGGGAGAGGGCTGTGCTTGTATCCCCACCTTTCAGCAGAGGTCAATATTTGCTGTGGTAAAGGCAGCTTCTGCTCTGTAACCAGCACTTGCTGCCTCAAACCAGAGCTGAAAAAACATCATCTGAGCCAGCATGGCCCTTATTTCTTTCATATCCCCCTTGTCAACAGTTTGAAAATGAGATAGCTAATTTTGTGCCTGACAAGAAAGGACGGATCATTTTCTCAGATGCTGCTATCAGCAGAGTCAGTGCTGGTACACTCTCCGAGGGAGTCCCCAAACTACAGGTTACTGGCAGGCGGACAAACGCTCGCTGACAGCCATTTGTGACCAACTATGAAACACCATCTGCTGTAGTTGGAGGGAAGGAACATATCCAGCAAGTGATACCACTGTGAGAAATGATTTTGTGTGTTGACACACAGCAGTCTTTAGATAGCCCCAAAGAATAAGCCTACTTTGTTTTTCCAGATTTGTGGATGGGGGAAGAAACATTTTCTCTTTTGGGGGTCCATGGGTGAGATTTCTTGGATCTATTTGCATTGGAGACAGAAAATGAAAGGGTTTGATATGTCTGTATTAACAGGTGTACTAAATACAAGTGTGAACTGAGCCAAATGCATCTTTAGCAATGTCGTGTTGGGGGGTAAGGCACTATCTGAGAGCTAAAACACCCTCTGGAGTGTGAATCTGCCACGGACTTGCTTGTGACATTGGGCAAGCCTCATTCCTTCTTTTAGGAATTGGCTCTCAGTTTTGAGGAGCAGCAATAACACTTTTCTTCAAGTGAGTGTTGGAGGGCAAGGTAGTGTTTGTTCAGCCCTTTGAAATCCCTGGAGAAAGTAGATAAGTAAATTTTATTGAAATTCAGAGACTGTTGCCTGGTTCAGAGGCTGTTAGGCAGGCAAACACAAAGGCTTTACCTTCAGGATGTGGAGGGGGCAAAAATACACAACAAAACAAGACATTTAGAGACTTGTAAAGACATTCTTGAAAGTTTAAGTGGCTCAAGTGCACAAAAATATCCACATGTCCAAATTGCTGTCAAAAAGCAAAATATTTCCCTTAGTGACTAACTCAGGCAACAGATCCCAAAAGTGTCAGGAGAAGGGATGGTCTGCTCCTTCACAAGGGGAAGGAATTTTACTCACTCATTAACGCAAATAAGGCATGCAGCCAAAGGCATATGCCAACTCTTGCCTCTATGGTCAGAAAACAAGGCTTTCATTTTTAAGAGTCTTAATAGTCCTATGTCTCATGATTAAGTAATGAGAACTGGCATCCAAAGTATCTGAAGTTCAGCTGATCTTGCATTATCCTTCGAGGCCCTAGCAGACTATAAACCAAAATATTTTCAAGTAAAATATGCAGAGGTAAAAATAAATAAAAGATACATCTTAAAACAGCTGATTGTTCTTAAAGCAGAGAAATATCAAATTATTATGGCAGATTATCACCTTATTTCTTTCCATTTTCTTTGAATTATAGCAAAATTCTTATAAACTGATACTTATATAGATTACTTTGTGTTTTTATATGTGCTTTTGTTCGTATACACACACACATATATACATGCATGTTTCTCATACCACTTCTTTTTGATCTGGCCTACGTCTGTGAAATTGCAATGATAGTGCTGTTTGTCATCAGAGGCTTGCAAGGATTAAATACTGTTTTACTGTAGAAATCCTTTCTGAAGGTTAACATAGGATGCCTGTATTCAATCTCTTTAAGCCCATATAAGTATATATCCATATATATGGCACATTAAATCAGCTATGGAATGGCTTGATCCAGACCTTGTTGAAGCTGGAAACGCACTGTGTGCAGCGTCACCCAGACTGGAGCAGAAGGGCCTGGATTTCCCTCTGGCTTGGACTGGACCCAGAGGTGGACTGTGGATACCCAAAACCTGCACATCCCCAAGGAAGATCATAACAGGGAGAACAAGGGGGACTTAGCAGGGGCAGTGGAGGGGAGGCAAACCCACTTCCAGGGTCCAGCAGGCAAGGAGAAGGGAGCAGTGCCAGCCAGTTACAGGGGACGGAGAGGAAAGTGGGGTAGACGAGGGCTTTCAGGAAACCTTATTTATGATTTAAATATGCTGTCACTTGTGCCCGTGCGATATGAAAACCAAATCTAAACATTTGTCTGTAGAATCAGGTGATGACTGGCCCTCTACTGTCTCAAGGGGGACAGGAAAATGGTCCATGCACCTGCCACCTAATTCAGTTTAAAACCTGACACATTTACCAAGAGTGGGCTGGCATAATGAACTTCATTCATGCTGTCAGTGGAGTCAATAACTTATCCCCAACTGCTTTTGTCTCCCTGGCGGCAGTGCCTCTGATCGGGCTGAGGTACTTATTCAAGTAAAATTTATTTTCAATTGCAGGCCATAATACTACTGGCACAAGCCTTGCTTTGACAGAAGCTTTTGCTCAAGGCTAAACTATTGTTAAAGTTTGTGCCCATTGTCCGGGGTCTTTGATCTGTCAAAGCTGCTTAACAAGCTGGTTAAAAACTGTTTCAGATAACAGGTGTGTCCTTTGAGGATGCAGGGCCATTTTTCAACTTCTTTAAAAGACTAGTCCAGTAGCTGACTAAAATTTACATGCTGGTTGGTGGTGATATATGTAAAGCACTTTTAAAGCAAGAAATTCGATTTAGGGGTTTATTTCCCCGAACTTCCTTGTGGTTTGTTGTTGGTTTTGTTCTGCTTTGTTTTGTGGTTTAGGGTTTTGGGGATTTTTTCTGAGGAAGTAAAAGATTAACAAGGTGTTTCTCTGTGGCCTTGGAAGTATTTAGCGGAAAAATTATTGAGGTGCTAAATCTACCTGTGGCACTTACAATGGCACCCAGTCACAGTAAAGTCATGTTTGAAGCAGCAAGCAGCAGTGAACACAGCTAGGAGAAAGCGTGTGATGGAGAGGGGCAAAAGTGGGGTCACTTGGGGCAGGCTTTGCTGGGGTAGCTCACAGGCGAGACACACTTCCCCTGCAAGCCCAAGCCTGCTGCAGTGTAACTGTGCTAACTGTGCTGCTCCAGCCCAGCCCTGCCCCTCAGCTGCACTGGCTACCAACTCTGAGAGCCTGCAGCATGGTTAGCACCTACAGGATCTGCTCTTGCTAGATAGAAAGCCCAATTTCTGGGACAACATCCCAATCGTATCTTGGGTCCCCACTGTATAAACCCAGCCATTCATGCATGGCCAATGGCCTGAAAAAAATTTCCTTTGAATGGTCCATATGTCAGCTATATTCTTCAGGATGTGCGAAAAATTGTTCCTCCCCTTCACATATGTTTTAAAATACTACTGAGGTCATGAGGGATTTAACCAGTTTTAACCCAAACTAGTTAGTTTTGGTTTTTGTGAAAAAAAAGAAAAAATATCAAAAAACATGTCCACAGTAATTCTGAAATGCACAGAGCTGGCCTAAAAGTTTAGGGAGAAGGGGGAAGGGAAATTCACTCTATGTGCACTGTGTGTGTTAGGGAGGTTGTGAAAGGAAGGGAGAATGAGCATCTTCAGGGGTCATTTCCCCCATCTTTGGATCAATATCACATAATTCTGGAGCTGCTGCTACAGGGATTTTGGTCCAGACCAAGTATTTCTGTGCCTTTCCAAGTTCCAGTTCAACACATCACCTGAGGACCCAATCAGCCATAACTTCCAAACCTGTGTGTATCTGCAAAACCCTGCCAGAGGCCAAGGAGTGAACTGAGGTCAGCCCTGCCATTCGAGGTGTCCCGTACACCCCCAGCCTGCTGACTGCTGGCTGCCACACAGCTACCCCAGCTTCTCACAGATGTACAGAGGGTGCAGAGCCCTGGGAGGCTCACTTGCAGCTCTGGTCAGACAGCTCTGGCTGTACAGCAGATAGAGCATCTCTTTACAGGCAGTCCCTGCAGTCCCCAATGCTGGTGGGCTGCAGTGTCTCCACAGAAGAGACATGAGAAGAGCAGGGACAGACAGCATCCTCCCAGGCAGTTCCATAGCCAGGAGTAGATCATGAATAAAATGAGGTGTTTAGGAAACACCTGCCCATCTTTGACTTGCAGGAAATAAGAACCTTCAGCAAGTGAGTTCAAGGTCATCTTCAACAGGGAAAAAAGAGCTGAAAGCTCCCCTTATACAGCAGTAAAGATCTGAGACTTATTCTCCTCCTTCACAACAAAGTGAAATAACTTTGTTGAAAAAGTGAGCTTGCTTCCTAGGCACATCCCATCTATACCAAAAATCTGTTGTCAGCTTGCTAGTTCAAGGAAGCTGGTGAAGAAAACAAGCACTTTGTCAAATGCAGTGATTTTGTGAATCAAGAATGAGAGTGAAAAGGCAAAGCTTTTCAAATAGCACTCAGCTATGCTCACCATTAGGATCATCACAACTGTTCAAAGATTACTTTGGCTCATGTCTGTGCCATCACCTGGCTTCAGAGATATGTTTAGAGCAATTCATTCTCAGCATTCAAATGTGGCCAGAAAGATGTGAGATGGAGGACAAATTCCTGTTGCGAGGCTGCTTCTAAGCAAAGCTGCCCACAATTTACTGAGTGAAGCATCAGCTACATCAGCTGCTACATCAGCTACAAAATGTTTTCAGCAGTCTAGTGACCAAGTTGGTGTCTGTGGGCAGATTAAAGGCCTCAGTGAGGGAAAGATTTGTTATTGACCAAACACAATAAGGCAAGTTTTCACTTTCTCCATAATCTAGATTAAAACATTTTCTTCTCTATGAAGAAGGATGTAGAGAAATCTACTAGTCTCACTTCTTCTCTACATTTTTTCTGAGGTAAATTATTAAACATGATTGGTTTGAAAAGCTGAATTTCTTTTATTTGTTACAATCAGAGGGGTATCTTCAATGCTGTGTTGAAGCATAGAATAAGGCCCTGTTGTGATCTCCAGCAGGAAGAGTATCACAGTTGTGAACAAGGGAAATTGAATAATAGCAAACACTTATGGGGAAAATGTGAAAATTATATAAGGTAGTCCAAGGACTCCAAACTAATTTAGCATTACAGCCCTCTTCAATATTACCATATAATTGTGACTTGCAAAGTAAAATAAGAAGATGGTGTAAAGTGGCGAGTGTCCAGTGAGACCACCAGACTATTCCAGGAGGCTATCTGTAGCTATTATTTGTCACTAGCTGTTATTTATATTGCACATGATTCAACAGATGGCCAGGCAGATGCAATGGCAAGGTGAGACAACCACAGCAGTGAAGGCTGGAATAGAAGATGCTGCAGCTGGAGGAAGAGGGCTGCCCATGGAGAGAGATGGATGGACCTGGTGGTCGGGTGAGGGGATGAACAGGAGATGTTCAAGCAACTGAACCTGACAGTGTCAAAGAAAGGGTCACCTGCTGACTGTGGGGCCCTGCAAGGTGTGGGACATGCTGGGGTCTTCATGGGGGCAGGCCAGGTAAAGGAGCCTGACCCAATACGACCAAGAGAGAAGGAACAGAAATGCTGATACTGCATTTATAGGAGAGCTGTACTTCTGCTGTATTGCTGGAAACAGGGTTAACCCCAGAGATGTAGGGTAAAATCCACAGGGGCAGAAGTGAAGAAGGAATCAGTGCTGATGTGGTTCAGGGTATCTAGTTAGTGCTGGCTTTGTCAGTAGTCAGGATTTGGGGCAGAAACCTTGGACACAAAGACACTATCAAAAAGTGCTGTGACTCAAAAGCATGGATGGAATGCTGCCAAACTGATGAAATACATCAGTAGTAAAAAAAACCCAGTGCAACATTTTAGGAAACAATAAAAAAGAGAAAAGTAAAGTTTCCTCTTTGGATTATAGCTTTGTATTGATAAGTGGAAATATGATGAAACAAGTGAAGGGTGGTGCACTAAATGCAGATTGCCTGGTCTAAGCAGGTGGAAAGAAGAGGAGACGAGTCCCAGGGGAAAGCCCTAAGCCTCTCATTCCACCTGTGCCTCATGGACACACACACATTTCTCCCACAAGGTATGTGATTACTACATAGCAAAAAGCCAAAGCGCTCTGCTTTCCCCAGCTGCTTACAAATCTGGGAGAGGATTCATTTTTCTTGGTGGAAATTTGATGATAGACAAGGATGGACTGTCTCTGAACATATGAAGAATTCTGATACTGAGGGCTATTTTATGTCTATGTGTCATACTTACAAACTGAAAAAGTGGCTGTTATGGGCATCTTTTGCCCTGTGTTGATGTGAAACCCAGAAGAGGGGAAGGATTTCTTGCACATGGCACAAAAGTAGAAATAGACATTCTTTACAGTTTCATAGTTCAATAAACCAATCATGTACAACTGGGAAAAGCTAAACAGAGAAAGCCAAAAAAGTAATGGAAACAAATCAAATACTGGGAACCTTGATCAGCTAATAATTCTGATAAATATCTCGCTTCACAAAGAAAATGTATTCTCCTGGTTATATGGAGAGAAAGAGATTACAAGGGCAAAAGCTTTCTGCAAGGAAAAAAGACTGAGACTACATCTATACAAAAAAAGCCTGTGACCATTACCTAGCTCTGAAGCCAACTGGCACAGACTGGCCTGTGTCCACATTATTAAATTCTTGCTTTCCAGGCAGTGTGGCTGAACACAAATTTCCTGCTGGGATTGGCCTTTGGCCTGTGCTATCCCCAAACCATGCCTGGGAAATGTTCAGGAGAGTGCTAGCTGCCTGGAACCAAAACGTGCCAGGAACTGTTGTAACAATTTGACTCTATAAATAATTGAGCTACAGTGCCTGAAAACATTATGTAGCACCGGTTAATTTACTAGGAGAGATGAAGTACATGATTCTAGCTTGGAATGGAAATCTTGGACATCTTATAGAACCCTGAGAATGGAAAACCCTAGAGCACCCATCAGACACAAGAGAGTGCTGATGTGAGGGAGGCAGGCATCCACAGCCTGCACTTAAGTCAAATACGAAAAAGCTCACATCCTGACACAGGTAAGGGAAGTATGAAGTAGTGGGATGAACATCTACACCTCTGGAAAGGGCAAATGGACCATGCTGGAGCAACTAGGGAAAAGCAAACTAGGAAGATCCTGAAGGTTTGAAAACACTGTGCTCAAGCACTTTTGCAGAGCATACCTCATCCTGCTTCAAAATTGAACACAATCAAACCTCCCAAAGACACTCAGTGAGAAAGAAAAAGAGGCACATGCACTGCTAACAGATGTGGTCTGAAGGCCACAAGGAGCAGGTGGCCCAGAGGGCTAGTATGGGCTGGAGCCTGCTCAGGAAGCACCCTCCAAAACACATGGAGCCTGCTGGACCTGAGCATGCCTGAAGGTTGGCTGGGCTATGGGCACCTCAGGAGACCAAGGTCGAGCAGTCATTTAGAGAAACACACTGAGAGAAGGGGAGGCAGTACACAGCAGGCTCACAGGGAGTCTGCAGACTGCTCCTGCAGGGCAGCAGGGACTCAGCTAGACCCACCCATAGGCACAGGACAGCTGCCCCACAGTAACTGCTCTCCTAATTCCCTGCAAAGCCAGCATGGATGTGTCGGGACTTCAGTAACAAAGGTCTGGAAACTGCTGCGTCCACCTCCCATGGAAATGAAGCCTTCAGACCCTCCTAGTTTAGGTCCTTTGCCAGTTTATGAGACTCAGAGATGTTCAGACACTGGTGACAAGCTGGGCCTTTGGAAGTACATGCAAGATTTCCACGGTTTCTAGTCCTGGCAGGTCTGTGTGTGAGATATTTGTAGCCCACCACAAATGTAAGTATCAGCACCTACAAGGATTGGTGTCCACACTTAATTCTCATTGTGCTCAAGCAAGCCATCATGGCACCCATGGTCATCACTGTTGTGACAGATTTCTGTCACTGTCACTTGCAGTTTTAAGAGGCAAGCCAAGTGCTGAAACTGGGGATAGAAGCTCTCCCAGTAAATGTTTCAAGCTGCCTTTCTCCTAGTGAAAATTCTTTTGCTGTGTGAAGATCTGACAGCAAAGGCCGTATAATCCACCATGGCCAGTTCACCTGCAAAGCATGATGTAGGGCAGCACAAGGGACAAACTGTGTGTTTACTTATCTACTTCCTGTATGGCACTTGACAGGTCTTTGTTTATCAACAAAAATTAAAAAGTCAGGAAAGAGGATGTTTCATATGGTCATATTATTGTTCTTCCTCTGACACCATGGATGAGGGCTTGCAACTCCTTCAGGTTGAAGGTCAAATTTTGTAAAATAATTTTTTATTAGTTATGAAACATTTCTCTGCTTTTAAAAATAATACAAATTAAATCTCATGGTTTTTCAGAGAGATACCTAACAATTTACAGCTGAAACATAGCAAAATAGCACCTGGTGTGTGATAGTCAGAGACACTGGGTAGAAAGCAATCAGAAGAAAAGTAAAATAAATTTTAAAAAAAAGTACACCCACACACAAGAAAAAAGCCCACAAAGAGTAACTATTCATAAAATTAATTTAGCATTTCAAAAAAATCATCTATTTTTTATAACACGCACATCAACTTCCTTTCATGAATAATTTCTAAATATTTACTCTGGTGTGTGACTAAGGCAATGTTGCACCCTTGTGTGCATCCCTGACATGGGAGAGGGTTTTCTGGAGGCGATAAATGCATTCAGAGACCACAGTTCCATTCATCTCCCATTTTGTGGGGACTTTGTTATCTGTATCTTAAAAATGTAGTCTTATCTGCTTTTGTTAACTTACAAGGCATCAGGACCAGGTCTTGTGAAAAACTCTTGGTTTTCAAGGGATCCATTAGTTTTTGAGTTGTGGGTCTCCACGAATCATCTTCACTCTAAATACTAAACTGCTGCATCATTTGTAGTTTTTCCCTTGCTCATCTGGCAGCCCCTGATGCTGCTCTGCCAGGTAACTTTCAAGATGTACATGTCAACAGCCACAACACTTTGGGAAAAAGCAAACAAACACAAAAATATTAAAATAAAAAAAAAATAAACTAAATATAGACCTACAGGGTTTTTTTACCAAGGCTATATAGAACCCTATCATGAACCTACCACAAGTTCAGAGACTTGGCAGATCTAGGCATAGATTTTGGTCACATGGCCTCAACAATGATACTGATTTTTAAGAAGTTTTGCCCATCAGCCAAATTTACTCTTCTACAGTTGCACTGTGCTTATCTATGTGCCTACTTCAATGTAATAGGGTTTGTTTCCACTTCAGAAGAGAGAAATAAAAGGCATGAGGAAGAAGCTTTGTTGGGTAAGCAAGTTACAGGGACTTCCATTCACCCTTCTGGTGTCTTCAGTTCAGTGTCTCCAACTCGGCGGGTTTTGGATGCTGAGCAGTTGTTGGATGTGAGCACAGATACGGATATAGCTCTGTCTAAAATTGTATCATCTCCCTGATGTGAAGTAAGATTGGCAATTCCTTTTTGTTTTATTCATTTGACCCTAATACTTTTTATAGTGTTAATCAAACAGATTATTTGAAAAAAAACAGAGAGCACAAAATTATTAACAATTAAACAAAAATTAAGATTCTTTGTTTAAAAAGTGGTTAAGCAACTGGAGGAAGATCCTTCTCTAAAATTCCGGGTGGTTTTGTTTTGTTTTTTCTCTTTGGTTAAAGTGTAGCTTTTTACTCAAAGATTCCAATATGCTTTTTTTTTTTTTTCTTTTTTTGAGACATTTTGCTCTTACTCTGTTTCCCTATTCATAATACATTAAGGTGGGATGTAGGGACATGGTTTAGTGGTGAACTTGGCACTGTTAGAATTATGATTGGACTCGGTGCTAAAGGTCTGTAACAACTTATTTTTCCAACTATTCTATGATTGTAAGGTTCAATCAGCCACTTAAAGATAGGTATTTACTGCCTCTGAGATGCCCTAGGATGTCTCACCTGACTTGTCCTACTGGTCCAGGAAAATATGAATGTTCAGCAGGTTCTGGGTCAATTTTAGTGTGGTTGTCTCATGGTATCTATAATACACTGAAAGCAAAGCAACAAACTCAAATCCTTAAATTTCACAGAACTTTGGTGAAAAATATCTGCTTACATTTTAGTATTTATCTTCTACTTAGCTACTAGTTAGCTGCTTCTGTTTCAGACCTGAGAAGGGGTTTTTGTGCCCCCGAAGTACCCATTTCTGCCTCTCAATATTGCTCTTTTGTTTTCCCTGGCAGCAGCGTGATGTCATCTTGTGACAGCACTTTCCAGCTCAAATCCATGCCTGCCTGCTTCTGCAGGAGGGAAAGTGGGGCTTCAGAGAACAGAAAATACAAAATTAAGGAAGTTAGACAGGAGCAAGTAGGAAAATACAAAATAAAGTAGGAGGGAGGCAGAGGAAGACACAAGCATTTTAAGAGACACATCCTTAATAAACTCCTTAATAAACTCCCAAGTTTTGCTTGGAGAGTAGGGGCCCAATCAGGGCAGCTGGGCAGGCAAATGAGGTCCAGACTAGAGGAAAGGAGAAGCAATCTATTAAAAAATATTACTCTTTTTTTTTTCCCCCATTTCCCCCTCCTCCCCCATCTGTGACTTCAAAGAGGAACTATTTGCTCATTTGGTAATAACTGATGGGAACTGTGAATTACTGAGCAAGGCCCCCAGCCTAGTGTTTATCTCCTCACTAATAAATCTCTAAACTGAAGCAATGAAGCTAAGTACTGCTGCTATTTCTGCATTTTATTTCCATATTAATCAAAACACAAGCCCACCCCCACCTCTTCCCTGGCCCCATGTAGCTGGAGAAGAGGCATGAGGGAACTGTCTGGGTTGGACTTGTCAGGTGGGGCATCTGGTAGGATGGGAGAGTGGGGAAAAAAGAAACCCTACAATTTAGAGTTGAATACCAGTGCTTGGCGTTTTGGCTTCAAATCTGTGGCAGAGGCAGCAGGGTCCTCTCCCATGGGAACTGGAAAGCACTGGGAAGGGAGGGGTTGTTGCTTTCCTGTGAGACATGGAACAGCACCTGCCTTCTCCACACCACAGCTGTGACCCAGTGATCAGCAAGGGGATGCACAAGTGAAAACCTGAGGTGTGCACCCACCTCTTATTTCTATTTCTATTTCTATTTCTATTTCTATTTCTATTTCTATTTCTATTTCTATTTCTATTTATATTTATATTTATATTTATATTTATATTTATATTTATATTTATATTTATAGTATATGCATAAAATAATTTTATAAATGTGCACACAGATATTATTCCTTTTTTTGGTGGAAACCAAAGGAATTTCCTGAGAACACCAAGCTCCCCTCATCTATCCCAGAAGCTGTCTAAGCCAAGCTGTGCTGTGTGATAGGAAACCATGCTGTGCCCCATCCCCACAGCTCTATCAGCAGGCAGGGACAAGCCCAGAGGATGGACGCTGCCAGGTTCTGCCACCATCAGATCTTTCCTCCTTTCCTATTTCTATCCCTCAGCCACCTTCCCCTCTCCCTTTTTGAAAAATTTCTGTTTTATTTATTTCTTATGTGTGCTTCTGAAGGGTAACCCTCCCAAAGAAAACCCACAATTCCCCCTTCTGTCCCCATGGGCAGGTCTCTGAAGTTGTTCAATTGTTGGTTGGGGAAGGGAAGGGAAGGGAAGGGAAGGGAAGGGAAGGGAAGGGAAGGGAAGGGAAGGGAAGGGAAGGGAAGGGAAGGGAAGGGAAGGGAAGGGAAGGGAAGGGAAGGGAAGGGAAGGGAAGGGAAGGGAAGGGAAGGGAAGGGAAGGGAAGGGAAGGGAAGGGAAGGGAAGGGAAGGGAAGGGAAGGGAAGGGAAGGGAAGGGAAGGGAAGGGAAGGGAAGGGAAGGGAAGGGAAGGGAAGGGAAGGGAAGGGAAGGGGAAGGGAAGGTGGCCCAGAACCCGGAATGTCTGTGTGTGGCTAAGTGGAGATCAAATGTCCCCAGTTTTGCTGAGGCAAGGGGCCCTCCGTCCCAGGACCAAAGGGGCTGAGCGATGGGCATGCTTCAGGGCAAGGCAGCACTGCTGGGATGGCAGTGGGTCTGAGGACCCGACTTCATTTTCCTTTCGGCTGCCATTTACAGCCCAGCCCCTTCCAAGGTTACCCCGCTTGCCCCACTCCGAGGGGAGGGATGCAGGGCCGGGAAAGATGCAGAGTTGGGGAGGATGGGGGCCGGGATGGAGCCGTGGCTTTCAGCCGTGTCAGCCCCGCATGGAAAGTGTGTCGGGTGGGCTGAGGAGGGGCCAGCAGCCCCGCGTCCATGTCCCCGCGGCTCCCCCCCGTTCTGCTCGCTTTCCCTCCGCAGCCAGGGCCGCGGAGAAGAGCGAGGAGTGTGTGTGGGAGTGCTTTGGCTGTCGGGCCGAGCAGGGGCTCCAGCCCAGACTCTCCCCGGGACGGCGCGGCGGGTCCGCACCTTGCACAGAACCCCGAGCACAGCTCCGATGGAACCTGGGGGTCACCCACCGGGCCCCTCCTCGACGACAGCCCTCACTGGTGCACCCCATGGTCACCTGGAAGGAAGGGAGGGAGGGAGGGAGGGAGGGAGGGAGGGAGGAAGGAAGGAAGGAAGGAAGGAAGGAAGGAAGGAAGGAAGGAAGGAAGGAAGGAAGGAAGGAAGGAAGGAAGGAAGGAAGGAAGGAAGGAAGGAAGGAAGGAAGGAAGGAAGGAAGGAAGGAAGGAAGGAAGGAAGGAAGGAAACTAAGTTCGTGTATTCGAGGTAAATACACGTTATTTTCACTTTCAAATGTTTGTGTATGCGTGTTTATGTCTTAACGCTGACTTGATGCTGCAGTATTGCACAGCCCGCTCACCGGCACGGATCGCCCACAGATGCCTTTCTGTAAGTTGTTTGGCATTTCGATTTAAATGCCCCATCCATCCTTCCTCTGTCACTGCTCAGTTTACGACTCAGGGGGAGTCGCTTTCTCCTGTTTCTTCAGGCCGGGGTTGCCCGGGGGGGCAGGACCGCGCTGCCGTGCCGAGCCGCGGGGCGCCGGGAGCCGCCAGCCGCGCTCATCTCCGCGGAGAACCGCCTCCCGGCGGGGCAAAACTGCCTTTCCAACTGTGTCCATCCTACCAGTTCCCTCCCGGAAAAAAATGACTGAAAACTGGTTGTCAAAAGGAAAAAAGTTATTGCCCATAAACTCCCCAGCGCTGCCCGCGGCCCGTCCTCCCGCGCCCGGCTCTGGCTGCGGGACTGGCCATGGGCCACCCCAATTCCTGACGGCTCCCAGCCCGCTGGGAAGCTGCCCGGCAGCTCGCACACACCTGAGGACATCGGGTTCCTGGCTGCTTCCGAGGCAGGGCACACGGAGCTGTGCCAGCCTCCTCCAGCTGGGCGCGGGAAGTCCTGGCGAGACCCAAAGCCATCAAATACGGCGCTTTTCCTCAGCTTCCAGACCCGGACAAAGGCGAAAGAGGCAGCTTGGAATTAATTTTTTACTTTATTTGGAAATCTCATCCAGAAACACTGGTCAATAATAAATATATCGATAGTTATTATCAAGAATATATAAAAAATAAAGACATGGTGGTGTCTTTGAGGCCCCAACCGAAAACAAACGAACGAAATGAAGAATAACATTATTTCAAACAATGTCCCAGGAAAACACATCGAAAAGGAAATAAACAGCAACAAACCTTCTGATTTAGATATACAAATCACCGACCTGGCAAGAACTGACCCGCATGCAAAACCCAACCATAACAAAAAAAAAAAAAATTTAAGAAAACAAAAACAAACAAAACAACAACAAAACCAGCAAACGCTAATAAACCCAGAGCCAGCAACAGAAATTTGTGCTCCAGACAGCTAAATCAACACACTTCACCGAAAGGAGGAGATGGGAGATTTGGCAAAATAGATCTGCTGGAGGGTTGTGCTGTGTTTTGTACTATTTTACTCTTTTTTGTTTTATTTCTTTTTCTTTTTTCTTCACAGAGGGAAGAAGAAAAAACTACCGCAAAAAAACCAAAAACAAAACCAAAAAAACCCAACCCGCATAATAACAAAATCTGCAAAAACAAAACAAACAAATCAAAACAAAAAACCACCAAACCACAAAAACCCCAAACCATAAACCACACTCGAAAACTTCAGTGAATTCCCTCGGAAGTCCCTGTTGCCAGGGGAGCCGCCTGTGGCCGGTCCCCACTGGTGACAAGCTGGGGCGGAAAGCATGCACGCACTCTCTGGTCTACCTTGGGCCGCCACTGCGCTTCCACAGCCAGGTTTGGAGCGGGAAATTTCGGAGGTGTCGCCGTGCACAAGGAAAGAAAGGAAAAGCCCGGGGGAAAAAAGAAGGGGGAAAAGCCCCAAACCGATTTCATCGTCTCTTGGTAGCTGCGAACACTACAATGACAACCATGTCTTTTTTTTTTTTTCCTTTTACATACATTTTAAGGAATCATTTACATTTGATTACCATCAGCGGCATTATTATTATTATTATCATTATTATCATCATTATTATTATTATCATCATCATTATTTTTACAACAGGGACTTTTTTTTCCAGTTTAGTATAATAAGAAAACATCGCCCGAGAAGCCGGGTGGAACATTACCTTTGCAAGGTCCTTACTACACTAATCCCGTGTTACAGGGGGCTTGGCGGGCGGGGGCAGCGGGGGCAGGTCCGTCGGCGGCCCGGGGGGGACCGGCCGCAGCCCCCTGTCCGTCGCTGGGAGTGCCGGCTCCGGCGCAGCCCCAGCGGCCGGGGGAGCCCCGCCGAGTCACTTCAGGAGGTCCTTGGTCTCCCCCGAGATCCTGGCCATGTTGGAGGCGGTGAGGGCCGAGAGGTGGGGCGGGGGAGGCATCTGGCAGATGGTGCAGGGGCACGGCAAGCCAGCCCAGTGTTGGAAGCCGCTGCCGAGCTGCAGGGCAGGGGGTGTCGAGGGGGTCTTGAGCAGGGAGTGTGGGGGCCGGATGGTGCCGATGGCCGGCAGGGAGGCGGAGAGGGAGGAGGAGGTGTTGGCGGAGGACAAGGCACTGCCGAGAATGGGATGCACCTGGTGCACAGTGCCGGCGGCGTGGGGCGGGTGCCCGGCGGAGTGTCCCACCGTGCCGCAGTGAAAGGCCGAGTGGTGTCCCCCGTAGATTTCCCCAACTAGCCTCTTCATCTCCTCCAAGGAGCTGGTGAGCATCAGGATATAGTTTCTGGCTAGCAGGAGGGTGGCGATTTTGGAGAGTTTTCTCACAGAAGGTCCATGAGCGTAGGGCATCACCTCCCGCAGTCCGTCCATAGCGAGGTTTAGGTCGTGCATCCTCTTACGCTCCCGGCCGTTGATCTTCAGTCGCAGCTGCTGCAGGTCCTGCTCCGAAAGCTGCTTCTTGATTTTGTACTTGCTGCCTTCCCCTCCAGTCTTGGAACCGTTCCTGGTGAGGCCTTCCCCAGACATCTTCTGCACCAGATCGTTCTGAGTGGAGGAGACTGAGTTGAGCCGGCTGTCTTGGTGGTGGTGATGGTGGTGGTGGTGGTGATGGTCTCTCAGGTACATCTCATCCATGTCTGGCGAGGAAGCTCTGCTGGAGACAGAGCTAGAGTCAGAATTCATTGTATTCAGGCTTCTGAGCAAGAAACTCTTCCCTGCTCTGGACGTGACAAGACCACTCTCCTTCAAAAAGCAACAAAAACAAAACGAAAAGGAAATAAACGGACGGCAGGGTCTGCCAGCGAAGGGCTGGAAATGTTGGAGGAAGAAGAAAAAACCCCCTCAGCCGTCTCTCTCTCCAATGTCTCCTTCTCTCCCTCCTCACCCGGTTACTCAGCCTGTTTACAGGATGGCTACTTAGTGTATGCTTGGACTAACCTCAGCTTGAAAAAGAGGGGCTTTTATAGAGCTGCAGCAGAGAGCAGAGACAAAAGGAGCCCTCCTATGTATAATGGTCTAGTTAGGATGACGTGCCATTATTCAGGGCGGTGCGCTTTGACTGTCCCATTTAGCAAGGACCCCTATTCATATTCATTGTGGTGCCACCCGGGACACCTCAGCCACGGACCATCAGGAGTCAAGGAGACACAAAACCCTTCTGATTGACACCGCACACTCATCGCTCCGTGTGCGCGCCTTCTCCTCCCCCTGCCTCCTCATTTCCAATATAAAACCTCATCCCGTCTACAGTAGGGAGGCAGGGGGCTGCGAGGGGCTGCGTGCCTGAGAGGGGCCGGCCAGCAAACCCCGGTGGCGGGCGGCAGCGGGCAGAAGCAGCCCGAGGAAGTCCCTCCGCCAGGGCGGGAGGGGTTGGGGGACGTTGGTCGCCCCCGTCCTAGAGCATGCCCGGCTCCACGCTTTGTTTGCCTATCCCTCCCACTTTTCCTGTCCCCCCCGGCCGGGGCGTGTGGTGTGGCACCGGCTGGCCCTCGCTTGGGAGGGCTGGCTGCAACTGCCTCGTACCTGAGTAGCCGCTTTGTTTAAATGAGCGATGAGGATTCGGGCATCAGCCGCGGGAAGGTGCGGGCTGAGAAACCCGCCTCCCCCCGGGCCAGTGACTCCCTTTAAATAAACGGGGAAAGCCAGGGTGCGGCGGCAGACCGGTGTGCTTGGCGGCGGGAGGGGTGGCCGGCAGCCCTGGGGCTCCGCTGGCCTCGGGCTCCGGTGGAGGGGCGGCGCGGCGGGGCGGCCGGAGCCGCCGTCGGTGGGACCGAGGGGGCCGGGCCGGGCCGGACGCAGGCGGGAAGGGAGCCGGCTCGGGGGGCAGCTCTGCAACCAGCCCCAGGCGATCGCGCCAGTAAGTAGAGGGGTCCCGGGCACCGGCCGCAGCCAGCGGCGGAGCGGGGAAGGGAGATGGGTGCGTGGGGCCGAGCTGATGGGGGCTCGGCCGGGCAAGGCGGGCGGGGCACCCGGGGCGGTGGTCGTCACCTCAGCTCTCGGCCGAGCTCCGTGTCTGCCTCTGCCCCAGGCGCGGACTGAACTGGCGTGGCCGCCTGCGACATCTCTCGGGATGGGGAGGTGAGAATTCCACTGCGGGGACGGCGGTGGGAGCAGCCTTCGTGCCCGGGGAAGGGCGTGTGGTCGCCCGCCGTATCCTCCCAGCCCCGGCGGTGCGTACGCCATGAGTGCGGGGCTGTCAGACGGGACAGGACGGGAGCCACCCGCGCCGCCCGGAGCTGGCCCTGGTGTCTCCCTCTCTCTCGAGAAACTGACTGGCTGAGTGTCCACTTTCCAAAAGGTGCATAGGGGCTGGTAGAAATCTCAGCAGGAATTCGTTCCTTCAAAGTGTCCATTCCCCGAGGAGGGCGAAGAGTCAGAAAAAGAGGGATATTTTCGTCCGACTGAGTTTAACTGTGGTTAATCTGCAGAGCAAAATTAAAGCTTTCGGATTCCAGCACTGTCAGTAAATCCTGCGGTGAGAAGGGAAGAAAAGAAAAGAAAAGAAAAGAAAAGAAAAGAAAAGAAAAGAAAAGAAAAGAAAAGAAAAGAAAAGAAAAGAAAAGAAAAGAAAAGAAAAGAAAAGAAAAGAAAAGAAAAGAAAAGAAAAGAAAAGAAAAGAAAAGAAGAAAAAAAAGAAAAGTTTAGGGGAGTGCATCATAAGTAACTGCACGCGATCTCGGCTTTGTCACGCTTTCACTGTGAAAGCCGTAAACCGCCCCGGACTTCACTAAACTGACAGGTTTGCCGGCCATAAGGCAGGAAAATCGGCCGGGCCCGGAGTCCACAGTGCCGTCCGACCCCACAGAGCCGGGCGCCTCCATCTCCGCACCCTGCAGAGCCGCTCTCCTGGTGGTTCCTGGGGGCTGCCCGCTCCTCCCTGCGTCCTTTTCTCCCGTAGAGCTGGAATGAAGCAAATAAACAAGAATTGATACGGTGACGGCGGCAGCGGCACAAAAGCGGGCAAGATCGGGAAAAAGCCCCGGTTTGGAGGCTGCTCGAGGGGCTATAGCTCCCACCTTTCGTCCCCGCGTCCGCCGCTCCGGAGCAGACGCGCAGCTTGTTTTGGGAAAGTTCAAGTCCGACGGGGACAGAGAAGAGGAAGGCAAAAAGATGCTGTCGGGGGACAAGCAACAGGAGGGGTCCTGTCCTCACCTCCGGCAGGGCGAGCTGCTCCTGTGTGCTCCGCTCACCTGCGGGCTTGGGGTTTCCTCGGGATGGGGCCGGGGGACGATGCCGGACTACGGAGCCGCCGGTGCACTAGAGGGGCTAGAGGGGCGGGAAGACAAGGTGGGCTTGTCACTCGAAGGAATATTACTAACAATTTTCTCTCCCTTTCCCCGGGGATGTCTCTGCTTCCCAACGCGCTTGTGTGGCTGTGCGGGCCAGTCGCGCCTGCACTGCCGCAATATCTCCCTCACGGGACGGGGCGGCTGGACTCGGCTCCGCTCGGGGTCGCCTTAGGCCAAAGGAAGGAGTTGGGAAAGATACACAAGGTTAAATCCCGAGTGCAGGCAACGCCGCCAGGAAAGTCGTTTCGGAAATAAGCAGCCTTTCTCCAGCTTGATTGCTGGTCGTAACACTGCCTGAAACGTCCAGCCTTCCTCGCTGCTTTCCTTTCCAGCCCTAAAGAAAGAGGATAAGATAGATGAATAAAGGAAAGAGACACAGATAAAAGGAGAGGGAAAAAAAGAGAAAGAGACAGAGAAAGAGAGAAAGAGAGAAAGAGAGAAAGAGAGAAAGAAAGAGAGAAAGAAAGAGAGAAAGAAAGAAAGAAAGAAAGAAAGAAAGAAAGAAAGAAAGAAAGAAAGAAAGAAAGAAAGAAAGAAAGAAAGAAAGAAAGAAAGAAAGAAAGAAAGAAAGAAAGAAAGAAAGAAAGAAAGAAAGAAAGAAAGAAAGAAAGAAAGAAAGAAAGAAGGAAGGAAGGAAGGAAAAAAAAATAGGCACAGCAGAGCGATGCGTGGGAATTGTCACTCTTGGGCGCAGCCAAGTGGGAGAAGACCCTCCCGGACACTTTCCGGCTGAGCCGGCGGAGAGCGGCGGGGCCGCCCCGTCCCGTCCCGGCGGCGGGCGGGGATCCGCACTGCCTCGGGGCGCTCGCCACTGTCGCTCCGCGCCGGACAAACGCCCGCCATCCCCCGGCCAGGGACATTCGGGATAGGGCTGCGGAGAAGTCGCGGTTCAGTCAACAGCGAAACTGCCCCCGACGGCACAGCAACGAAATTAACCCCCAGAAGTCAGAAAACCAAATGTTTCACTATTCGAGGAGTCGGAGAGGGTGAAAAATACGGCTAGGTCGTAGCTATATTAAATCAACGTGCTCTATCCCGTCTTTTAATTTCTATTTTCATAAAGGCACAGAGATTTGGTGAGGAAGGGAAATGTGTCTTTTCTGGAAGACTCAGAGTATCAGGCGCAGGAGCGCCCCGTCCCGCACAGCGCCGGCACCGAGCCGGACCGTGGGGGACTCAACCCGCTACGTACCCGGCGGCGGCTCATGGGGACGATTTTGAGTTTAGAGGCTACTCCGAATCGAAATAGTGCGTTTTCAAATACTGGATTTTAGTTAATAGATGCACTTTAAGGCGGTGTCCGATTTTGAATTATCATAGAGTTTGGTATAGAAATTGGATGTACTTTGCTCTTGCACAGTTTCACTATGACAGAATATTAAATCTTGTCTCCCTTTGACTTTATTAATCTGGCCGGCAACATAAAATCTAATTAATTACATGAAAACTGCTTACACCAGTATTATGTATTTTTCTTTCGGGTTTATTAGAAGCCTATTAGTTTTCATGGTTTATTGCTATTAGTTTTCGCTATGTCTGTTTGGTTTTAATTTAATTTTGACATTTTACAACAGTGCTTTCAGTATAAATGTAGTTATAACAGTTAGCACTACAAGTAGTTGTTGAGACAATTGAAGAAGACAAGATCACTGCATTAAAAGAAAGCTCTCAGCTGGCTCTCTGTGAGAGAAGGGCTGCTTCAAAGGGGTTGTGCTGCACCTCACTGGGTGCTAAAGCTGAAATTTGGTTGTTTCTAAACAGCGCACATTTTATTTTAGAGAGGACGGCTGAAATTCCCTAACTGCTTGCAGCTTTTGCTCAAGATGTACTAATGGATTTCATTTAGATCGACGGTATAATTCAGATTGATAGCATCTTGTCATCTGACACTTTGACATCGCTAAAGTGAATAGGCTGAAAGACTGTTTTAGTTCTTGTGTTTATCGTGAATTTGCTTTCTGGTAGCAGGGCAATATGAGGGCAGTGACTGGGAAGGGAAAAGAAGGCTGTTCTGGCTGTTGTAGTAAAATTCTGCAGACAGACTTAGATATAAAATTCTTCTGCCTGGATAGAGAAAAAATATTTTCCATTCATATAATTCTAAATTCGTTGGCAACAAGGGGTCAGAACAAATTCTCCACATTCTGTAATTATGAACCTAGATCACTTACTTTTATCTTCAAAGTATTCTGTGGAAGACAGCAGGATTAGGTCCATACCAGGCACTTCTTTGGAGATAATTTAAACTTAAAGGAAATAACTGACAGACATTCCAGCGCAGTTAATTAAGTGTGATGTTTTATTTTCTGTATTTAAATACTGATTTGCAAAACTTCTGGAAAAAGTATGGCACAAAACCCTAATAATAAAATCTAAAAAGTCAAAGTATAATTCATTAGAGATGTGCAAAATGTTAATCCTCTGATACATGACATTTGCTACTAAAAGTATGAAATTATTTTCCATAAATAATAAAAAACCTTTAATCAACAGTTTGCACATAATTCCTTTTTTTTTTTTTCCTTGTAGTGACTGTACCTGAAACCTGCATTCTACAAATAAAAGATTCTAGAAAATCAGTTTGAATGTTTCTTCAGCTATCAGACATGCCATAGTAATAACCAACAGTGAAATATTTTATCATCTTTGGATTTCCAGGGGGAAAAAAAAGAACAACAAACCTGTCAGTGTTATTGATTATGCATCCACTAAATAGTTCAAATTTAGCTGGTTGGTAAAACATGCATTATCTCCTAAATACAGCCACAGAGCTGGGACTGGACTGTGACACACGTTTTCCATGTGTAGTGCTCAGACGGTGGTGGACATTTCAGGAATGTCAAATGGGCTAAACTTACAGTCCTGGCAAAAAAACCTTGTCGCATTGTTTGGAATCACATGTGGCTTGACACAGTGTTGAAGGATAATAATTCTGCTCAAAGGCCTGTATTTATTTTCACCTTTATGTTCTGGCCCATATTTACACTTAAAATATTAACATTCTCAAAAGAACACATTTTCTTTTTATTTCTGCTCTTCCATGTAATTTGCAGTTATTTGCATTCTTATTACTGTGAACTTTCTCCATCTCTTACACTTGCTACTGAAACTCACACAAATACTTTTAAGAATTCTCTCCCTCACTGCTTTAGATAACTGATGATTACTATGTTATTGTTAAAGTCATAGAGGGTATTTAAATATCAGCTGTAAACAAGGTGGGAGATGGATACAGAGTACAGGAGAGTTGCCCTCATGCTCCCTCCATATCCTCCCCTTCAAAAACCCCAGATGTGCTGAAGTTAAGTAAGCTTCCCAAATATTTACAGTTATCTCAGTGTGAAAGCATTGGTGTTCTAACCAATAAAGATTGAAATATTTTACCATCTCAGAAGCAAGTTAATGCAATTTAGTTTTCATAGCTATAGTGAAAAAAATAAAGTCATAGAAATTATTGAATAAATTTTCCACTACAGATTCAAAAGCATGGAAGACTCATTAAAGAGAAAGAAAAAAAATCCTTGTCTTATTTTGTATCTCAATTTTAAACAATACATGTTTCCAGTGAATATTTACAGGTTGATAATACGCTAGTACAAATTCTAGAAGACACAACAAAAATTATCTGCTGTCTATTCACAAACCTTTGCCATGTCTCAGTGTTTGGGGATGGACGTATGGACTGCCTTCAGCACCCTTGAATAGAAGTCTATTGTGTGGGCTTGTTCCATTGGGATCAATGGGACAACATGTGCAGTGAGATGCTAATGAACACCAGAAACGATGGTAAAATCTGGCCTGGCTAAGGCATAAGGCTGTTTTTACAAATCACTGCTGAGAATCTTGCTATACTTCTTTCAGCTATGCTGTTGAAATTTCAAATATTCAGGGACACTTTACTATATAAGTTTTTTACATAATTTAAATCACATTTTCCCACCCTTACAATGTGAATAATTCTCCATTCTTGTCTTGTTTAAAGTTGCAGATTAAGGCAGTCCCTTTTCAGTGACAATTGCACTGTTAATGTAAATGTGATTCCAGAAATGGAAAATAAAATACACTCGAGGAAAATAACATCAAACACAAGTATAAAAGAGAAGAATGATGGTCAGAAAGCAGGCTCACGGGAAAGGATAGTGTTGGCAGCATGTAGCCTATGGTCATTTGCCCAGTGCACCTGCAGAGCTCCACATCAGAAATGTTCAGTCCCACATTAAGGGGAGGGACAGCCCCAGCCCATCTCAGAGAAGCCCCCAGGCAATGGTGCCTCTGCAGGGGCAGTCGTGGCCTGGTGAGTGCTCAAAGCCAGGCACAGGGCTGCAGTGCTGGAGGAGACGGGTGCTTTTCTTGGTCCCCCCTTCAGCCTGGGCTGGGACATAGCATGTATCATTTGAATGGAAAACCTACAAACCTATGCATATAACATTGGGAGCCTGTAATTCTTGGCAGCTTGGAGCAGGCTTAGAAGTGCTCAGACACAATAGTATTGAGGATCATAAAAGTCCCACCTCTGTCTCTTAAAAGAGAGAGAGAGGGAAAGAAGACAAGGTCCACTAACACCATCTTTTCTCACCAGCTTATGGCAGAGGTTAATTATTAACTATTGAAACACTGACAAACTGTGGTGCTTGTTTGCTTATTATGAGGCCTGTCAGGGCCAGAACCAAACCTTACTGAATCTGACTGATGTCTCCTGGTTTCAATAGACTCAGAGGTCAGGCCCCTAAAATTCAAATCACCAGTGCTGTTCCTCGCAATAAAGAACCAGTGAGAACTTTGAGGAAGAGCTTAATTACTCCAATGAGATCATTTAGTTTTTAAACAAAAATGCTTTAATAGGAGGCAGACCCTTTCATATTTATTTCCCAAGAAGGAAATTGATTAGCAAAATGTTAATAATGAGATTTTAAAAGAGTTCATGCCATCCATAGACACCAAGCTCAGCTAAAGGAGCTCACATTTTCTTTCCAACTGCCAGTGCTAAGAAAAACTGTTTTCAGGGAAGGGCCCATGGATGGAATGCAGGTCATCTTCTCTAGTTTGCTAATACCACTTCTGTAATAATTTTGCCTGTTATTCTTTTGCATCCAAAGCAAGGGTTTGTGCCCAGTAGCAGCAATTTCATGTATCCAGATCTAGCCTAAAGCTATCATCTCTTTGTCAGGAAGACACTTCCTTGCAGAGGTGCTTAGCTGGGTCTATGAGAAAACACAACCTTCATATGGAACTCAGTGGTTTCAGACACTGCCAGCAAATTTAATTTAGAGAAGAAATACATGGGACATGAGAGATACCCTGGTGGAAGTTAGTACCCTCTGCCTGGCTGTCAGAAATACTTCTGACTAGGAGCGTGGGATGGAACAGGATCTTGGGAGCTACAGCTTCTTCTCAGCCACTTTGTAAGCAGCAAAACAAACAGCTGGCATTGGCTTTCCTTTCAGATATTTTGTATACTCGGGAAGGTGAGAGTTCTAAGGTTCTTCCAGACACAAAGAATATATTTCTGGAATGGGATGATACACATAATCCAGTCTCATGTCTACTACACGCTAAGAATTACTGCCTGTAGTATGGCAAGAACAACTGACCCAAAAATATGGATACACTGAAATGTGTAAAACCTTCACTGTAGGACATACTGTGTAAATAGTATAGTATAGATAGACAGATAGATAGACAGATAGATAGATAGATAGATAGATAGATAGATAGATAGATAGACAGATAGGTAAGACTAGGCAACAAAAATCAGAACTATAAATGGTAAAGAAGCAAGAAATTATATGTGTTTTTAATTTTATAGCTCTGCATGACTTATTATAACAGATGCAGTGGGAAGTAATTATTCTCACCACTGCTGAAAATAAAATTTAATTTAAAATTACCTTCATATGAATGTATGCTTGGAGTTGTTTTCTCACCAGTTTTGTTACTAAGAGCTGGCCGGTACCCATAATGGATAATCAGCATGTTGCATCTCAAGATTTTGCAGATATCACTGCGTTTTTCCTAAATTGCAGAGGCCCAGTCTTGCATTGTTAGTGAATGTGGACTATTCAAGATGCCCTGAAGATTTGGGAGGGTGGATAACCTCCCTGGTTTTCAATATTTTAAGGATTTACCTCTATCTGAAGTTTTATAAAGTCCTTTCTACACTGAAAAATTTTGTGACTTTCCAAAATCACTAGAATCCACATACTTAATGCCTTTGATCTCGATATTCATGGCATCCTTTCTCATGTATTTTTATTGAAATAAGAGTTGGAGTTGCAAAAACAGCAAGCTAAC
Source organism: Lonchura striata (assembly GCF_050655825.1). Classification (NCBI taxonomy): domain Eukaryota; kingdom Metazoa; phylum Chordata; class Aves; order Passeriformes; family Estrildidae; genus Lonchura; species Lonchura striata. The sequence goes on along the minus strand of NC_140705.1, from coordinate 63,389,287 downwards.
AAAATATCAACACAAACTTGGTGCATTTCACTAATGAGAAAAAGACCCACTGGATTTTGTACTGCCTTACTCTGATATTAGTAAATTCATATTAAATATATTGACTTCAATTAATATTCAGTTCAGTACTCCATGCCTTTTAAAGATAAAAGTAAGTGGAAGAGATCATCTTTGTTATTTTAGCAACATTTTCATTTTCTTCAGACTATTTAATATACTCTCAAAATTTCTGGGCTGAAAATTGTAAAACAAATACATACTTATTAGAAATTTTTAAAAAAATCACTGTAAGGACATTATTCAGGGTATAGAAAGTTTTTTTGTCTGTTTGCATGATTTTTAATCTGGTTGTATATGGTCCTGTCCCTCATAAGTCACAGCAAACAATATAGTATTCCACAGGAGCTTTTATCCTAGTGAGCAGAAAGTGAGCAGAAAGACTGAACAAAAGATTGAATTAATTAATTAATTGATGAATGTATTTAAATAAGGCTCCACCTGCTCTGCTTCAAAAATCTCTCACTATACTACAGAGAGGTTTGTTACACTAATATCAAAGCCTTCATCTTGATTTTTGAACGAGATGATTTGTACTTGGAGTGATTGGCAAAATTCAAGATATGCAGCATAAATGCTGCCTTTGCTGATGTGTGTAATACCAGGAAATCGCAACCTAAAGGCGACAAGGAAGGCCATCTATCCTAAATGAAATGGGGAAAAGTAGATTTTCCCACTTCTTTTTCAGAAATACCTAACACACTTGTTTCATCTTAAGGATTTGCCTTGCTAGCATGAATGGTTCACTGACATGAAGAATTTAATTTAATATGAACAAAGGCACTATTTTAGGATTTTTTTTGCTTTTATATTCTCAACCCAATAATGCTTTCTTGCCTTACATCGACAGACAAGATGTATGGTAACAAACTGCATGGGACAAGACCTAGTTTGCCTGCCAGACACCAGCAGAATTTGCCAAAAGTTTGCAGAAGGGCTGCTCTAAAATAGAGAATGGCGAAAGCCGCCGTGGTTGTAGCTCCTTACTGGGGTTATAGCAGTGCCCCACCGGTGGCACTGAAGAGAAGGAGCTGGTGGCTAAGGGGTGTTGGATTAAGAGGGGTGGGAGTGGGATTTGTGCGTCCCCCCGTCCCAGACAAAGGTCCCTGTCCCCCGCAGGAAGGTGCTGAAATGCAAAGCGAGCTCCCAGCTCCTTTTCTCTCTCTTGGTGGCATTTGGAAGTGTAAAGCTTTGAATACCAATTGCTTGAACTGGACATATGTGAATCTCTTCTAATCCTACTAATCCCGTCCCCGAGTGCTTCTTTGTATGTGGAGGCAACACACATAGATCTAAGTGAAAGTGGCCGTAATCCTGGAAATGTGGAAAAATGTCCCAGTGTGGGAGTTGGGAGAGGGAAAAGCTCCCCAGCGGAGGGAACCCGCTGGAAGAGCTTTGTGTTTGTGGGGTGAGCGAGGGGCAGCAGTGGGGGCAGGGGAGACATGAAGGAGAGCTCTCACCTTCCCTGAGCCGCGAGGAGGAAAGCAAACCCACCCAGCGGGAAAGCTCCCTTTGCAAACAGCCATCGCACACTTGAGCAAACCCGCAGAACTGAGACAAAGTTTCCAAACGCTGGGAAATTCACCCACCGGCAGCTTTCAGCAGTGTGAGCTCAGCAGGCAGGGCACTAATGTGCTGACTTCATTATTTCCCGACCTCGCCCCGCTGAATGGCAGATCTGTGGAGGGAGCGGTGCGCTATCACTCCATCCTTCCCTGGCCACAAAGATAGGGAGAGGAGCTGGGATCATGTACCCTATGTACCCTGTCACCGGCCCTGGGTCTGTCTTGGAGGCTGGGGTGGGGGGGGACCCTCTTACCCTGCGCGGATGTGAGAAGTGGCGAACAGCAACAGGGCAGCAGAGACCGATGTGCTCTTCATTCCGCCTCTCTGGAAACTGATTTCAGGCAACAAACCCTCTAACTTTGCACGGGTAAAAGGACAGAGACGGCAAAAGCTTCCGTGTCTTTGATTCAACACTGAAACCCCAGCATCTGATCAGGCTGCTATTTAAAATTAACACCCACCTGGACGCTAACAAACCCTATGGGTTTTCCAAATATACAAGTCATATAATTCAGCCACACGAATTTCCCAAATGTCAGACAGCTAATTTACATTTTCTTGGCTAGTCACTGAATAAAACGTGTTTATACCCCACAGTAGATCGTGTACAAGGAAATTAATCTGGTTTTTGTATGTGCTTTCAAAATATTTTAAAATATGGAGCAATTGATAACATTATTTGCCAGGCAAATCTTTATTTTGCTCAATAAATCTCTAAATAAAACCATGTTAGGTAAGAAAATCTAAGGCTATATATTCTCTTGGAGTTGACTTTTTTATTACCTCACCAGACTTTGTGCTTTCATAAATATGTGTCAACTGAAATTAACCTGCTGTTTAGAGATAGTATAATCCCAAAATCAGCCTGGGGACTGCAAGCCTTTTTTTTTTTTTTTTTTTTTTTTTTTTTTTTTTTTTTTCACATGAACCTCCTGAATGTCACAGGGACAGAAAATGAGGCTAGATCTTTAACTTTGCATTGATAAAGCAATAAGATTGCCTCTTGGAAACATGTTAAGACAAAACTCATGGTGCATAAAATCACTTCATTAGCAGGAAACAGCCCAGGGAAGAGTTTTGCCATGTGCATCAGAGGACACATAGGATAAAATGGGGTGAGAATAAAACTTATCTAAGCCTAGCTCTGTGGACATGACCCTGCTGCTGGCTGCAGAAACACTGCTCACATGGAGAACAAGTCTTGGCATTCAAGGGACACTGCTGATGTTGCACCAAACAGCTCCTCAAAATCCAGCAGTGCTGCCCCGCCGGCAGGCTGGCAGGGAGAGAGAGTACAGCCCTTCTGGGCAGAGACAATCCACAGAGCCAGGACACACTGGCACAGTTGTTTCCTACTTTAGACTTCCCAGACAGGGAAGAGAAGGAAAACAATTTGTCTGCAGGGAAGCTTTGTCTCTTTAATTTGTATTAAAGAGCCCTGTGGCCCAAGGGTGCCTGTGGTGTTATCCCCCTCAGGACACCAAGCATTTTACCAGCAAAGCAAGGGTGCTGTTTTTTCTATCAGTGCTGAGAGTTGTGCCACATCCCAGGCTGTCTCCAGGCCCTTAGCCCAGAGGCAGCAAGTGTCCCATGTCCATATTGCTGAGATGCCCTCAAGAGGAAGCTGTCTGCAGGGACTCTTCCTGCTGGCTGGAAGCCACAGCCATGCAGCAGCCAGATGGCCATTTCATGGCATGACTGATAGAGCCTTCAGCCTTACTCGTGCTCCAGCATGTCTGGTGACATGATGACCCCCAGCTGCTGTGGATGACGTTGCCTCCCCCTGAGAGCCCTCTGTTCCATTTTGAACAGGACCCAGTGCTCTCCCCAGCCTCAGCCTGTGCAGAGGGGCAGCAGTGGAGCCTGTAAGAAACAGGTACCCTTGATGTGTAAGCACAGGCAATTCTCAGAGGATTGCATCCAGACAAAATTTTCATGATGCTGTCGGTCCTCCCAGTCTTGGTCTAGTCACTCCACCCATCTAGTTGAGATGTGCCCTGAAGGAGCAGTGCAGCTCCACTAAAAGCCTGTATTTTTTATGAGATGATAGTTGGTAAAGCTGCAGGCAAGGTCAGAATCTTTATCCTGCCAAGGTGACCTGGTGTTGTACAGGGCAGTGGAAATATGGCACATGGGACATAACTTATGTCAGGACAAGATATCTTAAAAGACAAGGTCCTTCTACAAGTGCTTCAAATGCTGGTTGGCAAGGGCCATGCCTGGGGGTGACCCATAAGGCAGGACAGTGCAGGTATGGCCAGATCAGCCTCAGCCTGTTGTGCAGCTGTGTAAGGGTGTGGGCTGATACCAGTGGACTAGTCCTCATTTGCAACTAAAAGCTGTAGCATAGGCACTGCAATGTGCCACAGTGAAGAATATCAAGTCTAGATGTTGCTAGCAGCATAATCTATTGACACCTTGGCACATCAATTTTCGGACACAGGCAGGCTTTTCCCCCCTAACTCTGACATATATCAAGGGCATTATATCCAGGATACATAAGCTAGGGTTCTCATTGTCATTCTCTTTGATGGACTCACACCAACAAGGGATCTGACCCTATTTCTATAATCTGCCCCAAATGCCAATGACTAGAGTCTGTTTCAATTTAAAGCAATGAAGCATTAATATCTTTTAAAAGAATTTAGTTTCAAATTATTTCAAACAAAATGAAAAGATGTGGCACTCTATAGGCCACTGAAATCAATTGGGTGAATTTGGAACTTAGTATTTACTGTTGGGATCTACACAAATTCAAGAGCCAAAGGCAAGATTAGTTGGATTAGTGCTTCAGTGGTCCTTCATTATCCATTTCTCCCTCAGTGACATGATTTGTGTCTTCAGTTAACTGTGCTTATTAAATGAGAATGATGAAGAATTGAAGTAAAAATACATAAGTAAAAGGAGGATGTTGAATCTTGTTAATCTTGTTTAGAATGTTAGAGCATTTCATTAAATAAAATATTTAATTGATGTTTACTACATTTTCTTCCAGTGTTTAGTCTAAGAGTCTTACTCTGACATTGGAAAAGAGAAAAACAGAAATGTCTTACAATTTGCTTACTTACCACATTGAAGATAGGCAGAAAACAGAATCAGGTCCACCTGAACATGGGGTTCCTGAGCAGAGACCGCTCTTTTATTCCTCTAGTTTATACTGCTTTCTAGGCTGTGATAACAACTGGAGAACCACTTGCTTTTGGGGATCCCAGTCTGTCTCCTGTGGCAACAGCAGAGGAGGAAGGAATGCCTTAATGGTGTGAATCCAGACTTGGCTCTGCTGCAGACACTCTCAACAGTAGGCCAGTTTTACAGTCTTGCACAAGGATATCCTGATGCACTGGAGAATCAGGCTGCTGTTCTGGAAAGTGAAACTTATTGGTCAGTTGACCTGAAAAATTGTCTCTTTTTACTGGAGCATCAGCTGACATTAACTGTAAGTAAAAAGAGTGAAGGGGACTTGCATGTGGCACAGACAATAGATGGGACATGAGCATAACATCTACTCAAATCTTCCATTAAGTCAGCAGCTGAATCTGAAATCATCCCAACTATTTACTCATCACGTGGGTAGAAACTATTTCCCAGGGCACATTTCAGTCAGCCTTTTAAATAGCCTGTTAAATCAAAATAAATATGACCACATTACTTTTTAATTTTTCACTGTTTCAAACCAGGTTTAATTAGGCACACTGCAACCTTGAAAAAATCTAAGAAACAGGGAAGTTATATTGATTCTTTATTGTCACTTTAATTGTCTATTCTGATGTGTTAAAACTGAAACAATCTTCCAGCTGCAATGTCTAATGAACTCCAAGATCAAACATGATCTTGCTAATTATGGAGTTAATGAGGACAAGTTCACAGGCAGAGTTAAGTTAGTAACTACATGTTTCAAAGCATCTTGAAGCTCAATAAGATCTTCATTTGGTGTTATAATGGTATACAGTTTGCATTTCTTCTTTCTGAACATGTTACAGAAGGGCACCCTATGTATGTTATATGCTGCTAATCATGTGCAAACGACACAAAGACAACTTCAATAAATTAGGAAACTGACTGTTTATAAATCAACTCAACATCGAAATCTCATTTACATTTCTGCTATCCCATGTAATGTGTTTACACACAAATAATGACAACATTAGCATGGGAGGGGGACAAATTTAAATTCTACAGCATGTTTCTGAAACTAAACCATCAAGAAAAGGCAATCAACATTGTAAATGAGCATACAGGCATTTAGATTTTTAAAAAGATGCACTACTAAATCAGGCCTTTCAACTCAGATAGCAAAATGAACCTTACAGCTGTATCCATTTCAAGGGCATGCTTACACTGGGCACAAGTAGGATAGGAGAGTGCTGTGTTTGAAGAAAGCTACTTCTTACTCATGCTAGGAAAGCTTGTACCTAAAAATTATTGTTTCTAGAATTGTTTGTAATGAGAGTTCATTCTCTATTTATTTCCTCCTCTTCCTCCTCTTTTAAAATTTTTGATAACCTTGGAGTTATAGCCGCTCCTTGTGTCCTTTCAGAGTAGACACTCCTGAAGGATATGTAAGGTCTGTAATTGTAAAAACAAACAAACAAACAAACAAACAAACAAACAAACAAACAAACATCCCACAGACAACCACCTGCATTAGTAGAAGCAGCAGGAGTTGGTCACAGTGGCAAGAGTTTGTCTGCATCCAGCAAGCAGCTATGCTGGATTAAGCAATCAAACCCATGTGCCTTACATTAAGGAAGCCATGTCATATGGAAATAAAGATCATTTAACAACACACTGGGAATACTTTAGAGTTCACACTTCTGGACCCAGAACAGTAAAGTAGGAGGTATCAGATAAAGGCTCAGAAATACCAATAATGACCATGAATCCTTGAGAGGTTCAGGCAAGCAATGGAGCCAGGAGTAGTGCTGTGTAACATAACTACCTCTTGATTTAGAAATATATTATTTCAAATTTATCTTACAAGTACATGACAGATCTATCTCCATTCAAGTAAGTGGAGAAGGACAGGTGCACAATATGCAATTTTACTTTTTCATTAAATCTGGTTTTATACAATGTAGTTCTTCAGGCTGTGGTTATGTGAGCCATTTTTTGGCATCAGTACTGCTTTATTTGCTTCTTTTTCCTGCATCATGTCCTCCTCTATGCTACTGCAGCTGTTCTCATGACCCCTACAGCAAACCATATCAAGGAACTGACCTGGGTGAGAATAAAACAGTTATATTTTTTCTGGATTATTTTCCAATCAGATTAGTTAATGTCTTCATTTACCACAGTGCTATAAAATTCTTTGTGCTAACACGGGAGGGGACAGATGGGAATGGAAGTAGATGCATAAAGGAAGTGAGGAGGACAATGAGAGGTGGTTTAAACATCACTGCCACAATATGTATCACAGTCTCAGTTTACTGATTCAAGACATAATTTCCATCCCCTTTTGTCCCACCCAGACAAAATCCTGTTCCTTAATAACTCTCAATATTTCTGAATGAATTTTTCAGCATCTGCTTTTATCCAAAGTGGCATCACCCAGACACCCAGCATGAGGATTGGGGAGATAGCTGTTACTTAGTCTGCAAACCAAGCATCACTTAGATCCGTATTTAAACAGACTGTTTAGAAAAAATTTTTCAAATACTCATAGGTGAGGTGGCAATGTTAAGATGCTTTCATTTGTGGTCAACTGACATGGCCCAACAGTTTCTACCCTCTTGACAAAGTTTCATTTGGAGGTTGTTATTAATGTCAACCAGGAGCTTAGAATAAATATAAGAAGTTCAGTCTGTGGTACTGAATCCACGTATCCTGAAATCAATCTTCAGAACAATTTCCTTTGTTATAACTAGCTTATGTCCTCCTCTCTTAGTGAACTGCATTGGATGCTTCCTTTCCCAGTACCAGCAAAGGGAGGCAGGACAGCATTCACACTTCCCTCTCCTTTTCCGCTGCTCCCATTTGCTGCCCAGTGTTCAGCTCCCTGTCATTTCTGTTAATGTGTCTAGGTAGTGTTTCTCTTGGTCATCCTCACTTCAGGGAAATTGGTTTTCATTTTATGGCTCTGGGTGTGAAACTTTGCATCTGAAATATGTGTCTGTGCAGTCCCCTGTGAGCATGGAAGAGGATGTGAGCCATCCTCAGCATACTGGTGGCTTTGCCACAATGCATACAGCATTTTTGTTCAGCATACTGGCTTGTTGTTCAGCTCTTCCCCAGGCCTGGTCTGAAGAATTTAGACCTCTCACTGTGGGGCTATGAATAGAAAGGTAAGGGAAATCTCTAAGCCAGCAGTGTAACGATGCCAAGGGTGAGAATCTTATTTCTTTAATATAAATAAGACTGCAGATAGAGCTTTCTCGGTGGCAGATACCCTGAGAAGTCAAAACTGGTTCTTAAGAGTTGGACCTACAAAATGGTCCCGTAGAAACTCTTGGGTAAAGGAAGGGACATAAAAGAGAAGCTAGAAATTAAGGAAAAACCTTGAGATCTTTCTGGGTAGAGTGACTTTTTGATTTGCATTATACTTGAGTAGTCTGCATGAGCAAAAACTGGTGCAGCATGACACCAGTTATTTCTAAGCTGGGGAGAGTGTTGGCCATGTAATAAAGGAGAATATCTATCCTATTATGTCTTCATGGAACAGAAAAAATCCTCTAAAATAATTTTAATTAGAATTATCATTTTTCTTTACAACACAAATTCTAACTCATTGCTTTGCATGTTGTGGTGCAACAAGTCCTTTTTAAGCAGTCCCTCAATACTACCAAAGGTTTTCTTACACTACTTAAAATAGGGAATGTTTTCCCATCCTACATGGCCTTTGGTTTCCATTCCTTTCAGTGTGATTTCTTCTTTGTTTCTTTTCTGTGCTAGGAGATGATAATGAGGCTCACACACCTTCTGCTTTAGTGCTTGGAAATCTACCCTGGGTTTAGCTTAGATGCAGCGAGCTGAGAGGCTTCCCCCTACACGCCGCCAATTTTCAGTGCACTCATATGTGGCTGACGCGGTAGGGGGCTAATCCCAACAGCAAACATTATACTCTTTCCATACGCACTTACACTTTAGAATCAAGGGTAAAAAGTTCTCTTTGAAGCCCATTTTCTCTGAATGGTCTGGCAAGCTAACGTGAACTTCCCAGATTCTGGCCAGAATTCAAATGTATCGCTGCGCAGCTCAGTGACGGTTGCAATTGTTCCAGGCCCTCCCAGTACACCGGCCTTCCTGTAGCATGCGATGAGAAGGACATACTTCTTTTACAAGAAGTAAGAAGCCATTTATTTAAGTATGGCTACAGGCAACATACTTGAGCAAAGTTTACCCACAGAAAATTCGTCTATTTTTGTTCATCTGCTGTCTCCAATGACTTATGTTTCAGCAGGTATCATTGTAGAAACAGAAATAAGTGGTTTAGGGAAATTATTTCTGATCACTGGACATAGGTTGAGCTGGCAAGTCTGACCAATGGAAAAATGTTCAGAAGCTCATGCCCTTTTTCATTTCAATAACAATAGAGACACATTCTGTGCTCAATCTGGAAGCAAATGTTGCCCATATTTGGATCTCAGTGGGAGCTGTGCATGTGGAATTTGGCCCAAAGTGTTGTGTTGCAAGATGCTTGTTATGCTTGCCCTGCTTTAAATCTTGATTCTTCCTATTTGTAGGACAAATGCCATTTGACTGTGACTGAGTCTGTATTAAAGTAAGTATCAGACTGAAAACAGATTTTTGCTGTATATGTACAAAGGGATGGAACAGATTAAGTTTGCTGATCTCTTGGGGGATGCTTGAAACTGGACTGGTACAAGATCCACATCTGTTGTATATCATCCAGGATGGGTATTTTTGTACCAAATTTTTATCAGGTCCTTGAATTCATAGGCAGGTCTTCCTTCTAGCTATGGTTCCAAAGAAAGTAGACAATATTTACAGTATTATATATTTGCAACTGTTTCCTATATTAATCTTATTTTATTGGAACACTAGTAAATTTTCAGATTAAGTGTGGTGTACAAAAGTGGGTATGCTTTATGCACTCAGTTTCAGCTCTTTGAAACCAGGACAATAAAAGGAATCACAAGCAGGCTTCTGGGGAGAAATCTGCTTTCATCCTTACGTGCAGGAAAGAGAAAGCTTCCAATCAGACTAATTCAGAAGGGGGCAAAACATCTTTAGTGTGCTCTCATTTTTGTCTCTGAACTTTGCTCATTTACAGATACATGAATAGCGGAGACCATTTCCAGTTGAGAGTGGAGCTGGAGAACTAGGACCTAAAAACTGTGAAGCGAAGGTATAATTCCATTCAATAGAAATAATGAGTGGCATCTGTCCCTTCCATCCTTTGGATGGACAAAATCCTTGGACAGAAGGAAGCCCAGCTTTGCAAGAGCATCAAGAGATGAGACAATACTGTGATTTTCCTCTGAACTTTATCTTCTGGAAAAATCTACTTCCTGATTTTGGCCTGAGTTTTTAAGTAGACTGACATGATACAGACTTCATTCAGAAGTGAATTTCTTAGTAAGAAAACTTTCTTTGATACTTCTCTCTCCCTGCTATATTTGCAGCTCAGTCTTTAGCTCAAAATGCAATCTTTGGGACCACTTCCTCTTTGAGAACTACAGGAGGCCAGACACAGGACATTAAGGGTCAGAGTTCCACAGCCAAGAAAGCTTAAAAGTGATGGGTTTGCTTCCCCATGTGGTTTACATCTCCTGAACTTCACAAATATTCCACTTTAAATTATTGCAGGTAGTATTAACATGGGCCCACATATTTCTCCTTTTTGTCTGTTACTTGTCTTTGCCTTGTTGTATTTTTCTATAGGAAAGCTCTTTATGGCAACTTGATCACAGTGCAATACTTTCTAGATCTGCTGCATAAATGCAGCTCTGAGAACTAAACTGAAAGCTGCTGGTGGACCATGATCCATCTGCGTTCATTTTGTTCACTTAGAACCCATCCAGTGTTGCTGAGGTGTTATTAGAATTGAACAAATGCTAAAGGTACATTTCTCCATTACTCTACACAGTCATTCATGGTACACTGAACAAAGATTAAACAAATTAATATAAAGCTTATATAAGTAAACACAATTGTGAAACATTAATTGATCGCTGTGCAATATGTAGCCTTAGACTTAAGAGTACTTGGGCATTAATGTTATATTTCTCAAGCACACTCCTGGTCCTCCAAATTCTGCAAATGGAAGAGCAAATGAAGAGGCTACTCCTGTGTAGGAGGATGTAGCAGTTTTCTGACATGTTATGTGTTAGATTTCAGATGTTGCACTGAGAGACAGAACTTCCCTATGCCTGAAGGACCTACCCTATAGGGCTTAGAAATCCTTCCTGTGTAACTGCCTTTTCAGCTTGCTTGACTACTTACCAGGGTCTTTATTTTTTCTTCCAGGGAAAGGAGGGAGGAGGGGACTTTTTCCCTAGATCCCTTGTTCTCTCTATTTTGCTTTGAATGTTGCGGTGTGTTTGGTTCCCCCCTCCCAATGTGCTTGGATAACCCAAAAGAAAGAGAAGTTCTTTTTTTTTTCATCCCTTTTCCCTGAGGAGACAGAGAGAGAGAGTGGGGGGGGGAGGAAAAAGAAAGATTAAGATGTAAGCTGGCTAGATAAGCCTGGAACTGGGTTTATTACTACTGCTGAATGAGAGTACAAGGATATAAAAGCAAACCTGCTTTACTGGAGCTGGAGCGAGGTTGGTGGGAGACCTACCCTGATTGTGTGCCACTCCGAGAAGGGATGTTTCATTAATTACACATTAACTATGTGCACTGAGGAGGAGGCAGAGGATAAAAAATGCAGATGTTTCTGCTGCCCAACAGAATGAAAACCACTCTTGATCCTGTCAAAAGAACATTTTGAATCAAAGGGCTTCACAGAAGTGGAAGAATGAGTTTTGTGGCTGAGTGCAATGGTGCGGCCTTTTAATCATTAAACCCTTTTATAGCGGTAAAATGAACATCCATTGTCATGGCCACTCCAATGGGGCCATCGGAGCTGGTGAAAAGGGAATGCTTTACGAAGGGCACTAAAACAGGACACAACCAGCCCCGCTGGTAGATTTCTAAAGGTAACAACAGCAGTGCATAACAAAGAATGAAAAGATGGCCCAGGTTGGTTTGCTTAAATTACTTTCCTTCCCAAACCCTCCCAACAAGCTAAACATGCACCAGATATAATGAGCATTAGGACTTCACAGGCTGGCAGTTCCCCTCCTTTGTTTTCTCAGGGTTTTACTGTCTTGGTTTAATTTTTTTCTGTTCTTTAAGTGAAGGCTCCTTAGGAAAATGGATTGAAATGTTGTTTTATTCGTAATCACTCTCTACAGTCCTAGTAAGGCCATTAGTATTGTGAGAGGAATGATCCTCTCTTCTTGTATAGACTCCACCCCCACCCCCGCAAGTATGCAGGAACAGTAATGTTTTAAGACTGTTTCAAATAAAACATTTCCAGCCCATTTTTAGAAAGCAGACTAAATTTTAATTTGTCAGGCCATGACCCTGGAGTTTTAGTTATACTACTTCCTTGCTCCTTTCTTCTCCTTCCCTTTAATTTCTCAGTAGAAATGATTTAATAAACTATTTCTCGCATCAATCTAAGAAGAATTAAAAGATTTATTTCCCAAAGTTCCCATAAGCCTTGGAAAACTATATTGTCGGGTTTTTTGGAGCAGAACTTGTCAGAGAAAAGTAACCTCATTTCATGGGGAGTTTCATATCTAGGTTTTGTTCCAATAGGAAATAAATGGGAATCAAATTTCAGCTTCTAGGTAATGCATCTGACGGACACCCTGGTACCATGAATCTTGACATTCTGTACTTTTGAAAGAAGCCAGAAGATGAAAGCTAGAGAAAGCAAGGCTTTCTGGCTCCCAGGCAGTCATTCAAATGAGCTGCTGAGAATCCAAACACTTTGGGAGCTATGACTTTGGATGAAGGAAGACATCAACTAATCAGAGAGACTTTCATACCATCAGCAATTTTTTTTCAATTTGAATACTGAACTCTGAACAATTTCTGGAAAAATACCAATGAAGCTGATTCACCAGAATAGGATGAAAAATATTATTATGGACTACTTTAAACCAGTTCCTTACGAATTATTTCTAGTATAGAACTAATGGTCAGAGTTTTATACTTTCTGTAGCATTTGAAATGCAAATGTATTTCAAACTGTATATATTAATCCTTATATCAAAAATAAAAATTGGTGAATAACATGATTCCTGAGGTGTCCTTGAGGCTATTTCTGCACCAACTGTTTAGCTATGAATCCTCTTTTATTTTTAGTTCAGGAGAAAAGGCAAAAGCACTACTGTTATGATGTTTGATTACTACTGATTACTACTTCTACTGAGCCACATGCTTATGTAAAGGGCAGCAGCCTGGAGAAAGTCATCACAAATGTCTATATGAAGACAAAAACTTTATGGCTTATCATCTGTGAGGGGATTTGATGAGATCGTTCTCTGTGAATATTGGTGCAAGAATTGTCAGGAGAGTCCAGATGGTGCCAACTCTTTAAAGCTCTGGAGGAGTTTCAAGTGTGCAGGAAAAACAAATCTGTTTCTTTGCAGATTTCTCAACTTTTGTAACAACTGGAAATTTCTCAACGTCAGGTTTTCACTTTTGGAGGAACTCAAATGGTGATCCTTACTTGTTTAGCTAACTTCAGAAGAGGCTCTGTAACTGACTCAGTACTTTTCTAAAGAGAAAAGTCAGCCCCCTGCAAAAGAAAGTAGCAAAATACTAAAAAAAGCACTTTGTACAGAAGCAGCAAAGAAAACAAGTGCTATAAAAATGCTTGTTCCCTGGCAGCAATCCAAAGGGATTGACAGATAATTCTGGGTGCAGCTCTGAGGAGCAGTGAGAATCAGATGAAAACAAGTCATTACAGAAGGCTGGGCAAAGGATGGCAGGGTAATAATGAAATTGCTGGGAGGAGTGACCTGCAAGAATCATTAAGAAAAACTGCTCAGAGACATTCATTGGAGTTACAGGTAACTGAGATGTGCAGAAGAGTGGCATCTGTGGCCTACTATGAATGGCTAATAATACAGTTCAGGGAAGGGCTTGGACAGCTAAGATCACTGCTAAAAATTGATTCAGGATCAAATATGGGTGTGAGGTGGTAACGAGACAAGAAAAGATGATACCCACCTCAATCCCTAGTCTAAATACTAAAGGCACACCTGGGTAACCTCAGCTTCTGCATTACCTAGAGAGGTTAAGGATGCTAAGGTTGACTGAACATAAAAAACTCCAGACTTTGACATGGACTTAAAGACAGTGTTAAGCAGCAGCAGCTCAGGCTGCGTACCCTGAAATACTGCACTGATGCTGACCTAGAATCATGCTCATAAAGATTATATACCAGTTTAAAGTATTTCTATCTTTTATTAGTTTCCCATGATGTGTTGCAATTATTAGCTTTCTGATTATCCTTCTCCGTACTATCTTTAAGCTTTTAGTTGAATTTTCAGAAAAAATTTGAAAAAAAAAATGGGCAGCTTCCTATTATTTTAACATCAGACGTTCCTTGCTTCAGAAATATCTGGGACTTATCAGTATGGAAATAGAGCTAAAACAAGCCTGGTGCATAGAGGTGAAACAAGCATGGCTCAAATTAAACTAATTCTGTGATCTTTAAAGAGGAATGATGCTTTCCCTATCCTGGCCAAGCTAATATTTCTGCCTTTGCTGAATCACACCAAGCCAGCTACTTCTGCAGTTACTAACAAGCAGCAGTGCACCAATCCTTTGTTTTGGCTGTGGTCCATTTATGAGGCAGACTGGTGCTTTAGTCAACTTCATCGTGCCATCTCCATGGGCAGAAGATAAATCACCTGATGCCGATGAAAGGCTCAGACAGGTAGAGCAAAAAAGAAATATTATGTCCCAAATAGTTACAATCAAATTTAAAAGTAAAGACGGCAAAGAACTACATACCCAATTATTTCTACTCTGCATTCAGAATCCTAAAGGTATTTCCAAAAAGTTTTAGGTACTCCGCGCAGGTCAGGTTAGGGCACTCTGATTTCCAGTAGTGGTAGACTTTGAAATTTGGGTACCTCAGTTTGGTCACCTAACCAACAGAAGGCACCCCCATCTCCTGCTGGCTTTGAAAAACCTCCTCCCAAGGCTTTTTCACAGAAGTAACAAGTGAGGGTGTTGAGAAAGTCACTTATTTGTAAACAAAGCATTTTACAATGCCTTGAGAGATGTTTTAAGTGAGCCTATGTTGCATAAAGCTCCTCAGGGATCTGTCGCAGCAGCAGCAGCAGCAGGGCACAAAACAAAGTCACTTCTTCTGTTGCACTTTATTCTGTTGTCATGTTAAAAGCAATGAATTTATTTCCCCCTCTCAGCCCTCCCTCAACTACTGCAGCCCTGCAGTAAATCAAAAAAGTAAACTCTCATTCTCATTGTGCAGGGCTTACTTCCAGGCCTCTACAGTTTCCACAGTAACTAATTAGAAATTTGCATCTCTAAGAAAGAATTATTTAATACTGATGTAAGCCCTTTTATTCTTTGGAGCTTGGCCTTTTGCTACTCAACTTCTGGTAGATGTTGGGCCTTAAGGTCATACTGTACAAACTCTGAATGTAGGTGGCCCTAGTGTTGCTTTTTTTATTTCGGATGATTCATATCCTGTGAAGAAAATGTCTTGCCAGGTTTTTGTTGAATTGCAAAGATTTGAAAGGCAGCACCCAATTCATTTAGTAGCCATTTGTTTTAAACTGTAACATCTTCCCCATTCCTCGTTAGCTAACTCTTGTGTAATTGAGTCATGCATTTTTAGCCTTGTTAAACCAGTGGAGTTAGGTCACACTGATGCACCTTTCCCATTAGTTCCATTTGCTTCCCCTGGCTTTCTGCCTTTAGTCAGGCCTTTTTTTTCACATGGCAGGAAAGAAAGCCTTGGATACCCTGAGTGCACAGATACGTGTTTTATAGCTCAGCCATAGACACTGTAAATCCAAGACACTGTCCCACAGTCTCAGAGCAGATGTAAATACTGAGAGAGGAGGAAATGGAGGCTGCAATGTGAACAGAACCCTTCCCTCATGTTCATGGTACAAAATGGCTTGGAGCAGTTTTTATCCCAGACTGGCAAGTACCCCTCACAAAGCTGTGCCACCTCAAGCTTCAGCTGACCCCAACAGGCTTTGCATTAGGCTTGCAGTCAGTTTGCCAGCTCAGGCTCAGCAATTTTTCAGCTTTTGAACTTTTCTACAAAAGATCTGTCAGGAAAGGAACAATTCCACCAGCATCCCTTCCTACCATCAGATGGATCTTACCCATCCTCTTCTGTCCAAATTTTGTACTGCCGTACCTGAGAGGATTTCAGTAGGACTCTTATCATTTTATAAACTTATAATTTAATATTATATATATATAATGGTTAAACCATTAAATATATAAACTGGTAATATGTGCATATATGTATATGTATATATGTAATATTTTAGATATATATATAATTATTTTAATATATATTTCATTTTATATATATATATATATATATATATATGTGTGTGTGTGTGTGTGTGTGTGTGTGTGTGTGTGTGTGTAAGATTATATAAGCTTATAATGGAAAAGGAACAGGTATGCTGGCTTTTTCTCCCTGCAATTATTTCCAAAGAAAGAATCATAATGGCTGCATCAGCCAATAACTTTCTTAATCTGGAGTTGCAAATTATTGATTATTATAATTAATGTAGCTTAAATTAATTGAGATTGAAATAAATGCAGCTTCAAGACAACATTCATTCATAATTATGTCCTTAACAGAGGTCTTTGAGAGCTATAACAGTGCTGCACATTCATAAATGAATTGCATTACAGATCCCCTTTTTTACTTATTTGTTCAAAGGAATGCTGAATTTAGAAATAATCCTCAAACACTGCATGCACAATGTGATCCAATATGATCCAAGCATTGAGAAAGGCAGCCCAAAGTCATAATTATGGGCATCCTGGGTGACATCCCAAATTCATCTGTGTCAGAATACAGCTTCAAGAGTCACCAAGAGCTGATGCATAGAAAAGCATAAAAGAGCAGAAATGCAATTCTTCCTTTGGTGCACAGTTCTGTGCTGCTGTAAAAGATTTTGAACAAAAGTGGCTTGCTTGTTCTTCCTAGTATAATGGTATTATAGCCTTTGATGATTTCTTCTTCCATGAATATTTCCAGCTGGTTTCTGAGCTCAAGTAGAATCCTGGTACCCACACCATCCTGTAGCAAGGAGTTCCATAGCTAAATACAATTGAAGAAGCTTCTTTTGAAGATATTTTCCTGTGGCAAGTATTAAGAGATAAAATTAATCTGTTATTTATTCCAGTCCATCTCTCCTTAAATTAGAAAAAAATGCTTTGAGCTTTTGTCTTAAAGATTGTCTTCACTATGGCTGTGATTCAACCCCATTGTTTTACTGTCTATTGTCAAAGACTGAGTCTGCATTTAGTATTAATAGGTTAAGCTCAGGATTTGTAGCCCCAGTTCTCACAGTCTCATGACTCTTGCTGTGACTAAAAGATGCAAGGCTATTGCCTACACACATGCATCTAATCAATTTAAGAGGCTTTGGGCAACCTGTCTGGTTGCCAACTGCCTCTCCAGAAGGTCCACTGCCTCCTTTAGGCCTGTTTCATTCTGCCACCCCCTTGTCATTCTACTGAAGGGGACCTCTCTGATGACATTTTCAAGAGATGTTATATTTCTCAGAGGGATCTGAAAAGCATTTGCTTCTTGAAGTCAGGATTCTGTTTCCTCTTCTGCTTTTTAGCATTGAAGGAAAAAAAATCACACAGACAACACTAAGGAAATGTTGAAGGAGGAAAATAAATCTTCCAGACCCCTCATAATAACTGCGTTCTTGGAGTCAATTTGTAACAAAAGCAAACAAATTAGGATGTAGAGAGTTTTTCAAGGTTCCTCTGACTCATCTTGTAGTGCTACCAAGCCACATCTGAAGAGATGTCCTGAAAATGTCTTTTATTATGATTTAGATGCTATCCAGATAAAAACTCAGCACTATATCCAGGCAGGCAGTTCACTAGGTTAAATAAGGGCTCTAAGAAAAAGAGAAGCTTCTAAAAAAAAAATTGACATTTTGAAATATCTGTGAGAAAATAGTCTTATTTTAAATAACTAGCTGCTTTCCTGGTCAAAAGCATAGAGGCAGGTTTAATAACAGGCAGGTTTAAGGTCACGCTAAGAACTCCTGTCACTTATTATGTAATTGTGCAAATAGCCAGAATACATTGGTGCATTCCAGTTTTGATGCCCAAAAAAAAAAAATCTGACTTAATACTTTAAAATGGGAAAGGACAATTTTAGATATATAAATAAGTATGGAAACAGATAGCTACATTCACATACAAACCCACCTACATCCACAAACTTCCTTCTGACTTGGCTTGATAATTGTTCAATAAATGTCTCTGACATTTTCGAAATCGAAGAAGAGAGCATCTTTAGGATGAAGTAAGGCAAGTAAAAACTATTGAGGAAAATTCATATTGAACAAATATGGCAACCATTACTTGTTGGAACTCAAAATGCCTCTCAGACATTTTTAGAGGTTCCAGGCCTTGGTCAGAAGCATTTAGACCCCGCAGGCAGCTGGAAACAGCTGTGATTTTGAGTTTGAGCCATGGAATGAGTTACCAACTTTGAAGGTGGAACAAGCAGTCACAAAGGGTTAGATAGTATAGTAAAAGTAGTTACAAAACAGAGGAGAATTTTTTTAGTATTGTACAGGGGGGTTTTAGCACCTGTACAGGAGGGTTTTTACTTTGTACATGGGGGTCAGAAGTTCTAAGATGGAGGAAAGTGGGCTGATCCTGTCCTTCCTCCTTCTTCTTCCTTGCCTCCATGTTCTTGGTGATGCTGGCACTTATGGATTGGTTTAGAGTAGAAAAGTACCTTGGAACATGGGTTGTAGGTACTGGGGAAAAACTCTAAACATATAATATGTAATATATCATATAAAAGATAGCAGCAGCCCTGGGCAGGGAGAGAGAAGAAGAAGACACCACACAGTGAGGGTGTCAGGGGTGTGTGTGTGTGTCTCTGCCTGGGCCGCTGATCAAACAGCCGCAGCCCACTAAGACAATCTTTTAGATAACTAACAATAAACTGCCTTGAGACTGAACAAGAGACTATGGAGTTTTTCTTTCGAAGCACGGGTTGGAGGAGAGACTTTACCACCACACAAGACCCCAGACCAAGCCTGGGGTTCTCACAGTTATTCTTGGGTGGATGCTGAACAGTCTGGCCACTGCTCTTCTTTGCTTTTCTGAGAACATCTATTGAAATGCATGCTTCCACATGTGCATGTGAACAAGTGGCTATTTATTTGCATTGCCTGATGGATATAAAGTAACACCAGAAAAAAAAATACCTTTTTGTTTTGTCATACTTTCTAAAAATCCTCCTTTTGTTCTAAAAACTTGCTCATATCCTCAAATAAATCATGCACAAATAAATCATAGCTATTAAACTAGCAAGGAGATGAAACTATGCTCTATGAACTTTTCAGAGTCTTCAACAAGTAGGAACAGGAGCAAACAAGAAACTTCAGCTGTGTTGTTATCCATAACTCAGTCACTCCATCCAAATCACAACCAAAATGGAAGAGGACCCCTGACCTGAGTCAAGAGTCTGTCTGTCTGTCAATCACCTTAATTGCATTCGTTGGTCACAGATAGGCAGTGAAATGGGAACTTCCCATTCAGAGCAACGCACCTTCACACCATTCCACATGCCCCTCCCTGGAGACAACTTAATTCCAGCCACCTCATCAACACCTACATGTTGAAAGCCATTAGATGGTCAGGTAGATGAGCGGGATGAGAAAGTCCACCCAGCTTTATGTGGCTTGGATTATGGACCAAAGTCCTTAGAGTAAAGCTTGACAGTGCAGACACCTGCACACCAGAGCTGGAAACTGGATTTACATTGAAGGGAGGAGAAAATGCATAACCAAGGGCATCTAATTAGATTAGCTTTGGATGTCCCATAATTCAATCAATTAAAGTATGCTGTAATAGCAGGGTCTTTCATGACATGTATCCCAAGGCACCACACAAATAATAAAATTAATAGCTCATGTAATTATTATGGAGACAGAGCTATGACTTTCTATGTAAGATTTTATGCTTTCCACCATGGCCAGCCTGGTGCAGGCCTTGCTGCCACTAGTTGTACCACAAGAAATTCTCCTGTTGCAGAGTAAGTTTCAAAGAGACTAGAGTGGATCATCTGGTCCAGCCTCCCGGCTCAAGCAGGATCAGAATTGTGTCCAGATAGCTCTTAAATATCTCCAGAAAGAAAACTCAACAATCTGTCTGGACAGTCTGTCCCAGTGCATAGTTACCCACACAGTAAAGAAGTTCTTCCTCATGTTAAGGTGGAAATTCCTGTGCATCGGTTCCTGCCCGTTGCCTCTTGTTCTATTGCACAGCACCACTGAGAAAAGCCTGGCTCCAAATCTGCAGCTGTAAAATGTAGTTAGAATTCTCTGTGCATTTGAAAATAGTGCGAGGCAGACGGATGGACAGAAAGCAGTTCATCACCATGGACGTCGACCAGCTTGATGCAGCTCAACTTGTCACTTGCAAACAGTCCAGCACTGAACTCCACAGTCAGGACAGCAGTTCTTTGTCTGTGATGTGGTGCTGACTCCCACCCATCACTTTGTAGGCCAGTGAAAGTTGGTCAGTGAGTTCTAATCAGGGCAGTACTAGACTGGCTTACAGACTGAGCATTTTATCTCCTCAAACATCCTCCTAATTGGAGGCCATTCATATGTCATGAATTAGGATGCTGCCAGGGCAACCTGACAGCTGATGCTGTGTTCCAGGACATTTTCATACTGGGATAATACAAGATGAGATCTTTACTGACTTTAACCTGGGAAAACTCTGGTGTAGATCGGTGGAGCCAAAGGCCAATGAGAATTTGGATGTGCCAAAGATACTCAGTGCATCTCTAAATATTTCACAGCTGACATAAGGAGGCCATTATGCAAATTTTCATTATTACATTATGGTTCTGCATTTCAGACAGTTCAAGTTGTGCTCTTATTTAAATCTCCAGTATGGTTCATACACATTGTCAGGAGGAGATGTCTGACTGAAAAAATAAAAAAATAACAAACCAACAGACAAACCAGGACATCTAAAATCAAAACCAACTAGCCCCTATTTTCATTTACTTCTTATGAACAATCAACATTTAAGCTGATTTTACTTGAAGCCAACATGACATGGTCCTCTGCTGCAATCTAATATGCCAAGTGTTCTTTCCCAACCCCATGTTTTCAGCTGAGCCACGAGCCCTTTAACTCATGTTAGGGATATGACCAGCTGCTCCACCTTAACTGTCCTCACCAGTGTTGTCAGAGGCAACTAAAATGTGTTGTACTGGATGGCTGGGAAGTAATTCTCTATAGCTCAGAACCTGGTCAGATGACTTCTGCAACTTGGAATTATTTCCTATAAAAGGATCTGTGTTCTTCCTACACCACAGCTGTGACGAACCTTCCTGAGACTGCCGCACATCGCTGAGAGAGCTTTAAAGTTTGCAGCGATGCCTCTATAAAGTTCAAGATTAAAATGATCGTTTTAGGAAAGAAAACAAGGATAATAATCAGGGAAGTAAAAAACCCGACCACTTCCTACTCATCACTGCATCCCAAAGAAATTATGCTGTTCCTCCTTATAAATAATAGGGGTGTGCAACGTGTCATTCCTATTCAGTGTTTGTGGGTTTTTTGGTGCTTATTGATGCTGCATCTGTTTTGTCAGTGCGTCAGCTAATGGAGAAAGTTAATTGTGTTGGTTGTAAGGCCACCTGTCACACACATGCCTCATTTCCATACTAATAGCCCAACAGTGGCAGGCAGTGTACTCCTCTGCAGTAACACACACAGCCTCTTTGGCAACCTGGGCCAAATGTGCCTATGCAGCAACCGCAGCCGTCTTCTCTGAATGCCTCCAGTGTTGTGGCAACCCAGCTTTGCGTTAACCCCCCGCAGCCCTCCCCAGCCCAGAGGGGTTTTTCAAACCCTCGCAGACATGCTGGGTGTCACGTTTTAGTGTGGGAGGGTGGCAGGCACAACCCTGCTTCCATGACAGGATGGGTGCCTTGCACTCTTCTTGACCAGCAGAATATTTTCCTCCCTCTGCACTGTTGGATCAGGCACCTATGGCCAGCAAAACCTGGCGAGCACTGTCAGTAGTGCTGTTCACATCGGTGCTGAGGACCAGTTGAAAGTCCATCTCTTTTGTCCCTTCTGTTAACATTCCGAATGAGGGAAGCGATGCGGATCAGAGCCAGGAAGAGAAAACGTGCCTGCAGCTGAGGCAGACACAGTCATGCTGGGCTGCATTGGGACTCAAAAAGACGCAAATAAAATTCACTTTGGTGATCGAGCCAATGCCAGAAAAGCTATATTTAATGAATATTTTATTTTAACATATGGAAAACTATCCTGATCATCCAACGGGACAAGGGTTTTCTTCCTTCCTGCTTTCCCCCACCTTTTTTCATATAGAAGATTATGTGAGTAAAGGGATTTATTTTGAACTACCAGGCTTGCTCTTGATCGGGGTCCATGACCCTTGTTCATGTTTTCCTACAGCCTGAAAAAATTGTCTGTAAATCTCTGATGGAGTTTATGCTAAAGGCATGCCCAGTTAAGTAATACCTGGAATCTCAATGGCTTCAGGGGAAACTGGTCTTTGTGCTTTTTATATCACTGTAGAAGAAATTAGAAATGCCATATGCAATTGCTGGGCTTGCAAAGGAATGTTCCATTGGCTAAAAGGCAAGCAGTGCCTGAGTTGCTACTCCTTCACACCCTCTGTCTGCAATCATCTTAAAGAAAATACTGCATACATAAGGTACTGGCTAATGGTGTAAGCCGGTGACACAGGGATTACCATGCATGCATCCTGGTCAGGAAAGGAAATGTCTGTATCTATCATGCATGAAGGAACAAGCCAGAATATTCATTGCTTAGTCCATCTTAAATGCAAAGACGATTAATGGTCCAGAGAAGGTGCAGAGGTACAGCAGTACCTGATATTAGGCTCCCACCAGGCTAGAAGCAAATTTATTTCATCTGCAAAACTACACAGTTGTAGGAATTTCCTATTTCTGTATTGAGTTTCTTCAGCAGTGCCTGCAAGCATCTGTTTGGCAGAGGCTGTTGCTCCAGTTCAGCCTTGGGACTGAGGTGGGGTTGGGCATCTCTAGCCAGCCTCTTCATGGAGACTTCTGCAGGAAGATTTGGGCAAGCACTCACCCAAAGTGAAAGGACTCTTGGCATTGGAACTGGAGGGCTACCAAGGAGCTCATCCCAAGTCTCAGGCCAGACCTGGAATGACCCAGTGTCATCAGTGCTGTCTAAGTAACAGCAGGGTAAATGATGGTCCATTTTACATCACACACATTGTGACCTAAGCCCACACAAACATATAGTTTGTTAAAATCTTGAGTTATTCTTTTCACTTTCTTTTGGGATTTGAGCCCAGCTGCTCATTTCCTGTTTTCTCACATGATCAAGTGGGTCAGAAGCCTTCTCTTACTAAAACAGGAAGTTTCTCAGGCATAGTGCTGCTCAGATAAAGTGGAAACAAAACAGCATGTAGAAGGACAGTTGACTGCACTTATTCACAAAAAAGCAACCTATTCTAGAAATTTTTTTAAAGTGAATACTTTTAAAAATTCTGTAGAAAACTGTTGTACAAAAAAACACAAAAACAAAATAAAAAAAAACAAACAACATATAAACCCTGTGAATATATGTCTACATTTTTTCTTTCTGCCTTCTCTCACATACTCTGTAGTCAGGTGACCCTGCTTGCTAGGCAGTTCTGTATCCTTTGAGTGAAGATGTGCTGATTAGTTTGAGAGATGTTGCACTGTGCCATAAAATAGGCTGTCTTTCAGGCTGCTGTATTCCATTATCACTATGGCTAGTTTTGTGGAGAAGACTACTTCAAAATATTTTGGTGTTTAGGTATGTTTATTAGTTTTATGTGGGTTGGCTGAGGTAAAACATCAGCCAAACTTTTATGGTTGCTTAAACTTTATAACCTGCTTATCTAGGGGACAAAGACTTCCTCTTCAGACTGTAGAGACTGCTAGTTCACATTTGGCTGAAGCAGGAACTTTATTCTATAAAAAAGATACTGAAGTGCCGCACAGACTTTTCTTGTGAGAAATGTATGTCCAGCTTGCTTTGGTGTGTATGTGGACACTTGGAGCCATGCTGCTGAGGAGGTGAGCTCCCCTTTCCCCCTGCTCCAGCAGAGCAGAACCCACTCTATCTCTTGAGTAGGTCTGAGGAATTTCTCTTCTAAGTCTTCTAACTTGTCCCTGTATCACTGTTATTCTCTTTCTCAGGGAAAGGGCATAAAATTATCTGCAAAAAGGTAGCACAGACTATTTGGGACATAAGAGTATTTCTGAACTCCTGTATGCAGGCACATGCATCTACCACCTTCCAGATACACAAGAATTTGGAGAATTGACACACACTTGGAGAATTGACACACACTCTAATGGCAGCTTCTGTATTTCTGTTCCCAAGGGATGAAAGCTGGGTAGATCAAGGCAA